>NC_068921.1:44889081-45560331 GCF_023091745.1 Budorcas taxicolor
GGACAGCTGAGTCATATGAGTGGTTGTAGTAGGGAGAGAGGTGAGGGATTCAAGAAGAAAAGATAACTCTGAATGTGATGGCTTTGTAAAGTATAAAACTAACTAGCCTGAATTGCATTTCTTTATTATTAATAATTAATAGCAATTAATTATTAATATTATTAATAATTGTAATTATTATTTTCTTGTATGTTTCCACTTAGGATGGGTCATGGGAGGATTCTTAGGGGAACTGGAGGGCATGAGGGAAGAAGCAGCCATTTTTTAACTCATATCCAATGACTCCCATCTGCTGACTCACACTGCTGACATGAGGCAACAACTAGGGCTGCACCTTCTTTATCTTCCCTAGGATTCTCTGGCTTTTCTAACTCCTGGGCCACAGATGTGTGTTCAGTTTCATGATGAAGGACCCTGGTTTCTGAAAAACACCTTCATCATCAAATGAGATGGAACAAGAACAGAAAGTGTGTCAGTTCATCCTCTGAGAATCCAATTTGTTTTTGAGTGTTTCAGACTGCCTTGATCTTCCCCATTTTCCACAAGTGGCTCCTACCCATGGCTGTCAAGCTCCACATCATATGCAGAAATAACAGACTTACAGACACAGGTTACCCAGCTAACATGATTCCATTATTGTATATGGCTACTTCATTATAACAAATCTATCTATCTATCTGTCTGTCTGTCTATCTCAGTAGTGGCCACAGGACTGGGAAAGTTTAGTTTTCATTCCAGTCTTAAATAAAGGCTTTGCAAAAGATTGTTCAAGCTACCATACAATTGTGCTCATTTCACAAGCTAGCAAGGTTATGTTCAAAATCCTTCAAGCTATGCATAGGCAATATATAAACCAAGAAATTTCAAATTTACAAGCTGAGCTTCAGAGAGGCAGAGGAACCAATGATCAAATTGCCAACATCCTTCAGATCATGGAGAAAGCAAGGGAGTTCCAGAAAAACATCTATTTCTGCTTCACTGACTATACTAAAGCCTTTGACTGCGTGGGTCGCAACAACTTGTGGAAAATTCTTCAAGTGATAGGAGTACCAGACCATCTTACTTGTCCCCTGAGAAACCTGTATGCAAGTCAAGAAGGAGCAGTTAGAACTGGACATGGAACAATTGACAGGTTCAAAATTGGGAAAGAAGTAAAACAAGGCTATTGATTTGAGCTATATGAAGAGGGTGGGCTATGTGTCATATCCAGCTCTTTGGGAACCCATGTACTGAAGCCCGCAGGCTTCCTCTGCCAATGAGATTTCCCAGGCAAGGATACTTGAGTGGGTTGCCATTTTCTCCTCCAGGAGATCTTCCTTATGCAGAGAATGTCCTTATATCTGCCCTTGAATTCATGCCTTTTACGGGTGGATTCTTTATCATTGAGCCATCTGGGAAGCCTAGAGCATATCATGTGAAATGCCAGGCTGGATGAATATAGGCTGAAATCAAGATTGCTGGGAAAAATATCAATAACCTCAGATATGCAGATAATACCACTCTAATGGCAAGGAATCAATGAAAAGAAAGAGAAAAAAAATAGAATAAAACAATAGAATGGGAAAGTCTAGAGATCTCTTCAAGAAAATTAGAGATACCAAGGGAACATTTCATGCAAAGATGGGCTCAATAAAGGACAGAAATAGTATGGATCTAACAGAAGCAGAAGATATTAAGAAGAGGTGGCAAGAATACACAGAAGAACTATGCAAAAGATATCTTAATGACCCAGATAAACACAATGGTGTGATCACTCACCTAGAGCCAGTCATCCTGAAGTGGGAAGTCAATTGGGCCCTGGGAAGCATCACTATGAACAAAGCCAGTGGAGGTCATGGAATTCCAGCTGAGCTATTGCCAATCCTAAAAGATAATGCTATGAAAGTGTTACACTCATATGGCAGCAAATTTGGAAAACTCAGCAGTGGCCACAGGACAGGAAAAGGTCAGTTTTCATTCCAATCTTAAAGAAAGTCAATACCCAAAATGGTTCAAACTACCACACAATTGCACTCATCTTGCAAGCTAGCAAAGTAATGCTCAAAATTCTCCAAGTTAGGCTTCAACAGTGTGTGAACCAAGAACTTCTAAATGTTCAAGGTGAATTTAGAAAAGGCAGAAGAACCAGAGAACAAATTGCCAACATCCATTGCATTAGAGAAAAAGCAAGAGAATTCCAGAAAAACAACTACTTCTGCTTCATTGGGCTTCCCTGGTGGCTCAGAGGTTAAAGCGTCTGCCTGCAATGCAAGAGACCTGGGTTCGATCCCTGGGTCAGGAAGATTTCCTGGAAAAGGAAATGGCAACCCAGTCCAGTATTCTTGCCTGGAGAATCCCATGGACAGAGGAGCCTGGAGAGCTACAGTCCACGGGGTCGCAAAGAGTTGGACACGACTGAGTGACTTCACTTTCACTTTCACTTTCTGCTTCATTGAAGATGCTAAAACCTACGTGTGGATCATAACAAACAGTGGAAAATTCTTCAAGAGACAGGAATATCAGACAACCTTACCTGCATTCTGAGAAACCTATATGCAGGTCAAGAAGCAACAGTTAGAACCAGACATGTAACAGCAGACTGTTTCCAAATTGGAAAGTACATCAAGGCTGTTTATTGTTACCCTACTTAATTAACTTATATGCAGAGTATGTCATGTGAAATGCCAGGCTGGATGGAGCATAAGCTGAAATCAAGACTGCCAGGAGAAATATCAGTAACCTCATATATGTTAATGACACCACCTTTATGGCAGAAATCAAAGAAACTAAAGAGCCTCTTGATGAAGGTGAAAGAAGAGAATGAAAAAGGTGGCTTAGAACTCAACATTCAAAAAACTAAGATCATGGCATCCAGGTTCATCACTTCATGACAAATAGATGGGGAAACAATGGAAACAGTGGCAGATTTTATTGTCTTGGGCTCCAGAGTCACTGCAGATGGTGATTGCAGCCATGAAATTGAAAGAAGCTTACTCCATGGAAGAAAAGCTATGACAGACTTAGAGAGCATATTAAAAAACAGAGACATTACTTTGCCAGCAAAGTTCCATATAGTCAAAGCTATGGTTTTTCCAGTAGTCATATATGGATGTGAGAGTTGGACCATAGAGAAAGCTGAGCACAAAAGAACTGATGCTTTTGAACGGTGGTTTTGGAGAAGACTCTTGAGAATCTCTGGGACTGCAAGGGTCAAACTAATCAATTCTAAAGGAAATTAATCCTGAATATTCATTGGAGGGACTGATGCTGATGCTGAAGCTGAAGCTCCAATACTCTGGCCACCTTATGTGAAGATCTGACTCATTAGAAAAAATCCTGATGGTGGGAAAGATTGAAGGCAGGAGGAGAAGGGGCAAGCAGAGAATGAGATGGTTTGAAGGTACCACCAACTCAATGGACATGAGTTAGCACAAGCTCCAGGAGATGACGAAGGGCAGGGAAGCCTGGCATGCTGCAGTCCATAGGGTCACAAAGATTTGGACACGACCGAGGGGTTAAACAGCAACAATGATGAAATGACTAATTTTTTCAGTATCAAGACAGGAATGAAAAATCAGCCATAGGATATAGAAATGATAATGAGAATTTAGTAGATGCAAAAATCAGAGCCCAGAGAATCTAAGAGAAATTTTAACCCACAGAAATTCACAGGGTGCTTTTAGGATTGTTAAGATACTTTAAGTAACCTAGACAGAAATATGAGTTTCATTCCTCACTGTAAGCTTTCTTCAAGTTTTTCTTCTGCCTTGCTTATTTAAAAATCCATTTTCCACAGAACTTTCTATTAAAAAAAATACAAGTCTGATGTCAGTCATATACATAAATGATTTCCTTTTCCAATAAGATATAGTCCAAGCACTGTAATATAACATTCCCATTTATTTAAGATATAAACACTATTTCAACATTGTTTATGTAATAGGAAATCTGTCAGGATTTAAGGATAGCCAGACAAGTATCTTAATCCCTTGGATGTTGCTTTCTATTTATTTTGAGGATGGACTTCCCTGCTGGTCCAATGCGTAAGACTCCATGCTCCTAATGGAGAGGGCCATGGTTCAATCCCTGGTCAGGTATCTAGATTCCATGTGCTTCAACTAAAGATTCTGCATGCCTCAACAAAACTGAAGATTCCACATGCTGCAAATAAGACCTTGCAAATTCAAGTAAAATGAATAAATAAATAAATATTTTAAAATATATATATATATATATATAAGTAAATGTTATTTTGATGATTATGTTCAGAAAACCAGATTATATACAGAAAATAAAACAAAAAGTTATGGTTTCATACCTGTCTTTTCCTATGAAATAGTCTAACAATGATGTCTTTCTCAAGAAAAAAAAATTCTTCTGCTTCGTTTCAAGCAGAGTTAAGGTAAACCCTTTTGTTATATTAATATTCTTAAAAAGCCCCTGGCTTTTCTTTTCTTTTCTATCTTTTTAATGTTTTTTATTAATAAAAGTCATCATCTGTAATGCTGTTTGATTCTCTACACTGTCATTTTTGGTTGTCTAAAGTTGACAATAAAAAGGCTTTACTTTTCCCCATTGAAAGTGAAAGGTTTTCCTCCCTTTCTTTTTTCAGAGCATTTACCTTAGAAAACCGTTAAATAATTGTTTTTTCATCTCTTTGAAATGTATACAAATACTTTCAAAGACTAGATTGGCCTTTAATAGGCTGGACTTTTGTTAATTTTCTGAAACCAGGTATATCTTGAGAACCTGAGAATCTTCTCTTTGAAACATCAGCATCAAGGGAGAGAGCAATCAGATTTCCCAGTGCCTGTATTTTGAAAGAATTGTGGTGTTGCAGAAGACTATTGAGACTCCCTTGGAGTGCAAGGAAATAAAACCAGTTAATCCTAAAGAAAATCAACCAAGAATATTCAATGGAAGGACTGATGCTGAAGCTGAAACTCCAATACTTTGGCCACCTGATGCAAAGAGCTGACTCATTAAAAAAGACCCTGATGCTGGGAAAGACTAAAAGCAGGGGGAGAAGGGGATGACAGAGGATGAGATGATTGGATGGCATCACCGACTCGATGGACATGAGTTTGAGCAAGATCCAGGTAAGCTTGGTGTGCTGCAGT
The DNA here is from genome assembly GCF_023091745.1 of Budorcas taxicolor. Classification (NCBI taxonomy): domain Eukaryota; kingdom Metazoa; phylum Chordata; class Mammalia; order Artiodactyla; family Bovidae; genus Budorcas; species Budorcas taxicolor. Next base: position 44,894,181 of record NC_068921.1, read on the forward strand.
CCATGGGGTCGCAAAGAGTTGAAGAGACACAATTGAGCAACTGAACTGAAAGAAACCTAGCTTCAGTTCAGTTCAGTTCAGTCGCTCAGTCATGTCCGACTCTTTGTGACCCCATGAATCGCAGCACGCCAGGCCTCTCTGTCCATCACCATCTCCCAGAGTTGACTTAGACTCATGTCCATCGAGTCATGCCATCCAGCCATCTCATCCTCTGTCGTCCCCTTCTCCTCCTGCCCCCAATCCCTCCCAGCATCAGAGTTTTTTCCAATGAGTCAACTCTTCACGTGAGGTGGCCAAAGTACTGGAGTTTCAGCTTTAGCATCATTCCTCCCAAAGAAATCCCAGGGTTGATCTCATTCAGAATGGACTGGTTGGATCTCCTTGCAGTCCAAGGGACTCTCAAGAGTCTTCTCCAACACCACACTTCAAAAGCATCAATTCTTCGGCACTCAGCCTTCTGCACAGTCCAACTCTCACATCCATACATGACCACAGGAAAAACCATAGCCTTGACTAGACGGACCTTAGTCGGCAAAGTAATGTCTCTGCTTTTGAATATAATATCTAGGTTGGTCATAACTTTTCTTCCAAGGAGTAAGCGTCTTTTAATTTCATGGCTGCAATCACCATCTTCAGTGATTTTGGAGCCCAAAAAAATAAATTCTGATACTGTTCCCACTGTTTCCCTATCTATTTCCCATGCTTAGGTGGCTCTTATTCCAAGTGACAAAAATACCTCTTGTCATCAAGAGATGAGAAGCAGCTTTTTGTTCCTCCAGATAAAGTCAATTTGCCAGCATTAATGGTCACCCTGCTGCTGCTGCTAAGTCGCTTCAGTCGTGTCCAACTCTATGCATCCACATGTACTGCAGCCCACCAGGCTCCCCCATCCCTGGGATTCTCCAGGCAAGAACACGGAGTGGGTTGCCATTTCCTTCTCCAATGCATGAAAGTGAGAAGTGAAAGTGAAGTTGCTCAGTCGTGTCTGACTCTTCACGACCCCATGGACTGCAGCCTACCAGGCTCCTCCGTCCACGGATTTTCCAGGCAAGAGTACTGGAGTGGGGTGCCATTGCCTTCTCCGAACAGTCACCCTAATTACCAAGTAAAACTAGAATACCCTATGTGTGATAAATGATGTTGTCAAGTCCTCTGACTTAAGAAGTGATTACAATTCATCTTGAAAACATGTATGTAATGGGTTGTATCTACTTAAATATCTAAAAGGCTGATGATTCCTTCTGTTTTTGGAACATTTTTAGCAGATTGCCCACAATGTACATGACTTTCAGGTTTAATGCTAATTCCATAACAGTTTCCTTTGCTTCCTTTGTGGATAAATTTTCCAGATTAGAAGATTTTTTTAAAAAAGATTTCCCTACAAAACTCAGAAACTGTTTTCCTGGGGATATATTTGTTCAAGTTTTCCTTGAGAATTGATTTTTTTCCTTCTTAAAATATTTCATCTTTAATGACCTTTATAGTGAGCTTAAGACTTTTTTTTTTTTGGCTGAAAATGTGAAAACATCTTTTTCTAAAGTATATGTATATGTGTGTGTGTGTGTGTGTGTGTGTTTATAACACTGTCCTTTTAAGAAAACTAAAATGATCTGCTTGTGCCTTTAACTCTATATTAAATTTAAAGAAGTTTCTCTATTACTGTCTCAAGTAGATGTTTTTCTTTCTGAGGCATGACTGACATGTAAAAAGCTTTATATATTTAATGTACACAACAAAATGAGTTTGGTCATAAACCATACCCACCATTCAGTCCATAAACATATTCATTACCTCCCAAAATTTCTTCACATGTCTTTTATTAATATTGGTGTGTGTTTCTGGGTGAGTGTGTGTGTGTGTGGTAAGGACAGTTAACATAGGATTTACCCTCTTAGTACATTTTATGTATACAACGTAGTATTGAAAGCTATGGGCATTATGCTGTAGAGAAGATCTTCAGAACTTTATCTTATAGAAATGAAACTTTGTACCGTTTGAACATCAAATTCCTTCCTCAATTTCCCCTTTCTGCAGATCCTGGCAATCACAAACTCTGCTTCTGTGAGTTTGGCTATTTTAGATAAGCCACAGAAATAAGATCATAGGATATTTGTCTTATTATGCATAGGATTTCACATCATAATATGACAGGTTCATCTATGTTGTCACAAGGGCAGAATTTTCTTATTTTTTTTAGCTCAAGAATATTCCATGGTATGTGTATACCATATTATCTTTATTTTTTATCCATTGATGGACATTTAGATTGCTTCTATGTCTTTGTTATTGTGAATAACTTCAGTAAATGTGGGAGTACAGATCTCTCTTTAGATCTTGATGTAAAATCCTTTGGATAAATACCTAGAAGTAGAATTTCTGAATCATATTGTAGTTCTGCTGTGTTTTTTTGCTTGTTTGTTTGTTTAGGAACCTCCATGTCATTTTCTATTGTGCCTGAACCAATTTACATTTCCTACAACAGCATATGAAAGTTGCCTTCTCTCCATATCCTTTCCATTTGCTTTTTTTACGATGTACATTCATTGTCATTTTGATTTGCATTTTCCTGATGATTAGTGATGTTTACCACATTTTCATTTACTTGTTGGCCTTTTTTATCTCTCCTATAGAAAAATATCTATTCAAGACCTATGCTTATTTTGGTGGTAGTTATTTTTTCTTGCTACTGAATTACATTTTTAAAAATATATTTTGGATATTAATCTTTTATCTGGTAGGTGATTTGCAAATATTTTCTCACATTCTGCAGTTGTCTTTTCATTTTGTTTACAGCACCCTTTGCTGTGCAGAAGCTCTTGTTCTTAGTTGCTCAGTCATGTCCAACTCTTTGCAACCCCATGGACTACAGCGCACCAGTCTCCTGTGTCCATGGGGATTCTCCAGGCAAGACTACTGGAGTGGGTTATCATGCCTTTCTCCAGGGGATCCTTCCTAAGTCAGTTTATCAAACCCAGGTCTCCCACATTGCAGGTAGCTTCTTTACTGACTGAGCCATCAGGGAATCCCAGTTAGAAACTCACTTTTTTTTTTTTTTTTCTTTTGTTACCTGTGCTTTTGGTGTTATATCGAAAACTTAACCTGGACAAATACCATGGCTCTCTCTGCATTCTAACCAATGTGGCTGCCCAAGGAGGCAAGAAGGACCTAAACTACATCCAGGTCAACTGGATGACCTTCACTGTTCGTACGCTTGAGCAGTGATTTAGGGATCCTGGTCTTTCCTCACAACAAGTTTGAGAGGCAGGAGCCAGGAAGAACACAGGGATCAAAGAGTACCACAGGCTTTCATGTCAATTTTGAAATGTGCAATAAGATCTATGTGAATGGGGATAACAGCCCACCTTCTGTGGAAGTGAATGAAGTCCAACTCAAAGTGAGGTGCCAGGTGGGAAATGCCATCAAATGGAACTTTCCCAAGTTCTTCATTGACAAAAGTGCTGTGTGGTGACATGGTATGGTCCCATGGAAGAGCCCCTGATAGAGAAGGACCTGCACACTACCTATATCCCCACAAGTGTGCTCCCATTGGAATCTGCTGCCTGTGCCCCCTTGCAGCCTTCAAGCCAGTGCCCATGATGATCTGCTTATAAACCAACCGCTGATGGTGTATACCCGGGGAACACAGAGTGCAACCCTGCTCCAAAAAGTTCCTCCACCAAGCTCAGGGTTCGCAGTCCTACCCTAGGCTGTTCTGTGGGAATAAAAATGTTTAAAAAAAAAAAAAAAAAGTAAAGCTAACATCAACTCATTTTCCCCATAGGTTTTCATCTAGAAGTTTTATGATTTTAGACGTTCAGTTCACTTCAGTTCAGTTGCTCAGTCATGTCCGACTCTTTGAGACCTCATGGACTGCAGTATGCCAGGCCTCCTTGTCCATCACAAACTCCAGGGGTTTACACAAACTCATGTTCATTGAGTCAGTGATGCCATCCAACAATTTCATCCTCTGTTATCCGCTTTTCCTCCTGCCCTCAATCTTTCCCAGCATCAGGGTCTTTTCCAAACAGTCACTTCTTTGCATTAGGTAGCCAAAGTATTGGAGTTTGAGTTTCAGCATCAGTCCTTCCACTAAACATTCAGGACTGATTTCCATTAGGATGGATTGGTTGGATCTCCTTGCAGTCCAAGGGACTCTCAAGAGTCTTCTCCAACACCACAGTTCAAAAGTATCAATTCTTCAGCACTCAGCTTTATTTATAATTCAACTCTCACATCCATACATGACTACTGGAAAAAAAAAAAATAGCCTTGACTAGACAGACCTTTTTTGGTAAAGTAATGTCTCTGTTTTTTAGTATGCTCTCTAGGTTGGACATAACTTTTCTTCCAAGGAGTAAGCACCTTTTTATTTCATAGCTGCAGTCACCGTGTGCAGTGATTTTAAAGCAAAAAAATAATAATAATAAAATCAGCCACTGTTTCCACTGTTTCCCCATCTATTTGCTGTGAAGTGACAGAACTGGATGCCATGATCTTCGTTTTCAGAATGTTGAGCTTTAAGTCAACTTTTCCACTCTTCTCTTTCATTTGCATCAAGAGACTGTTCAGTTCTTCTTCGCTTTCCGCCATAAGGATGGAGTCATCTGCATATCTGAGGTTATTGATATTTCTCCCAGCAATCTTGATTCCAGCAAGCTTGTGCTTCATCCAGCCCAGCGTTTCTCATGATATACTGTGTATATAAGTTAAATAAGCAAGGTGACAATATACAGCCTTGACATACTCATTTCCCTATTTAGAACCAGACTGTTGTTCCACGTCCAGTTCTAACTGTTGTTTCCTGACCTGCATACAGATTTCTCAAGAGGCAGGTCAGGTGTTCTGGTATTCCCATCTCTTCCAGAATTTTACACAATTTACTGTGATCCAAATAGTCAAAGGCTTTGTTTGGCATAGTCAATAAAGCAGAAGTAGATCTTTTCCTGGAACTCTCTTGCCTTTTCAATGATCTAGCAGATGTTGGCCACTTTATCTCTGGTTCCTCTGCCTTTTCTAAAACCAGTTTGAACATCTGGAAGTTCATTCTTCACGTATTGGTGAAGCCCGGAGTATAATTGTGTATTAGTTTGAGCATTCTTTGGCATTGCGTTTCTTGGAGATTGGAATGAAAACTGACCTTTTCCAGTCCCTTGGCCACTGCTGAGTTTTCTAAATTTGCTGGTATATTGAGTGCAGCACTTTCACAGCATCATTTTAGGATTTGAAATAGCTCAACTGGAATTCCATCACCCCCACTAGCTTTGTTTGTAGTGATGCTTCCTAAGGCCCACTTGACTTCATATTCCAGGATGTCTAGCTTTAGCTAAGTGACCACACCATTGTGATTATCTGGGTCATGAAGATCTTTTTTGTACAGTTCTTCTGTATATTCTTGCCACCTCTTCTTAATATCTTCTGCTTCTGTTAGGTCCATACCATTTCTGCCCTTTATCAAGCCCATCGTTGCATGAAATGTTCCCTTTATCTGTAATTTCCTTGAAGTGATATCTAGTCTTTCCCATTCTATTGTTTTCCTCTATTTCTTTGCACTGATCACTCAGGAAGGCTTTCTTTTCTCTCCTTGCTATTCTTTGGAACTCTGCATTCAAAAGGGTATAACTCTTCTTTTCTCCTTTGCTTTTGGCTTCTCTTCTTTTCATAGCTCTTTGTATGACCTCCTCAGACAGCCATTTTGCCTTTTTGCATTTCTTTTTCTTGGGGACAGTCTTACTCCCTGACTCCTTTACAATGTCATAAACCTCTGTCCTTAGTTCATCAGGCACTCTGTCTATCAGAGCTAGTCCCTTAAATATATATCTCACTTCCAATGTATAATCTCCCTTCCACTGTATATGGATTTTAGGCCTTACCTTTAAATTATTAATCCATTTTGAGTTGATTTGGTATAACATATGGGTCTAATTTTACTTTTATTTACATGTGATTATCCAGTTTTCCCAGCACCATTTGTTGAAGAATTCATTCTTTTCCTATTTTGCATTCTTGGCACACTTGTGTAAGATTAGTGGGCCATATATGCCTGTGTTTATTTCTAAGGTCTCTATTTCTTTCCTTTGTTCTAAGGGTCTGTTTTTTATACCAGTATCATACTATATTGATTAACATAGCTTCATAATATAATTTAAAATGAAAAAGTTTATGCCTCTAGATTTACTTTTTTGTGTTCAAGTTTGCTTTAGCTATTCAGCATCTTTTTTGATTCCATATAAATTTTAGGATTTCTTTTTAACTTCTGTGAAAAGTCCATTGGAATTTTGATAGGGATTCCACTTACTTTGTTGATCACTTTGAATGAATGCTCACTATATCAGTTATTCTAATCCATGAACACAGGATATGTTTCCAATTATTTGTGTCTTCTTTAAATGAAACATCAGTCATTTGTATGTTGGGCCAAAAAAACTTACTAAGGGTATAGCTTTCATGTTTGTGAGCTGTTAGCTGGCTCAAGAAAAGCATACCTGTTGTGTAGCGTTTAGGGAAATTCAGATGTTGAATTAAAGAAAAGATATGAAAGTGGGCTTAGGTTTCTTGCAAATCAAAGGAAGATACTTGAAGCTGATAATTAACAATATATTTACAGGCATTCATTGTTTTCTGTCAGTCCTTTAGTTTATAATTTATCTTAGCTTAAGCTTTATGGAATTATGGGTAGGACACTATTTTAAACCCCAATTAATTATGTTTCAGCATAAATAAACATATACAAACTATGTAAACCTTGATTTTAAAAAACAGAATAAGGAAGTATATTGTGATAATAAGCATAATTTATATTCAAAATTAAATAACCAATTAACCAATTTGTATATGGTCAGGTTGGACATGTGTTAATGTGAGAAAATTTAAAGATTTAATACTCACAGAAAACTGTTAGCTTTGTTTTACTTTTCTTTATACACTGAAACCTAGCTAACCAATTCACAAATATATAATATTATGAAAAAAATGTTAGGGTGTGAGGAAATGGCTAGATCTTCACAAGTTCATGCTCCATAATCAGTTATAAACAAAAAAATATGTGAAATTAGAAGTCTTCTTGCTAAATATTTACTAATGTAAAATCTTCTAGGTTGAGATGAACATATGAGAGATACAGACTTAGGAAACATTGCTTTATAATTACATTAATTCTAATCTCTTTTCCCAGTGTATTTTGAGTTAATAAAGTTAAAACCCTTGGGCTGGACGATTTGAAGGAATACTTTAAGAAGTTGGAATATATACTGAAATTGAGCAAAATTTACCATGTAATCTTTGGATGAGGATGGAGTTTGTAAGGCAGGAATTTTGAAGCCAGTCTTGATAAGCTGGAACTTCATTAGTTTAGTTTTAAGGAAGAAGCTGTGGTCTTGGTAAAGAAGCAAGTTTGAATATTTTATAAGTTATCTTACTGGAACAAGTGCTTCCTGAAGAAAATAGTTATTTTTTGCTTGGTTTCACATACTGCAGAATTTAATGCTTGATTTCAGTTCAAAGAATAAAAGATAATTTAGAACAAAGTATGTAAGCATATAAGATGCCAACATTTGCACAGTATTTTATATGAATGCTTTCCTTCTTGAGTTATAGAAAAAGGAATGACTACCAAGAAAAATCCCTTCCAATTTTGCAGATTGCTGGCTTAAATGTTTCTTTCAAAACATATTGTAAGTTGATAAACAAGAAGCACACACAAAAGAGAATCATACTGAGTTTCAGTATCACTACCAGGCGTAAAGTAAAAGGGCAAGAGTTTCATTCCAGTTAAACTCCATAGTTGCAGATAAGAGTCCAATAAAATCACTATAAACAGCAGGATTTCTTACAGTGTATTATTTTGCCTACAAAATTTCTAGAAGACCAGATAAGTAAGGTTTGATGCTATGTTGCTAGTAATGAAGTCCACCCCACAAGTCTTCAAAGCAAATTTATATGAACTAGTATAATATTTTCCTCTGAACAGAAACAACGCTGTAAATAACGAGCTTGGCAAAGACATGCGGCCTGAGTCATATCATAGCGTGAAGCATGTGCAACAATGCAACAACACTGGAATGACCTAGTCAAGAAAATACCTAGATATAAGTGGGATTTTTCCAGTGGAAATCTTACAAAAGTAATGCCTATTACCTGAGGCCTAGAGCATCAGAGACAGAAAAACAGTTTGTTAGAACTGCTTTAAGAGAAACAAATGCTTGTACCACATCTTCACATTTATAGCCACCACACCACATTAATTATTTTTGCCAAGTCTTATGTGGATGCATCTACCTGGCTTAACTGTGGTCACTTGCTGAGTCTTTTATGTGAAAGAATCGGATATATTTCTTTTGAGAGTTCAGTTGCAATAGTAAAGGAACACTAAGTTGAAGGAGACTGGATTGTGTTCAGTTCAGTTAAGTTCAGTTACTCAGTCATGTACTTTTCGTGACCCCATGAACTGCAGCATGCCAGGCCTCCCTGTCCATAACCACTGCCAGAGTCTACCCAAACCCATGTCCATTGAGTCAGTGATACCATCCAACCATCTCATCCTCTGTCATCCATTTCTCCTCCTGCCCTCAATCTTTCCCAGCATCAAGGTCTTTTCAAATGAGTCAACTCGTAGCATAGGGTGGCCAAAGTATTGGAGTTTCAGCTACAGCATCAGTCTTTCCACTGAACACCCAGGACTGATCTCCTTTAGGATGAACTGGTTGGATCTCCTTGCAGTCCAAGGGACTCTCAAGAGTCTTCTTCAACACCACAGTTCAAAAGCATTAATTCTGTGCTCAGCTTTCTTTATACACCAACTCTCACGTTCGTAATGACTACTGGAAAAACCATAGCCTTGACTAGATGGACCTTTGTTGAAAAGTAATGTTTCTGCTTTTTAATATGCTGTCTAGGTTGGTCATAACTTTCCTTCCAAGGAGTAACCATCTTTTAATTTCATGGCTGCAAACACCATCTGCAGTGATTTTGGAGCCAAAAAAAAAAAAAAAAAGAGCCACTGTTTCCAATGTTTCCCCATATATTTGCTATGAAGTGATGGGACCAGATGCCATGATCTTAGTTTTCTGAATATTGAGCTTTAAGCCAACTTTTTCACTCTCCTCTCATTTTCATGAAGAGGCTTTTTAGTTCCTCTTCACTTTCTGCCATAAGGGTGGTGTCATCTGCATATCTGAGGTTATTGATATTTCTCTCGGCAATCTTGATTCCAGCTTGTGCTTCCTCCAGCCGGAGATTTCTCATAAACTACTCTGCATATAAGGTAAATAAGCAGGGTGACAATATACAGCCTTTACATACTCCTTTTCCTATTTGGAATCACTCTGTTATTCCATGACCAGTTCAAACTGTTGTTTCCTGACCTGCATACAGATTTCTCAAAAGGCAGGTCAGGTGGTCTGGTATTCCCATCTCTTTCAGAATTTTCCACAGTTTATTGTAATCCACACAGTCAAAGGCTTTGGCATCGTCAATAAAGCAGAAATAGATGTTTTTTTCTGGGACTCTCTTGCTTTTTCGATGATCCAGAGGATGTTGGCAATTAGATCTCTGGTTCTTCTGCCTATTCTAAAACCAGCTTGAACATCTGGAAGTTCACGTTTCACATATTGCTGAAGCCTCACCCTTATGGCAGAAAGTGAAGAGGACTAAAAAGCCTCTTGATGAAAGTGAAAGAGGAGAGTGAAATGTTGGCTTAAAGCTCAACATTCAGAAAACAAAGATCATGGCATCTGGTCCCATCACTTCACGGGAAATAGATGGGGAAACATGGAAACAGTGTCAGACTTTCTTTTGGGGGCTCCAGAATCACCACAGATGGTGATTGCAGCCATGAAATTAAAAGATGATTACTCCTTGGAAGCAAAGTTATGACCAACCTAGATAGCATATTCAAAAGCAGAGACATTACTTTGCAAATAAAGGTCCATCTAGTCAAGGCTATGGTGTTTCTAGTGGTCATGTATGGATGTGAGTTGGACTGTGAAGAAAGCTTAGCGCTGAAGAATTGATGCCTTTGAACTGTGGTGTTGAAGAAGACTCTTGAGAGTCGCTTGGACTGCAAGGAAATCCAACCAGTCCATCCTAAAGGAGATCAGTCCTGGGTGTTCATTGGAAAGACTAATGCTAAAGCTGAAACTCCAATACTTTGCCCACCTCATGCGAAGAGTTGACTCATTGGAAAAGACTCTGATGCTTGGAGGGATTGCGGGCAGGAGGAGAAAGGGATGACAGGATGAGATGGTTGGATGGCATTACCGACTTGATGGATTTGAGTTTGAGTGAACTCCACGAGTTAGTTATGGACAGGGAGGCCTGGCATGCTGCGATTCATGGAGTCTCAAAGAGTCGGACACAACTGAGTGACTGAACTGAAATGAACTGAAGCAGGGTGACAATATACAGCCTTGATGTACTCCTTTTTCTATTTGGAAACAGTCTGTTGTTCCATGTCCAGTTCTAACCATTGCTTCCTGACCAGCATACAGATTTCTCAAGAAGCAGGTCATGTGCTCTGGTATTCCCATCTCTTTCAGAATTTTCCATAGTTTATTGTGATCCACATCGTCAAAGGCTTTGGTATAATCAATAAAGCAGAAATAGATATTTTTTCTGGAACTCTTTTGCTTTTTCAATGATCCAGCAGACGTTGGCAATTTGATCTCTAATTCCTCTGCCTTTTCTAAAACCTGCTTGAACATCTGGAAGTTCATGCTTCACCTATTGTTGAAGCCTGGATTGGATAATTTTGAGCAGTACTTTACTAGCATGTGAGATAAGTGCAATTATGAGGTACTTTGACCATTCTTTGGCATTGCCTTTCTTTTGTATTGGAATGAAGACTGACCTTTTCCAGCCCCGTGACCACTGCTGATTTTCCAAATTTGCTGACATATTGAGTGCAGTGCTTTCACAGCATCACCTTTCAGAATTGTGTTCAAAGTGAGCTAATTTGCAGAATATAAGTGAAAGTGAAAGTCATTCAGTCATGTCTGACTCTTTGCAACCCCATGGGCCATACAGTTCATGGAATTCTCCAGGCCAGAATACTGGAGTGGGTAGCCTTTCCTTTTTCCAGGGGATCTTCCCAACCCTGGGATTAAACCCAGGTCTCCCGAATTGCAGGCAGATTCTTTACCAGTTGAGCCACAAGGTAAGCTCAAAAATACTGGAGTGGATAGCTTATCCCTTCTCCAGCGTATCTTCCTTACCGAGGAAAAGAACTGGGGTCTCCTTCATTGCAGACAGATTCTTTACCAACTGAGCTATGAGGGAAGAATCCAACGTAAGTTTTATTTAGAAAATAACCATTTAATGAGAGTCTGCTAGAATTCAATTATTGTACTTGAAAAGCTCAAAGCCTCGTCTATTATACCAAAAACAAATAAACAAAAATGCTAACGAAGGGGATCTTCGTTGAGTTCTAAGCAGTTGGGAAGATCCGCTGAAGAAGGCTACCCACTCCACTGTTCTCAGGCTTCCCTTGTGTCTCAGCTGGTAAAGAATATGCCTGCGGTGTGGGAGAACTGGTTTTGATCCTTGCATTGGGAAGATCCCCTGGTGAAGAAAAAGGCTACCAACTCCAAAGACTCAGACATCACTGAGCGATTTTCACTTTCTATCTGAGTTATTTAACTGCATGTTTACATTTGACAAAATAATTATCACAATGTTTATAGAAATGTTGCATTTAGTCACTTTTCTTACACATAGCTTAATATAATAATGGTAAATATGTTAAGAAAGTTACCAGAATTTTACAGTTGACTCCTGATTTTATACACAAATTTTATTTTCCCTTTCTTCAAAAGTTTCCGTCCTTACTTATTACTTACTTCAGTTAATATCTTACTCTTAAAGGACTCCATCTCTCCATGTGAGCATATAGTTAAGCATTAATTTTTTAAAATGAGATTTAACAACATGGGTGTTAGTGCACACAATAGTGGCATCCCCTTAATGATCATATCAGACTTTTCCTTTTCCTCATTCTAATCTTGTACTCCCATATTTCCTTGAGTCAATTCACTTATTTATTCTATCACTTTACTTATACATATAAATATTCCATGAAATTACAGAGAAAACTTTAAAATATCTTGAATTTTGGAATTGCTTTAATTTGTACAAGATTTCATCTACCTTAAAAATTTGCAATGAATACTCACAGAAACACTAATAGTAAAAAGTTACAAATTAAGATCTTGATTTTTTGTAAGTATTTGCTCTTAATAATTCAAATCTCACAAATAATGACCTCTTTGGACAGTTACACATTAGAAACCTACTATTAATAAACACATCTGGAATTATAGTATTTCAGTTTTCAATAATTTCATTTTGCTTCTATAGCTTAAAGAAAATAGTTGTGTTTGAGAGCAGAAATCAGAAGTTAAATCAAACAACTATTGGTTGTTGTTGTTGTTGAGTTGCTAAGTTGTGTCTGACTCTTTCAGACCCCATGGACTGCAGCATACCAAGATCTCCTGTCCTTCACTACCTCCCAGGACTTGCACAGATTTATGTCCATAGACACTATCTAACCATCTCATCCTTTGTAACAACTGTAACAACAATATAGTCCTAAATAAAAAATTCTACGATATTATAAACGTCTTGCATATTTTTAAATAACAAAATTTAAAAGTATAACGTCAAATGATTTGTTTTAGTTTTTTTCTATAATTATACACTACTTTTTCATGTTACCATTCAGTTTTTAAATGTGCACCAACTATGCAGGACCAAGAAAAACATTTGATGTTTAAAATTTATAGAAATATATTGATCTCAGACATAATGTCTATCCTTGAATGTCAGCTTGCCTTACATTTTTCAGTTTTTTCATACTACACCGATTCTTTCCTCCGTTTATGTCTTGGTTAAAATAATCTGATTTGTTCTACTTTGAAATGGTGACCATTAAAATATTTCTGAAAAGGTCTACAATAAAACACATATATTTCTTAAGTCTAACACTAGTGTCATGTGAATGTGTTCACAAGTTAAAAGTACAAACATAACTAGAAAATTATTACCACTTTTCTGACTACCCTAATTATATTGCTTTATAATTAAAAACAATTATAGCTGTATAAATTTTCTTTAAACACACATACAAACACAAGGGGATCTTTTTGTTTTTATTTTCAGCATTGAACTCTTTGGGCCACTTTCTTAAGAACATAACCAAGATGTCTTGTTCCTGGAGATGCAAAAATCAACAGCCTGTACTGGGAGGTGTTATTGTAGACTCATGGTTAAGAAAATAGTCTAGGGAGTTCAGCAAGTATCAATTAAATTTTGATATTTAGTGGAATTTTTTCTAACCTCATTTTTTCTTTGGCTACATATTCCTTACTAGTCAAAATTAACATCCTTCTTTTTAGAATAGTAATAATAGAATTAATAAGCTTCCCTTGTGGCTCAGCTGGTAAAGAATTTGCCTGCCATGCAGAAGACCTGGGTTCGATCCCTGGGTTGGGAAGATCTCCTGGAGAAGGAAAAGGCTACACACTCCAGTATTCTGGCCTAGAGAATTCCATGGACTGTATACTGGAATTATCAAAACTCATAAAACTGTAGTTAACATCTTAAAATAAATTGGTTTAAAAATACTTTGGAAAAGTATCAGAGGGAACAAAAAGTAAGAGATCCGTAAAGATAAAGCAAGAGAAAGCATTCATAAATTTAATGGGAACAATAATAAAGCATATAGAATCATGATAGTTTAATATGACAGTAATTGCATTTTTACTTATTTCATTTGTTTTTAAATTCTGTCATGAGGGAAATAATTACTGATGTTAAGTAATGGATATGTGCATATGTTATATCTTGCATTATTGAGATCATTCCATCTATGCTATTTTATGCACTCATTTTCTATTTATTTTTGTAATTGAATCTTTTGCTAAATATTCTTTTTCAATAATATATTTCCAATAATTACATAATTTACTTAAGTATTCTCATTTTGTTAAATTGCAGCCTGATTCCAATTGATGAATTCAAGGGAATGCTATATTTATCTAATTTTTCCTTGATATTATATCCTTACAATAGACTTCTTATCAGTAGCTATACTGAGCCAGTTTATGAATGTTTTAAAGGTATTAGCTTACAGTATCAAATATTTTTAAAAGCACTGTGGCAGGTTTTCATTTGAATTAGCAATGTAAGTGAGTTTCTCAGTTAGAGAATATTCTCATCAGCCTCATCTACAGTTTCCTTCAAAATAATTAGTGAATAAATAGCATTATTTTTGACTTTTGCTTTTTAACATAGTTGAAATATCTGCTTCTACTTTTATTAGCCATTTGCCTTTAGTCCTTCAATTATCTTTTAATTTCCTTGTCTTTAAAAAGTTATCAAATTCATTGATGAGCTCTAGTAGTTTTCTGGCAGTATCTTTAGGATTTTCTATGTAGGTTGTACTGTGTCACTCAGTCTTGTCTGACTCTTTGCGCTATGGACTGTACCCTGCCAGGCTCCTCTATTCATGGGGATTTTCCAAACAAGAATACTGGAGTGGGTTGCCATGCCCTCCTCCAGGGGTTCTTCCCAAGTCAGGGGTCAAACCCAGGTCTCCCACATTGCGGGAGGATTCTTTACCATCTGAGCCAGCAGGGAAGCCCAAGAATAATGGAATAGGTAGACTATCCCTTCTCCAGGGGATCTTCCCAGCCCAGGAATTTAACTGGAGTCTCTTACATTGCAGGTGGATTCTTTACGAGCTGAGCTAACATGAAAGTCCCCTTTCTATGTATAGTATCATGATAAGTATCATGCTATCTCTAAACAGTAACAGTTTTACTCTTCCCAATTTGGATTTCTGTTATTTCTTTTTTTATATATAAATTTATTTATTTTAACTCGAGGTTAATTACTTTACAATATTGTATTGGTTTTGCCATACATCAACATGAATCCACCACAGGTATACACATGTTCCCCATCCTGAACCCCCCTCCCTCCACCTTCCCCTACCATCCCTCTGGGTCATCTCAGTGCACCAGCCCCAAGCATCCAGTGTCATGCATCTCTCATTTCTGTGTCTAGACCTTCCAAAAGTATGTTTACTAAAATTGGC
Organism: Budorcas taxicolor; assembly: GCF_023091745.1. Lineage (NCBI taxonomy): Eukaryota > Metazoa > Chordata > Mammalia > Artiodactyla > Bovidae > Budorcas > Budorcas taxicolor. The sequence goes on from NC_068921.1 coordinate 44,909,269, forward strand.
AAAAGTGGTCATACTTGTATTGTTCCTGATCTTAAGGGAAATGTTTTCAGCTTTTCACCATTAAATATGATGTTAAGATGTGGTATATTTATACAGTGAAATATTGTTATTGCTTAGTCACTAAGTTGTGTCTGACTGTTTTGCAACCCCATGGAGTGTAGTCCACCAGGCTCCTCTGTTCATGAGATTCCCAGGCAAGAATACTGGTACTTCTATGGTAGATTCATGTTGACATTTGGCAGAAACCAACACAATGCTATAAACAATTATCCTTCAATTTAAAAGAAATAAATTATTAAAAAAAAAAAAAAAAAAAGAATACTGGTTCTGGAGTTGGTTGCCATTTCCTTCCCCAGAGAATCTTCCTGATCTAGGAAATATTCTTTACCACTGAGCCACCAGGGAAGCCCACAGTGCAGTATTACTCAATCATAAAAAATAAAATAATGCCATTTGTAGCAACATAGATGGACCTCGAGATTATCATACTAAGTAAACCAGACAAAGAAAAATATCATATGATATCATTTATATGTGAAATCTAAAAAAAAGAGAGAGAGATACAAATGAGCTTATACACAAAATAGAAATAGACCCATAGACATAGAAGAAAAACATGGTTACCAAGTGAGAAAGAGGGCAGATAAATTAGGAGTTGGAATTAGCATATACACACTACTGTATTTAAAATAGATAACCATCAAGGACCTAGTGTATAGCAAAGGAAATTCTGCTAAATACTTTGTAATAACTTATAAGCAAAAAGAGTAAGACATATATATATGTATATATGTATGTATGAAATTTCTTTGCTGTACACCTAACACTATCACAACATTATAAATCAACTATACTTAAATTTTAAAAACAGTTACTTTGCTGATATTTAATTAATTAATTAGTTAAGTCACAGCTATCATTTACATACAAATGTTTTCCCAATTTGAGTTTTACCTTATATTTTTATGTATTTTATTTACAAAAACTCTTCAAAAAGCGTTTTTAGCTAGCTGATTATTTTCCACTTCTCTGAGCCTTCATGAATAATAGCTAAGAAATAAAGGACAGTCTAAATTGGCATTAGGCAACTGATACATGTAATAAAAGTAAGACATTAGAAAGTAGTTTGGAAGTAATAATATGCAATTTGGAATATTTCAATAATATTTAATAATTGAAAAGATTTAAAAATTATAAGGCAAAATGCAAGACTCTGAAACATAGAAAGAAGGAACACTATTTAGGGATCTGGGGATTCCAGAAACATGAAAGTGCTTTTGTTTTTGGTTTCTGTTTTTGGTTCATATAACTGAGTTCTGAAAGCCTAGCAACTTGGAAATGCCAACATGCCCAGATAAAATTTCCCCAGCAAAAGTTATTTTCTTCTAGCTGAAGGGCCAGGAAAGAGCTTAGCAACACATAAAACCTAAGTAATAACTGTTCTAATTCAGTCAAACAGCACAGGAAAAAAACCCTATGATTCTACCCTCATCCACAGCTGCAAACAGTGAGTATGGAGCCAAGACTTCCACACTAATGAGACTATAACAAAATTATCCAAACTCCTCAAGGGTGGTGTGAGGAAAGGTCAAGTAGAAAGTGGGGAATTTTATCCCTCCCAACTGGTGATGAGCTTCATCAGTGTGATAGCAGTTGTCTTCATGCGAAGTTGGGCTTCCTTGCCTTTTGTCAGTAATGAGACACTCTTCCTCTTTACTAGGGTTGTCAGAGGAAGTCTAGTGGAAAGTCAGGACTCTTTTCATCACTTGACATTAACAAAGTTGCCTCCATCCTAGGGACAATAAGAGTACTAGGAATTGTACCTTTGTCAATAGTAGAAGGTGTTCTCTTAACTTCAGTGACAATGGAGGTCTAGTGGGGAACCTGAACTATGCTCTCCAACTGGAAGAAACATTCCTTTTCCCTTCCAGAGTGGTGTCAGAAGAGTCCAGGGAAAACAGAAGTTTAAATAAGATCCAGTCTCACAACAAAATGCCCACAGTGTATAGATTTCAATAGAAAATCACTCATCATACCACGAACTAGTAAGATACAAACTAAACGGAAAAAGATAATCAATAGATGCCATCAATGAATGATTGAAATGTTAGATTTATCTGATAATGATTTTAGACATGTTAAAACTGTGGCAATGAGCAATTAAACCACACTTGAACGTAAAAATAGAGACTTAACATAGAAAGAAGACATACAGAAGAACTAAATTAAAAATTTAGAACTGAAAAGTACCATAACTGAAATTTGAAAACAAACAAACAAACAAAAAATCAGTGGATAGGCTCGAAAAGAACTGAGTACACAGAAGAAAGGATCTCTCTCTTTATCTCTCTCTCTCTCTCTCTCTCTCTCTCTCTCTCTATATATATATATATATATATATATACATATATATATACATATACACACATACATATATATATATACATACATATTTCAATATATAAGAAATGTAATGATAAACTTTACACAACTGAAATAACAGAAGGACCATACACACACAAAATGACAGTGACTCATGGGTTTGTGAAGCTGTAAAAATATACCTAACGTTTATATGAATGATGTCCTAGGAGGAGAGTAAGAGAAAAGGGCTGAAAAAGAAGAAATAATGGCTAACCTTGAAGAAATAATGGTTAAAACCTCTGCAAATTTGGCTAAATAAATAAACATAGATTCAAGGAGTTGAACTGAATCAAAATAGGATAATCTGAAGTAAAAACATGCTAAGACACATGATATTTATACTTCTGAAAATAAAAAAATAACAAACAAAAAATCTTGAAAACTGCCAGACAAAATCATCGTCTAGTCTGTAAAGAAAAATACAATTAAAATGGCAGAGTTTTTCTCATCAGAAATCACTGTGACTAGAGAAAATAGCACAATATAATCGAGTTCTGACTGAAATAACAAAATCAAATAAAAAACCAAACCTATCAAAATAGACATTTATAGACAGTAAAAATAAACTTCAGTAATACAGAGGAGCTCAAGATTTTCTCAAATGAATGAAAACTAGTAGGATTTTTTAATTGCAAATCAGTTCTAAAAAATGGCAAAATGAAGGCCTCCAATAAGCAAGAAAATAAATCATTTCTTGAAAATTAGAGTTTTTAAAGTTTATTTTTAATTGGAGGATAATTGCTTTACACTATTGTGTTGACTTCTGCCACACAACAACATAAATCAGCCATAAATATTCATATATCCCTTCTTTCTTGAACCTCTCCCCACCTCATCCCACCCCTCTAGTTTGTCACAGAGCACCTATTTGAGCTCCCTGTGACTAGGCAGCAGCTTCCCACTGGCTATCTATTTTACACATGGTAGTGTATATATGTCAATGCTACTCTAAATTTGTTCCACCCTCTCCTTCCCTCACTATGTCCAAAATCTGTTTTCTATGTCTGCATCTCTATAGCTGTCCTACAAATATATTCATTAGCACCATTTTTCTAGATTCCATATATATATGTACATATATGCGTCAATATATAAAATTTATTTTTTTCTGTTTCTGACTTATTTCACTCTGTATAGCAGGCTCTAGGTTCATCCACCTCACTAGAACTCAAATGTGTTCCTTTTAATGGCTGACTAAAAAGTCCTCTGTACATAGGTATAACTTATTTACCCATTCATCTATCAATAGCCATCTAGATTGCTTCCATTTCCTAGCTATTATAAATAGTGCTTCTATGAACATTGAGCTACATGTGTGTTTTTCAGTTATGGTTTTCTAAGGGTATATGCCCAGTAGAGGAGTTGCTGGGTCATTGTTGTTGCCATTCAGTAGCCTAGTCATGTCTGATTCTTTGTGACCCTATGGACTGCAGCATACAAGGCCTCCCTGTCCCTCTCCATCTCCTGGAGTTTGCCCAAGTTCATTTTCATTGCATCAGTGATGCCATCCAATCATCTCATCCTGTGACACCCTCTTCTCCTTCTGTCCTCTATCTTTCCCAAGATCAGGGACTTTTCCAATGATGTCTGTTCACATCAGATGTCCAAAACACTGGAGCTTCAGCTTCAGCATCAGTCCTTTCAGTGAATATTCAGGATTGATCTCCCTTAAGATTGACTGGTTTGATCTCCTTGCTGTCCAAGATACTTTCAAGAGTCTTCTCCAGTACTACTGTTCAAAGGCATCAATTCTTTGGCATTCTGCCTACTTTACAGTTCAGGTCTCCCAACTGTACACAACCACTGGTAAGACCATACACTTGACAATACAGACCTTTGTCAGCAGAGTAATGTCTCTGCTTTTCAACATACTGTCTAGATTTCCTGCCAAGAAGCAATCATCTTCTGGTTTCATAACTACAGTCACTGTCCACGGTGATTTTGGAACCCAAGAAAAGAAAATCAGTCACTACTCCCACCTTTTCCCCTTCTATTTGCCACACAATAATGGGGATGGATGCCATGTTCTTAGTCTTTTTTTTTTTTTTAATATATTTAGTCTTTAGCTGACTCTTTCACTCTCCTCCTTCATCCTCATTAAGAGTCTCTTTAGATTATTTTTGCTTTCTGCTATTAAAGTGGTATAATCTGCATATCTGAGGTTATTGATGCTTCTCTCACCTGTCTTGATCCTGGCTTGTAAAACATCCAGCCCAGCATTTTTCATGATGTGCTTAGAGTATAGGTTAAACAATATGGATTAACAGCAGACAGCCCTGTCACACTCCTTTCTCCATCTTGAGCCAATCAGTTGTTCCATACAGAGTTCTAACTGTTGCCTTTTAACCCACATGCAGATTTTTCAGGAGACAATTAAGATGGTCTGGTATTCCCATTTCTCTAAGAACTTTCCACAGTTTGTCACGATCCACACAGTCAAAGGCTTTAGCATAGTCGATGAAACAGAGATAGATGTTTTACTGAAATTCTCTTGCTTTTTCTATAATCCAGTGAACGTTGGCAATTTGATCTCTAGTTCCTCTTCATTTTCTAAACCCAGCTTGGACATCTGGGTTTGCATAATGCTGAAGCCTAGCATGCAAGATTTTAAGCATGGCCTTACTAGCATGGGAGATGAGTGTGATTGTCTAATGGTTAGCACATTCTTCAGTACTACCCTTCTTGGAAATTGAGATGAGGATTGAACTTTTCCAGTACTGTGGGCACTGCTGGGTCTTCCAGATTTGCTGACATAATGAATACAAAACCTTGATGGCATCCTCCTTTAGGGATTTAAATAGTTCTGCTGGGATTTCATTGCATCCACTAGCTTTACAAACAGCAGTGTTTCTTAAGGACCATTTGACTTTGCACTCCAGAATGTCTGGCTCTGGGTGACTAACCACCCCACAGTAATAATCCAGTTCATTAAGATTTTTTTTTAATATGTTCTTCTGTGTATTATCTTTCCATCGCTTCTTTATCTCTTCAGCATCTATTAGGTCTCAACCATATTTATCCTTTATTGTGTCCATCTTTGGGCAGAATACTCCCTTGATGCTTCCAGTTTTCCTGAAGGGATCTCTACTCTTTCCCTTTTTGCTGTTTTCTTCTATTATTACACACTGTTCATTGAAGAAGGCCTTCTTGTCTCTTCCAGCTATGCTGTGAAACTCTGCATTTAATTGGATGCACCTTTCCCTCTCTCCCTTGCATTTCACTTTGCTTTGTTCTTCCACTATTTGTAAAGCCTCCTCAGATAACCACTTTGCCTTCTAGCTTTTCTTTTTTCTTTGGGATGGTTTGTTCACAGCCTCCTGTACAATGTTACAGACCTCTATTCATAGTTCTTCAGGCACATTGTTATCTAGAGCTAGTCCCTTGAATCTATCCATTGCTACTACTACTGTGAATTCATATAGGCTTTCATTTAAGTCATACCTGGCTAGACTAGTGTTTTTTCCCAGCATTCTTTAGTTTAAGCCTGAATTTTGCTGTAAGAAGCTGATGATCTGAGCCACAGTCAGCTCCAGGTCTCATTTTACCTGATTTTATGCAGCTTCTCCATATTTGGCTACGAAGAGGGTAACAAATTTGATTTCAGTATTGACCATTTGATGGTGTCCATATGTAAAGTCTCTTGCATTGTTGAAAAAGAGCATTTGCTATGACTAGTGCGTTCTCTTGGCAGAATTCAGTTAGCCTTTGCCCTGCTTCATTTTGTAATCCAAGGCCAAACTTTCCTGTTACTGCAGGTATATCTTGACTTCCTGCTTTTGCCTTCCAATCCCCGATGGTGAATAGAACATCTTTTAAAGTGTTAATTCTTGGAAATCTAGGTCGTCCTAGAACTGGTCAATTTCAGCTTCTTCGTCATTGGTGGTAACAGAGGGATAGATTTGGATTATTGTGATGTTGAATTGCTTGCCTTGGAAATGAACCGAGATCATTCTGTCATTTTTGAGGTTGTACCTAAGTACTTTTATTTCAGACGTTTTTGCTGATTATGAGGCTACTTTGTTTCATCTATGGGATACTTGCCCACAGTAGTAAATATAACAGTCATCTGAATTAAATTTGCCCATTTTAGTCCATTTTAATTCGCTGATTCTTAGGATGTCAATGTTTACTCTTATCATCTCCTGCTTGACCAGGTCCAATTTTCCTTGATTCGTGGACCTAACATTCCAGGTTCTCATAGAATATTGTTTTTTCAACATCATATTTTACTTTTGTCACTTCACTTCAAAAACTAAGCCTTGTATCTTTTTTGGTCCAGCTGCTTCATTCATTCTGGGGCTATCAGTAATTCTCCTCTGCTCTTCCCCAGTAGCATATTGGACACCATCAGAGCAGGGGTACTCCTGTGTTCATGTCATATATATATATATATATATATATATATATATATATTTGGTCTTTTATACATTTCATGAGGTTCTTATGGCAAGTATACTGGCATAGTTTGCCATTCCCTTCTCCAGTGGATCATGTTTATCAGAATTCTCTGCTATGACCAGTCAGTCTTGAGTGGCTCTGCACAACGTGGCTCAGAGCTTCACTGAGTTATGCAAGCCCCTTTACCACGACAAGGTAGCAATCCATAAAGGGCTTGCTGCATCGTATTGTAGTTTTATTTCTAGCTTTTAAGGAATCTTCATACTATTCTTCATAGTGGCTGTATCAATTTACATCCACGAGTGCAAGAAGGTACTTTTAATCATATGGATTAAAGACTTAAATATACAGTCAAAAACTATAAAACTTTTAGAGGAGAATGTAGGCAAAACACTCTTTGACATAAATCAAAGCAATATTCTATTTGATTCCCCTCCTAGAGTAATAGAAATAAAAGCAAAAATAAACAAATAGACATTCACATTCTTCACATTCTCTTCAGCATTTGTTGTTTGTAGGTTTTTGATGATGACCATTCTGACTGGTGTGAGTTGATACCTTATTGTAATATTGATTTGTATTTCTCTAATAATGACTAATTTTGAGCAATTTCCCATGTGTTTGTTGGCCATCTTTATGTCTTCTTTGGAGGAATGTCTCTTTAAATCTTCCTCCTACTTTCTGATTAGGTTGTTTGTTTTTCTGGTATTAAGCTGAATGAACTTCTTGTATATTTTGGAGAATATGCTTTGTCAGATGTTTCATTTGAAATTGTTTTCTGCCGTTTTGAAAGTTGTCTTTTCATCTTGTTTATATCAGTATTTTTTTGTGCTGTGCAAAAGCTCTTAAGTTTAAACAAGGCCACTTGTTTATTTTTGCTTTTATTTCTATTACTCTAGGAGGTGAATCAAATAGAATATTGCTTTGATTTATGTCAAAGAGTGTTTTGCCTACATTCTTCTCTAAAAGTTTTATAGTTTTTGACCTTACATTTAAGCCTTTAATCCATTTGAGATTATTTTTGTGTACAGTGTTAGGCAGTGTTCTAATTTCACTATTTTACACATAGCTGTCCTGTTTACCTAGCACCACTTATGAAAGAGGCTGTCTTTTCTCTGTTGTTTATTATTGCACCCTTTGTCAAAAGGTTCTCATAGGTGTGTGGGTTTACCTCTGGGCTTTCTATCTTGTTCTATTGGTCTATAGTTCTTTTTTTGTGGCAATATCATTCTGTCTCAATTATCAAGTTTTGTAGTATAGTCTTAAGTCAGGAAAGCTTGATTCCTTCAGCTCCGTTTTTCTTTCTCAAGATTGCTTTGGGTATTTGTGGTCGTTTGTGTTTCCATACAAATTGTGAAACTTTTTTTTCTAATTCTGTGAGAAATACCGTTGGAAATTTGATAGAAATTTCATTTAATCTGCAGATTGCTTTGGGCAGTAAGGTTATTTTCATAATATTCATTCTTCTTATCCAAGAACATAAATATATATTGCCAGGATAATAAATAAATATAAAAGTATTTTTTGAAAACCCCAATAGCTTTAGAGAAGCAGGTTTATGTTGACATAAAAATGGCTGATATTGATTTAACCATTAAAATAATAATGATGCACATGGCCACCTTATTGGACATATTTGAATGTCCAGGGCAGTTCAGGTTTAACGGGTCACTTACTAGTAGTAAATTGTTCAATTGGGCAGACATTTTAATCATTCCATTGCACTAGGGCCCCAATGTTGAATTAATTTACAAATAAATGGCAAGTTTACTAAATTCCATAGGACTTAAGATTACAGCCTTACAGTGTATGAAATGGAAGCTTCTAAACAATGTGGAACTTAATGTTTTGATTAGGACAATAAGGACTTGAAACTTAGTAAATGCTGTTCAAAAAAAACTTATTCTAAATATTTATAATAAATATAATGCAATCATTTATTTTTAGTAACTGTCTAGAATTATTTTCCCTGCATTTCTATATTACTTGTTTTCTTTATTAAATACTCACTGGATATATAGAATTTAAACATTTAAATTAATTGCCATTTACTGACATAAAATCATCTTGTAATATGAGACTCATATTTTGAAGAAAATATTTTTAAATAAAGTTTTTAAAATAATTTTTCCACATCTTTTTATTAATCACAAATAAACTGAAATGGCTTTCTTTAAGGTAGATCAGTCTAGGCAAAACTGTGACTTAGTAAGTACTTATCATGGTTTATGTCAGACAACCTATATCCAGCCTATAGAATTTCAAGTTACTCAATGGCAATAAGTACAACATTCAGTTTTTACCAGGTTCCAACAGTTGTCAATCACCATGGTGAGTTCTTCACACATAATTTATTTAGTCCTCACAATCACATGACACATTAATTATACTAGTCACATTTTACAGGAAAAAATAAAAATCAAAAAGACGGACACTCAGATTAAATAATTTACCTAATGGCATCTGTCTTAAAGTGATAGAGCCAGTAATCTAATCAAGACTATATAAATGCAAAACTTGTCCTGTAGTTTTACTGTTTCTATATTTTATTTCTGCAAATCTTACTTAAATTTCTAATTTAAAACTAAAACACTAGGTGATGTTTCAAGACATACTCCCAAAATGAATTAAGGACTTATACTTTTTCTTGACTTGGTCTACTTTGTATCATTCTCCTGATTATAATACCCTATATCCATTTACTCTGTGAAAGTCTATGCAGTTTGAATGTTTGATAAAGCCAATTCTTAAATGAAAAATAAATTTTTTCACTGAACTCTTTGCCAGTAATTTATTATAGTATCATGATGCTGTGCCAATAACTATGCATTTATAAATTTGTTTTCCTAGGGATCCTAAAACACATGGCTGCTACTTTGTGTTTAACTGTGTCCTGAACACTCAGTAGGTACCAGATAGATGGATGAGCGAAATAACTGAATCAATCCCAGATCCAATTAACCAAGCTATGGAGATTAGAAAGAACAAATGGTGATTTTGTGCTCGGATAAAAGGGCTTTTTCACAGTAGCTCTGACTAAAGGGTTTAGGATGAAAAACATTGATTTCTGGGATATCCCACTGAAACTGCTATAAGGTGAAACCAAAACTGAAGAATCATATAACCTAAAGGTTAGGAAAATATGTATTGGATGACATTTAATCAATGGAGAAATTCTTCAGAACAAAAAATATCTTTGAACCTCTGACCAAGTTATAATCTAGGGACTAGCTACTGACAACTATTATGAAATTAGTGTTGAAAATTTCAGTTAAAAATGCTTTAAAAGTGATGATGTGATGTGTGTGTCCCCCAACAAAACATCAAAATGCAGCATTGCAAAAACAATGAACTGGTCGTTATGAATATCACTGTCAGAGATTTAACAAACAAACAGAACAAAGTTAGAACATTGTTGTTTGGTACCTAGTCAAGAACCAATACATGCTAACAGATTTTCTTCTGCCATTATGACAAATTAAAGACAGTCATTACAAACATAAGAGCATTAACATTTTGCCTTGATGGTTTAGATGTAATTTGGTACATTGCCAAGCAGATTAATGAATTATTTGCCAAGTTTTGACATTATTATGCCAATTGTAACTCTTTTGATATAAAGAAGTTCTTGACAGAGGAAAGAAAAATAAAGTTAATTTCAAGGAAATCTTTAAGGAAACATAAATGTTCATTGAGTTTTATGAATAGCACTTAAAACATGTTACTGTCTTCAACAATTTTATAAATATATATTAATAATAAAAAGCCTGCATTAAAATAAATTATAAGCTCCAGATAATTTGTTAACTGCAAAACCTTTTAGAAATAATACCTCTCAAATTTATTCAAATTTATTATGATTAATAATTATTATTTAAGGCAAAAATTGTTTAAGAATACCATGGAATAGAAGGCTTATTAAAGAATCATCTCTGTACTGGTAAAATGATGATAAGGAAGAAAATAAAGTATTAAATAAATATGGCATGAGGAGGTTAAAAAATATAGTTGTTTTCAGGCCAAATGTGAAGCTGTTGTTTGACATATAAGCTAATGACCCAAGCTGGCTTTGGAGTCTGATTCAATATCATCTTGTCAGCATTCTCCTCTCCTGCCAATACAAGAAACAAAGCAACTCTCTAAGGAAGGAATAAAAATGAACAATTTATTTCCTTCGTCAAATGTTGCATTGTCGTCAGGTCTCCATGGTTCAAAGTAAAACAGACAATTGATACAAAGTTCTGAAGGACAAGGAAGATTTTGTAATAACTCATGCCAGTGACACAAATGACAGGGAGTTCAACAGTGAAGGATATTGGACTTTACGAACAAAATAAGGTTTCAAAATATGCATAGTCTAAGTAATAAGCAAGTTTTTCCAAATGAACTATGATAATATATCTTTCAATTTCAATGTAATAAGAAACACTGATGGATTTTTCAAAAATTATTGTGATTAAAATTATGGTAGGAGAAGAAATGTTACTTGATTTAGGAATATTCAGCACTTGAATTTCACCAAGGAAATACCTTGGTGAAATCTACATTCACCAAAGCTGAACAATTCAAAGCTCAATTTTCCAAACTTTAAAGTTTCATGTAAATTTACAAGATTGTTGCCTTTATTCTTTCATTTAACTCAGATGACCATTATATCTACTACTGCGGGCAGGAATCCCTCAGAAGAAATGGAGTAGCCATCTTGGTCAACAAGAGTCTGAAATGCAGAACTTGGATGCAGTCTCAAAAACAACAGAATGATCTCTGTTTGTTTCCAAGGCAAACCATTCAATATCACAGTAATCGAAGTCTATGCCCCAACCAGCAACACTGAAGAAGCTGAAGTTGAACAGTTCTATGAAGACATACAGGACCTTTTAGAACTAAAACCTAAAAAAGATTTCCTTTTCATTATACGGGACTGGAATGAAAAAGTAGGAAGTCAAGAAACACCTGGAGTAACAGGCAAATTTGGCCTTGGAATACGGATTGAAGCAGGGCAAAGACTAATAGAGTTTTGCCAAGAAAATGCACTGGTCATAGCAAACACCCTCTTCCAACAACACAAGAGAAGACTCTACACATGGACATCACCAGATGGTAAACACTGAAATCAGGTTGATTATATTCTTTGCAGCCAAAGATGGAGAAGCTCTATACAATCATCAAAAACAAGACGCGGACCTGACTGTGGCTCAGATCATGAACTCCATATTACCAAATTCAGACTTGAATTGAAGAAAGTAGGGAACACTGCTAGACCATTCAGGTATGAACTAAATCAAATCCCTTATGATTATACAGTGGAAGTGAGAAATAGATTTAAGGGCCTAGATCTGATAGATAGAGTGCCTGATGAACTATGGAATGAGGTCCATGACATCGTACAGGAGACAGGGATCAAGACCATCCCCATGGAAAAGAAATGCAAGAAAGCAAAATGGCTGTCTGGGGAGGCCTTACAAATAGCTGTGAAAAGAAGAGAGGTGAAAAGCCAAGAGGAAAGGAAAGATATAAGCATCTGAATGCAGAGTGCCAAAGAATAGCAAGAAGAGATAAGAAAGCCTTCCTCAATGATCAATGCAAAAAAAAAAAAAAAAAAGAGGAAAAGAACAGAATGGGAAAGACTAGAGATCTCATCAAGAAAATTAGCGTTGCCAAGGGAACATTTCATGCAAAGATGGGCTCAATAAAGGACAGAAATGGTCTGGACTTAACAGAAGCAGAAGATATTAAGAAGAGGTGGAAAGAATACACAGAAGAACTGTACAAAAAATATCTTCACGATCCAGATAATCACAATGGTGTGATCACTCATCTAGAGCCGGACATCTTGGAATGTGAAGTCAAATGGGCCTTAGAAAGCATCACTATGAACAAAGCTAGTGGAGGTGATGATATTCCAGTTGAGCTGTTTGAAATCCTGAAAGATGATGCTGTGAAAGTGCTGCACTCAATATGCCTGCAAATTTGGAAAACTCATTAGTGGCCACAGGACTGGAAAAGGTCAGTTTTCATTCCAATCCCAAAGAAAGGCAATGCAAAAGAATGCTCAAACGACCACACAATTGAACTCATCTCACATGTTAGTAAAGTAATGCTCAAAATTCTTCAAGCCAGGCTTCAGCAATACATGAACTGTGAACTTCCTGATGTTCAAGCTGGTTTTAGAAAAGGCAGAGGAACGAGAGATCAAATTGCCAACATCCACTGGATCATGGAAAAAGCAAGAGATTTCCATAAAAACATCTATTTCTGCTTTATTGATTATGCCAAAGCCTTTGACTGTGTGGATCACAGTGAACTGTGGAAAATTCTGAAAGAGATGGGAATACCAGAGCACCTGACTTGCCTCTTGAGAAACCTATATGCAGGTCAGGAAGCAACAGTTAGAACTGGACACGGAACAACAGACTGGTTCCAAATAGGAAATGGAGTATGTCAAGGCTGTATATTGTCACCTTGCTTGTTTAACTTATATGCAGAGTACATCATGAGAAACGCTGGGCTAGAAGAAGGACAAGCTGGAATCAAGATTGCCAGGAGAAATATCAATAACCTCAGATATGCATATGACACCACCCTGATGGCAAAAAGTGAAGAGGAACTAAAAAACCTCTTGATAATAGTGAAAGAGGAGAGATAAAAAAGTTGGCTTAAGGCTCAACATTCAGAAAACCAAGATCATGGCATCTGGTCCCATCACTTCCTGGGAAATAGGTGGGGAAACAGTGGAAACCGTGTCAGACTTTATTTTTGGGGGTTCCAAAATCACTGCAGATGGTGACTGCAGCCATGAAATTAAAAGACACTTAATCCTTGGAAGAAAAGTTATGAACAACCTAGATATCATATTCAAAAGCAGAGACATTACTTTGCCAGCAAAGGTCCCTCTAGTCAAGGCTATGGTTTTTCCAGTAGTCATGTATGAATGTGAGAGTTGGACTCTGAAGAAAGCTGGGTGCTGAAGAATTAATGCTTTTGAACTGTGGTGTTGGAGAAGACTCTTGAGAGTCCCTTGGACTGCAAGGAGATCCAACCAGTCCATTCTGAAGGAGATCAGCCCTGGGATTTCTTTGGAGGGAATGATGCTGAAGCTGAAACTCCAGTACTTTGGCTACCTCACGCGAAGAGTTGACTCATTGGAAAAGATTGTGATGCTGGGAGGAATTGGGGGCAGGAGGAGAAGGGGACGATAGAGGATGAGATGGCTGGATGGCATCACTGACTCGATGGTTGTGAGTCTGAGTGAACTCCAGGAGTTGGTGATTGACAGGGAGGCCTGGCGTGCTGCGATTCATGGGGTCACAAAGAGTCAGACACGACTGAGCGACTGAACTGAACTGAACTGAACAGTAACCTAAGCAGTGGATGATAAAGTGTTAGATTAACATGTTAGCAGTAAAGGGAGTGAGAAGCACTCAGATGTACAATATATAGTGACTAGGGTATTGTATAGTGGAAGATCCAGCTATCAGGAATTGTCTATGGTCTGGCTACGATATGAGAAAGAATGGAAGGAGGCACATCTTTTATTCTGATTCTTCCTAAAATAAGTAAATTTAGGCAAGGAGCAGGTGTTCAGGATAATATTTTGTAAGTGCCATCAAAACTTACCCTTCTGCTCAACACTGCACAGAAAATGATTAAGTAAGCACAAAATAATGTTATCAGGATGGAATTTACAATAGGGATACTGTGTATGTGCTCAGTCAGTCATGCCTGACTGTGCAACCCCAGGAACTGCAGCCCACAAGACTTCTCTGTCCATCAGATTATCCCAGCAATACTGGAGTGAGTTGCCATTTTCTCCTCCAGGGGATCTTCCTAACCCAGGGATCAAACCTACATCTCATGTCTTTCCTGGATTGGGAGGCAATTCTTTACCACTGAACCACCTGGGAAGTCCAGAGAGGCATACTAGTATTTAACAATAGACTGATTAACAGGTAATGACCAACAAAGATAATAAAGAATAACTGGAGGAGAGGAGTTACATAAATTAAACATAAAGTCCAAGGATTCCTCTTTGAAGAAATCAAAATTTATCTTAGCTTTAGCCAGGGAATAATGGAAGAAAGGTTAGGAATGAAGGCTGTGAGTTAGCAAAGAACATGACTAAAGAATGACAAGTAGAGAGGAGGGGGACAAACAGCACTATCAGTGGGATAGTCAGAGAAATTCATTACATGTGCTTTATGCAGGTATATTTAAGATAAAATGTATATATGAGTATGTATACTGAGTTGTAGAAGAAATTGCAGCAACAACTCTGTATTATCTAAGTCATACATTGATAGATACATTCTCTACTTTATTTTAAAAAAAAGAACTTTAAACAGTTTCTTTGAAAATTAGCTTATATACATTTCTTGTTTAAAACTCACCATCGTTTCATTCCTTTATTATCTGCTAGCTAGCTACATGTCTACTCTATTTAAATAATAAATTATAATTATCATGATCATTCATGTATTCTAGATACAGTAACCCAGCATGAAAGACTAAATAAGCTCTTTCACGTGGGCTCCTCTAATCTGTCTTGCCACAATCAAGCGCTAGACAAAAGAAGGATTATCTAAAAGTAATTAAACAAAGGTTTGTGTATATTCTTGGTTCTGCATATGTGCTTCTGAGTTAAGTGTATTTTACCAATATGTATTATTATTACCAACCTCGGTAGCATATTTAAAAGCAGAGGCATTACTTTGCCAACAAAAGTTCATCTAGTCAAGGCTATGGTTTTTCCAGTGGTCATGTATGGATGTGAGAGTTGGACTGTGAAGAACGCTGATCACTGAAGAATTGATGGTTTTGAACTGTGGTGTTGGAGAAGACTCTTTTTTTTAATTTAATTTTTTTTCACTTTACTTTACAATACTGTATTGGTTCTGCCATACATTGACATGAGTCCGCCACAGGTGTACATGAGTTCTCAATCCTGAACTCTCCCTCCCACCTCCCTCCCCATATTATTTCTCTGGGTCATCCCAGTGCACCAGCCTCAAGCATCCTGTATCCTGTATTGAACCTAGACTGGAGAAGACTCTTGAGAGTCCCTTGGACTACAAGGAGATCCAACCAGTCCATTCTGAAGGAGATCAGCCCTGGGATTTCTTTGGAGGGAATGATGCTGAAGCTGACACTCCAGTACTTTGGCCACCTTACATGAAGAGTTGACTCATTGGAAAAGACTCTGATGCTGGGAGGGATTGGGGGCAGGAGAAGAAGGGGGACGACAGAGGATGAGATGGCTGGATGGCATCACTGACTCGATGGACGTGGGTCTGAGTGAACTCCGGGAGTTGGTGGTGGACAGGGCGGCCTGGTGTGCTGTGATTCATGGGATCACAAAGAGTCAGACACGACTGAACGACTGAACAGAACTGAACTGATTATTATTACTTGCAATATCTTAAATCTGAAGTTTTGATAAAATTTTGTGATATGCTTTCTATAGGGTGCATCTGCTTCTCTTAATTGCAACAGTATCAAATCTAGGCAGGCAAAAGTGACCTGGATGAATTTTTAAAGTACTCTAATAAATACACCCTTAAAACTGGATGTGTAGAAAAAGTCAGCTCTTACATAACATCTTTCAGTTGCTGACACTTTACAGCCATTTTGCTACTTATACCTTAAGTTAAAGCTCTTGAAGTCAAGACAAAGTCAAGACAACTTGAAGCATAGAAAAAGTATCAGGCAAGTTCCTAGTTACTGAAAATATTTCATTTACAGAGCTTGGCTTGGACAATGAAGACACAGTTTCAAGGCATTTCTGAGAATATAGTTGGTATTGTTCAGGAGGTAAAGCCTCCATAAAGATAAAATCTTTCCTTCTGGTTGGCTCAAGAATCTTCTTGTTTTACTCCACTCCTCACCTCAGATTATGTAAATTATATGTTTTGCACTTCATATATAACATTTGTTTTTCAGAAACAGCAGATTCTTGGTGCTATCCAGATTTCCACATAGGGATGAAATATCACTACCCTAGTGATTCTTCATTTCAGTCAGTTCAGTCACTCAGTCATGTCTGACTCTTTGCGACCCCATGAATTGTAGCATGCCAGGCTTGCCTGTCCATCTCCAACTCCCGGAGTTTACGCAAACTCACGTCCATCGAGTTGGTAATGCCATCCAGCCATCTCATCCTGTGTCGTCCCCTTCTCCTCCTGCCCCCAATCCCTCCCAGCATCAGACTCTTTTCCAATGAGTCAACTGTTCGCATGAGGTGGCCAAAGTATTGGAGTTTCATCTTTAGCTTCAGTCCTTCCAAAGAACGCCCAGGACTGATCTCCTTTAGAAAGAACTGGTTGGATCTCCTTGCAGTCCAAGGGACTCTCAAGGGTCTTCTCCAACACCACAGTTTAAACGCATCAATTCTTCAGCACCCAGATTTCTTCATAGTTCAACTCTCACATCCATAACGACTACAGGAAAAACCATAGCCTTGACTAGACGGACCTTAGTCGGCAAAGTAATGTCTCTCCTTTTGAATATGCTATCTAGGTTGGTCATAACTTTCCTTCCAAGGAGTAAGCGTCTTAATTTCATGGCTGCAGTCACCATCTGCAATGATTTTGGAGCCCAAAAAAATAAAGTCTGACACTGTTTCTCCATCTATTTGCCATGAAGTGATGGGACCAGATGCTATGATCTTAGTTTTCTGAATGTTGAGCTTTAAGCCAACTTTTTCACTCTCCTCTTTCACTTTCATCAAGAGGCTTTTTAGTTCCTCTTCACTTTCTGCCATGATTCTTAGTAAGCAATAATGGTTCAAATCTCCATGTTCACCAGCATCTGCACAAGGTGATGTATCTATCTGTCTATCTACCTAGTTAATTATCTACATATCTACTCATATTTTCAAGCAGAGATCCCTCTCATCAAGGATTCTAGGAAGAAATTTCAATAAAACTCTAAAGATTTTGAATTACACAGCTAATAACCAAATCTAATTTCAAGAAGGTTATAATAAAAGTTAGAATCTAATGGAAAAGCTTTCCTCAAAGATATTCAGATTCTTCTGTGTGCTCAGTGGTTTCTTTTCATTCTGAATACAAAATCTCTCACAATTCAGGCCATGAGATAAACAACAAAAATAACTTAGCATATTTCTTTTCTTCAGAGACAACTTAATTTAGGGAAATCTGTGGACACTGATTATGTTAACTTAAACATTGGACGATTCCATGCTTTCTATGAATAGAAAAACCCCTTTTGTTTGTGTGTGTTGATTCTGTAAGAGTTTAGTTTCTCTTGCCTTAATGCATTGACTAGGAATTGCAGTGTGATGTTGAATCTACACAATGAGGAAGGATATTATTATCTTGTTCTCTATCTTGTTGACAAAGCATTCTATCTTTATCACTACTATTATAAATGTAGATTTGATTCTGTTCCCAGTTTACTTAGATTTTTATCAGGTGTGAACATTACATTTCATCAAATTATTTTTATTATATCTTGAAATGATCATATTTTTCTTTAGTCTGTTAATATGATGATTACAATAATTGATTTTCAAATTATTTTGAACTACATTTGTTTTCAGTTAAATTTACTTTACTTTCTACTAGTTTCTTAGAAGTTTTGATTTAGTAATTTGAGATCTTTAGATTTTCTGATTTTAACCATATTTATAGCATTTATGCTTTAAATTTATGCATAAGCACTGATAATGCTCCATCCTCTCAATTTTGATACTGTGTATTTTTACTTTCATTTAGATCAAAATATTTTTTTCTTGATATTTTCCTTGACATTTTCTTTTTAACTCAAAGTATAACTAGAAGTGTATGCTTAAATTTCCAAATAGTTTAGGATTTTCAAATTTTCTATTATACTCAGTTTAATTCAATTATTTCAGAACATATTTTCATATGATTTTGTGGTTTAATATTTTTAAGTATGAATTTTTTAGACTATGATCTATCTTGGTATATTTTTAGATTATGATCTATCTTGATTTTACATGTCCTTAAAAAAGATTTTTAAATATATTCTTGAAAAAATGTTGAGTGAACTCTTCTATATATTAATTAGATTATAGAGTTTGATCATTTTTACAGGTCTTCTATGTATACATTAATTTTCTACCTTCTTGTTCAATCAGCTACTGAAAGAAGTGTGTTGAAAGTCTCTGTTAAAGTTGTGGATTTGGCTATTTTACCTTTCAATTCTAACAGATTTTGTTTTATGAATTTTTAATATTAAGCAAATGCTCCTCCTTAGGATTGCTGTGTCTTCTTAGAGATTGTGTTCCTTTGTTGTTATTTAGTTCCTCCTTCCATCCTTCATAATATTCATGATTCTGAAGTCTACATTTCCTGATACTAATGTAGATACTCCAGCTTTATTTTGGCTAATGTTGGTATGGTATATATTTCTCCATTCTTTTTCTTTTCCAACTTTTTATTGTGACAAATGTATCTAACTTAAAATGTAACATCTTCACCATTTTAAGTGAGTTTCAGTGATATTTAACACATTCATAAGATTGCATAGCTATCACCATCAGCCACCTCCATGATTCATTCATCTTATGAAGCTGAAACTCTGTACCCATTATCTAATGTCTTCACATTCCCCCCTCTCCCATCATTCTCCTTTCTTCTTATAATCTTGACTACTGGAAATACTTCATATCATCCTTTTAGCTTGACCTATCTTTATATTTAAGTAAAATTTCCTTTATGCAGTATATAATTAGATCTTGCTTTTTTTAAATCAAATCTGGCAATCACTGTATTTTAATTGATGCATTTGTCCTACTTAAAGTGCATATATGTATGATTATATTGAAATCTACCACCTTGCTAGCTATTTTTTTTAATTTCTTCTGTTTTTAAAACTTTTTAATGCCTTTTAGTAGTTTGAACATTTTATTTTTAATTTTTATTTTTACTTTATTTTACTTTACAATACTGTATTGGTTTTGCCATACATTGACATGAATCCACCACGGGTGTACATGCATTCCCAAACATGAAGCCCCCTCCCACCTCCCTACCCACAACATCCCTCATTCAATTTTATCTTCACTAAAGACTTACTGTATGTATTCTTTAATTTGTATATAATAAATATATAATACTGTATGTCTTCTTTAAATATATGTTTTTAATCACTGTCCTAGAGTTTAGAATATATTTTTAAATTAATCACTGTCTATCTAAAAATAATATTATACCCCTTGATACATAGTATAAACACCACACAACAATATATTCTCAATTCCTACCTCTTATGTGTTGTGTTACGTTTGTCCTATATTTTTACTTTAACAAATGCTACAAATTTGCAATAAGTTGCTAAAGATTTTGCTTTAGACAGTCATTTATCTTCAAGAGTGATTCAGATTAAACATCTTTATCTTATTTATTTTGTTTCCAGTGTTCTTCATATCATCATGTTTATCCAAGATTCTGTCCTGGTTTTATAATTCCTTTTCATAAAAAGCTTTCTATTAAGATTCTTCTAACACTTCATTATCTCAGATGTTATTGGCTCCAGACAGACTTAACTTTTCTTTCATTTTTATAAATATGTTTATTTCTGGGTATGCTAAATCCATGGTGTTTGTTTTTTATTTTTCCTTTCATCATTTTAAGGACAACATGCTATGATTTCATGGCTGCCATGTTTTTAGAGAGAGAAAAAAAAAGGAAGTCTACTTGTCATTGTTTTCTTTGTCTATTTGTAACTTGCATTTTTCCCCCTGTGAGATTTCAAGATTTTCTCTTGTTGGTTGTTGATTGTTCAGTCACTAAATTGTGTTCAACTCTTTGGGATCTCATGGACTGTAGCTTAACAGGCTCCTCTGTCCTCCACTATCTCCCTGAGTTTGTTCAAATTAATGTCCATTGAGTTGGCGATGCTATCTAACCATCTCACCCTCTGCTGCTCCCTTCTCCTTTTGACTTCAGTCTTTCCCAGCATCAGGGTAGTTTCCAATGAGTAGGCTCTTAACATAAGTTGGCCAAATTATTGGAGCTTCAGCTTCAGCATCAGCCCCTGCAATGAATATTCACACTTGATTCCCTTTAGGATAGACTGATTTGACCTCCTTGTAGTCCAAAGGACTCTCAAGATTCTCCTCCAACACTGCTGCTGCTAAATCGCTTCAGTTGTGTCTGACTCTGTGCGACCCCATAGATGGCAGCCCACCAGGATCCTCCAACACTACACTTTGTTTAAGGCAAATTTAATATTATATACCTTGATGTTTTCTGTTGTTGTGATGATGATCCTTCTAAGTATTCTTCTGTTTATCTGATTTGTGTGAATTCTCTGTCCTTATTTTTATAAAATTCTTAACTCTTATATTTAAGTATTTCTGCCTAAATCTTTCTTTCTTGTACCATCTCTTGTGGAATTTCAGTTACATGATCTTAGACTGCTTTATATTGTTCCACACCTATTAGGTTGTTTCTCTTTTAGTTTTTATTTAAATTCTTTTTTCCTCATCCTGTTTCAATTTGGTATATACCTACTGATTTTTAAAATTTGACTGATTCTTTCTTAGGCTAAGTCAAACCAACTAAGGGAGCCATTGAAGGCATTCTTCACCTCTGTTATTATGGTTTTTGTTTTAGCATTTCTGTTAGGTTCATTCTTATGGTTTTCATCCCTCTGTCAATTTATCCATCTGATCTTTCATGCTGCTCATTTTATCTATTTGTGTTTAACATATTAATCATAGTTGCTTAAAATTCTGTTTGTTCCAAAATCTGCTTTGTATGTGAGCAGATGTGCTAATTGCCTCATCTCTTGGAAGTAGATTTTCTTGCCTTTGAATGTGTTTTGTCATTTCTGTTTTAAACTGGGCATCTGGTGGAGAAAAGAAGAGACTAACATAAATAAACTTTATGCTCAGTAAAGGACATTTCATTCTTCCACCAGGGCTTTAGTCGTGAGGTTTGGAATTCATCTGGTAAGATATGTGACTGGAAATTAGGTTTGTTTCTGATATCTTAATGGTTATCCTCAGCAGAGCACAGATTTTACTTTCCCCAGTTTACCATTAATTTAGGTTATGAGTATATTTTCCAGGAAGTTTTTCTCAATTGTTTTCATCTTCAGCTTTAAATATTTAGTCCATTGTGTGCACCAAGGAGGTTGGTCCATGCTCTTGCAATTCTAATGGCAGTGTTGTACTCTTACCTGTACTTTGGAGCTTTTACTTTGAAAGGATGAATGATTCTCTGATATTACGATCAGGCTTCATACTTAGGCAGCCATTAAGATCCTTCTTAGTGGCCTTGAACCTTCCTGAGTTACACTTCTGGGTCCAGTATATGTCCCTGATTTATCCTCCGGGCTAAAAGTTTCTTCCATTTGTTTTTCTTAGCTGCAATATTTTTTCACCAGACTCCTAAGAGCAGCAAGGTATATTTTCTTTATAGATTAAGAATTGTGTTCCTCAGGGGTGTGTCAAAATTGAAAAATCTGAAACTGTACCCTACTCCGAGCTAACAAGTTGCATTGCTTCACTTCCTGGATGCTGGCAGAAAATGTGAGAATCCTGGGTCAGACAAAAACCGGTTTTGATCACAACAGAACAAGCAAAATGAACTTCCCATTCACATTAATTTTCTTTATTCCCTTTCCCTCAAGTTTCATGGGATGGCACAGTAAGTGTCTCAAGTAAGAAACTCCCAAAACTCAGAAGCTATAGTTACTTATGAGGAGCAAAAAGCAAACCTTCCTAGTCTTTGCCCCAGTAGAAATATTTTCTTGTTACATAGATAGCAAACATATTCACTCTCTGCTCTTGAGGGAGACACTGTGCCTATCTTCCAGAGCTGTTGGCTATATAGTTATAATTGACAAAATAATTCAGAACAAAATGCTTTCTGTTCCTCTACTTGCAAGATGTGTGAGAACAGAGAAACTGGTAGAAAACAGCTTCCCAGCAACAAGAAGATGAAGGAGAGCGATGTGGGCCTGAGCCACAATCTCTTCCCTGGCAGCTCCTGTTCCCTTCCCCAAAGACCATGAAGGGAGCTTTCTTAAGAATCTTACCAAGGGAAACTTGTGTCAAAAAAGCCTCCAGAAAGGTATGCACATCCTTTTATATTTGCAGCCTCTAGAGAATCCACACTCCTTCACTAGTCTACAATAAGTTTCTGTCAACTTGTTCGCTCTATTCTTGCTGAAGTTTCCTTACTGGTCTCTGTCTGATCATTTCAACCCAAAGGAAGCAAACATTCACATCTTTTATCTCCTTTCACGTGACTCCCTCTGGAATTCATGCTAGTTGATTGCCCTGCAACCTTGGTTTTTTGAAGACCTAAAGAAAATTTGTGAACTTGCAAATTTTATGACTGATTTGTCCAAACTATGCTACATCAAGACTTTATCACTTGCATTAAGCAAAATAGGTAAAGTGCCATGAAAAAATTCACTTTCTTTGCCTTTGTCATATGTATCTTATTACCACATAAAGAAATGAATATAAAACGTGACAGTATACCTCTCATAGCTATTTACAGTCATCAAGAAAAGCAATATTTTAACATTGGGAAGAAGAGTATAGAGTTTCTTCAAAAAATTAAAAATAGAACTACAACATGTGCATGTATGCTGAGTCACTTCAGTCATATCCAACTCTTTGCCACCTTGTGGGCTGTAGGCCATCAGTCTCCTCTGTCCATGGAATTCTCCAGGCAAGAATACTGAAGTGGATTGATATGCCCTGTTCCAGGGGATCTTCCTGATCCAGGGATCAAAATTGTATCTCTTATGTCTCCTGCATTGGAAGACAGTTTCTTTACCATTAGTGCCACCTGGGAAGCCCATCCATATATACGTATATACATATATATGGATGGACTTAGATATTATGCTTAGTGAAATAAGGCATAGAAAAATAATACTGTATGATATCAGTTATATATGGAATTTGAAAGATAATACAAACAAATACATGCAGAAAAACAGAAATGGATTCACAGGTGTAGAAAATAAACTAGTGGTTACCAGTGCAAAGAGCAAAGGAGGGTTATAAGATTAAGAGATGAAAACTGTTATGTGTAAAGCAGACAAGCAACAAGCACAGAGAATCATAGCCATTATAATAACTTTTAATGGAGTGTCATCTGTAAAACTACTACATCAATATACTGTACACCTCAAACTAATATAATATTGTAAATCAACTGTGCCTCAATATTACAAATCGCTGTTTTGTTCTTATTATAAAGGGAGACACACTCTTGTCAGTTGTTTTCATCAACAAGTAGAAATTTCAGTTCCACTTAGTTCAGAATATTTTGGTAGCATTTGGTTAAATCTATACATAAACAGTGGAAACAGTGTCAGACTTTATTTTTTTGGGCTCCAAAATCATTGCAGATGGTGACTGCAGCCATGAAATTAAAAAATGCTTACTCCTTGGAAGAAAAGTTATGACCAACCTAGATAGCATTTTGAAAAGCAGACACATTACTTTGCCGACTAAGGTCCGTCTAGTCAAAGCTATGGTTTTTCCAGTGGTCATATATGGTTGTGAGAGTTGGACTGTGAAGAAAGCCTAGCCCCGAAGAATTGATGCTTTTGAACTGTGGTGTTGGAAAAGACTCTTGAGAGTCCCTTGGACTGCAAAGAGATCCAACCAGTCCATTCTGAAGGAGATCAGCCCTGGGTGTTCTGTGGAAGGAATGATGCTAAAGCTAAAGCTCCAGTACTTTGGCCACCTCATATGAAGAGTTGACTCATTGGAAAAGACTCTGATGCTGGGAAGGATTGGGGGCAGGAGGAGAAGGGGATGACAGAGGATGAGATGGCTGAATGTCATCACGACTCGATGGATGTGAGTCTGAGTGAACTCTGGGAGTTGGTGATGGACAGGGAGGCCTGGCGTGCTGCGATTCATGGGGTCGCAAAGAGTCGGACACGACTGTGACTGAACTGAACTGAACTGATACAGTCTCTATCCCACTGAAAAAGTATTTTCAAAGAACACTGAAAGTGAAAATCTACCATTAAGAATTTAGCTTTTTAAATAGTGCTACATGTTGGTAATGTCCAAAGATTGTTATAATAGTATTTTGAAGAGGAGTTTTTAAGCCTATTATCAAACTGAGGCATTATCCTATTTATAATACTTCACATTTATTTATTATTTAGTAAATTGGCTTCCCGTGTGGCTCAATGGTAAATAATTTGCCTGTCAAAGCAGGAAACACAAGAGACACGAGTTTGATCCCTGGTTTGGGAAGATCCCCTGGAGTTAGGAAATCGCAATCCATTCTGGTAGTCTTGCCTGCAGAATCCCATGGACAGAGAAGCTTGACAGACTACAGTCAGTGGGGTCATAAAGAGTGGATAAGACTGAGCAACTAAGTGTACACCATTAAATACAGTAGTAAGTAATAGTTGCTTGGAATCCAGGCTATGTTTTGTCATACAAACAGGGTGATACTGTGAAATCAAATTAATGATAGTGTATCAACTTAGAGTTATTTTTGTCTCTAGATAATTGACTACTTCACATGCTGGACATTTATGTAGGTTTTTTTTTTTTTTTTTTCCCCCCATTCTATCTCATCAACTTCACTGCAGAGTTTTCTTGAAGCCTCATTGTTTTCACAGTGAAAGAAGCAGAATCTGGGAGTCCAGCCAAGGGAATCAGACAGAACACAGGGTAGTTCTTGGTCCTATGCCTACCATTGACTGCTTAAGAAGTCTTAATTTCATTTGTGACAGTTCACACTCAAGGTAAAAGGTGAACTGGGAGAAACCTGGATGTAGGTGAGGTGCTTTAAAATATACATCAAATGAATGTAGAATCTTATCATTGCATGTCCATGGACAGATAATTTAATGATTCACTATATATGAAAATGAAATTGAAAAGTATAGAGCAGAGAAGGAGTCCATGTAACATATGAACAGTAATGATTTTAAATATGGAAAAATAAACTTGCATAAAATTATTTTAAAACAAATCTATAGAAAAAGACCTAGATCCAGGGCCATTGTTTTCTTTATGCTTCTTCTTTTTTTCACCTTAGAAATGATTTATTATTTTCATTTGCAGTAACATATTTTCTATAACTTTTTCAAAGAGAGTACTGTAAGTTATTTGAATTGGTTGTCAAATTTTTAAAAATGTGTCCAGTTTAAGTAGTAATTTAAAAATATCTATTTTTCATTTCCTGAACTTTAATGGTAGCTATTTCCTACCTTAGGAATATACTTTTTAAATGCTGTATTTATTTTCTTTGTGAGTAGTTTATTATATCTATTTTGAGGAACAAAGGAAAAGAAGCTTATGATTTGTAAGAGTGAAAAGACATAATCTCCAAAGAGGGCTTTGAGACGAGAGGACCAGGTTAATGTCTGCTAGACTTTTGTCACAGACTTGGAAGTTCTGCAGGGCAAAAGTTATTCAGGGCATCAGCACCCTGTCACAACCAATGTTCATTGATTTGGAACATTTGACAGCAGAAATCTAAAAATCAAATATTGTTCTTCCCAACATTGTCATGCTGCCTTTCTTGATGAGTAGAAATAAATATAATGGATATATTACTAGATTTCAAACACATTTCTTATGAATAATAATTATTTCTTCAGATGGGTATGAGATACAAATGACAAAGGTAATAAATGCTGATTTTTTTTATTTTGGTGGGACTTTAGTTTTTTCTTTTACTAGATGCATATAATAAAAACTTGATTTAGCATAGTTTGGACATATTGACAAACTTAATGATCTATGCCATCTATAACACTATTAGCATTGTTTTAAACAATATGGATTTATTTCAAAATTATTGATTGAATAGCTAACCAGATCCTGCTGGACAGAACTGCATATTTAAAGGCCAATCTGCATATGAGGCCTCTTGGTGATCAAATAAAACAATAATAAAAGTAAATGTTTTCTTGGTGCAAAGTAGTCATTAATGATTATTTGCTTAATTCAGGCATGTATGTTTTGATAAAATATAAAATATTATAAGATTTGAGTTGAAATTCAACAACTTTTTGAAGAAAAGTAGTACCTGAGGTTAACTTTTCATTCACTTGGATAATTAAGCAAAAGATGAGATTCTAAACCAGGATGTGAATAATGGGCATGAAAAAAAAGTGGAATAAAGTGGCAAAGAAGTGTAAAGGAAGCTGGAGACCAAAGTTGTAGAAGCCCGTTTATTGTAAATGGAGTCTTCCAAAAATAGTGATGAACAGGGTGAAGCCAAAAATCTCAAAAATAAAAATTGTCTTTATTCAATCCTTGTACCTGGCACTGTGCCTAACACAGAAATAATTCAAAAATTCTGAAAGGACAAGGAAACAAAACGAGTGGAAGAAAGAGGTAAGGAAGGAAAGAGGAGAAGAGAAAAAAGAAGAAAGGAATTGTAGAATAGGAAAAGAAAGTTTCCTTTGATTTTTGGCTTTAGTATGTTGTGAAAGACTTTCCAAAGAGAAATTGTTAGGTGGGCAAAACAAAACAAGTTTTTATTCTGAGAAAAGGGTGGCATAGAAAACACATGTATCCTCTTGACAGGAACATTTGAAAAGGATAACAGAAATGGACTACAATGAAGAATATATAAACAGACGGACATTAGAATAAGTAAGTTTCAGTTACTGAAATGAAGAGAAATAATGTACAATGATGAAGTTTGAAAAGTAAAGTGATTTAACACTTTCTCTGTTTTAATTGAGCATTCATTCAGCAAAACTATCAGCCACAATTGTCATAGCCTGGCAGTCTGATTTGAATTCAGGCTCAGCAAATTATTATGTCAATCTTATTTTTGATCAAGAAGTCAACTATTTAAACTTTGGAAAATACTAACTGATCCTAAATTGACATTACTGACTCAGGTAAAAATTAACTTTTGGAAACAAAATATTTGGGGTTGACCCACATAAGTTAGGGTGATGATTTGACTCCTTCATCCTGTGCCTCTGAATTATTTCCCAAATTCCAGGATGGCTTTCTTATCAATTCGCAGGTGCCTGACCATTTGTTATAAGAAGAGTATTTGTAAGGTAAAGAAATGCTTTGACATTTGGATAACTTGACATTTACCACTAATATTAATGATGCTATAAAATTGTCATGCAGAATGCCATTTACCCATGGAGTGATGCTTATTAATTATAAATATTATGCAATCTGTTTTAGATGTAAAAGGTTATGTGTTCTTTTATTTCACACTCTGATTAAATCTAAGTCTGTTCAGAAGCAGAACCATTATAAACTTAAATGTGAGCTTTAAATAAGATTTTAACCTCAGGGATTTGCACGTCAAAAAGAATTTAGCCAGTAAGAGAATCAAGAATGAGATATTTTCTATAAGTAATAGCATTGCTTTTGTAAATCATATCTCCCCATATATATTAAAGAAAAAGGTGAAAATATTCATATTATGGGCATAGGGAGTTTATTTGAATATGTGATTTAATTAAATGTGAACAGAAAAACAAAATTTCCTGTGGTGCAAAAATATGAATATTTAATGAGCACCTTTTAAAAGAAAATAATTTGACATGATGTGTTTCAATAGAGACTGACAAAGAGACTTCAGCTGCAGAAATGATTCTGACCAGAAATGAACAAAGTTGGAATACCTGAAAAATACAACTCTTGGCTTCCCTTGTGGCTTAGCTAGTAAAAAATCCTCCTGCAATGTGGGAGACCTGGGTTCCATCCCTGTGTTGGGAAGATCCCCTAGAGAAGGGAAAAGGCTACCCAGTCCAGTATTCTGGCCTGGGGAATTCCTTGGACTGTATAGTCCATGGGGTTGCAAAGAGTTGGAAACGACTGAGTAATTTTCACTTTCACTTTATTCAGAACTTTGCAGTTACACAAATTAAAAAATATTTTCTTATGATTAAAATTTTATTTAATGTTGTATTTTGCTGCTATGCATTAGCATCCAAGATATATTCATTGAGTAACTCACCTCCAATATCATCAATATTTATTATTAGGTAGCCCTCACTGTTTGATATAAGAATCTCATCCACAACATTGAGAAACAGCAGCTTTTCACATGAACTTTGAACCTGAGGTTGAATTTTTGGAAGCACAGTGTAACTTTACTTAAAAGTCTGTTTATTTTCTCACTTTGTTGCCATTGTCATTTAGTCACTAAGTCATGTCCCACTCTTTGCAACCACATGGACTAAGACCTGCCAGGCTCCATGGAATTATCCAGACAAGAATACTGGAGTGGACTGCCATTTAAGAGTTAATTATTTATCTCCTCCTTTGTTTTCTGTAAAATGAAGAGTAAAATGTAATTTGAAAATTGGTTTTGTATTCAATCTTTCTGCTTCTTGTATTATTAAAAACATAAAATTGGTTTATTTTTTCTTCTAATAAGTATAAGACTCAATATGAAATATTTCACATGCACTGTTGTAGAACAATGGCCTATAAAATTAATCAGAAATAATCCAGAATCATCATGTCTTAGGTAAAAGGAAAATGAAGCCCTGTAATCTTCATTAAAGTCTAAAAGATTACTTTTCAATATTCACAATAAGAAAATTACATGATATGATCTATATTTGATATCATTTCTTATGACAATGAATTAAAATATATTATAAACCTAATTGGGCTTCTCTGGTGACCCTGATGGTAAAGCGTCTGCCTGCAATGTGGGAGACCTGGGTTCAATCCCTGGGTTGGAAAAATTCCCTGGAGAAGGGAATGACTACCCATTCCAGTATCCTGGCCTGGAGAATCCCCATGGATAGAGAAGCCTGACAGATTATAGTCATGGGGTTGCAAAGAGTTGGACATGACTGAGCAACTTAATAATAATAAAAACATAGACTTAATTGCTAGTTTAATTTAACTTCTTTATTAACTCTAATCAATATTGTTAGATTTTCTTTTTCTCTGACTTTATTAAAAGCAAAACAAAAAAATATAACTATATAAAAATATCACCTTATTTCATCAATCAGAGAGAGAACCTGAATCAAAGGAATTTGTCTAAAAAATGGATCCATTCGCTTCAACAACTGATAAAGAATTTGAATTTTATTCAGAAAAAGATGAGAAGTCATTGATGTATTTTAAAACAGAAAATTGACATAATGTGAGTTACATTTCAGAAGGATCACTGGGGACATTCTGTAAAAGGTAGAGGTAGAAGCCCACAACAGGTAGCAAGGATACAGTTGGTGGACTGTTGTAAGACAGTGGTGATGGTTTTAATAGTGGGATGTTTATAGTATAAATAAAATAAATTTGTGCTTCAAAATGAGATGACAAATATGCATAGAAGTCAGTCATACATCATGGTCCAGATTTTTATTAGTGAATTCTACTTTTTCTAAGACTCCAAGTTAAAGAAGACTGTTAAGAAAGATATTCAAACTAGAATGGCTCCAAAGGACCAAAACATTACCACTTTGATAAAAAAAAAAAAAAAAAAAAGTGAGGGGAACTATATTTGGTTGACAATTCTTGGGTCAGGAAAATCCCCAGGAGAATGAAATGGCAACCCACTCCAGTACTATTGCCTGGAAAATCCCATGGACAGAGAAGCCTGGTAGGCTACAGTCCATGGGGTCGCACAAGAGTTGGACATGACTGAGCGACTTCACTCTCACTCTTTCCTTGCTTCAGCCTTTGAATGATGTCCAAGTTTGAATATCTCTAGTTTAGGTTTTGGTTTGTTTGTTCCTTTTGATTTATTTGAATTTATTGGAGACCTAATACTGCAATTGGGGCTTGCCAGGTGGCTCAGTGGTAAAGAACCTGTCTGCCAATGCAGGAGACATCAGAGATGCGAGTTGCATCCCTGGGTCAGGAAGATCTCCTGGAGTAGGACACGGAAATCCACTCCAGTATTCTTGCCTGGAAAATTCATTTGATGGAGGAGCCTGGCATGACTTTTTGGCTTGCAAAAAGTCAGACACGACCTAGTGACTGAGCATGAACAAGATTAATGTAATTATACATAGAAACTAGCCTGGAGTGGAGAGAGTAAACCAATAAGCCTTATTTTTAAAACAAATCGTATTGCATAATTTTTTCAATGGATTATTTATGAATGTAGAAATGCAAGAAGATGGATTTAAAATTAATGACCAACTAATATATAGCAAATATTTTGATATGTGACATCATAGTCCTCACAAAAACCCTGTCTTTTTTGTAATATTTCCATATTAATATGAGAAAGCTATAGATGGAATTCAAAGTGATTTAACTATTTTGCTTTTAGTTGTCTGCAAAACAAATCATATAATTGATACTCAAAGCCAGTTTAACTCCACTGGGAAGCCTCCTTTGAGTAATCTTGGCTAATTAAATAAATTAATTTTCCAGCTAGAAGTATTCTGCTGGTATAGATAACCAGAAAAAATACTATTTTGACATTGCGTTCTTCAATTATCTATTATTCTTAAAAGAAGAGTAATTAAATAAACAGTTTAATTAAAAACAACAGATATTCATAATTATTGTATAATACATTTCTCTTGTTTTGCTCTTTATCCTCCATTTGTGCAGCTTGAAAAAACTAATTTACCCTTACCTATTTTTCCTATGCTGGATGATGTGTCAAGCTGAATGATTTCACCAAACTGTTGATAACATTAAGTGCCACCTTACACTTGGGAATATGTTGTTGTCTACATTTAATTACTGAGTTATCACATATTTTCCATGTATATGTTCATAAATTGAATCTATTGCCAATCATTTATTTTTCTTCTGCAACAGAAAAATTATATTTCTATAATACACCACTGAAATAATTTGTAGTCTTTGTTGGCTTTAGGATTACAGGAATGGGCCTCTGTTGTTTGCCATTATTTGCAAACACATTTTGTAAAAAACTGCTATTTGTCATGTGCACAAAACCTTACAAAAGCCTCATGGCCTGATAGCTTTCATTCTAGGAAACAATAATTTAAAATGATGGAGGGAAGCTAGAATTAAGTTTATTTTTCTTGTTCCTAAATCATTTTAAATCACATCTTTCTTAAAGGCTTATATAACATTCAATTTAAACCACATTCCATCCACTGCGACGTTTTAGCCAAATGTTCCAAAAAATACAGCTTACCTTTTATCCAAGACAGCTTTCATTTTGTATTCTAACAGTTGTAGGATGTTTTGATACAGTGCAAACCAAAACACCTCAGGTTTCAGCAATCTGACTTAAGGAGGTAATACATAAACTAGAGTCAAGTTTTTATCAACTTGACTTCAGGAGCTTGTACATAAATTAGACTAGGGTTTTTAACATGCGTCATCAATAAATATCTACTCAATTATAACATACATTGCTTCAGTTCAGTTCAGTTCAGTTCAGTCGCTCACTCATGTCCGACTCTTTGCGACCCCATGAATCTCAGCACGCCAGGCCTCCCTGTCCATCACCAAATCCCGGAGTTCACTCAGACTCATGTCCATCGAGTCCGTGATGCCATTCAGCCATCTCATCCTCAGTCGTCCCCTTCTCTTCCTGCCCCCAATCCCTCCCAGCATCAGACTCTTTTCCAATGAGTCAACTCTTCTCATGAGGTGGCCAAAGAACTAGAGTTTCAGCTTTAGCATCATTCCTTCCACAGAAATCCCAGGGCTGATCTCCTTCAGAATGGACTGGTTGGATCTCCTTGCAGTCCAAGGGACTCTCAAGAGTCTTTTCCAACACCACAGTTCAAAAGCATCAATTCTTCGGTGCTCAGCCTTCTTCACAGTCCAACTCTCACATCCATACATGACCACAGGAAAAACCATAGCCTTGACTAGATGGACCTTAGTAGACAAAGTAATGTCTCTGCTTTTGAATATATTATCTAGGTTGGTCATAACTTCTCTTCCAAAGAGTAAGCGTCTTTTAATTTCATGGCTGCAATCACCATCTGCAGTGATTTTGGAGCCCAAAAAAATAAAGTCTGACACTGTTTCCACTGTTTCCCCATCTATTTCCCATGAAGTGATGGGACCAGATGCCATGATCTTCGTTTTCTGAATGTTGAGCTTTAAGCCAACTTTTTTGCTCTACTCTTTCACTTTCATCAACAGGCTTTTTAGTTCCTCTTCACTTTCTGCCATAAGGGTTGTGTCATCTGCATATCTGAGATTATTGATATTTCTCCCGACAATCTTGATTCCAGCTTGTGTTTCTTCCAGTCCAGCGTTTCTCATGATGTACTCTGCATATAAGTTAAATAAGTAGGGTGACAATATACAGCCTTGATGTACTCCTTTTCCTATTTGGAACCAGTCTGTTGTTCCACGTCCAGTTCTAACTGTTGCTTACTGACCTGCATACAGATTTCTCAAGGGGCTGGTTAGGTGGTCTTGTATTCCCAGCTCTTTCAGAATTTTCTACAGTTTATTGTGATCCACGCAGTCAAAGGCTTTGGCATAGTCAATAAAGCAGAAATAGATGTTTTTCTGGAACTCTCTTGTTTTTTCCATGACCCAGCAGATGTTGGCAATTTGATCTCTGGTTCCTCTGCCTTTTCTAAAACCAGCTTGAACATCAGGGAGTTCATGGTTCATGTATTGCTGAAGCCTAGCTTGGAGAATTTTTATCGTTGCTTTACTAGCATGTGAGATGAGTGCAATTGTGTGGTAGTTTGAGCATTCTTTGGCATTTCCTTTCTTTGGAATTGGAATGAAAACTGACCTTTTCCTAGATTGCTTCAGGGTATCATAAAGAACTGTTCTTCCTTTCTCTTCTCATCTCCTGACAGATACCAGTGAGATGATTAGCCTCTTAACCCTTGAATCAGAGACTAATGAAGCTGCTGAGTCATTTAATTTATAGCTTTTCACATAGTGTATGCTATCATCTAACCTTATCTATTAAATTGACTACTCAGAGTTTCTCTAGTTATTTAATAAACTATATCTGACTTGAAATTGAAAATGTGAATATAGCTGTTATATAGTGTGAGACTTTCCTTAACAAAAAAAAAAAAAGTGAATTCAGGGGAAAAGAAATGAGACTACATTGCTTCACGTTAGATACCTTAGTCCTTATCTTGTAGTAAAATAAAACTTCCTTACCTGAAAACCCAGTGGTCATCTCAAGAAAAGGTTAACATTAAATGAAAATACTAATGGCAACCCACTCCAGCCAGTATCTTGCCTCAAAATCCCATGGACGGAGGAGCCTGGTAGGCTACAGTCCGTGGGATCACAAAGAGTCTGACACAACTTTGCTTTCACTTTCAGTGTTAAGTTAAACAGAGCAGACTGTATCTAAGGGTGAAAACCACCAATGAAGGAATTTTTTCAATATCTTAAAAATGGTTCAGAAATAATTCATTTGCCCTAGGAATCTCCTAAAGTTATTTCTGTATTATTTATTGTTAGCTGTTCTTGTCACACACTGTAGTATAAATAGAGAATAAAGCCCACTCAATTGAAAGCAAAAAGAGCCATTTAATTTGATACTTAAGACTTCCTCTCAGAAGAGACTTATTGTTTGGAATAACAGAGTTGGAAAGTTCACTATAAGTTTGTTGCATCCAGTCACATCACTTCATGGCAGATAAATGGGAAAAAGTGGAAAAAGTGTCAAATTTTTGTTTTGTTTTGTTTCTGGGCTCCAAAAGCACTATGGATGGGGACTACAGCCACAAAATTAAAAGAAGCTTGATCCTCGAAAGAAAAGCTAAGACAAACCTAGACAACATATTAAAAAGTAGAGACATACTTGGCTGACAAAGATCCATATAGTCAAAGGTATGTTTTTTCCAATAGTTATGTACAGATGTGAGAGTTGGACCATAAAGAAAGTTAAGCACCAAAGAACTGGTGCTTTCAAACTGTGGTGCTGGAGAAGAACTCTTGAGTGTCCCTTGAAGAGCAACGAGATCAAATCAGTCAATCCTAAAAGAAATCAACGCTGAATATATTTACTGGAAGGACTGATGCTGAAGCTGAAGCTCTAATACTTCGGCCACCTGTTGTGAAGAACTGACTCATTGGAAAAGACCCTGATGCTGGGAAAGACTGAAGGCAAGAGAAGGAGACAGCAGAGGATGAGATGGTTAAATCGCATCACTGACTCAATGGACATGAGTTTGAGCAAACTCTGAGAGATAATGAAGGACAGGGAAGCCTGGCATGCTGCAGTTCATGGGGTCTCAGAGTTGGCCACGACTTAGCAACTGAACAATATACCATTGCCTAGATGTACCTATCCATTCACTTACTTAAAGACATCTTGAAGTAAAGTCGCTCAGTCGTGTCCAACTCTTTGCAACCCCATGGACTGTAGCCTACCAGGCTCCTCAGTCCATGGGGTTTTCCAGGCAAGAATACTGGAGTGGGTTGCTATCTTAGTTGCTACCAAGTTTTGTTTTGCCAATCATGAATAAAGCTGTTATTAACATTTGTGTGCAAGGTTTTGTGTGTGTATATAAGTTTAAGCTCCTTTGTTTTTATCAAGGATCATGATTACCCAATCATATGGTAGTTTATGTTCAGTTTTATAAGAAATATTCAAATAATCTTTTGAAGTGATTGAACCATTTTCATTCTCACTGTCAATGAATGAAAGTTTCTGTTGCTCCACATCCTCACCATCATTTGGTTTTATCAGTTTTCCAAATTTTGGACATTCTAATAGGTGTGTAGTGGTATTTTGCTTTAATGTGCCTTTCCCTGATGACTATGACATGGATCATTTTTTTCATTTGCTTATCTGACATCTGTATATCTTCTTTGGTGAGGTGTCTGTCAAAGTTCAATTTTTAATCAGGCTGTTTGTTTTCTTATCATAGAGGTTTAAAAGTTATTTGTAAACTTTATATAACAATTCTTTATCAGATGCATATTTTGCAAATATTTTTCCAATCTGTGGCTTTTCTTATTCTCCTGATACTATCTCTTGCAGAGCAGAAGTTTTTAGTTTTAATGAAGTGCAACTGTATCAGTTATATCTTTCATGGATCATGTTTGTGTATTGTATCTAAAAATTCATGGTCATACCCAAAGTCATCTAGGTTTTCTCCTGTTATCTTCTAGGAGTTTTACCATAGAGATGCTTTGATTTGGAGTCACATTATCAATTTATACTTAAAGGACCATACTGCTACTGTGCAAGATTGTTTTGAGAAGTATAAATGTGAATAACAGGTCACAAATTAAGAATCTATTGTGACAATCCAGGCTAGACATAATGGTGACTTACACTAGGATGTAGACATTGGACATAAAGCTGTATGTATTTCCTCTAAATTTAGGGAGAATAGAAATGGAAACTTGTAATAATAGAATGAACATTGATGACTAAGAAGAAGGAATCATCAAAATTGACTTTTATATTATTGTCGTTGTTAATCCCATAGGTTATGAAAAGTGGAGGAATAAACATAATGAAAATTAAAATATGAAATCATGATATAGTGTATCACATTTTTACTGATATTGTTGAAATTAAATGTGACTTAAGTTTTGCAAAGCAAGTTTTACTTTTATTAGTGTCTTGTCTGGAAATACACTTTCCTATATATTGAGCACTGTTGCTAAATTACATTATGGATTTTCTTGGTCCCTAAATTTATCAAAGTGAAGTCTTGTTACTCTCTCAATGTCACCTGGAAAAGAGAACTTCTGAACAGAGAAGTAAGCAGTTGCTACTTTGTGGAGGAGAAACCAATGACTTGCGTTATGACATCTTTGAACTTTTACATATTGAAAACCAAAAGTATTGCTCACAAAAACATATAAATATTATATATGATATATCATATAAAATAAAATATATACTTTATGAGTAGGAAACAAAGCCTCAGAAATAGTAAAAAAAAAAAAAACCTACTGTATCTATGGAAATCAATACCTAACCTAATTAAGAAAAAGATAAATTAGAAATATACAAATTATGGTTTAATGATATGTATATATATATACACACACATATATAAGTACAAGAGGAATAAATCAGATTTATTTTGAGCAACTTGCTGGTTACTTTTTCTTCATAGTACCTATAATATGTCAAAATTTGTGATTTTATTTGTATTGATACAATTTTCCTTTCACTTCCACCTCTCAGGCCACATTTTAAGCTTTCATTAGCAGAGATCCTTTATTTATCATTCACTGTTATGATATCTGCCACAAATGTAGTAACTGGCATATATTTTATTACTAATCTGTTGTATGAATCAAGTAATTCAGATCAATGTATTATCTCCTGAGTAATCAATCTGATGATAAAGTATGTATGTGCATTCTTTGATGTACACACATAGGCTCAAAACACATACAAACATACTATTTTATTCTTTAATAACCTACTTAATGACTGATGAGTAAAAGGATACTGTACCTGAGAAAACAAAAGTAGTATGCAGAAATATATTAATATGAAATTTGAAAGAAAAGGGAATTAAAATAAAGCAAGAGCAATCTCATTTAATTCTCCACTGACTGAAGAAAACAGTTGTTTCTCTGATATTTTAAAATAAGGGGAAAAGATAGATTCTAAATCATTTATATTTCCTAGGATTTTTGAATACTGGAGTAACATATGGCAAAAATACTACTGTAAATTTTTTTCATGCTCCTTCTCTCATAGCACTAAAAAGTCCCAAGTGATTTCAAGTAATTTTATTAATTAAACAATTTCTAAATTATAGTATCAAAATGAAGTAATCTCAAATAATCAATGAGAAGTTTTAATACAATTTTTCAAATCATATATTTTGGTCTGCCATAAGATTTTTAAAAAGATTTGCTAAATTCATAATTTTTAAGTTATGTACCATAATTTTTGAGGAAATACTGTCTACACATTATATTAACAAGACAATTTTAACCATATTATTTTTATTGAAATAATTGCCTCCTATAATAACTAACATTTACCTTAGACTCGTTGGCCTAAAACACAAACACAGTCAGAAATTTCTCCAGCAAAAATGGGTTTATTCTGGATCAGCAAAGAATTGAAATTTAGTGTCTGCAATCGTTGTGAGCTACCTCACGTCCCCAGCTAAAACGGAGAGAATTCTTTTATGGAGGGCAAAAGGAAGTTGGGAAGTCTACAGTAAGCCAAAGTCTGTGGCTTTCCATTGGCTGAGTTATGACATTTCTCATTGGCTGAGCTCTTAGCGGGAAAGAAAAGGAAGTTATTCTTCCTATTGGACACTGCTGTCCTCAGAAGGAGTGACAGTGCTATCTTCCAGTCCCCCAACTTAACTGAGGTTTTTTAATTGAGGTCTTAATTTAATTGAAGTTTCTGTTAGTCTTTTTTGCAGATGTATTTAGAGAAATAAATAAGACTGATGGGGCAAGTCACCCCTATCAACATGGTGTGGTGGAAACAACATTACCTTTATAGTTAGAAGAACATAGCTGTTTCAAAATCAGCTTTGTGAGACAACACACCCTTGTGGCTTTTATCTGGAATGTTATTGTGAAGTTTTGCAGGTTTATTGTCAAGTTGGTACACATTATTCCCATGGGGAATGGATTGTGAACAGGATGATGTAATATAAGGGAAAGTGCCTAGAAGAACAGATGAAATACTTCATGTTAGTTTTCTTTCCTTTCTTCTTTCTTCCCTTTCCTCTTTGAATAACAGAAGTATATTTACTGCTTCTTAAAAATAAAGTATTCTTTTTGATGTTTTAGCAAAAATGCAGTATCTTAATACTGGTGTTCACCTTGTCCAATTATAATGATGACAGCAAATATATTTGAAAGGGGATGAATTTAAGAGCATTTTCACATAAACACAATACTCAAGTTCACTAGTCAGTGTCTAAAACAATAAAATCACAGTTATGTTAACTTTGTGGGATTATAGAAATTATCTCTAATAGTGTCTCATATTTCAGTTTCATGGATCCTCAAAGTGGATTTTTCAATTATCTGCTCCAAGTCCATCCTAAAACTGTAAGGTTACCGTATTTTGTGTTGTTATTGATCCTAATGATGTAACTTGTTCATTGACTGAAGAATAATTTTAACAACACTGTTGGATAATAATGTGACTATTAATAATAATAGTTATATTTTGTAGTATAATTCTACTGTAACTTACCTATTGTCCTTATTTCATTTTCTATAGTGACATATAAGAAAAGCTTTTGCAAAAGTTTCAAAGGCTATAACTCCCTGATTTCATGCAATAATAAGTGACAGGACCAAAATTAAACAAATTTTTCTAATATTAAAGTGCTTGGTAAAGCAAATGAACAGATAAAAAGTCAAAACAAATTATCTGAAGACTGGGATAATATTGGAAGATGTGAAACGATGCTCTACTCTCCAGGGCACTAAGCCTTAGTAACTTGTACTCCATATGATCCAGAGAGTAAAGCATGCTCAGAGAAGTGTTAAAAATTTTTTCTGGAATTTAAAAAAAGTCAACTATAGACAAAGGTATATGTGGAAATACTTTCTTAAGAAGAAGTGTTGGTAACTAATTTAAATGGTCAGTAAGTTTGTGAACTCAAGATATGAGAAAGTGAACTCAAATGGCAAAATATGGGAATAAATTCATGAGGCATACTCAAAAAGGTCAAAATTTGTGAAATATCAAGCTCTTTTGCATTTTTCATGCATATTTATGGTCACCTTGAAAAATAAGCAATGTCTTTTGGATTAGAAATAGGTTGGGACTGAGAATGGTTAAGAATAGGTGTGTTTATCATATTTTTTTTCTTGATTTAGGTATATACTTACATTGTAAATTTAAAAGGGCTTTTTCATTTTAAAATTCCCCTGGCAGTGTTTTATTTTTGCATATGGAATTTTTGGAAAACAATTAGAAAATGCCTTGCTATAGGATATTTCATACACTTTTGTCGACTGGCAAGATTTTAAAATGTAAGTTCCAGAATTATATTTATTGCAGAATTTATTATCATCTGTCATTGTAGTTTGAAGTCTTTTAGCACAAAATAAGCACTAAATAGTGCTCAGACTTTATGCATAGTTACACACAATGTTGCTTGCAGTTTCAAAAATCTTAAGTGCTCATCTTAGAAGCCTGGCATCTGATTTCCTTCTAAATAATTCCCTAAAGTGTCAGTTTCATTGTGTATGCTATCACCTTTGCAAAATTCATTTAAAAGTATTCTTCACATCACAACCCTTCAGAAATATTGAAAAGAGAAAGAACTCTAACTCTAGAAAACTAGTAGATTATTTTTTACAAATGTATTCATTTATTTTTGTTAATAAAGATTATTTGAGGTATTATCAAACTTTAGAACTAGAAGAAGCTCTTTATAAATAGGACCACTGGGGTTAGATGTGCAATTTGTAAGATAATAGAGTAAATGTTAAGCAAATCAACACAAACTATTTGACACTGCGTGGCCCCTTCAAACTTCACTACTACATTTTTCTCCCTTGACATGAACTCTTTGAAATTTCCTTTCTTAAAAATTGAAGCTCTGCTACAATTAGTGCTCTGAGAATAAGCAAGTGTTTGAAATATACTCTACAATTTATTCACTCCCACTTCAAGAAATAATCCCAATGTCATACAACAATAAACAAAAGTAGAATATACCTCCCCACTCCCTGACTTGAGGTTAGAACTCAATGATTTTACCAAAATATGCTTTTCTATGTATTTCTTTATAATTTCTTTAAACAACACCGCCCCCCCCCCCCCACCACCAAGTTCCCAGTAAAATGTAGAGGCAAAATAATTGTTCTAAATAGCATTTGTGATTTATTTAACTACACAGAATGGGCAGTATCCTAGTTAAAATAATGCTACCTACTATAACAGAGAAACTCCGAGATCTCAGAGGCTTGTTTATAAAGTCCAACAAATGGTGGCACAGACAGAAAGTGGGTTGCACTCAATAAAATATTTGTAGTACCCAGGTTAACAGAAGCTCTCTCATTGCCAGCATATCCTTAAACCTTGTGTTGTTAGCATCTGGCCAGTAGACATGGGGAAGAGAATGTTTTCCAGATTTTGTTTCAAAGAGTGGGCCAGACATGAAAATGTAGTGTATCATTTTGCCTCATGCTCCATTGCCATAACTCTATCACATGAAAAGGAAGGTTCAAGGAGAACTTAAACAACTGCATTCTGTGCTACAAGGAACTGTTTGAGCAATCCACTAGAAGGTAGAAACGACTGTGCTGCCAGGAATGTATTTGAATGTTGAGAGAGAGGTCACAATGTACTCCTCAAAGACACAGGTAAAGGGTAGTTAGTACTAACACTAGCAGAGTTTCCCAGAAAGGGAAGGACTCGATCATGGATATGGGGAGAACGGTACAAAAAGTAGGGTAGATTGGGGTTTTATTGTGCTCCAATATTGGGTGAAGCCAGCATGGGGTTTCCTAACTAGGAGTTGGGAGAGCAGTGTGGGAGGCTGTTCTACTTGATATTCTCACTCTTGCAGAAGAAAAAGGCATGAAGGTTGCCTTGGTTGCTCAGATGTGGGGCAGTCTGGGAAGAGGGAGAGATGAGGATTGAAAAACTGTCAATGCTCAAATATCAAAAATGGAAAATACCTGTTTGATACAGTAGCCTATTATTTCTTGACCAGAGGCTGCTCTGATGAACAAAATAAGCAAAAATAAACATACACAAAAATAGTTCCTTATATTTGTTTGGCACTCAATTCCAGTGTGTGTGTGTGTGTGTGAGTATGGATTTACTCCACATCATCAAACAATTTTCCAGACACCATTTGGGTGTCCCACAATTCAACTCCCCAATCCCCATTTCAAATATCAATTTCAAGGCTAGGTTATTACTTGTACTTCTGTCAGACTGGCTAGGTTCCAATAATCTCCTCTTTGGGTTCTATTAATTTGCTAGAGCAGCTCACAGAAAACAATCATTTTACTTACTGATTCAGTAGTTTCTTTTAAAAAGGATATAACTCTGGAACATTTTGGTGAAAGAAATGTACTGGGCAAGCCACAAAACAGGTTCATCTTCCATGTCTTTACTGAGTACACCACTCTCCCAGCATCTCTATAGCCATTCACAACTGAAATCTTCCAGAATCATTCCTTTGGGTTTTTATGGAGGCATCTGTTAAAAAAAAAAAAAAAAGCAAACAGAAACTCTAGTTAAATAGATTTAAGAAACCAGAAGGGAGTGTTCCCACACCTGGTGATAATAGCAGAGTTCAAAAGGAAGAAAAGATATTTTGTTTTGTTTTTGTTTTTCCTGGTAAGGACTCAGTCAGTGTTAAGCCATAGACACTGTTTACTACAACTCTCCCATTTTCCTCTATATAAGGGGTTCTTTTTCCCTTGCCATGTGGGGACTTGCACATGGCTCCTCATGATTGCAGACCCTAAATTGTAATTCTCTGCTCACCCTGAATAAATCCATTTTTTTGCTGGAGAAATATCTGGCAGTCTAGTTATTTCAAGTCAGCACTATATTACATAAGCATATTTGATTAAATCATAGGTCATTGGAGATTTTTTCAAACTCCAGCTCCTCTCCCCTCCTCAGAGGGGATGAGGGATGGTGGGAGTAAAAGGTCCAACTCTCAAATCACATGGTTGGTCCTCCTGACAAACAGCTCCTATCATTTGGTGTAGTCCAATAGTCACTCCATTAACATAACATAGTACATTTTTAAGATCTTATTACTGATGAAATTCCAAGTGTTTCAGGAGCTCTATGCTATATGACAAAAACCAACTATGAATTTCTTATAAATCACAATATCACATTCCTTAAAACACTTATACTCAGGGAAAAAAGCAAGCATTCCCTTCAAGTGACCACTTTAGCAAACATACTTACTAATTTGAAGGTCCTAGACTGTCTTATAATGTATTTGTTTCTATAAATTTGTGCATAGATCTATGTATTTGTTTCAAAATGGAGCAGGATCCTATGGGGCCCTCCTAGGTCCTTTTTTCTTGTTTGTAGGAAATAGGCTTCATTCAGCCTACTTGGTCTTCCTTGAGTTCCAAAGGGCAGATTCAAATAGTGGCTTAACAGGGAAGGGAGGTAATGAAGAAACAAAGGAGGAAAATTAAAAATAAACAAATTTTTAAAATTAAAAACTATAAAATAAAATAGTTTTAAAAAGGAGGGAAAGGCAGAAACAATAGTGCAGCCTTTGAGCAAGGTCTTTATTCCTCCTCAAAATATACATAACAATGTATTTTATTTATTCTATAGGAACTAAGGCCCCAACCTAGGTGGAGGGTGGTAACTTCAGGCTGAGCATAATATTACTGGAAAATTACCTTGCTGTAAAAGTGCTTCACTCAATATGCCAGCAAATTTGGAAAGCTCAGCAGTGGCCACAAGACTGGAAGAGGTCAGTTTTCATTCCAATCTTAAAGAAAGGCAATGCCAAAGAATGCTCAAACTACCGCACAATTGCCCTCATCTCACACGCTAGCAAAGTACTGTTCAAAATTCTTCAAGCCAGTCTTTAACAGTATGTGAACCGTGAACTTCTAGATGTTCAAGCTGGATTTAGAAAAGACAGAGGAACCAGAGACCAAATTGTCAACATTCGCTGGATTATCGAAAAAGCAAGAGAGTTCCAGAGAAAAACATCTACTTCTGCTTACTAAAGCTTTTGGCTATGCCAAAGCTTTTGACTGTGTGGATCACAACAAGCTGTGGAAAATTCTGAAAGAGATGGGAATACCAGATCACCTGACCTGTCTCCTGAGAAATCTGTAAGCAGGTCAGGAAGTAACAATTAGAACTGGACATGGAACAACAGACTGGCTTAGAATTGGGGAAGGAGTATGTCAAGGCTGTATATTGTCACCCTGCTTATTTAACTTATATGCAGAGTACATCATGAGAAATGATGGACTGGTTGAAGCACAAGCTGGAATCAAGATTGCCGGGAGAAACATCAATAACCTGAGATATGCAGATGATACCACACTTATAGCAGAAAGCGAATAATAACTGAAGAGTCTCTTGATGAAAGTAAAAGAAGACAGTGAAAAAGTTGGCTTAAAACTCAACATTCAGAAAACTAAGATCATGGCATCCAATCCCATGACTTCATGGCAAATAGATGGGGAAACAACGGAAACAGTGACGGACCTTATTTTTTGGTCCTCAGAATCACTACAGATGGTGACTGAAGCCATGAAATTAAAAGACACTTGCTCCTTAGAAGAAAAGCTATGACCAACTTAGACAGCATAGTAGAAAGCAGAGACATTACCAACAAAGGTCCGTATAGTCAAAGCTATGGTTTTTCCAGTAGTCATGTATGG
Organism: Budorcas taxicolor; assembly: GCF_023091745.1. Taxonomy (NCBI): domain Eukaryota; kingdom Metazoa; phylum Chordata; class Mammalia; order Artiodactyla; family Bovidae; genus Budorcas; species Budorcas taxicolor. The sequence goes on from NC_068921.1 coordinate 44,953,259, forward strand.
ATGTGAGAGTTGGACTATAAAGAAAGCTGAGCACCGAAGAATTGATGCTTTTGAACTGTGGTGTTGAAGACTCTTGAGAGTCTCTTGGACAGCAAGGAGATCCAACCAGTCCATCCTAAAGGAAATCAGTCTTGAATATTTATTGGAAGGACTGATGCTGAAGCTGAAAACCCAATACTTTGGCCATCTGATGGGAAGAACTGACTCATTTGAAAAGACCCTGATGCTGGGAAAGATTGAACACAGGGATGACAGAGAATGAGATGGTTAGGTGGCATCACCGACTTGATGGACAAGAGTTTGAGTAAGCTCTGGGAGTTGGTGATGGACAGGGAAGCCTGGCATGCTGCAGTCAATGGGGTCACAAAGAGTCAGAGAGGACTGAGCAACTGAACTGAACTAAACTGACCCTACCTCACCACCAACCAATAAGAAGAAAGTCTGCACACAGTGGAAGATAAAATGAGTCCCCTACACATGAAGGAGTTCCATCCTGAGAGCACATTCATAAGTCCAATTTGTTTTAAGGTCAGCAAAGTTAGCCCAGGTACCCAACTAACACAACCCATTATACAGTACTGCAATGTAGTAGGTTTATAATAATTTTCACATAAATAATATATAACAAGCACAAAAAATAAAGAAAATGTTTTTTATCTTATAATACACTACCTAGAAATGTACAGTAGTACAGTATAATAGCTGGCATATAGGGGCTAGAATTGAATGAACAGGCAAGAAGAGCAACTAAGTAGTCAGCTGAAAGGAGAGGAAGAGGGAGATGGTAGAGCTGAAGTATTGTCAGCAATAGGAGATGAAGGGAAAGCTGCAATTTTACTCACACCTGATGCTGATGGTTCAGGTTCTGATTCCTTATTGGACTCAATTCTATCTACTTTCTTGAAAAAATGTTCCAGTGATATCTGAGTAGTAGCCCTTTTTTTCTCCTCATAGATGACACAGTAGCACTGGATTGCATTTTGAACAGCTGCTGCAACCTTCATGTGCCATTTTGTGTTTGGGTCCTGGGCCTCAAAAACTAACAGTACCCCCCACCCCCACCCCAGACAAAGAAAATTCCTTGCCATTTCCTGCATAATGAATCTCTTCAGTTATTTCTTTTTGTCTCTCTTTGTACTTTCTCTGGGCCTCCAATTCCATCAGATCTTCATTAGTCAGCTTCTTGTGTTCCATAAACAACTTAAACAGTATTGAAAATAAAAGGGATAAAAGAGACTTGCCACACAATTTCTAGAGAAATTTTTTAATCTCTATAAGACCAAAAACTAGGCTCTTGTATTCTCAGGCTTGCCAGATAGCTCATTTGTAAAGAATCTTCCTACTGATGCAAGAGGAACAGGAGATACAAGTCTAATTCCTGGTTGAAAGATCCCCTGGGGCAGGAAATGGCAACCCTCTCCAGTATTCCATACCTTGAATTGAAGGGGTTAAAATTTTTTCTCTATGTACCTAATTAAAATTTTTGTTAGAAGACAATTTTTTAGATAAATTGCTTTTTAAAAACTTATTTATTTTGTTTCTAAACTAGAGTTATTTTTACTTCCAGTTATCAGACACCTATATTAAAACCATAAAATATATCATTTTGAATGCACTGAATTGCCAAATATGAGACAGTATACAATGCTTAATATTGGTGAGCTTGTGGAGGGCAGAAATAAGTAGGTACTAGGGAAGTATCCACTTTGGAATTTTTTTTGTAGTCATCTAGTGAAATTTAAGCAAAGAAAGAGAGGAAAACAACAGAATGGGAAAGACTAGAGATCTCTTCAAGAAAATTAGAGATACCAAGGGAACATTTCATGCAAAGATGGACTCGATAAAGGACAGATATGGTATGTACCTAAAAGAAGCAGAAGATATTAAGAAGAGGTGGCAAGGATATACATAAGAACTGTACAAAAAAGGTCTTCACAACCCAGACAATCACGATCGTGTGATCACTCACCTAGAGCCAGACATCTTGGAATGTGAAGTCAAGTGGGCCTTAGAAAGCATCACTATGAACAAAGCTAGTGGAGGTGATGGAATTCCAGGTGAGCTATTTCACATCCTGAAAGATGATGCTGTGAAAGTGCTGCACTCAATAAGGAAACAAATATGGGAAACTCAGCAGTGACCACAGACTGGAAAAGGTCAGTTTTCATTCCAATCCCAAAGAAAGGAAATGCCAAAGAATGCTCAAACTACCACACAATTGCACTCATGTCACATGCTAGTAAAGTTCAAAATTCTCCAAGCCAGGCTTCAGCAATACGTGAACCATGAACTTCCAGATATTCAAACTGGTTTTAGAAAAGGCAGAGGAATTTTTTAAGGAATCTCCGCACTGGCTGTATGCGAGACAGCAAAAGAGACACAGATGTGTAGAGGGGACTTTTGGACTCTGAGGGAGAGGGAGAAGGAGGGACGATTTGGGAGAATGGCATTGAAACATGTATAATATCATGTAAGAAACAAATCGCCAGTTTATGTTTGATACAGGATACAGGATGCTTGGGGCTGGTGCACGGGGATGATCCAGAGAGATGATATGGGGTGGGAGGTGGGAGGAGGGGTTCATGTTTGGGAGCTCATGTACACCTGTAGTGGATTCATGTCAATGTATGGCAAAACCAATACAGTATTGTAAGGTAAAATAAAGTAAAAATAAAAATGTTAAAAAAAAAATTATACCTGAAAAAAAAGAAAAAAGAAAAGGCAGAGGAACCAGAGATCAAATTGCCAACATCCGTTGGATCATCAAAAAATCAAGAGAGTTCCAGAAAAACATCTATTTCTGCTTTATTGACTATGCCAAAGCCTTTGACTGTGTGGATCACAATAAACTGTGGAAAATTCTGAAAGAGATGGGAATGCTGGACCACCTGACCTGCCTATTGAGAAATTTGTATGCAGGTCAGGAAGCAACAGCAGAACTGGAAATGGAACAGCAGACTGGTTCCAAATAGGAAAAGGAGTACATCAAGGCTGTATATTGTCACCCTGCTAATTTAACTTATATGCAGAGTACATCATGAGAAATGCAGGGCTGGAAGAAGCACAAGCTGGAATCAAGACTGCAGGGAGAAATATCAATCACCTCAGATATGCAGATGACACCACCCTTATGGCAGAAAGTGAAGAGGAACTAAAAAACCTCTTGATGAAAGTGAAAGTGGAGAGTGAAAAAGTTGGCTTAAAGCTCAACATTCAGAAAACGAAAATCATGACATCTGGTCCTATCACTTCACGGGAAACAGATGGGGAAACAGTGGAAACAGTGTCAGACTTTATTTTTTTGGGCTCCAAAATCACTGCAGATGGTGACTGCAGCCATGAAATTAAAAGATGCTTATTCTTTGGAAGAAAAGTTATGACCAACCTAGACAGCATATTGAAAAGCAGAGACATTACTTTGCCAACCAAGGTCTGTCTAGTAAAGGCTATGGTTTTTCCTGTGGTCATGTATGGATGTGAGAGTTGGACTGTGAAGAAAGCTGAGCACCAAAGAATTGATGCTTTTGAACAGTGGTGTTGGAAAAGACTCTTGAGAGTCCCAGTACTGCAAGGAGATCCAACCAGTCCATTCTGATGGAGATCAGCCCTGGGTGTTCTTTGGAAGGAATGATGCTAAAGCTGAAACTCCAGTACTTTGGCCACCTCATGAGAAGAAATGACTCATTGGAAAAGACTCTGATGTTGGGAGGTATTAGGGGCAGGAGGAGAAGGGGACAACAGAGGATGAGATGGCTGGATGGCATCACTGAGTCTATGGACATGAGTCTGAGTGAACTCCGGGAGATGGTGATGGACAGGGAGGCCTGGAGTGCTGTGATTCATGGGGTCGCAAATCGTCAGACATGACTGAGTGTCTGAATTGAACTGAACTGATGCTTTTTGTTTGCAGGGAAAGAACACTTTCTAACTTTCTAAATTGTTCATGCTTAATCAAACTCTGAAATAAAAGTAGAGCTAGTCCAGAGTTGGGAAATTAGAGATTTGTCCCAGTGGTTCAAGAGAGAAAACCCTGGGTCAGTTATCAGAGAGCCATTTGGAGAATGTATTATATCAGGTACTAGAATCAATTGAAATACATAAGATTGGAAACAAACAGTGGAAGATTAGTTATACAAGATGAGTGTAAGTCTTCTGTCAGAACTTTTAAATGTCTTAATTATGTATCTACACACTGTTATATATATATCACTAAGTAAAAACAGACTCAGGTAACAGACTCAGAAGATAATGAGTATAGATAATTCTCAGTAAAAAACAAACAAAAAGAATCCATCTGTTTTACAGTTCTTTAAGGAATTCAAAAGAGGTGCTTTTTTTTCCCCCTCCCCTTCTTAATGCATGAAAGTGAAAAGTGAAAGTGAAGTTGCTCAGTCATGTCGGACTTAGCGACCCCACGGACTGCAGCCTACCAGGCTCCTCCGTCCATGGGATTTTCCAGGAAAGAGTACTGGAGTGGGGTCCCATTGCCTTCTCCGTACTGGTTTTACCATACATCAACATGAATCCACCACGGAAGTACACGTGTTCCCAATCCTGAACCTACCTCCCATCTCCCTCCCAGTACCATCTCTCTGGGTCATCCCCGTGCACCAGCCCCAAACATCCTGTATCCTGCATAGAACCTAGACTGGCGATTCATTTCTTATATGATATTATGCATGTTTTAACGCCATTCTCTCAAATCATCCCACCCTCTCCCTCTCCTTCTTCCACAGAGTCCAAAAATCTCTTCTATACATCTGTGTCTCTTTTTCTGTCTCGCATATGAGGTTATCGTTACCATCTTTCTAAATTCCATATATATGTGTTAGTATACTGTATTGGTGTTTTTCTTTCCGGCTTACTTCACTCTGTATAATAGGCTCCAGCTTCATCTACCTCATTAGAACTGATTCAAATGTATTCTTTTTAATGGTTGAGTAATACTCCATTGTGTATATGTACCACAGCTTTCTTATCCATTCATCTGCTGATGGACATCTAGGTTGTTTCCATGTCCTGGCTATTATAAACAGTGCTGCGATGAACATTGGGGTACATGTGTCTCTTTCAATTCTGGTTTCCTCAGTGTGTATGCCCAGCAGTGGGATTGCTGGGTCATAAGGAAGGTCTATTTCCAGTTTTTTAAGGAATCTCCACACTGTTCTCCATAGTGGCTGTACTAGTTTGCATTCCCACCAACAGTGTAAGAGGGTTCCTTTTTCTCCACACCCTTGGATCACAGCCATTCTGACTGGCATGAAACGGTACCTCATTGTGGCTTTGATTTGCATTTCTCTGATAATGAGTGATGTTGAGCATCTTTTCATGTGTTTGTTAGCCATCTGTATGTCTTCTTTGGAGAAACATCTATTTATTTCTTTGGCCCATTTTTTGATTGGGTTGTTTATTTTTCTGGAATTGAGCTGCAGGAGTTGTTTGTATATTTTTGAGATTAGTTGTTTGTCAGTTGCTTCATTTGCTATTATTTTCTCCCATCCTGAAAGCTGTGCTTTCACCTTGCTTATAGTTTCCTTTGTTGTGCAGAAGCTTTTAATTTTAATAGATCCCGTTTGTTTATTTTTGCTTTTATTTCCAGTATTCTGGGAGGTGGGTCATGGAGGATCCTGATATAGAGGATTCTGCTGTGATTTATGTCAGAGTTATTTTTTAATATGAATCACCTGAATGACTGTTACTTGTTTCTACTTCATTTTTTGCCTCTAAAGCTTATGTATGTGCTTTCAATTTACTTTATAAATTTACAGCAATAATACAATTTTAAGGGACCATTGTTTGTGTTGGGGAAAGATTATGCAAGAAAAGAGTAAAACTAAATTTTAATTACCTAGAAGAGGCAGAAGAGATTAAGAAGAGGCGGCAAGAATACATCAAGAACTATACAAAAAAAAAAAAAAAAAGGTCTTAATGACCCAGATAACCATGATGGTGTGTAATCACCTAGTGCCAGACATCCTAGAGTGAAAAGTGGGCCTTAAGAAGCATTACTGTGAACAAAGCTAGGGGAAGCTATGGAATTCCAGTCAAGGTATTTAAATTCCTAAAAGATGATGAAGTAAAAGTGCTGCAATCAATATCCCAGCAACTTTAAAAAATGCAGCAGTGTCCACAGGACTGGAAAATGTCAGTTTTCACTCCAATCCCAAAGAAGGGCAATGCCAAAGAATGTTCAAACTACTACACAGTTGTGCTCATTTCTCATGAGCTAGCAAGGTAATGCTCAAAATCCTTCAAGCTAGGCTTCAGTCATACATGAACTGAGAATTTCCAGATGTTCAAGCTAGATTTAGAAAAGGCAGAGGAACAAGATAACAAATTGTCAACATCTGTTGGATCATCAAAAAAGCAAGAGATTTCCAGAAAAACACCTACTTCTGCTTTATTGACTATGCCAGAGCCTTTAACTGTGTGGATCACAATAAGCTGTGGACAATTCTAAAGGAGATGGGAATGTCAGAACACCTGACCTGCCTCCTGAGAAATCTATATGAGGGTCAGGATGCAACAGTTAGAACTGGACATGGAACAATAGACTGGTTCCAAGTAGGGAAAGGCATATGTCAAGCCTGTGTATTGTCACCCTGCTTATTTAACTTATATGCAGACTACATCGTGCAAAATGCTGGGCTGGATGAAGCACAAGCTGGAATCAAGATTGCTGGGAGAAATATCAATAACCTCAGGTATGCAGATGACACCATCCTTATGGCAGAAAGCAAAGAACTAAAGAGCCTCTTGATGAAAGTGAAAGAGGAAAGAGAAAAAGTTGGCTTAAAGCTCAACATTCAGAAAACTAAAATCACGGCATCTGGTCCCATCACTTCATGGCAAATAGATGGGGAAACAATAGAAACAATGAGAAACTTTACTTTTCTGGGCTCCAATCACTGCAGATGGTGACTGCAGCCATTAAATTAAAAGACCCTTGCTCCTTGGAAGAAAAGGTATGACCAACCTAGGCAGCATAGTAAATAAAAAGCAGAGACATTACTTTGCCAACAAAGGTCTGTGTATTCAAAGTTATGATTTTTTCTGTAGTCATGTATGGATGTGAGAGTTGGACTATAAAAAAACAGCACCGAAGAATCGATGCTTTTGAAATGTGGTGTTGGAAAAGTCTCTCTAGAGTCCCTTGGACAGCAAAGAGATCCAACCAGTTCATCCTAAAGGAAATCAGTCCTGAATATTCATTGGAAGGACTGATGCTGAAGCTTAAACTCTAATATTTTGGCCAGCTGATGTGAAGAATAGACTTGTTTGAAAAGACCCTGATGCTGGGAAAGACTGAAGGCGGGAGGAGAAGGGAACAACAGAGAGCAAGATGGTTGGATGGCATCACCGACTCAATGGACACAAGTTCAAGTAAACTCTGGGAGTTGGTGGTGGACAGGGATGCCTGGTATGCTGCAGTCCATGGGGTTGCAAAGAGTCAGACATGACTGAGCAATTTAACTGAACTTGACTGAACTGAACTGATGTACAAAGTTGAGAGTTGCTCCATAAAGAAGGTTGAGCACCGAAGAATTTATGCTTTCAAATTGTGCTATTAGAGAGGACTCTTGACAGTCCTTTAGACTACAAGGCTATCAAACCTAGTCAATTCTAAAGAAAATCAGTCTTGAATATTCATTGGAAGGACTGATAGTGAAGTTGAATCTCCGATATTTTAGCTACTTGATACGAAGTGCTGACTCATTACAACAGACCCTGGCAAAGGACAGCAAAGCCTAGTGGGCTGCAGTCCACAGCGTTGCAAAGAGTTGAACATGACTTAATGATTGAACAACTACAACAATACATAAATAAATGAAAAACACTTCTGATAAACATAGGTAACAGCTGATTTTTTATAGAATATTTCATCTTTCAGATATTCATATCAATATATTTTCATGTAAGACAGCTATAACTAGACTACTGTTTAATAGATAAGAAAAATAATTCCTCTAGAAGTTAAATCAATAAGCAAAGGCCTCAGTCAGCCAGTGAGTGATAGATTCTTGAATTCAGTTTTTAAAGCCACTATAAAATATATTTCCACAAAATCACATATACAGTAAAATCAACAGTGCCTATCTTTTCTTTGCACCAGCATCAACTTTCATAAGGTTCTGAAAATATATATGAAATAGCAACTTTAATTATGTGAACAGTATTTTATACTACTCAGTACTAGGAGTGCATATATTTATTTTCTGTAAATTTATAAAAGTCATAAATTGGTACCTGGTCAGTAAGATGTGTCATTTTGATATATAACCACATATGGCATTAGTCTATTTCATGTTTAAAACATAATTTTATTTTAATGTGTTTTTAATGAAACATTGTTTTAGTATGTTTTATTGAAACTTTTATTGTTATAGATACTTTCAGTGAATAAAGGATAATTAAATGTGTACGTAATGTGATATCCAGTTTCTAGTATATTTATTTCTGAATCCCTTAAGGCTTTTAATTTAATTTCCTGACACATTATTTTTTCCTCATAAATGGATATTTTATTAGATACAGAAAAGTACACCTTTACTACAGCTGTTGTTTTCCCATTGGTGATCTTAGGTTAATACCATGGAGTACTTCATAGTTTTTGTGCTTCTGAGTGAATAAGAGAAGTACTCCATCTCTTAAGAAATGTCATAAATCTGACTCCTTTTAAAGTGAGCTCATCCTATAAATCTCTTCTAGTCCATTGCAATCTTCTACATTGTTCCTTTAGACTGATAACTGTACACTCTCAACATAAGTAAAAGAAATCACAATATGTACTACAAATAAAGTGTTCTGTTGAAAGATTTATTTCCAAAATTTATATTCATCTCATATTTTTAGATAAGAGAAATGCCATGATAAGTGCCATTTCTACCATTATAAGCACAATTGGAGATTTCTTAATAAAGTCAAAGTGACTAAAGGAAATTCTTCATCCTATTATTTTGCTAGATGGAAAAGGCTTTAAACTGTTCCCTAATATCCTGGTATTTAGGTTATGTAACTGTTAAATGGACTTCCCTTGTGGCTCAGATGGTAGAGAATCTGCCTTCAATGGAGGAGATCCAGGTTCTATCCCTGGGCCCAGAAGATCCCTGGAGAAAGGAATGGCTACCCATTCCAGGATTCTTGCCTGGAGAATTCCATGGACAGAGGAGCCTAGTGGGCTACAGTCCATGAGGTTGCAAAGAGTTAGACATGACTGAGTGACTAACACACACAACTGTTAAATAGATTGCAAATGATTGTTATAACAATCTCCTATCAAATAAAGCTTGCCATGAGCTCAATCTACACTTGAGGCTAGCTGTGACTCATGGACCAGTGATCCCAGGCGTATGACTTCATTTCACCTCCTGCAGACACTTACAAAATTACTGTGAAGAGATCACTTATTTTGCCTTTGGATTTATGAATCTGAATTTTCAATTATAAAAACAATTTGCAAGTAATGATTGGGTCAGGAGGAACCAGACAGCTAATAGTTGTTGTTTAAGAAAGGCCCAGTGGATTATAAGAAAGCGTGGGTAGTCATTTCTGGGGATTCAAAGGCATTTGCAATTGCATATAAGATATACTCTCTTTTTGCCATTTATGTTTTAAAAGATCCATGTAACCTACCCAAAAGTAGGAGAGACTATCACAGATGTGTCACAGAACTTTATGCCAACATCTATTTAAAACTAGTAAAGGAAGAATTCCCAGAACAAATAATTTACTCTCAGGAAGAGCCCTACAGCTTGATTTCCTGACTTTAAAAACAAATAGGAATCTTCACTGAGACTTGTGGTTTTCTTTCACTGTAATTTAAGATGTAGGGATTATAATGGTATTTATAAGGTTAACCTAAAAACACAAAATATTTCGTAAACCTTTCATGAATGTATGATTGTATTGCTGAATGAATGAATGAGGGGGGGTGTTTGTGTGTATGATGTAATTAATCAGAGTCCTTGGATCTTTCATGTTTGGAGTCCTCTATAGCACTTCCTACATTCTACTAAAAGTATGTTCATAAACCTATTTCAAGTAAATGATGTCTTTTAAATATAGGAATGTATTTTTTAAGACTAGCAATTGACACTGTTGATTGTGAATGTTAGGCACTTCAAAATGTTAATCAGAACTAATAAATTATATCCAGTTATAACCTATTTTGAAATATTGAACATGAAACAAATTGTCTATACTTTATTCTTTTTGCATGTCAAGTTTTGGGAAAGTATAACATTGTGTGATTATCAAATATTAAATAGTTTATAATAAGAATATAAGTTTTGGAGGGATACTGGGAAATGAGTTTGGTATCTTCAAGGCAAAACACACTTCAGTGAAACTTTGAATACTTTATGAAAATAATTGAGGTGATATCCAAACAGATGGGGCAGTAATGCTTCCAGCTGGCCTCTGGCTTTTTATAAGACACCTCCAGGAGCAGTAAGTTTTATCAAATATATGTACTCTACATACAAAATTTTCATGCTACAATGTTTAACAGATAATCTGGCAAATAACACTTTAACAGATTTGTAGAATTGTTTTAAAGCTAGGTGAAGAATTGTCTACTCTTTTTGAAGATTATGGTTAGTGTGCAATAGTACAATTAACCAGCAACAATTAATTGTTAAATACCCTCTTAGGCCCTATGCTTTGGACACTAAAAATATCTGATTTTCATTGTCCATTTTAGCAAGTATTTAAAAATATATAGCAGTTATCATATATCACCATCAGGATCCATTAGGAGAAAACATTTCCCTTCTCAGGAAAATCCAATTCTGTATTTCTTATATTGACTATTCCCCTCTGAAAGTTACTATTACCTTAATAATAGGTATTATTCTTGATGAAACATAATATATTTTACAATTATCTTTAGTTTTTTGTATCAAAACTAAAAGGTCCTATCTATAATTTGCAAAGATGATGGTATATGTTCCTCTGGCCAAGCTGCCATACAGCACAGTTGCATCTCCATGCCAACTGACATATTTTTTTTTTTTTAAATATGGAAGAGTGGGTGTGATTTGGCAATATAAAACTCGATAATTAGAGAAACACTCAGGATCAATTCTGTATTTATCAATACAAAAATTAAAGATGTAATAAATAGCTCTTACCTCCTTGAGAAATTTTAAAGTTATATACTTAAAGTATTTTAGGAAGGAAAAGCCAGGAATATAATGGTTTATTGCTCTTAAAAATATGTATATACTTGATATTTATTCTTTTTCCTTTCTTCATGCCCACTAGCAACCTATGGAAGCAAAACTATAACAAACTATCCATTTGTCTGTAAATATTTTTAAGTATTTACACCAGGACTAAACCAGTCTATTTGCATCCCAAGCAGACACCTCTAATGTCATAGGCAAATGGACAAACACTTGGTCCTTTGTTTCTCCTGTGAATCAAAGAAGCATGCTGTGTTCTCTTTATACTTGGGTATGAGGCCTGGGAAATTAATGCAGGATAACCTCAATTGCATATTAATAAGATGAGCTGAGACTGGAGCATAAGCCAAGATAAATGCACATGCAAAATTTTCCAGATATTTCTAGCAGGTCTTTGCATATTCAAGGATTGGCATGAGAAATTCTTGCATTGTTCTTTCTGATTTGACTCTTCCATTAAATAAACAGATTATTATGCTTGCAGATTGGAGTGAGTCTCTTTCTCCTCCTTGTTAAGTGAATATTTTCATAACTAATTCCTTAACTCAAGGGAGGAAATATCGTCATAAATTCCTTAGCTCTATATAAACCAATAGGATGTTTGCAGATGACAAACAAGGTAGATAGAGCTTATGGCATAGAAAGAAAGATGATAACCAGGTATAATCAATGTATTTGTACACCAATATCAATGCTATAACTATTACAGCAAGCTCAACTGTAAAGTACAATTCATTTTGGGACTGATTTTCCATTGTCTGTAATGAGTTTGGAGAAAGTAATTTTTCTTCTGTTAATATTAAAATTAATGTTATATATCCTTACCTTCAAAGAGTGTACCTGAGCAGCATGAATTTAATACACACAAAATAACAGTAAAATTCTATACACAGGTAGGATGAATGGTAAGGATAACAAGCTCAATTTTTCTATTTCTTTGCTTCTCTCTGGTTGAACTATTCATCTTTATAATGTCAAACCTCTAGGCTTCAGATTTGCATTTTCAATATCATCTATGTTTCACTTAACCTTTATCCTCATCAATTAAAAATATGCTTACTCATTTCCTCTTAGTTTGCATTTTAAAGGATGCATTTTTGAACACGGGCCTATGTCCAAAACTGTGTTTATTTTGTAATACTATTCCTATTTAAATTGCTTACCTAAATGAAACCAAGGTACACATTTTTAATTCAGGCTTAATTTTTTTTCATATACCATTCCTTTAAGACTGTTTATTAGAACTTAACTCTAATTTTCTCTGATAGATTCATAGTTCATACAGAAGATTAGAATATTATTATTGAATAATTTGTTTACTTATTTCTGGTCTCAGAGCTGTTTTCTGAAATGTCTTATTATTTGCATTTTTCTTTGGCAATGGAATGTTGTTTCTACCTTGGAGAACCTTACATAGTTGAGTATTTAGCACTATTTTGCTACCTGATAATGGAGTCAAGGCATTCAGTTATTTAGAAAATAAAATAAAATAAAATAATGAGGACTCTTTGTAAATGGATGCATGTGTAGGATCTCCCTACCAAGATGCTTATCAATACATATTTTTAAGTTAAGACCTAAATACCTTCTTTAGGTTGCCAGGAAAATTCCATGGACATAGGAGCCTGGTAAGCTACAATCCATGGGGTCTCAAAGAGTCAGACATAACTGAGCAACTTCACTTTTATTTTTCACTTTCATGCATTGAAGAAGGGAATGGCAACCCACTCCAGTGTTCTTGCCTGGAGAATCTCAGGGACAGAGGAGCCTGGTGGGCTGCCATCTATGCAGTCGCACAGAGTCGGACACGACTGAAGTGACTTAGCAGCAGCAGTGGCACCATCTTTAGGTACGGGGATTAGGGATAGGTCTCATAAGGAATAAGAACATTTTTCTCAAAATGGGACATGAATCTTCCCTAGGAGAGAAGTACATTGATATTTCACAGAATCTTCCTAGAATGGCAACTTTACTAAATAGTGAGCAATTTCAAATGAATATCGTCATAACAAACACCACTAGACAAAGAATAGAGCTCAATGTAAAATACACATTCATTTTTAAATGAGTCATTAGAAATCTCATAGTGATTATAGAAACATCTGAATTTTGTTCCCACTCTCAATCTACTTCCTACTCATCTCCCTCCCTGTCATTACAGTTGCTCTACAAGTGCAAATCATTGAGATAGTTAAAGTCCTAAACTGAAAACTCTGAAACGGCTTTAAGATTATAATAAAAAATAAAAAGATTTTTCTTAGTCACAAATGGCATCTCCCCTCTTTTCCTTCATTATGTTTCTGAAAATAATGTGGATTTTCACAGTATTCATAAGGCATTATATTATTTCATTTTTATTCATATCAATACAAGCATTTGTGTGTATTCATGAACATTCATATCCTTTTTAAAACAAAGAGCTAGTCCAAGGTAGTTGCAATGTGTTGGACATAGGTAGGCCTTGAAAGTTTTGGTACACATGGACTAAGAGATCAAGGCAGGAGACAGAATCATTCTTGCTGAAGCAAGGAAAGTGAGAGAATAAGGGATAAGAGAGAAGGAGAATGCTTGAATAGAAGTTTGTGAACCTCGAGATGAAACAACAATTTGCTTGAGCAGGTCATACTCCACTTTCAGGGCTGTGTCTGAAAGATACCACTGAGCAGGTTTCTTTGCTCCCAAGTGAGCCCAATACAGACAATGTTTCACAAAAACCCACAAGCTCACAAATACACACACACACACACAAACACACACACAAGTTCTAGATAATTGTTAAGAAATGTTATTGACAATTAACAAAATAACATATTTAACCTCTTCTGGAAGAGAGGAAAGAAAGCACTAGGTCATTGAAAGTAGCTACGAAGGCAAATTACGTATGGGAGAGAAGTGACCAGTTAATGATAACTCATCAAAATGATTGATGGTACCAAGAAGATGTTCTTAATTTAATTCAATATTTGTTGAATACCTAGTATGTACCTAGTTACATTTCAAAGTGTTCAGTCCCTAGAAATTCCATGCCACTTGTATTTAGTTTTGGTAACTTGCCATCAGCTAAACAAAAGATAATTATTGGAATATGACTATATATCTTATAAGAAGGGTACCTTTTAACACTAGTCAGAGATGTCTAAGTCTTAAACTAGTACAGTCATTATCATCAACAATTTTATTTTTAATCATGTCAGTTGGCTAACTACATATTGGGGAAATCAACCTTTAGACTTTACTGAAAGATAAAGACTAAAAAATGTTAGCAAATTTTCAATCAACATCTATTCTTTCCACAAAATCTCTTCTTAGACATGGTCAAAATGATCTTCTCATCCAACTTCATCACAAATTTCACAAAGATCTATTAATAACAATTATTATTTAAATATTTCTATGCATTGGCAATGATCAAATAATCTTTTATCTGTTCTTAGAGATAAAATTGTACAGATAACTAAAATAGGTAGTTAAAATGGCATTTATCTCCTTCACATTTATCTATGGAGACATTTTAACTATGTCTTCATTTCTTATAATTATTCTACTATTTATTTCTTTTTTATAGTCATTGAAGTTCTTCTGAAGTCATCCAGCTTGTGTGTACCATTGTTTCTATGCTGGTTGCTTTCATAGTTATTATGGTTTCTAATTATTATGGTACTTTAGGAGCTATAACTATTTAAGAATGAGAATAATTATTACTACTTATTTTATAATTAATGCACAATTGATCAGAGGCATAATCCAAAAAACCAAATGTTCTTAAATAGCAAAGTAATGTTCTCAAAGTTTTAATCAATTAAATTTCCTTCAGTATTTCAAATTAAAATTATGAGCCTAAAATGCCATTCCCCTAAATGTTTACAACTTAATATCACAACAAGCACAAAAGTGACCACCATAGCAATTAAAATAATCTCTCTAAAGCTAGCACAATTGAAATATAGATTTAACTAAATTCTTTATTTAACATTTTGCCATTTACTTGCTCAAAAAGGATGAGAAAATTTATTATATCAGCTTTGTTGAGATTTCAATATTATCAGAGATTTGTAACAAGGATATTGTTCTAAGTGTGACATATAGGATAATTTGACCAATTATTATTAGTATAGCTCTACAAAGGAAACATTTTGCCAACTGTATCATTGGGACAAGTGTACCCCATGTTTCACATCTAAAGTCCTCTATTCACACAGTTGATTTTTTTCTTTTTTTGAAATCTAGTGTATTAATGCCCTTTACACATACAAAAGTTTTGTTTTCAATTTTACTTTGCTGTTGATGACATCTTAATGCAAGCTTTTGTAACAGCTTCTTTTAATAACTTTTGTAGTAACCTCTTACATAGCTTTTACTTCTACTACTTCTAGTGAGCTGATTGCATACAAAATCATCTAGTTTTGATTAAAACTCACATTACCTTTAATAGAAATCTTTTTGTTACTGAACTTTCTTATCTAACTAATTAATAAATCATTCTATAGATATCCTATCAACAATTTCCAAAGGCTACTTTAACTTTAAATATATATATATATTTGAGCTTATCTATAAGGTTACATTCTGTTTTGCCAATTTTATTCTTTCAATTAGGTCCTATTCCCAGTGCGAGATATATTCACTCAACCAAGAATGTTTTCTTAGGTTCAAACTCTATAATGCAAAATCACAAAAACTTTTAGCACTGGATATATGCCATTCTAGGACTTCCCTGGTGGCCCAGATGGTAAAGCGTCTGTCTACAATGCAAGAGACCCAGGTTCGAGCCCTGGGTTGGGAAGATCCCTTGGAAAAGGAAATCGTAATCCACTCCAGTACTATTTCATGGAAAATCCCATGGACAGAGGAGCCTGGTAGGCTAGTCTATGGGGTCACAAAGAGTCGGACACGACTGAGAGACTTCACTTCACATATGCCATTCTACAATGAGATGAAAGATTGAGAAATTTAGTTATATGCTCCAGCACACACGACTAGCTAATAATTGAATGAAAAACAAAGGTCAACGCTCCTAACTCATAAAAGAAGTGTTTCTGAGGTTTCACTTCAATATGTCAACATAAGAGCTTCTTGAACTCATCTTCCACAAACACATTGAATGAACAACTATGCATACAGCAATTCTGTCTGAAAGAAATCCAGAAACCAGCTGAATGACTCCTACATATCAGGCAAGTGAGAAAATACCCACATCAAAATAGGTAGAAAAGCCTGAGACACATTCATCATAATAAACTCTACCCCCATCATGGAATTAAATAATCAGGAGAGAACTCACAACTCTTAGCTTCTCTATGAGGTATAAACTATTTGGACATCAAAACTGGCTTTCCAAGGTTTTAAACTTCTATCTGAGAAACAAGGCCCTAAAATATCTAGCTATGGAAGCCAACATAACTTGCATCCAAGAGATCCAAAAGGTTATATTGAACTGACAATCAATTCTTAATGGGATTGCTTGGACTCACTGTGGCTATCTTCCTGGGGCTCAGCACAAAGACAACGGGCTGAAATGATCAGTCTTTTCATGAAACAAAATTATTTGCTTGAGAGTGTTGAGCAAAGTTTTAATATATATGATTAACACACAGAAGTCAATTGTTTTCATGCATTTAGGATAGTCAGCTTTTTAAAAATGCATAGTAAAAGAGAGTTGGTATCTCACTTTGGTTTTAACTCATATTTCCCTAATTAATGAAAATGTTGAGTTATATATATATATATATATATATATATATAATATTTATATATATATATATTGCCTTTAGCATAACTTTTCTGAAGAATTTTCTATTCAATTTATTGGGATATTTTTAGGTGAAATAGCTGTTTTCTCATTATAAAGATTATAGACAAAATACTATCCATGACTAACCTCAAACTGGAAACAAGCCAGCTATTTGTCAAAACTGGTATCAAGCCAGCTACTTGTTTTTTCCAGTCACAGGACTGAAAAAGGTGAGTTTTCATTCCAATCTTAAAGAAAGGCAATGCCAAACAATGCTCAAACTATCACAAAATTGCAATCATCTCACATGCTAACAAAGTAATGCTCAAAATTCTCCAAGCTATTCTTCCACAATACCTGAAGCAAGAACTTTCAGATGTTCACGCTGGACTCAGAAAAGGCAGAGGAACCAGAGATCAAATTGCCAACATTTATTGGGTCAAAGAAAAATAAGAGAGTTTCAGAAAAATATCTACTTCTGCTTTAGCGACTCTGCCAAAGCCTTTGACTATGTGGATCACAACAAACTGTGGGAAATTCTTCAAAGTATGGGAATACTAGACCACCTGACCTGCCTCTTGCTAAATCTATATGCAGGTGATGAAAAACAAGTTGAACCAGTGGAACAATGGACTGGTTCCAAATTGGGAAAAGAATACATCAAGGCTGTATATTTTCACCCTGTTTATTTAATTTATATGCAGAGTTCATTATGCAAAATGCCAGGCTGGATGAAGCACAAGCTGGAATGAAGAATGCCAGGAGAAACATCAATAATCTCAGATATGCAGATGACACCACCCTTACGGCAGAAAGCAAGGAGGAACTAAATAGCCTGTTTGTGAAAGTGAAAGAGTAGAGTAAAAAAGCTGGCTTAAAGCTCAACATTCAAAAAACTAAGGTCACAGCATCTAGTCCCATCACTTCATGGCAAATCAATCATGAAACAATGGAAACAGTGACAGACTTTATTTTCTTGGGCTTCAAAATCCCTGCAGATGATGACTGTAGCCATGAAGTTAAAAGACACTTGCTTCTTGGAAAAAAAGCTATGACCAACCTAGACAGCTTATTAAAAAAGCAGACACATTACTTTGCTGACAAATGTTCATCTAATCAAAGCTATGGTTTTTCTTGTAGTCATGTATGGATGTGAGAGTTGGACTATAAAAAAAATGAGCACCAAAGAATTGATGCTTTTGACTGTGGTGTTGGATAAGACTCTTGAGAGTCCCTTGGACTGCAAGATCAAATCAGTCTTTCTTAAGGGAAACCAGTCCTGAGTATTCTTCAGAAAGACTGATGTTAAAGCTGAAGCTCCAAATCTTTGGCCACTTGATGGGAAGAACTGACTCATTAGAAAAGACCCTGATGCTGGGAAAAATTGAAAGCAGGAGGAGAAAGGGACAACAGAAGATGAGATGGTTAGATGGCATCACTGACTCAACGGACATGAGTTTGAGCAAGCTCCAGGAGTTGATGTTGGACAGGGAAGCCTGGGGTGCTGCAGTCTATGGGGTCACAAAGAGTTGGACACAGGTGAGTGACTGAGCTGAACTGATTTGTCAAAAGAAAGGAATAATTGAACCAAATACGCTTATACAATTGAATAATAGTAATTAAGAGAGACAAATTGCTGAGCACCAAAATCCAAGGTTGACAAACTATAAAGCCCCAACTGTCAAGGTAATGTCCATCAGTGTACAAAAGGAGAAGTCTCAGCCTACACGAAGTTTCAGCTCATGCCCACTTGCTAAGGCAGTGGTCACTGGGGAATCCCAGGTGAAGCCCCAGCCCATGCTCACATGATCTCCAGCCCTATTGCCAAAGCCACTGGGTTCAGAGGATCTCACAAAGATGCTCCTAGAGAAGGATATGCCTTCAAGACGAGGAGAAATAATGATTTTACCTAATTTATAGTGGCAACACAGAAAATCAAGCAAAGTGGTAATTCAGAGGAATATATTCCAAATGAAAGAACAAGATAAAATCACAGGGGAAAAAAGTCCGTGAATTGGACATAAAGAGTTCTAAAAAATGGTCAAAAAATGTTCATGAAACTCAGGAAAATAATACAGAAATACAACAAGAACTTCAACCCAAAATTAGAAGGGAAGATTCGCATGCTATAGTCCATAGGGTCGCCAGAAATCAGACATGACTGAGCGATTGAATTGAACTGAACTGCTATAAAATGAAACCAGAAAGTTATTCTCAAATGTTGGAGAACATCTCAAAAGTTCTATCTGCAACTGGTGGAACCTCAATAAAAGAAAAATTTCACTAGTACCTTGTCTGTTTTCTGATTGTCTACAATTGCATTATCTGTCACTCTACCTGACAATTACCAAATTTGAGATTTACTTAATTTAGGAAAACATGGCATACTTCTATAAAGTCATGGAAAATTTTCATACTTCGCTCACTTTTTAGAGGAGGGAAGCCTCAATTAACTTGCAAATGGTTGTGTTTCTCTCAGCCATTTTATGCCTTTTTTAGGTGTTTCAAATCATCTTTATCTTATATGCTGACAAACTTATTTACTTATAGACATTATATTACATTATATATAGACAATTTATATTACATTAACTTATAGAAACATTTCACTCTTTGCTAACTCATATTCTGACATAGTTTCTGATTAAACATTAGCATAGCTCAATTCTTAACATGTTGGCATGCTAATCTTTAAAACTGGTTCTTGTATCATAATGATATTTTATTGGAATCTATAACATTAATTTGCTTATGATTTGTAATTTAACTATTATTAAATTCTGGATTACTATAGTAGAGCACAATTGGGAGTACTACTTAGTTCTTCTCTTCTCTCAGCCTCACTGAGTCACATTTCTTATCTGTCTAGCATCCCTCAGTAACTCTCTGAGGCAGCTCTCAAGATGCTCTTTTATTTGTCTGAAGACAAGAGACACTAACCAACAGAAAGAAATTAGACATGCTGGAAAGGGCAAGGATGGTGTGCCTATACAGAATCTCATCAAGGATCAGGGAAAGAAACTAGAATATATTTGAAATACAAAAGATATTCAAAAAAGTATCCCCATTTTTTTTCAGATTAATGGAGCTGAGAAAACTGAGCTCTGAAAAAAAGATAGGAAGAGCATTCAAAACTTGTATAAGGAACACTGACATATGAAGTGAATCAAAGATAGTATGCGTGTGGATATATATATGCCCACAGAAATAGATTGGGCATATAAATATCTTCACCAGGAACAATAAGAAAGTCTGAATAAAAAGCTGGGAAAAAATGTTTGACAGAATTAGAACAGGAAATGGACATTAATGAAACTACTGAAAATAGTTTGGAGTTTACTCTGTAAAGTAGCAATGTTATACTCTTAACTTTAACAAGTGTACTAATATAAAATAATAATGTTAGAAGAAAACAAGAAGCTGTATTAAAGGTATATAGGAATTCTTTTTACTGCCTTTGAAATTTTTCTATAAATTTACTATTTTTCCAAAATTAAATAACGTTTATTTATTTAAAAATAAAACATATACTTGTATAAAGGTAAAGAGCAGAAGGTGCACATTTTAAAAATTAGGGTAGGAAAGAACTGAAAACCTTCCTAAATCATAGGAATATGTGACAGCAACAGGGAGCAGATCCTGTTGTGACATGTATTCAGTTCCTCAAAAGCAAAAGACCAGCAAGTTTTCAGGGGGTATTTAAGTGGTGCTGGTGCATTGTTACAAGGCAAGAGGGAAACAGGGAGGAGTGAGTGACACTGACACCCAGTTTTCTTACAGAAATGTCCTACAGGAGCACTGTCCATGAGAGATGGAAGTGGTGTGACTGATGGTTAAGGTTCAAATTTATATGAGCTCTGCTGGAAATACCTATGTTGTAAAGCCCCATGAAAACATTCCAGGAAATGATTCAGTATTACTATGGTGTATGGGTCCCTCATTCTGCTAATGAGTGTCCTTTCCTCTAGTGAAATCAACTCTAAAGTGAAGCAGACCATCTCAGTCTCCAATGACATGGAATATAACCTGGACTGGCTGTGTGCTCATTTATATTTGTGCAGTAAGATGTACATTAGCCCACCCAAATCTTCATCAGTAAAGGAATGATTAAGACATGATACATTCATACAATGAGTTCTATACAACTTACTAAAAATAGAGATTCAGGTTGATATTTATTGATACTGAGAAATATTTATAATATAATGCTATGTGAAAAATGTAAAAGACTATGTATCATATATAACACAAACAGAAACATATATATAACATAAAGAAAAATCACTTGTATGTACACACACACACACACACACGTGTATATGCATGTGATTTATATATGTTATTGTTTAGTCACTAAATCTTGTCTGAATCTTTTGTGACCCCATGGACTCCTTTTGTGACTCCAGGCTCCTCTGTCCATAGGATTTCCCAGGTAAGAAACTAGGGGAGTTGTCATTCCCTTGTTCACAGGATCTACCCAACCCAGAGATGGAACCCAAAACTCTGATGTTGCCTGCAAGGACAGTTAGATATTTTGCCACAAGTGCCACTGGGAAGCCCCATTCGTATATACATATAACATCAAATATGCAAATGACACCACCCTTATGGCAGAAAGCAAAGAGGAACTAAAGAGCCTCTTGATAAGAGTGAAAAAAGAGAATGAAAAAGCTGGCTCACCATTCTAAAACTAAGATCATAGCATCTGGTCTCCTTCAGTTCAGTTCAGTCGCTCAGTCGTGTCCGACTCTTTGCGACCCCATGAATCGCAGCACGCCAGGCCTCCCTGTCCGTCACCATCTCCCGGAGTTCACTCAGATTCACGTCCATCGAGTCCGTGATGCCATCATGCCATCTCATCCTCGGTCGTCCCCTTCTCCTCCTGCCCCCAATCCCTCCCAGGATCAGAGTCTTTTCCAGTGAGTCAATTCTTCGCATGAGGTGGCCAAAGTACTGGAGTTTCAGCTTTCGCATCATTCCTTCCACAGAAATCCCAGGGCTGATCTCTTTCAGAATGGACTGTCGAATCTGCTTGCAGTCCAAGGGACTCTCAAGAGTCTTCTCCAACACCACAGTTCAAAAGCATCAATTCTTCAGCGCTCAGTCTTCTTCACAGTCCAACTCTCACATCCATACATGACTACTGGAAAAACCATAGCCTTGACTAGACAGACCTTAGTAGGCAAAGTAATGTCTCTGCTTTTGAATATGCTATCTAGATTGTTCATAACTTTTCTTCCAAGGAGTAAGTGTCTTTTAATCTCATGGCTGCAGTCACCATCTGCAGTGATTTTGGAGCCCCAAAAAACAAAGTCTGACACTGTTTCCACTGTTTCCCCATCTATTTCCCATGAAGTGACGTCTCCTTATTTCATGCCTAATAGATGGAGAAATAATGGAAACAGTGACAGACTTTATTTTCTTGAATTCCAAAATCACTGCAGATAGTGACTGCAGCCATGAAAGCAAAGATGCTTATTCCTTGGAAGAAAAGCTATGACCAACCTAGACAGTGTATTAAGAAACAGAGACATCGCAGCCTGTCTAGTCAAAGCTATGGCTTTACCAAAAGTCATATATGAATTTAAGAGGTGAACCATAAAAAAAGCTGAGTGCCAAAGAATTGATCTATTGAACTGTGGTGTTGGAGAAGACTCTTGAGAATCCCTGGGACTACAAGGAGATCCAACTAGTCAATCCTAAAGGAAATCAGTCCTGAATATTCATTGGAAGGACTGATGCTGAAGCTGAAACTCCAATACTTTGGCCAGCTGATGCAAAGAACTGACTCATTTAAAAAGACCCTGATGCTGGGAAAGATTGAAGGCAGGAGGAGAAGGGGATGACAGAGGATGAAATGGCTAGATGACATTACTGACTTGATGGAAATGAGTTTGAGCAACCTCTGGGAGTTGGTGATGGACAGGGAAGCCTGGCGTGCTACAGTCTATGGGGTGGCAGAGTTGGACACAAGTGAGTAACTAAACTGAACTGATGTTTATATATATATGTATACACACACACAAAAAAAAACTTGGATTAATGTACATTTTAAAACTTTTTGTACTGTATTCATTTTTAGAAATGTCATATCTTATTTTAGTAATCAAGAAAGAGCCAATTTATTTTCATTTTGAAACAAACTACTAGGTTTTCTTTAAGTTAGGCAATTTTTAGCTCACTTCATACTTAGAGCTCATGTGATCTTGGCAGTATTTCTGGTGTTGAGCTACATGGAATTTTCCTCTTTGGGTGATCCATGTCACATGAAGAATTACTGTCCTTTGGTGCCCAGAAAGTTTTGTCTGGCTTTCTGTATGGAACTGTTTAAAAAATGGGAAGCAGCTGAAAAAGATGGAAAAGAAAGCATGTGTGAGTTTTAAAAGAAGAATTTTCTTTTGTGTGCATATGTGTCCATCCTCTTAGGAAAAGGCCATGACTACAAGGCCTTCTATTTGTCTCCAGGACAAATGAGGTGTGAGCCTCCTATTAACAAGTTGGGCACATTTACAAGAATACTGATTTACAAGGGGGAAATAGCCACTTCCGGGACCACGAGAAGCTGCCACTGCTCCAAGGCTATCCTGTCATGAGTACAGATTGGTGCTGCAGGTTAATTTATTATGGTAATTTTCTCAGCAGCCACAGCCCAAAACTCTGCATGTGGGATTCCATTCATTGCCAAGTTATGGGCACGGATACAATACTCAGATTTATATTAGACTATTATGACTTTGAATAGATAGAGTAGATGGATAGATAGACAGACAAATAGATAGGTGCTGGGATTAGAGAACATAATCTCCACTGTTTCTTTTAAGGAAAAAAATGACATTTTTTCCAAGCAAAGAAATGAGCTTCTTGCATTTTCAGTTTTGTCTTTTTTAGAGAGAAGTTTTGTGCTGGAAAATCATAGCGCAGTCATGAGTCTTACTATTCCTGTGTTTACCCTCAGGGGAGAATATACAAATGGAGGAAATGTGCATAATATTAGTAAGTGAAAGGAGAACTTGTAATATGGGGAAAGCACCTCCTTGTGGATAACATACATGAAGAGATAAAGGACATGTTGCTCATTAGTGAAAAGAATATAAAATACAACGTGAAGAGTTCATGCCACTTAGCCAGCACAAGTGGGTCATTAGCATTGACCCCTCTTGAGACTGGCTTCCTTGGTGGCTCAGATGGTAAAGAATCTACCTGAAGTGTGGATGACCGGGGTTTGAACCCCGGGTTGGGATGAACCCCTGGGAAAGGAAATGGCAACCCACTCCAGTACTCCTGCCTGGAAAATTCCATGGACAGAGGAGCCTGGTAGGCTACAGTCCATGGGGTTGCAAAGAGTTAGACATGACTGAGCGATTTCACTTTCTTTTCTCTTGAGATGACATTTAGAACTAAAATCTATTATACTTAGACAAAGATTTTCTTTGTTTATGAGAGGTATCTGTACTACCCTGTGGTGACAAATGGTCATTGATGGCACCAGTCATACTGAAAACAATGGAACTCTAGATTTTAGCATCAGGGAAGGTTTACACAGGGAATACAACTGAACTTAGGTTCCCAAAGTTCACTTCAATCCTCTGGATGTTGTGTCCC
Organism: Budorcas taxicolor; assembly: GCF_023091745.1. NCBI lineage: Eukaryota > Metazoa > Chordata > Mammalia > Artiodactyla > Bovidae > Budorcas > Budorcas taxicolor. Next base: position 44,977,778 of record NC_068921.1, read on the forward strand.
AAATTCCTCATGAAAAAGAATGGGATCCAAGCTCTAGAGAGAATTTTAATAATTGAGCGAATTCCTGGTCTTCTTTACATATTTTTTAAACTATAGTGGAAGCCTGGAAACTGTTTCCTAAACTCAAGAGATCTCCACTAGACTTATTTCATTCACTGCACTCAGCAGTTACTCACACACAAATCTACACATAAAACTTTGTTGTTCAGCCAGTGGTTATTGCTCCTGAAACAGTAACAGTGAGATTAACAACAAACACAAATTTAGTCAAGATTTTCTCTGATGTGATTGGTTTACAAGAGAAAAAAATAAAACTAGTAAACAAATATAATTTTGAATGTTCAATATAGATACAAAGTAAAGCATCATCAAATTGTCTATTACATGTAAATATTTTAAATGATGTTACAAACAGATGGTGAGAATATAGAAATGTCTATTGCCTTGCATCCTGCCATCAGTGTTGTGAGTAAAAAACATTTTGATGACAGATAGTGAAATACATCACTCATATCTTATCAAAGTGCTCATATTTCGTGACCAAGCAATTGCAGTTCTGAAAAATGTAAATTAAAAAGATAAGTAGATAATTGAACATTTAAAAATAGCTTATGCTGATAAAAGTTATCACTGCACTTAGCTTTTGATTTAATGATGAATGAGAAAATAGGCAGTTTTTGAGTATCTTGGAAGTAGTCTATATATTGATCTGGTTAAAGTTTGTTTAATTTGTGAAATTTTGAGCCATGCACTTATAACATGTGCACTTCTCTGTAACCATGATCCATTTCAGTAAACTGTTTATTTAAAATAAACTTTTCATAGTTTTTTTTTTTTTTTTTTTTTTTTTTTTTTTAACTCCAGACTTGGTGTATTCAACTGCAAGGTCTAAGTCATGAGTAGTACTATGACATATTCTACAAATAATATGACCAAACCCCACTCTAAAAGAGGAAAGATTCAGGTAGAGAAAATGTCTAACAAATAAACTCAAATCCAAGCCTCCTGTTTCTGAGCGTGTTCCACTTCAGTAGGACTTATATTCATTGAAAAGACTTTTATTATTTACATATGTTGTGACAGGCACTCTGCTATGTGTTTGGCATACAACATCAACAAAATAAAACACCACCAGCAAGAGAGATATCTGGGCTCCTCTAGGGCTTACATTCCAGTTGACATGTCAAAATACACTTAAAAACCGAGTTCAAAAACCTAATGTGATGTAATGGTTGACCAGATCACTAATTGTCTATCAAAATCTACTTATTCCCTGTTTTATAATACTATGACTCCCTATTTTCAGCTGGATTACAAACACTCAAGTCACGTTTATGTTTCTTAGCCTACCTAGCAGTTCAGTTCAGTTCAGTCAGTTCAGTCACTCAGTCGTGTCTGACTCTTTGTGAGCCCATGAATTGCAGCACCCCAGGCCTCCCTGTCCATCACCAACTCCCAGAGTTCTCTCAAACTCATGTCCATCGAGTCAGTGATGCCATCCATCCATCTCATCCTCTATCATCCCTTTCTCCTCCTGCCCCCAATCCCTCCCAGCATCAGAGACTTTTTCAAAGAGTCAACTCTTCACATGAGGTGGCCAAAGTATTGGAGTTTCAGCTTTAGCATCAGTCCTTCCAAATAACACCCAAGACTGGTGTAGTCAAAAGAGTGAGTACTAACTAATGGGATTTAAGGATAAGTACAGGGTGTTCTTTTGGAGAACTTTTCTTTCTTCCCTTTCTTTCTCCTCACTCTTTCCTGTTGGCCTGGGTCAAGGCTATCAGGGCTAGAGCTAGATCATTAACTTTATATGAAACCATATTTGAGAATGGTAGAGAATAAGATAGAAATTAATTCTCTGATACCAACACATTAGACCTAGATAACTTGCCTTTGGAGATGGTGATGGACAGGGAGGCCTGGTGTGCTTCGATTCATGGGGTCGCAAAGAGTCGGACACTAGTGAGTGACTGAACTGAACTGAACTTGCCTTTTGACATGTTTCACTTACCTAAAAGTGAAATAAATTTATGTCTTATGTAAGACTCTGTTACTTTGGATTTCAGTCACTAATAGTTAAAAATATTCAAACAAAACAACTTAGTGGGAAATTGTGCCGTTTTAATGGCATCCAAGGTCATCCAGAGAAACAGCTGGCCAATTAAAGTGCTATTTCCTATTGCATAACTCAAAGGCATTTGTAGCCACTATTCAGCCCATATACACAAAGTGTTATATAGGTCAAGGAAAAGTTCAGTTCAAGCAAAAAGATGAGAACATGCATACCCAATATCTCAGTCCTGACAAAGGATTGCTATTGTCGTCTATCCATATCCATATATATATACATACATTATATATATATATATATATATAGATATATATACACACACACGTATCAATACTACAGCAGATGTAGAGAGTCTGAATTAAAGAGAGAAAGTTTTAATTTTCCCACATTCATCCTATGTATTTCTCTTCCCAAATCTAATATTGGTAAATATCATCTGATTCCATTTGAACTATTCCACATCAGAAGCAATTTCATAATGAGTATACAAAGGCATAATCAGTTTAGTTGTCTACACTTAACCCAGTTTAAAATTATGTTTTCAACATTAAAAAGATACACATAAAAGTGGTAGTATTTCACCTTATAAGATGCTATCTATATATCCTTTTCTGAGTCTTAAAATTGAACAGCAAAAAAATATGAGAAAGAAATAGCCTGGGAAGCACTTCACATCTATTTTGAACTAATTTCAGACTGAAGAAAAGTTTACTCTAAGCTAAGAAATTCAGATTTGTAATTAACTCTGGTTTATTTTCTGTCACTGTTGAGAATTCTGCGTTGACTTTGTGTCCAAAAACTGGTTATATGTTTATCTCAAAGAACTAATTTGTAAAAATGTTTCAAGCTTTCCTTTTCAAGAATGCCATGGTCAGTGATTAACTTAGCATTTTCTCATTACACATCTTTCTTTGTGTTTTAATTGTATTAAATAATCAGACTCACAGAGTAACCTGAAAATTTAGAGAGACCATTAGAAATACCCAGCAAAGATAGCTTCTTTTTTGATTACAAGAAAAGATTTATAGTAGTATGTGTAAAGGTAATCCCTATTTCTTCGTTCTTTCTATTTTTTTAACTAAAGAGGAAAAACAGCAAACTTGCTGAGAGTAAAAGCTAATGAAGATAAAGATAAAACTTTGTTATGGACATTCATAGCCTTGGTCAGTTACCATAAGTACAAAGATAAATTTCTGCCATAGAAATGGTTTTTCCTGGCTGACTTCCAGAAACTGCTGCTCCCAAAATAAAACATAAAAATACAACCCAGTGCCTCCAGGACTGTTGGAGCCCTAACTTTAAAAAAGAAAGATGGTAATGATAACCCTGTATGAGACACCAAAAGAGACACAGATACATAGAATAGTCTTTTGGACTCTGTGGGAGAGGGAGAGGGTGGGATGATTTGGGAGAATGGCATTGAAACATGTATACTATCATATAAGAAATGAATCACCAGTCCAGGTTCGATGCAGGATACAGGATGCTTGGGGCTGGTGCACTGGAATGACACAGAAGGAGGATACGGGGAGGGAGGTGGGAGGGGGGTTCAGGATGGGGAACATGTATATACCTGTGATGGATTCATGTTAATGTATGGCAAAACCAATACAATATTGTAAAGCAATTAACCTCCAATCAAAATAAATAAATTTAAATTTTAAAAAAGTGCTGCACTTTAAAATTCAAATTTCCTTATCTGTAAAATGATAGAGTAGGAGAAGATGATTGTGAGATATCTTTTGAGAGTATATTAATATGTTTTAAGACAATAATCTAGAGGTGGGAGAAACATATATATATATATATATATAATGAAATTTTCATCTAATTGGTAAGAAATCTCATTTTTTTCCTTACTAACATATTACCACTTGGTTCTCTCAGTTAATGGATAACTGAGAGAAGCCCAATTAAAGATGATAATTAATATGTTTTACTTCATTTCTCTCCAGCAAAAAATTATTGAGGACAAACTACATCTGTAAAGAAGTGATGATATAGCTTCAATTCCTATAAGAATAAAAGGGAAAAGAGAAACAACTCCATCTTCAATATAAAAAACCAATAGCCTCAAATCCCAAACAATGGTGCAGATGAACTTATTGGCAAAATTATATGAAACTCTGGGGCAAACTTTTCTATTGCTGTACAGTGAAACCTAGACCAAAATGAAAAACAAAATCAAAACACATTTAAAAGCCTACATATATCTCTACAGACCTTGATCAGAAAATAGCTTTCTCTATATTTAGTCCCACATTCCTCTAAGATCTATTAAAGTATCTTACTTTAATCAGAGTGACAAGACACTAGAGTATGACCAGGGTTTGAAGAGGAGATTACCTGGGTAGATTCAGTTCCACTCTAATAAATTTTAGGAAATGTCAACTGCAGAGGGAGACATGAAGTGTCATGGGCTCTGCTGTGGAGAATAAGAGTGCGGACTCGGACTTTACATAAAACTTTTGAAAACCATCTTAGAAATAGCAGAAAAATCGAGTAAATGTGATTGAATACAGGTAAGAAAAAAATAAAAGCAGACATAAAATAAGAAATTACATAAAACACTATAGAGCCTCCCTGGTGGCTCAGACAGTACAGAATCAGCCTGCAATTCAGGAGACCCAGGTTCAGTCCCTGGGTCAGGAAGATACCATAGAAAAGGGAGTGGCAAACCATTCCAATATTCTTGCCTGGAGAATTCCATGGACAGAGGAGCTTGATGGGTTACAGTCCACGTTATTGCAGAGTTGAACACTATTGAGCAACTAACAATTTCATTTTTGCATAAAACACTGAGATTGATTTATGAATACTGAATATTCCTAATGATATATGAACAGCATATGGAATATGTTTTTTTTTAATCAAGCTATAGAAGATTTTGAAATACAAATATAATTTTATTTGGATATTGAAAGAAAATATTGTGCTCTAAAGAAAATTATTCAAAGTTTCAAAACAATGTAAACTAGTAAAATAAAAAATCAGGAAATAGTTGAAAATCAAGACTGGAAAGTCATGAATGGGGAAAAAAATACAGCATTGCATCAGACTTTTCCACAGTATTATGTTGTGGCCGAAAATATTGCCAAAATGTTAACAAATTTCTGAGGAATTAATGTCTGACTAATAACTGTTGTCTTGTAATTCTGAGAATAGAAATCAGATATTTTTACACATCCAAAAATGTAAGGACTAGCCTATATATTATTTATTGTTGAAACTGAACGTAAACTTTAATGATTACTGAATGAGGAAATTCAGCCAACCAAAAGATGACTCAAAAACTTAACAATAAACAAAGTTTTATTAAAGTAACTTACTGAGAATAATCCACTAGTTAAATTTTAAAGTTAAAACTATCCATTTTGTGAAATTATAAAATATAAATGTCATAAACATTTGTAAATAATAAATATGCAATTCAAACAATATATATTGATTACACAAAATCATTAAATTGTTAAAATCTGGATATTGAGAAGGAATGTTGATGAGAAACGCTGGGCTGAAAGAAGCACAAGCTGGAATCAAGATTGCCAGGAGAAATATCAATAATCTCAGATATGCAAATGACACCACCCTTATGGCAGAAAATGAAGAGGAACTAAAAAGCCTCTTGATGAAAGTCAAAGAGAAGAGTGGAAAAGTTGGCTTAAAGCTCAACATTCAGAAAACGAAGATCATGGCATCTGGTCCCATCACTTCATGGGAAATAGATGGGGAAACAGTGGAAACAGTGTCAGACTTTATTTTGGGGGGCTCCAAACTCACTGCAGATGGTGATTACAGCCATGAAATTAAAAGACACTTACTCTTTGGAAGGAAAGTTATGACCAACCTAGATAGCATATTGAAAAGCAGAGACATTACTTTGCCAACTAAGGTCCATCTAGTCGAGGCTATGGTTTTTTCAGTGGTCATGTATGGATGTGAAAGTTGGACTGTGAAGAAAGCTGAGCATCGAAGAATTGATGCTTTTGAACTGTGGTGTTGGAAAAGACTCTTGAGAGTCCCTTGGACTGCAAGGAGATCCAACCAGTCCATTCTAAAGATCAGTCCTGGGTGTTCTTTCTGGAAGGAATGACGCTAAAGTTGAAACTCCAGTACTTTGGCCACCTCATGCGAAGAAATGACTCATTGGAAAAGACTCTGATGCTGGGAGGGATTGGGGGCAGGAGGAGAAGGGGATGACAGAGGATGAGATGGCTGGATGGCATCACCAACTCTATGGAGATGAGTTTGAGTGAACTCCGGGAGTTGGCGATGGACAGGTAGGCCTGGGATGCTACGATTCATGGGGTCGCAAAGAGTTGGACATGAATGAGCGACTGAACTGAACTGAATAACATACACCTACCTTTAAAATATAGCTGAAAAAGTATACTCAAACCTTTGTATTTATAACTATAATTTTATGATTATGCTTCTCATTTAAAATATTTAAAAATTGTTTTTATTTTGCTTTTTTGAAAATTCAAAGTATGTCATTTTTATAAAATGGTACCATATCCAACATACTTTGTGTACTATATAATATAAATGTGAAATTTGATGTTCTCATTATTGTAAGACAGACAAGTACCCTAATAAAGCATCCCAAGGATCCTTTGGAAACAAAGAAATGGATACTTCCAGATCATTCAAAATTTGTTTCTTGGAAAAGATAATATTTAATATGATATGAATCTTGAAAAAAGATAAAAGATTTATAACCCAGGAGTATGTGGACATAAAGGCATTTATAAATTCTCACAAAGGGTAATATTTATATATTATGTAGTTTTAAGTCCCTTCACGTCATGTCTGACTCTCTGAGACCCTATGGACTGTAGCTTGCCAGGATCCTCTGTCCATGGGATTTCCCAGGTAAGAATACTGGAGTGGGTTGCCATTGCTTTCTCCAGGGTCTTCCTGACTCAATGATCTAACTCACATCTCTGTGTCTCCTGTATAGGCAGGCAGCTTCTTTCCCACTGCTGCCACCTAGGAAGTCCATATTACATGGAGGATGTGAAAATATTACCATACTCTATTTTGGTCACAAACAAACAAACAAACAAACAGAAAAACTAATAGACACAAAAAAGAGCATCCAGCTGCTAGTGTCCTCCTTTAGGTGGCCATGGGACAGTGGTGGTGATGGTAGACAAAATTAGGCTATCCATCCTCTGTTCCCTCTGGTGTATCCTGTCATTAGCTTCCTAACCATCCCTTTATTTTGGGGAACCTTTGGGGACCTCTAGGACACGGATTGCCTGTCCTGCCTGTTGACAAACCGCCTCCCTTTCCTCCCGAGTCTTCAATCTTCCCCCACCCTCACACTCTAAACCTGGAACACCTGACACGCCCTTCCCAAAGAGGGGAACGTGCAGATGGTCTGAAGTACAAACCATCGCTCAAGCTACCGAAAGATACCAAGACCTCTCTCCCCTTGATTGTTTGCACTCTTTTTTGTTTTTCTGGATGAGAAACTCAATAGTTAGCATTAGAACGTAACTATAATGAAAGTTAAGTTTCTGACTTTGAGCCCTCCCTGCGCCTGGTGGGCCAGGCTGATGCTTTGTACTAAGACACCCGTGATGGCCCCACACCTGGGCATTTGCAGACAGGCAGAGATGACCATTCTCTGCCCTAACGGTTTTCTCTGCACTCAGAATGCAGGGGCCCACCAGGGTCGGAATGGGCCTTCCAGAGTGCTTTGTAGTATCTGTTGATGATGTTTCTGAAGGAAAACCAATTAGGAAACCCAGGCCCTTTCCTCTGGTTTGTTTACAGGATGACTAATTTCTGAATCATGGGCTGCACTGTCTTGTGAGCATGATCATGACTCATCCAGACCCTGTACCGAGAGACTAACCACTCCATATTTAAGAGACCTCTGTACCTTTGTTCCTAAAGTTGACTATTGATAGTACGCATGTACTTCAAAGAATCCCTGATGGAGGTATGTTCTATCAGTGTCCTTTCTAGAAGAAGGAAACGGACTGGATCACCTTGGAGGTTCCCCCAACCTGGGCCAGGGGAAGGATGTGGCACAGGAGGTCGTTGTGGCTGCTTAACTCTGTCTATCTTAGGTTAAGGTTAACGCTTCACCAGCTCTTTGCCTCTGCCTGCACGTGAACACAATTGTGGACTCAAACCGCACAGGTAAAGAGCCTTCAGTTTCAGAGGTGCCTTTCTAGCTCTGTCTTAGGTGACAGCAGGGTTGGAGCTCCAGGAAGATAAAACCTGGCTATTAGGTTTTATTTTTCCTCCATGAAAACTTATGCTTTGGTGTTTGTGTTTGAGTGTGAACCAAGGGGAAGAAGCTGGTCTGTTAGAACCTGCAGGGAGGCAGCCCTGGGAGTCCCCTCCATGAGTCTGGCATGCCCAGCTCTGACCTATACACACTTAATAGCACGAAATGGAGACTTCTTCAGCTGCATTCAGATATCTAAGTCACTGACGTTGCTCCAGATGCCAGTATATTTTGCAGAGGTATCACCCAGATGACTCTTCTGCAGGCTTTCCACAAGGCCCTCTCCACTCTACCCTGGTGGTTCTACTAGCTCTGGCTCAAGGGAATATTAATTCCTCACATGCATGAAGTCTCCTTCCAACTCAAGCTTCACTCAGTCCCCTGTATGACTGTTCTAGCATTCTGGGTAGTTCCTTTATCAACAAGACCTGACGCTGATTTTGTGTGTTACAGAGGTTGCTGATTGCCTGTCCCCAAATTCATTCTCCCTTTCTTTCAAAATAACAGAACGTTGCCTACCAGAATAAATATAGCACATGAAAAAATTAGCACTAAGACATAAGCAGCAGTTTTGTGTGAAATTTCCAGAAAGTTTCTTTAGGCTACTCTTCTCATTATACTTGCTCCTCATTTCTTGTGTCCAAAATGGAGAAAGGTAAGCTGAGGCATGGGTTTTAGACCACAGAGTAACACATGAAGGATAGCAAACAGTGAAAAGAAAGCAAGCAAACTTTGTAGCATTATGATTGCATGCTTAGTTATTCAGTCATGTCCACTCTTTGCAGCCCCAAGGAGGTTGCCCATCAGGCTCCAATGTTCATGGAACTTTCCAGTCAATAGTACTAGAGTGGGTTGCTATTTCTTCCTCCAGGGAATCTTCCCTACCCAGAGATCTAACCCATAATATTATGATTAGGGAACTACTTTCTTAATCCTGGAATGCCCCAGGCTCTCTTAACAGGAAATAGAAAGTCTAAAGGCCAGTGTGGAAGGGGTTCTGTGAAGTGCAGCAGAACCTAATTTTAAACATGAATATTTACTGATGTTTATTTCAAAAGTCTTTCTCTCCATATTAACTTAGAAAATATCACTTGTCTATTGATAGGGAAATATAAATTATAATAAATAAAGCATTCTTATATATCTCATATTTTCAAATTCTTAAAATATGTCTAAAATATTTTTTAAAATTGAGAAAGATCCCTTAAAAATCAAAGTTGAGAAATATTTGGCATCATGTTATAGTAATTTATTGACTAAAAGTCTTTGTATGCTCTGTGTTGCATGTTCAGGCAGATATAACCCAGATGTAATTTTCTCAAGCTTTTCAGGTGATATAACCCAGACATAATTTTCTCAGATTGACTGTCCTTGAATTCGGTAACAAGGTTCAGACAAACACATGGATGGTTGGGCTTCTACAATAAATCTAATTAAAGCAGGCATAGTATGACTTTGTAATTCTGTGATTCAATAGGTGGAATTGAGGAAGAGTTAGTGATATCTAGAAAAGGATAATATGACAAAGGACTTAACATTTCCTAAAAACTTCTTCATAGAACTTGCATTGAAGTCTTTGAAGAGACTAATTGAGGGGAAAACATGTTCAGTAAATCTTTAATCCAATTTCGTGTTGAAGAGTGAGGCTCAGTTCCAGGTTATTTGACCTGAGGCCAAACTATGGTGGAGGTAATCAAGATAATGGCAACCTCCTTCAAAATGTCCCAATGCAGGCACTGCTACATTCTGTGCCCCCAGCCCTGCAGCAGGCCACCTCCAACCCATGCCTCCACCACAGACTCCTGAACACTCACGGGCAAGTCTGGGTCAATCTCTTGTGGGGTCACTGCTCCTTTCTCTTGGGCCCTAGTGCAAACAAGGTTCTGTTTGTGCCCTCCAAGAATCTGTTTCTCCAGACCTGTGTAAGTTCTAGAAGCTCTATGGTGGGTTAATGGTGACCTCCTCCTAGAGGGCTTATGCCATACCCAGGTCTACTGCACCCAGAGCCCCTGTCCCTGCAGCAGTCCACTGCTGACCTGTACCTCCTCAGGAGATACCCAAACACAGCTCTGTCTCTGTCTCTGTGGGGTCCGTGGGTCCTGGTATGCACAAGGTTTGTTTGAGCCCTCTGAGCGGGTATGGGCATTGATTCTAAATGTAATTTTGCCCCTCCTACTGTCTTTCAGGGGCTTCTTTGCCCTTGGATGTCAGATATCTCTTCACAGAAGCACTAAACCCCTTCATGGTAACATTAGATCTTCATGACTAACAGAAACCTTTTGTAAAATGAGTGCTTCATGATATTGAATTCCTCCTTTACCAAAACCTTATATAGTGACTTCCCCCCACTGCCACTTTATAGCAGTCTCTCAAAGCTATCTGAGATGTTGCCTCTCGGGCTGCAGTCCTCATTTTGCCCCTAAATAAAACTTAACTAACAACTTTCAAGTTGTGCATCTTTTTTTTTAGTCAACAGTACATATCTACTTTTATAGCCTAAAAATATTCTATTTGAATTTATTTTGCTAGTCACTATAGATAAAGAGATGAGGTTAAAAAAAGAAGAAGCAGAAAATAACAACCTTAGGTAAGTTACAGGGAAGCCCACAACTTACACAGGCCTTCCCTGGTGGCTCAGATGGTAAAGAGTCTGCCTACAATGCAGGAGACCTGGGTTCAATCCCCGGGTTGGTAAGATCTTCTAGAGAAGGAAATGGCAACCCACTCCAGTATTCTTGCCTGGAAAATCCCATGGATGGGGGAGCCTGGTAGGCTACAGTCCATGGGGTCGCAAAGAGCTGGACACAACTGAGCAAATTCACTCAGGTAAGTTATAAAAGTTTATGTGCCATTATATTATCTGAAATCTTCCCCGGGCTTTTATCCTTGACTTCCTTGATTGATGGTAATTGCAGCTCTTTTGACTTTCCATTCTCTATTTTCATTAATGGAATCACCAGACTCTGAAAACTGCAAGCTACATAGAGAGGCTCTGGAGGAAGAGACACAGAGATGATGTACAGGGAGAAAGAAACAAAGCAGCAGCAAGGTAAAGGGCATGTCTGTGAAGAAGTCACCTGTGTTGAAGGTCAATCCTTTATTCTCAGTTGCCTGCTCACTCCCTACTGACAATAGAACTGGCTATCCAAGACCTTTCCAATCTCCTCATCCACAAATTCATGAGGGAAATAAAATTTTTATTTTAAGCTACTGGATTTGCGAATAAATTTTACATGGAAATAAAAAATGATAACAAGATAGTTGCATACATTCTTGGTATGTTTCCTCTACTGTAATATGTAGGTGGATAATAATACCTATATCATAAGGTTATTATGATTAAATAAGATTTATAATATGTGATTATATAGGGAAAGGAAAATAAAAATCTGGGAGGTTTTTTTTTTAATCTGTTATATATGCTGACCATTAACTGTATGGTAATCTTTTGCTATCATTTTAAACATCCCATTGCAAAGACTGATTTCCTCAGTGATGTGATAATGAATGAAATCATAATATAAACCTATCCACATTGACAGCCTATGTAATTACCTTTGGAACTTGAGGCATTTCCAGACTGGTGAGTAAAGTTAGTGCAATAAATAATGACCCTTCTGAGTTTATTTGTATATATTTTCAATATTTACAGAAGAAAAAGTTGAATCCAACTTGGTTTTGTAAAATATTAAATTTTCAGAATCATCTTAATATTTGTAATTTATACATTGTGTTAATATTTTTGAATGTTTTATATTTGTCAGGGTTTTAATATCTCTTGAGAAATCATCCTAATTTGTTTACTGTTTCAAGTCACTCATTCTTAATAACATGAGGGCATTAGGGACATAAACAAGAATTTCAAACAAATAAACCATCCAAATAAAGAATTAAACAGCCGGTGGGAAGCACAAAACTAAATACAACTGAAGTAAAAAAATAACTTGCTTTGATTGGTAAGAAAAATCTATATAAAAATGTTAATAACAAATATATTTTATTGTTTTTTTATTTTATACAAATAGTAAAATATACAATATATTTATGTTTCTTATAAAACACTTAAATATCTTAATTCAATTGTATTTTTTATTAGACATATAGATACAGAAAAATCACTCTTTAAATGACAGAATAGGTAGGATCAGAAGAGTAAACAAGGCTTCTTTTTCATGCAAAATAATCTAGACAGAGTTTGAGACTATGACTGGAAATGGGGAAATTACACAAAATGCATAAAAAAATACCTAGTAATATAATATCAAAACCAGGTGGAGGTTAGAATAAATCTTCAGATAGTTATGTTGATGATAATGGTCAACATGTTGGATACAGAATAGGCAACAATAATCTGAAAAGTTTCATATTATTCTATCAATGTGTTTATTTATCTTAATAATGTCTTTAATATGAATCACTACTGTACACCTGAAAGTAACACAATACTGTAAATCAACTGTTTTCCAACATAAAACAAAAATTAAATAAAAACATACACCCCCTGAAATAGTGATATAATATCACAAGATGCTTAGAGTAGTTGTTAAAGTGAGGATATAATATTGATAATATTACATGTGATACCATGGCAATTCATGCAGGGATGGAAATGTCTTCAAACAACTTAGTATACTCATTAAGTCACAATCTGTAAAAACTGAGTTCTCTGTGTGTGGAGAGCATTCCTAGCTAGGAACTCCTCATGACCTAATCCATAACTTGATTTTGCCTCTGATTCTATTTATCAAGAATAATTAAGTTATACAGTGGTAAAAATGAAATACAGATTTTATTGTCTCAGTCTAGTAATGATATTTGATATGACAGATCAATGTTTATTTTTAGACTCATCACCTAATTGCATAGAACTGTATTAGGGGTGAAAAGAGAGTAATGGATTCTTTGATTAGTATTATTTTATGCAATTCTCCTGTTTGCTGACCAAATATCTCATGATTTCCTTTCTTCCACGTTTAGAACACTAACCTTGTTTCCAATGGAGATAAGCCAAAAGTCCAGTCAGGCATCAAATCCATATGAAGCTCAGAATCTAAGCCTTAAGTGTAGTAACCTTTACATTCAGTATACCAAAGCATAATAAAATTAAAAAAAAAAAAAAGGAGAGATGAGGTGTGTGTGAGAGAGAGTGAGAAAGAGAGGGAAAGAGAGAAGAATGAGTGAGACCCAACAATTACTTTAGGAATTATGAAAATCCCTTACCGTGGGAATGGAAACTGTTTCTTGATTAGGCATTAAGTTTTCTCCCTGGAATAATTATGCTTTCCACTGTTAATGCGTCCTCTTGTATATTCTTCCTTTTCCATTTATTGTCTTTTGTCATGTCTGATCGGCTTCCCAGTTGGATCAGTGTTAAAGAATCTGCCTACCAATGCAGGAGATGCAGGAGGCCCAGGTTTGATCCCTGGGTCAGGAAGATCCCCTGGAGAAGGAAATATCAACCCACTATAATATTGCCTGGAAAATCCTATAGACAGAGGAGCCTGTTGGGCTATAGTCCATAGGGTAACAAAGAGTTGGGCCCAAATGTGTGACTAAGCGTAACACAGTCAATAACAACTGTTTCATCTTATAGGGCTATCAAACAAAATCTACAGACTAGGGCTCCTCTGGTGGCTCAATGGTAAAAAATTCAATGCAGGAGACACAGATTCAAACTCTGGTCTGGGAAGATCCTATATACCATGGAGCCACAAGTTCTGAGCCTGTGATCTAGACTCTGGGAGCCACAACTACTGAACCCACATACTGCAACTACTGAAGGTCATGTGCCTAGAGCCCATGTTCTTGCAACAAAAGATGTTAACACAAAGAGAAGTCTGCTCACCCCAGAGAGTAGCCCCTGCTGCCCATGACTAGAGAAAAAGCCCTCACATCAGCAAAGACCCAGCACAGCTAAATATAAATTGATAAATAAAATTAGTTTTAAAAATCCACAGATTTGGGTGGTTTAAACAACAGAAACTATTTTCTCACCAACCTAAAGTCAAAGATTAAGATGTCATCAGGTTTGATTTCTCCCTAGGCCACTTTTGTTGTCTTGGAAATGGCTGACTTCCCAATTGGTCCTCATATATCCTTTCCTCTGTGCTCCAGCATCCCGCTTTCTTTTCCTCTTCTTATAAGAACACAATCATATTGAAATGGGACCCTATGCTTATGATCTGATTTAACTTCAATCTGCTCTTTAAACTATCTCCAAATGTTAAGCCATCTTGGTAATTAGGACTTCAACATAAGAATTTTAGTAGGACAGATTCAGTCCATAACTGCAACAAACATATACTACTAATATTCTGTTTTCCAATCTCTCTGTCTAAAAATAAAATTTTCTTGGGTACATGATACCCTCCCAAGGAATTTCAAGAAGGTTTCACTAAATATTTTGTATTTTAAAACATGGATTGCAATCTTCCCAGTCTCTTATATTGGGTACCTCAATAGGATTGTTGACCTCTAAACTGACACTCTCCTTTGGGTACCAATTCCTGTACTGGTCAGCATAGACTAGTTGTGTAATGGTAATATATTGGCACTCAATAAGGTAATACCACAATGACTGTATCTCATTTAGTTTATATGCTGTTACTTGAGGATTGAAGCCTGAAGGGAGAGGCAGTTTGTATAATGGACACAGTCACTTGAGAATGCAGACTTAAGGAGGAACCACAACAGAGACTAGACTATGCACCTTCCTCAAAAGGCATAGCAGGGGAAGACAGATATTAAAGAATTATCAGTAAGCTTTATACTACCTCAGCATTGAAAATGAAGTATTATAGTCCCTCCTCATATCTTATTAGCCAAAGATAATCATAGGTCCTCCTCTGTAAGGAAAACATAAGTTGGTAAATAAAGTATCTGCACAACATTAATAATAAAATAAAAAACTTGGAAATCAAAAGAGTACTCTGTGTCCTCCAATGTTATATTTGAATATTTTCATTTAACAAGTCCACCTAAAAGCTATTTGACTTTCTAGGAGAATTTTTCTGTTTGACTTTATTTCCTGTTTGTTGTTGTTCAGATGCTAAGTCATGTCCAACTCTTTGCAATCCCATGAATTGCAGCACTGCAGGCCCCTTTGTCCTCCACTATGTCCCTTCAGTTCAGTTCAGTTCAGTTCAGTCGCTCAGTCGTGTCTGACTCTTTGCCAAAATCAGTTCAGTTCAGTTTAGTTCAATCACTCAGTCATGTCTGACTCTTTGTGACTCAATGGACTGCAGCACGCCAGGCTTCCCTGTCCATCACCAACTCCCAGAGCTTACTCAAACTCCTGTCCATTGACTCAGTAATGCCATCCAACTATCTCATCCCATGTTGTCCCCTTCTCCTCCCATCCTCAATCCTTCCCACTATCAGGGTCTTTTCCAATTAGTCAGTTCTTTGCATCAAGAGGCCAAAGCAGAGTTTCAGTTTCAGCATCAGTCCTTGCAATGAATATTCAGGGCTGGTTTCCTTTAGGATTGACTGGTTGGATCTCTTTGCAATCCAAGGGACTTTCGAGAGTCTTCCACAGCACAACAATTTGAAAGCATCAATTCTTTGGTGTTCAGCCTTCTTTATGGTCCAACTCTCACATCTGTACCAAAATTAGATTGATTATGCTTTTTTTGTAACCTAAGATGGAGAAACTACACAGTCGGCAAAAACAAGACCTGGAACTAACTGTGGCTCAGATCATACATGAGCTCCTTATTGCAAAATCCAGGCTTAAATTGAAGAAAGATGGGAACACCATTAGACCATTCAGATATGACCTAAATCAAATCCCTTATGATTATATGGTAGAGGTAATGGATAGATTCGAGGGATTAAACTTGGTAGACAGAGTGCCTGAAGACCTATGGATGGAAATTTGCAACATTGTACAGGTGGCAGTGAACAAACCGATCCCAAAGGAAAATAAAGCAAGAAGGCAAAGTGGTTGTCTGAGGAGGTTTTACAAATAGGTGAGGAAAGAAGAGAAGTGAAAAGCAAGGAAGAAGGGGAAAGATACTCCCAACTGAATACAGAGTTCCTGTTTGATTAGAGAAGAGCCTAAACTCAGTTATGTTCCATGTTAACTTGTAGAGTTTCTTCATAAGAAAAATAATCCCAATAGGAATATTTTAATGCCCTATGGGATGTTATCCAGTGCTACTTAGCCTAAGAGATTTCTCTAACATTGCTTATCATTCTTCAAAGTGTTTATTTGGAACCAACTTTAACATCTTCCTGATTTTCCCTCTAACTTTGTTGAATAAAAATAATTGACACATATATTTTATGAGCTGTTTTAAAATATTTTTGTCAAGATACTTTGAGAACATTTACTCTCTTGATTGAAACACTACCTTATTGAAAAGATAACCTCTAACACTGTAAGGGTTTTATTTCTTTGCATAAAACTTATGCCATCTGAACTATCAGAATTTAATTAAAATCAACTGGTCATTCTCTAATATAATAGATATACCATAAGTTTAGTGATTCTTTATGTTTTCTAAAACTCTACATTCCTAAATTAGAAGAGTGTTTGCCATAGAGCAGGTACTTAATAAATACTTGTGATTTTTAAGGAAATAATTTAGTAACTCAGAAGATAAGAGTAAAACTTGAGCTTTGCCATATGAATTTTTAGTATAATAGAGCAGCAGGCTTAAATTTCAATGATGTCTTCTTTAATATATTGAAAGCTGAATTTTTGAAAGTAAAATAAATGAAAACAAAAGTTACCCATGTTCAATGACATAGGCAGACATTTATTCTATAACAACATCTTACAATATCATATACAAAAGGTCCAGAAATGCTCTAAAGTTACAGTTAGAACTGGACATGGAACAACAGACTGGTTCCAAATAGGAAAAGGAGTACATCAAGGCTGTATATTGTCATCCTGCTTATTTAACTTATATGCAGAGTACATCATGAGAAATGCTGGGCTGGAAGAAACATAAGCTGGAATCAAGACTGCCGGGAGAAATATCAAGAACCTCAGATATGCAGATGACACCACCCTTATGGCAGAAAGTGAAGAGGAACTAAAAAGCCTCTTGATGAAAGTGAAAGAGAAGACTGGAAAAGTTGGCTTAAAGCTCAACATTCAGAAAACTAAGATCATGGCATCCGGTCCCATCACTTCATGGGAAATAGATAGGGAAACAGTGGAAACAGTGTCAGACTTTATTTTATTAGGCTCCAAAATCACTGCAGATGGTGATTGCAACCATGAAATTAAAAGACGCTTACTCCTTGGAAGGAAACTTATGACCAACCTAGATAATATATTCAAAAGCAGAGACATTACTTTGTCTACTAAGGTCCGTCTAGTCAAGGCTATGGTTTTTCCAGTAGTCATGTATGGATGTGAGAGTTGGACTGTGAAGACAGCTGAGCATCAAAGAATTGATGCTTTTGAACTGTGGTGTTGGAGAAGACTCTTGAGAGTCCCTTGGATTGCAAGGAGATCCAACCAGTCCATTCTGAAGGAGATCAACCCTGGGATTTCATTGGAAGGAATGATGCTAAAGCTGAAACTCCAGTATTTTGGCCACCTCATGCGAAGAGTTGACTCATTGGAAAAGACTCTGATGCTGGGAGGGATTGGGGGCAGGAGAAGAAGGGGACGACCGAGGATGAGATGGCTGGATGGCATCACTGACTCAATGGACATGAGTCTGAGTGAACTCCGGGAGTTGGTGATGGACAGGGAGGCCTGGCGTGCTGTGATTCATGGGGTCGCAAAGATTCGGACACGACTGAGCGACTGAACTGAACTGAACTGAAACATGATGCTGGGAGGGATTGTGGGCAGGAGGAAAAGGGGACCACAGAGGGTGAGATGGCTGGATGGCATCACCGACTCGATGGACATGAGTTTGAGTGAACTCTGGGAGATGGTGATGGACAGCGAGGCCTGGCGTGCTGCTATTCACGGGGTCAGAAAGAGTCGGACATGACTGAGCGACTGAACTGAACTGACCTGAACTGAAACATTAGCTTAACTAACAGATGACTCTTAACAAATTTGTTCATTGTCTATTTCCTCACTTTCTAAGATTAGGTTTTTTAAATATTGAAACTGTATGCTCTTAAGATTTATGTATTTAATTAAAGTTTATCCAGCTTCTTAACTGAGAAAAGAGTACATAAAATTGATTGTAAAATAAAGAGTTCCATATATAGTTGGCCTTGACATGAGGTACTAATTTCTAACCCTTTATCAACACTACAAAAAGAATTCTGTAGAACAATGTTTTACTTGCACAAACAGAAAACAAGCAACTCATTTCTCCAGCTGACTTAACTTGTCCTCCTGCCACGATAAATCTTTGTGTTCTACAGGGACTCGTTTTTCTCTTGCTCTTCTTCATTTATGTCAATATGCTTTCAAATTCATTCCAACCTGCTTAGAGGCTTGTTTTGAGATGTCACATTTCTTATTTTTGCTGAGAAGAGTATAAGAAAGATTAATACAGTCCTGCATTCAAAATTAATGTAGTCACATGCCAAAAGCTGGATAAAGGTGCAACTCAGCTTTTCAGTAACCACTTATCATGAAGCTTGGACACCATAATATTCACATAAATATTTCCAGGCAACATAATATCCATGGGTCCTCATGAATTTAAAATTTGTTCAGCTATTTCCTTTAAGAAACTGATACTTCATGTTTATCTCAACTTTCCTAATAATCATATTTCACAGTTGATGGGAAAACAACCTTGTTGCTCTATTTGCACACTGATTTTCAATTTCATTATGGCAAATAGCATAAATGTTTAAGATGCTGCCAAATTTACATTATATAATGGATTTTTTATGGGCAAAATGAAATTGAAAAGTTTTCAACTACTCAAACATATTGAAATAGGCTATTTTTTTTTCTTTTCAGGAAAATGTTGGCAAGATAGCCACTGGAAAATGCCTTACAAGAAATGGCTATTAAATTGAGTTCAAGTCACATTTATTTACTTATGCAAACATTTTACATATTATATGGGGTAAAATTCTGAGGATATTTCTATGACATACAATATCAGTCTTGATACCAATTTTACCCACTTCTCCAGTTTACTCTTCTTCTAACAAACTCACCTTCATTTGTATTACTGTACTCCTTTTTGGTGCTCCTAAATAATCTGTTTTCTTACATGTCAAAGACTTTTACATAATTTGCTGTGTGCTAAGTCACTTCAGTCATGTCTGGCTCTATGCAACCCTATGGACTATAGCCCACTAGGCCCTTCTGTCCATTAGATTCCCCAAGAATGAGTTGCCATGCCCTCCTCCAGGGGAATCTTCCCAATCCAGGGATTGAATCTGTGTCTTGTATGTCTCTTGCTTTGACAGGTGGGTCCTTTACCACTAGCACCACCTGGGAAGTCCCCTTTACATTATACTGGTTTCTAAAGAGAGACCATCTTTCCTCCATCTTTTATCTGATTCATACTTGTTTGATTTTCAGGGCTCTGTGTGAATACAGTTCCATTGTGGGAAATGTTTATTCACTGTTCAGAGTGAGTTAAATATTTTTCCTCTGTGCTCAGGCATCACCATGTGCAAATCTTCATAGCTAGACTATTGCATGTCATGCTGTTACCACAGGTAGACTTTTCTATCCTTGAAAGCAGTGGATGTACACTATACTTAACTCATTTTTTTAATTCAGTATTTTGGGGACTCATTATCTCTGTGAAGTTCTTAAGTGGGAGATGGATATTGCAAGGCAGTATGAAACAGGTAAGCTCAACTTACAAAAGATTAATCAAAGCTGATGACAAAGAATAGAACTAGACTAGAATATGTCCCATCTCACTGGTTAAAACAAATTTTCCAGTGTTTGATAAAGATGCAAATAACATGAAAATGTGGAGCATTTCTTTATCATAAAATTTAAAGAAAGTTTAAATGGTGACAAAGAATGGGTTAAAACTAAGGGGAGGAAGGCTATGTGGTATCTGAAAGAACAAGGTCATATTTGTGGCCCTTAAATCAACTTCTTTCACTATTGAGATTAGTATTATTTGGTTTGTGGTAAGAGCAAAAGGAATTGGGTTGCAATGCAATTGAAAGTTGCAATCAGAGTTTAGTTTTCCCTTCCCATTTATCTCATAAGCTTAGCTTAGTAAACTAAGTTCACTATTGTCTCTGATAATGAGGGGAACATTAGTAAATTTCTGCCACAGTTTAGGCATTGAAAGAATGCTTGCAGAATCAAATTATTAATCATTTATCCTGAAAAAAAACATAATTCAAAAAGACACATGTACCCCAATGTTCATAGAATCACTATGTCCAATAGCCAGGACATGGAAACAACCTAGATATTCACTGACAGATAAATAGATAAAGGAGTTCTGGTACATATATGTTTTAAAAATGGAATATTACTCAGCCATAAAAAGTAACAAATTTGAGCCAGTTGTATTAAAGTAGATGAACTTAGAGCCTGTTATAGGGAGTGAAGTAACTCAAAAAGAGAAAAACAAATATTGTATATTAACACATATATATGGAATCTAGAAAAATGGAACTGATGAACCTATTTTCAGGGCAGGAATAGAGACGCAGATGTAGAGAACAGACTTGTGGACACAGTGGGAAAGAGCGGGTAAAGGAAAAATTAAGAGTAGCATTGGCATGTATACACTACCATGCGTAAAATAGGTATTTAGCAGGAATCAGCTGTATAGCACAGGGAGATCAGCTTAGTGCTCTGTGATGACCTGTAGGTGTCCGGTCACTTAGTCATGTTCGAATTTGTGTGACCCTATGGACTATATATCCTGCCAGACTCCTCTCTACATGGGATTCTCCAGGTAAGAATACTGGAGTATTTTGCCATTCATATTTCAGGGTATCTTCCCCACTCAGGGTTTGAACTCATGTCTCCTGCATCTCCTGTACTGTCAGGCTGATTCTTTATCCCTGAGCAATCTGCAATAGCCTATAAGGCTGGGATAGGAGACTGTTGATAAGAAGCTATAAGGTGGAGAGGATACATATATACTTACAGCTGATTCATGTTGTTGTGTGGCAAAAACCAACACAATATTGTAGAAAATTATCCTCCATCTAAAAATAAAAATAAATGCTTGCAAAAAGTATGATTAAATGAACTGTATAAATGACTTAAATGATGAGTTTGTTCTTAACCTTCAAGGAAGAAAGAAACAAGAAACCCACACTATTTTGGCTACTTTAAGATTGTATATATTTCTGGGCACTCATACTAACTGAATGAATTATAGATATAGCATTTCAGATATAATGTGATTTATTAAACTGTTTTAAGTCAAATGTAGTCATATATTAATTTGATTAAAAAAAAACCAACCTCCATCACTTTTCATGTGAATCATGCAGGTTTCTCACTAATCAAAGCTAAGTACATCTTATT
This sequence comes from Budorcas taxicolor, assembly GCF_023091745.1. NCBI lineage: Eukaryota > Metazoa > Chordata > Mammalia > Artiodactyla > Bovidae > Budorcas > Budorcas taxicolor. Next base: position 44,999,501 of record NC_068921.1, read on the forward strand.
ATATGTGAAGATTAAATTGTTAAGATTGTGTTTCAGGTAGTGAAAATATATTGTCCCTACTGTAAGGTGTGTGAAGTGGGTCTGGGAAGACAGATCAGTAATGAATAATAAATAGAAATGAGATTGGTGATGGCCAAGGTGATTGTAACATTCCCCTCAGCCTGACTAAATTTTAGGCAAGTTTCTTCCTGACGATAGGTCCCAACCTCCCTTTTCTCACAGAATTTACTTTAGAAAACTTGCAATAGTTTATCTGCCTCTTTGAAATGTAAATCTTTTTCCAGCCTCTGCCAGGGATTTTACAACCCCGGTGAAAGTATTAGTCACTCAGTGGTGTACAATTCTTTGTGACCCCATGGACTGTACCCCGCCAGGCTTCTCTGTCCATGGAATTCTGCAGGCAGGAATACTCCTCCAGGGGATTTTTCTGACCCAGGGATTGAACCCATGTCTCTTGATTGCAGGCAGAGTCTTCATCAGAGCCATCAGGGAAGCCCATTGAAATATAATCATCATGAAAGATAGGGTCCCTGTCTTCTAGTCTCTATGGGAGGATAGGAACCTAACTTTGAAAGTGAAAGTGAAATCGTACCTGACTCTTTGTAACCCCATGGACTGCAGCCCACCAGACTCCTCTGTCCATGGGATTTTCCAGGCAAGAATACTGGAGTGGGTTGCCATTTCCTTCTCCAGGGAACCTAAATTTGATAACCACCAGTTAGCAAACACAGATGACCTATTCAAGACTGAACAACTTTTCTTTTACTGTTAGTTCACTCAGTATTTAAAAATTCCCCTGCCTATTGTTTCAGTGAGATTGAGTTTAATTTCTCTCCTCTATTGTAATATTCTTAAATAAAGTCTTCCTTGACTGTTTAACTTGTCTGAAACAATTTTTCTTTTTCAGAGATGATATTTGGATTGTATCTGAACTATCAATTTTTTAAACACAATTTTTAATATAAATGATAAATACAGAATATCCTTTGCTGATTACACTGTTGAAACCCAAGTTTCAATTATAATGATGATTATAAATTTTAAAACCTATATGCTCATTTTTATAAATTAATATATGCTTCCTGAAAAGAAATAGCACAATCTAATGTTCTCCTAAAACAGTCTATGATGACATTGCACAAAACTGATGCCAATTATACAGTAGGTTCATAAAGAGATAATATCTAAGACCTTAAATGCCATAAAATGAAACTCTATCAAACATATATCATATATATTTAAAATAAAACCAATGAGAATTATTTAGAATTTGCTACAGACCAGATACACATAGCCTTCTTAATTATATTTCAATTATATTAATCTGACAACATAATGATGATACAAGATATTAAACATGACCTTGTATTAATCAAGATATGATGTTGAGCTATTTCAAATCCTGAAAGATGATGCTGTGAAAGTGCTACACTCAATATGCCAGCAAATTTGGAAAACTCAGCAGTGGCCACAGGACTGGAAAAAGTCAGTTTTCATTCCAACCCCAAAGAAAGGCAATGCCAAAGAATGCTAAAACTACCACACAATTGAACTCATCTCACATGCTTGTAAAGTAATGCTCAAAATTCTCCAAGCCAGGCTTCAGCAATATATGAACCGTGAACTTCCAGATGTTCAAGCTGATTTTAGGAAAGGCAGAGGAACCAGAGATAAAATTGACAGCATCCAGTGGGTCATCAAAAAAGCAAGAGAGTTCTAGAAAAACACCTATTTCTGCTTTATTGACTATGCCAAAGCTTTTGACTCTGTGGATCACAATAAACTGTGGAAAATTCTGAAAGAGATGGGAATACCAGAGCACCTGATCTGCCTCTTGAGAAACCTATATGCAGGTCAGGAAGCAATAGTTAGAACTGCACATGGAACAACAGACTGGTTCCAAATAGGAAAAGGAGTACATCAAGGCTGTATATTGTCACCTTGCTTTTTTAACTTATACACAGAGTACATCATGAGAAACGCTGGGCTGGAAGAAGCACAGCTGGAATCAAGATTGCCAGGAGAAATATCAATAACCTCAGATATGCAGATGACACCACCCTTATGGCAGAAAGTGAAGAGGCACTAAAAAGCCTCCTGATGCAAGTGAAAGTGGAGAGTGAAAAAGTTGGCTTAAAGCTCAACATTCAGAAAACAAAGACCATGGCATCCGGTCCCATCACTTCATGGGAAATAGATGGGGAAACAGTGGAAACAGTATCAGACTTTATTTTTTTTTTATTATAGTCTCCAAAATCACTGCAGATGGTGACTGCAGCCATGAAATTAAAAGACGCTTACTTCTTGGAAGGAAAGTTATGACCAACCTAGACAGTGTATTCAAAAACAGAGACACTACTTGCCAACAGAGGTCCATCTAGTCAAGGCTATGGTTTTTCCAGTGGTCATGTATGGATGTGAAAGTTGGACTGTGAAGAAAGCTGAGCATCGAAAAATTGATGCTTTTGAACTGTGGTGTTGGAGAAGACTCTTGAGAGTCCCTTGGATTGCAAGGAGATCCAACCAGTCCATTCTAAAGAAGATCAGTCCTGGGTGTACTTTGGAAGGACTGATGCTAAAGCTGAAACTCCAGTACTTTGGACACCTTATGCGAAGAGTTGACTCATTGGAAAAGACTCTGATGCTAGGAGGGATTGGGGGCAGGAGGAAAAGGGGACGACAGAGGATGAGATGGCTGGATGACATCACTGACTCGACGGACATGAGTTTGGGTGAACTCCGGAGCTGATGGACAGGGAGGCCTGGCGTGCTGTGATTCATGGGGTCACAAAGAGTTCGACACGACTGAGCAACTGAACTGAACTGAACTGAGTATGTACTAAAATAACAAGCAATCCTTAAATCTCATCAGTTTATCACATCAGACATTTGTTTCTTTCTCACATAAAGCCCACTAGAGGTCTCCTGACTGTCAAAGCAGCTGTCCTCCATGTAACCAACCCAAGAACATTACAAAAAGGAATGATAACCATGTTTCTGGGGGAAAAAGGTAGGTATTCCACTGACATTCCAAAGGTCAGGCAAATCACATGACCATACCTAACTTTGATGATATGAGCTAATTCAGTCGCAGCATGTTCCTGGAAGTGATGAGCTTCACTGATGTCTACTATTCAACTTCATATTAAAACACACTTCCTTGGACTCAATCACTAAAAAAAAAAAGAAGTCCCATAGAAAATATAGCATATAATATGCATTTAATTTTAAATTCTAACACAAATTTAATCTGACTTTCTAAACTCAGCAGATGCTGGGAATAACCATCCTCTTTGGATTATGATATTTCAAAATGTATAGCTCTTTAGTTTCTTTGATTTGAAAGTTAAACATTACAAAAAATCAAAACAACATAATGGATCTTGAATTACCAAAGCAAATTTCATTACCTTGGTTATTATCTTTCCATGTTTTTAGCCATTTTGATATTTCATAGACTATGACTTCTACAATGAAACCACTGACTTTTGATAATCTGGAGCTCATTTGTAATGTTGCTTACTACAATTATTTTCCACTTGAGTATTTTCATTCAGTGTTTCCTGGAAAGAGGATTCTCAGTGTAGTGGCTTTCAGATTCTATATTACCTTTGACCCTAATTTTCCTAACTATATAAACCATTTTGTTGAAACACAAGCTTGCATCATCCTTAGGTTTATTAATCTCAACAAGATAATTCTAATTTTACTTATTATACTTTTATTTTAACTTCCTAGACAAAAACATTTTGGCACAATTTAAACATCCATCCAATAGAAACTAAGATTGTTAAGTATCAGGCCTCTCAGATACTCAACAAGTAATCCTACAAGTAATCAGTCTCAAATATTTATCAATGTTTACATATTGTTTTCCCCAAAGAACAAAGTCAGATTCTCTGTTGCAAATGAGTACATATACCCAGAGAGTCAATTCCAAGAGAAAATACAGATTACCAAGACTAAAATTCTCCATGCTCCTTTTCTAGTTATAGTTAATCTTATGCGTTATTTTCATCATTATACTGAACTTGGCAAAAGAATTTGCTGTTCTCCCTTTATTTCTCCTTTGTAGGACTTTATTAACATCACTGTTCATTGATTTTTAATTTTCATTGTTGCCTAGAAACTGGCTATTCTCTCTTCTGACAACCATGTCCAAAAGTGTCAAAATGGATGCACCTCTAACATTTTATTACTCTCAAGCAGACGTTTTGTTCTTTTTTTCATGACCCAACCTCATGAAAAGAAGTCTAAACACTCTGCCTCTTCTCATGCGTCTGTGTACGAGAATTCTCTTTCATGGCATTATAATCAATACTTTATCTTTAAAAACTGTACGACAATCACTCTCTCTAAGGATACTAATATACTCTCAAATGCCAAATGCAATGCCTCTTTCACTGTCTACATCCTGTCTGGAAAGCTTGACAATTTGGGTCAAGCAACTTAATTTCTAATTCTCACATTTCTATTTGAAGGAAATAACCTAATATTTTCCACAAAGGGTGTTCACATCACCATTTTTTTGCCTTCAGTTGCAAGTCAATATTCACTTTATTCTGTTTTTACACTTTCTAACTCCTTAAGTTTAATTGTATACCATGCTACTGGCTCTATCTGTAATTTACAATTTTGTTTTTCAGTCACCCAGGCATGTCCTACTGTTTGCAACGCCATGGACTGCAGCACACCAAGCTTTCCTGTCCCTGAATATCTCCCAGAGCTTGCTCAAACTCATGTCCATTGAGTTGGTGATGCCATCCAACCATGTTGTCCTCTGTTATCCACTTCTCCTCTTGCCTTCAGTTTTTCCCAGCATCAGCATCTTTTCCCATGAGTTGGTTCTTCACAATAGGTGGTCAAAGAACTGGAGCCTCACTTCAGCACCAGTCCTTCTAATGAATATTCAGGATTGATTTCCTTTAGAAGTGACTGGTTGGATCTCCTTGCAGTCTGAGGGACTCTCAGGAGTCTTCTCCAAAATCACAGCTCAAAAGCATCAATTCTTCAGCATTTAGCCTTTTTTATGGTCCAGCTCCCGCATTCATACATGACTCCTGGAATAACCATACCTTTGATTATATGTGTTGGCAAAGGAATGTCTCTGCTTTTTAATACACTGTCTAGGGTTGTCATAGCGTTTCATCCAAGGAACAAGCATCTTTTAATTTTGTGACTGCAGTCACCATCTGCAGTGATTTTGGAATCCAAGAAAATAAAATCTGTCACTACTTCCATTTTTTCCCCCATCTATTTGCCATGAGTGATGGGACCAGATACCATGATCTTCATTTTTTTAATGTTGAGCTTTAAGCCAGCTTTTTCAGCCTCCTCTTTCACCTTCAACAAGAGGCTCTTTAGTTCCTCTTCACTTGCTACCATTAGGGCCATGTCATCTGCATTCTGAGGTTATTGATATTTCTCCCAGAAATCTTGATCCCAAGTTGTGCTTCATCCAACTTGGCATATCACATGATGTACTCTGCATACAAGTTAAATAAGCAGGATGACAATATAGAGCCTTGATGTTCTCCTTTCCCAGTTTGGAACTAGTCCATTGCTCCATGTCTGGTTCTAACTGTTGCTTCTTGACCTTCATACAGGTTTAGCAGGAGGCAAGTAAGGTGGTCTGTTATACCCATCTTTTGAAGAATTTTCCACAGTTTGTTGTGATCCACACAGTCAAAAGTTTTAGCATAGTCAATGAACCAGACATAGGTGATTTTCTGGAATTCTCTTGCTCTTTCTATGATCCAGTGGATGTTGGCAATTTGATCTCTGGTTCCTCTGCCTTTTCTAAATACAGCTTGAACATCTGGAGATGCTTGGTTCATGTACTGCTGAAGCCTGGCTTGGAGAATTTGAGCATTACTTTGCTAGCATATGAAATATGTGCAATTGCGTGGTGATTTGAACATTCTTTGACATTGCCCTTCTTTGGGATTGGAATGAAAACTGACCTTTTCCAGTCCTGTGGTCACTGCTAAGTTTTCCATATTTGCTAGCATATTGTGTGCATCACTTTAATTTACTATGTCAATTTATTTTGTTTCATAGATATGTATTCTTCTTGATATACAGTGATTTCACATGTTTATTTGCTTCTTTTTCCCCTCCAATAAAATAATATGTTACTTCTTAATTACAGTCCCTGCCAGGAACTTCAGTGTTCTTCTTTCATGTTGATAAATTTTATTGTACTTCTCCTAAATTATAAAATACAAAGTTGGTTATTTGTTGATATTTAGTCTTTTTAATTTGATATCCAGATATAAGTAGTGGAAGTATTCATTTTTACTCCAAAATGACACATTTGCCTAGAAACTGCTGCTAAAAATCAGGACATTATTATATGGCATAACTATGTCTGAGTTATCTGTACTGTGGAATCATAGCATCTATGAGAAATTTAAATGTTTATTTCCAATCTTCAAATGTGTTATCTATTTTCCTTTATGTATCCTTTATCTCTCTGTCTTCAAGCCATTTTAAGGCTCCTACTTCCATGACTGCTTCAATGTTTTATAACGTTAAAAAGGTAAAATGCACATCTAAGATATTAATATATGTTTTTGTGTCTTTCTTATTCCCTCTGAGTAAATTTTCTACTCCCTTGTAAGCTCCCAATCTGGTAGCAGTTTCATAGTTTTAGTGTAAAGGCTTATGGCAGACTAAAGAATTAAGCAGAATTCTTTCTAAATGCTATTTTTTGAAAAATCATGATAACTTTAATTAGGAAGATTTTAAGGTAATAAAGGGTAGGAGAGAAGAATTTATGGATAATAGAAAATATCCCTGAAAAAGCAAAAAAAGAAATCATTCCTATATTTTCATTCTATTGGTGATAGGCTACAAAAATATTCCTCAGATTATAAACACAAAGGTAAAAATGTTTTTAGGTACTTTGGCATTATGGCTGTGTGATAAGAGTAGGTGGCCACACTGTAGAAAGCCACAACCCAGAAAGCTAGGTTGGGTTGTAAAAGTATCTTGTCAAAATTATAGCAGCAGAAGATTTTAGACATGACTGCCTAAAGATTGAGTCAACACAATACAATAACATAAGATTTATATATATATATATATATATATATATATATATATATACACACACACACACACATACATATATATATATTCATCCCCAATTCCACTTTATTTCCAAAACTGAACATGATCCAGACCAAGGATTACTCCCACAAAATAGCATTTATATTATTTTAAAGTAGATAAAGTGGAGACAGTTATTATGCTTAATCACAGATGTTAAAGTAATCATCCACATTTCAGACTATGATTAGAAATTCATTCATGCCATATATTTATTTCCTTTAAAATATAACATTTTTCTTAAGCTATTTCACCTTCATAATTCATAAATTTAGTAAACATCTTAGGTGTCATTTAGGTAAATTTTGCAAAATCAATAACAGGCTCTTGATTCCATTTGACTTCAACTTAAATTTAAGTTTCAATTGTAAATGTGTGCCATGTGAGCATGTGTATATATGCACATGTATATAATATTTTGCTTTCAAGATAGCCATGTGAGGTTATGTATGAATGGTCCCACACTGTACATGCTGTAGCCAATAGAATCTCAGTGATTCTAAGTATTTATACAAGTAGTAATTTGGAGAGGCAGAATTCAACGCTGACAATAACAGAATATTCCAGATGCTTTTCTAGGTCTATGGGGGCACAGATACTTGAAATAATTTAGAATTTTTAAAAAGCCAAACTAACTGAAGAGAAATCAACAGGTGTGTCCACTGCCTGAAGACAGCAGTTCTAGAGGCAGCTGCCCCTCCTTCAACACAATGGCAGTACACTGTCTGTATTTCCTGTGGACAGGGCAGCTAGCATACTTGGTGCTGATGTATGAAACTCCAAATCCACTATTAGACTGAATTCCTTCTCTTCTAGAAAGGTCACTTTCATCCACACTCTGAATTAAAGAGGGACATGGCAAAGGCATGACATCCTGGTCCTACAAAACAATCAAGCATAAGTCCTTGAATAGGATGAAAGCAAAATGAGATTACTCTAGGAAAAGGGACATGTGGGCTCCCAATTATACTAGAAATTGAGAGGCCAAGGATATTTCCTTGAGCCCATTACTCTACAAAAATTATTTAGATTTCCTTTCAAAAATTTTTATTCTGTAGAGGATTACTTTCAACAGGTTAATTTTTATTTAAACTAATTATGTTGGAAAAGACCCTGGTGCTGGGAAAGATTGAAGGCAGGAGGAGAAGGGGATGACAGAAGATGAGATGGTTGGACGGCATCCCTGACTAGATGGACATGAGTTTGGGTAAGCTCTCGGAGTTGGTAATGGACAGGGAAACCTGGCGTGCTTCAGTCCATGGGGTTGCAGAGAGTCAGACACGACTGAGCGACTGAACTGACTGAAGAGAAAAAAATATATCATTAATTAAGAATTCATGTCATAAAATTCTGTCAGCAGTATTATTTTAAATGTTAATGTGTCATAGCTAAAAAAGTGTTAAGATACATCACAAATGACCAGGAAATCCAAGGTGACAATTAAAATGCTTGAATAATTTTATGTGTATGCAACACATACACACATATACATAAACACAACAACCCCCTCTCCAACACACAAAACAGTTTGAACTGAAAAGAGCAAAACTGTCCCGAAATCAGTTATTTATGAAAAGCAGAAGCCATGCCAAAAGCCAGTTGTAACTTAATTGCCATTTTGGTGAAGTAATAAGCTGTTTTGCATGTGTGAAAGCTGTTGACCTTCAAATGTGGTTATGCAATTAAGTTACAACAGATAAACTAATAGAAAGCCAGAAAAGAGAATATCTGAACTTTATATGTTGTTATATAACATATTTTTTTCAGTATTTACCTAAAATTAGAATATAAAACATAATATGTGATGACTACAATTCTCTTTATGTTTCAATAAGTTTTGAATTTTAACACAGCTGTAGATTTACAGATAGATATACAGAGTGCTTCTGTATACTCCTCAACCAGTTTACTCTTTTGTTACCGGCTTTTATTACCAAGGAGCAGTTGTTAAAACTAACTGACACTAGCACATTATTCTTCACTAAATTCTAATATCTTTTTACCAGCTTGTCTTTAATGTCCCTTTCCTATATCCCTTCTAGGATACCACATTGCAATAATCTAGTCATTTTGTTTGGTCAGCCTTTCCTGGTCTGTGAAAATTCTCAGTCTTTCATTCTGTTTCATGACCTTCAAAGTTTCAAGGAGTACTATGCAGGTAGTTTTAGGAAGTTCTTTTATTTAGGTCTGTGTATGGTTTTTCTTATAGCTACACTGTGTTTTTGTCTTTTGGAGAGGAGTCCCATAGAGATGAAGTGCCTTTCTGTTCATGCTATATCAGGGATATGTAATATTGACATGACTCATCACTGTCTATGTAGACCTTGGTCACCTGACCCAGGTAGTGCTTGGCAGTGTATGAAGTTACTGGAAGCCCCTACTCTACCCTTATAGTCACCAAATCTTTTCATATTGTAGTCTTTGCAAGTCACTACACACAGCCCATGCTAGCAGAGTAGGGAAGGATTTAGCACCACCGCCTGTAGGGGGATTGTCAACATCAATTATTTGAAATACACCTATATGGAAGATTGATCTGTTCTCTCATATTTATTTATTTGCTTATTTATATCAGTATGGATTGATGGATATGTAATTTATACTGTGTGTTATAATTCAGTTCACTGTAACTGTTATAAAAAATAAATGTCAATTCTATTCCTCAAATTGCTTTAGTCATGGCCATTGGGAGCTCTTTCAGTTTTACTCTTGTGATCTTTTCACATGTCCCTGCCTTTTTATAAAACATGTCCTTATTTTTTTTCACTGTAAGATAATTTGACCTCATCTTGTATTTTCTCTGATAAAGTCCTAAATCCAACCAGTATTCCCAGAAGCCTTGATTGATTTTTTTAAACAGTGTTTAAAATGAAGTTCTGGACATTGATGTGTTCTTTGTTGCTGAGATGTCCAATCCTTTTTTCTGATCCTCATCAACTTATTTAATAAGGTAGATGACCTATGACAGTAAATTATTATTTAAAGTGAAACCACAAATGACAGAGGATAATTAATATTTATTACAGACATTGAAAGTAGAAAGTGGAGGAACAAGAAGGCAGAGGAGTAGGTGCACATGGAATACATCTCTCTCCATGGATACATCAGGAATACACCTTCAGACACAAAAGTGCATGCAGAACACCAGCTGAGAGTGGCCAGGAGTACCTGACCAGCAGAAAAGAATATATGGATCCACACAAAACTTGGTAGGATTTAGGAACTAGAAGGAAAAACGGGAGTGTTAGTAGGACTTGACCTGCCCTCAGTGGGGGGAGAACTAAAGCAGAGGTCTGATCCCCATATCTGGGCAGTTGTCTGAGTCAGAGGAGAAACATTCGAGGCTGAGAGGAAAACAGCTGATCTATGGCAGCCTAAATGGAATGAGAATCAGACAATTCTTGCTGCAGCCATATATACCTTAGATGACACAGGTGGCTGGGAGCTGGAGTTTAGGGATTATGGAGCAATTCCTGGGCAAGGGCTGCTGTTGACTGCAGAGAGATGAATTGAGGGATGTGAGGAAGGAGATCGTGGTGGGAAATGCCTGTGGAGGAAAGCAGGTCAGCCATGAAAGCAAGGTAATACTGCTGAGTCATGCATAGGGGGTGGAGCCATCACCATAGCTTCTCTCCCCCAACAACAGCATTGACAGCTGAACAATAGAGAGGCTGCCCATCAAACTCCTGATGCATTGAATTACACAGTAGGACCCCACCCAGGGTGCCCCTTTAAGTGCCGAACACACTGATCTACAGAGTAGGATCCCCTCTATGTGCCTGATCCGCCCAACAACAGAGAAGGACCCCAGGCAAGGAAACCCTCTAAGTGCCTAAATGGGTGAAGCTACAGAGAATGACTGGCCAAGGAGGCCTTCTGATCACCAGCTAAAAGAGGCTTGAAAAAAGACTGATAGGGTCATAACTCCTGCGGCAGAGGCATTCCATGTCCCTGCACATTTGGTGCCACCAAGGCCCCTGAAAGCCAAGCAACTGTGCTATCTTCAAGCTCAATTCTCACTGGAGCAAAGCTACCACAGGCAAAAAAATTCTTACACCTAGTCAAGGGTATGGTTTTTCCTGTGGTCAGGTATGGATGTGAGAGTTGGACTGTGAAGAAGGCTGAGCACCAAAGAATTGATGCTTTTGAACTGTGGTGTTGGAGAAGATCCTTGAGAGTCCTTTGGACTGCAAGGAGATCCAACCAGTCCATTCTGAAGAAGATCAGCCCTGGGATTTGTTTGGAAGGAATGATGCTAAAGCTGAAACTCCAGTACCTTGGCCACCTCATGCGAAGAGTTGACTCATTGGAAAAGACTCTGATGCTGGGAGGGATTGGGGGCAGGAGGAGAAGGGGGTGAGAGAGGATGAGATGGCTGGATGGCATCACTGACTTGATGGACATGAGTCTGAGTAAACTCCAGGAGATGGTGATGGACAGGGAGGCCTGGCGTGCTGCGATTCATGGTGTTGCAAAGAGTCGGACACGACTGAGCGACTGAACTATGACTATAGAACTATGCACACAAGCTCACTTCAGTAGTGTCCAACTCCTTGCAAGCCTGTGAACAGATTATGTGTGGCTGGCCAGGCTTCTCTGTCAGGGGGTTGGGGGCAGGGGGGTGGTTCTCCAGGCAGGAATACTGGAGTGTATTGGCCAACATTGTTTGCCATACCCTTCTAGAGCACTATATTTCCTGCTGCCCTAGGCACCAACTCCCCTGAGTACTTGGTGCTGCCAGAACCCTTGCAACTCAAGCAGCTGCACCCTCTCCACACCTGGCCCTCACAGGGGCAAACCCAAGTCCTCCAGGAGAGCCTCAGGAGCAAACCCAATGGATGACCCATATCTAGAGCTGGGAATAAAATCACAGTTGAAACCCAGGGGCAGTGTGACTAAGGAAGAAGACCCAAAACCCTCCCATCAGCTGTATATCTGCAGATTAAATCCACATGATCAATGAGGCAGACCCTGTTTCTGTGGAATATATAAAAGACCACTGAGAGCTCCCAGAAAAGGAAATGCACTAGTTCTACAGCTGTGAACATTGGAGGCAAGAGCACAGAGGAGTAGGAGCAAATTAGACCCTGAGCTGCCCTCACAGCAGGTCCAGAGATCAGCAAGGTGTTAGAGGGCATTATCGGGGGCGGGGGGGGGGGGGGGGGGGTGAAATGGACTGTGACTCTCAGCGAGGGAAAGGACTCTGACAGCAATGATTCAAGAAAAACATTTATCTTCTTATGTTTTGACATGTTCTGTAGATTCTTTTTTTTCTTTTTCCCTGTCTGTTGTAGTTGTCAATCTTATTGGCATTATGAAATCTAACTAAGCTTTGAGATTTTTTTTTTTTCCTCAGTCACATTTTTTTTTAGTGTTGTTATGAACTTCTGCCTCTATATCTGGCTTTTGCAGTTCTGGGGAGTTTGTTTTCTTTCTTTTTTTTTTTTTTTTTCATTTTTCATTATAATTTTTTAAACCTATTCCTATTATTTCTACATTTATTCTTTTGTTTGCGTCTCCTACTGTTCTTTTTCCCTTGCAGTTAATCTTTAATGTATATAAAATTTAATGTATATAAATTTATATAACCCACTCCAATATTCTTGCCTGGAGAATTCCAGGCACGGGGGAGTCTAATGGGCTGTCATCTATGGGGTTGCACAGAGTCGGACATGACTGAAGTGACTTAGCAGCAGCATATATATATGTGTATATTCAGTCACAATTTTTGTTGTTGTTATAAACCTCTTCCTCTGTGTTGGGCTTTTGCAGGTCTTTGGAGTTTCCTTTTCTCCTCTTTTTTTTTTTTTCTTCTAACTTTTTTTTAAAAATCTTTTCTCATTTTTACAATTTTAACTTTTAATTTTTTTAAACCTATTACATTTTTTCTACATTTATTCCTTTGTTTGCCTTTCCTACTGTTCTTTTCCCCTTGCAATTAATATTTAATATATATAAATCTTTTTCATCTACCTCTATTTAACTTTGCAGAGCTATTCTTTCTTTCTTTCCTTTCCTCTCAACATATTTGTTAGTTTTGTTTTCATTGCTTTATTCCTCACTTGGCACATTGCTTTAGTTTTTTTTTTTTTTTTTTCCAGTTTGTCCTTTAGTTAGTTTTGTTCTGGTAGACATAATTTTCAGTCCTCTTTGTTCACCAGGTCAATCTATTGTACTTTATTTTTGTTGGACTGCTTTCACTTTATTCATGGCTATATGTATATGTGTATTTTCTATTATTTTAATTATTATTTGCCTGATTTTGTAACTTTCATTTGTCTGGGGCTCATCTTTGTCTCATTTTTTGACATTTGTTTTAATCTCACTTAAGGACATAAAAAACCCACTTCTAAAAAAACAAACAAACAAACAAACTTTCCTCACCAGAAATTAAGCCCTGAGCCTTTGGAGTGGGAGTACTGACTCCAAGACTCTAGACTACCAGAGAAATAACTCTAGAGAGTATCAAATAATGATAACTCAAACAAGGGAAACCACTGTAATACAAGACCCAGCATCACCCAACCACCAATAGCATGCTGTGCAGGACACCTCATCTAAACAACAAACAAAACAAAAATACAAACCCTATCATCAGAAGACAGGATTACCACCTTTCTCAGTCTTGCCCATCAGAGGAAAAACAAACAAACAAACAAAACAAAAATACAAACCCTATCATCAGAAGACAGGATTACCACCTTTCTCAGTCTTGCCCATCAGAGGAAAAACAAGCAAACAAACAAACAACAACAATAACTCAGCACAAATCTCACCCTATAAGAAGCTTACACAAACCACTGAACCAAACTTAGAGGGCAGAAACCAAAAGGAAGAAAGAATTCAACTTTGAAGCCTGGGAAAAGGAGACCTCAAACAGAAAAATAATAATAAAATAATAAAATAAAATAATGATAATGAAAATGCAGAGAAATATTAAAGGAAGAAACAAACTAGAAACACAGAAGTCTAAATAAATGAAGAGGAAATAGGCAAACTACCTGAAAAGTAGTTCAGAATAATGATAGTAAAGATGATCAAAAAACTTGAAAGCAAAATGGAGAAAATCCAAGAATCAATTAACAAAGACATAGAAGAATTAAAAAATAAACATGCAGAGACAAACAACACAATTACTGAAATTAAAAATACTCTAGAAGAAATCAATAGCAGAAGAACAAGTCAGTGAGCTGGAAGATAAAATGATAGAAATAACTTCTGAAGAGTAGAATAAAGTAAAAAGAATGAAAAGGACTGAGAATAATCTCAGATAACTCTGGGACAATATCAAACACACCAACATTCAAATAATAGGATTCTCAGAGAAGAAGAGAAAAATAAATGTTATGAGAGAATTTTTGAAGAGATTATAGTTGAAAATTTCCCCAACATGGCAAAGGAAACAGTCAATCAAGTCCAAGAGGCACAAAGAGTCCTATACAGGATAAATCCAAGGAGAAACATGCCAAGACACATACTCAAGTAACAAAGACTAAACACAAAGAAAGAATATTAAAAGCAGCAAGAGTGAAGCAACAAGAAACATATAAGAAAAACCCCATACTCTTAACAGTTTATCTTTCAGCAGACAATCTGCAAGGCCCAAAGGTAATGGCAGGATATATTTAAAGTACTGAAAGGAAAAATCTACAACCAAGCTGAAACTCCAGTACCTTGGCCACCTCATGAGAAGAGTTGACTCATTGGAAAAGACTCTGATGCTGGGAGGGATTGGGGGCAGGAGAAGAAGGGGGCAACCGAGGATGAGATGGCTGGATGGCATCACTGACTCGATGGACGTGAGTCTGAGTGAACTCCGGGAGTTGGTGATGGACAGGGAGGCCTGGTGTGCTGCGATTCGTGGGGTTGCAAAGAGTCAGACAAGACTGAGCGACCTAACTGAACTGAACAGAACTTGATGTTGATGGATATCAGACACTATGCACATATATGAAATTCTTTAATTTGTCCAACATTTTGTGAATCAGATTTTATTAACTCTATCCTTTGGAGAAAATGAGGCCCAGAACCTGCATAGTCCCTAGGTCAAATTGTAAGCAATGAGGCCAAGATGGGACTCCTGTTCTGTTGACTCCAAAGCCTATATTTTAGCCCAAACACCATATGACTCAAATTTACAGTTGTCAAGCCCTGATTTAAAGGAGCTGAAATTTCTTATTCTACTAGAACTTCATGAAATCTGCTAATGAATCCGATAGCTTAGAAACCAGACAGACCATGTATTAGAGGATTGTCGAAGGCTATGTAGACAGATGCTGTCCTGTAAGGTCTAGCAAGCAGTCGAATCATCCCATTTAGACTCTCCCTGAAAATCATCTCAAAAACAGAAGTTTTGCAAATTTATGTGAACAGAAAGAGCAGACCTGAACTGTCAGTTTGAGTGGCATGAAGAATTGTTCAGTAGATACCCAAATGAATTGTATATGTCTCATTTAATGAAGGACCTGCAATATGATATTTAATCAACACTTTTTAAGCAGATGGTTACAGTGCTAGGCAGAAAAGTAAGCATATCTTAATTTATGGATATCTGTCTGTGCAGAAAAACATGGCTAAAACGTTAAATTGTTTTTCTATATCAATTTCATGAGTGTGAAATAGTGCCTGGGTACAGTCCTATACTCTGAATTTGAAATGCAAACAAGGGACAGGAAAAATATGAAAACTGCTTAGAGAAAAGATGATCTCAGCTAAAGGTAGAATGGTAAGTTTTACAAAGCATTATTTTAAATATGAATTTGTAAATGTGTCTGCCAGAAATTCAAATTAGCTGTCCCATATTGTGAGCCTTTTAAGTGTCAACTTTTGTTTTCAAAGAAGCATATGTCAAATTTTGAAGAATGGAATAAACTAAAGAAATTGTAACTACAGAAAAATATTAAATTATTATCACAGTTCTAATTATCTATAAATTATTAAGTATAGGATATAATCAAAAATAATAAAAAACATATTAAAATGTTCATTATTTTCAAAAAGTTTGGTATTTGCTATCTAAATGTTTCATAAAAGAAAGAACATTATTTTTAGAAATTGTTTATAACCCCTGGAAACTAACATACCTGTGAAATAATATTATATTTAAAAAATAATTTTACATTGGATTATTACAAGAAAGCAGCTTCTTCTCTTCACTTTGAAGTGAAAGGCCAGTGATAATCAGAATAACAACTACATACTAAGTACTTACTATGGGCCAGATATTTTTTAAAGGAGATGAATTTCTTAAGTATATGATATTTGTACCATAAATTTAGAGATGGTGTTAGTTATATATGATAACAATTGGTAGCTATTATTAACATAAGCATTATGGCCATTACAAACAGGTTTTTCTCTAATAACTAACATTATCTTTATAAAATAATTATTATTATCAATTTCATTTTAAGGATTAAGAAACATTTAAAGGCATTGCAAAATGTATCCAAGGTAAGTAGTAGAGAATAGTCTGATTCCAAACTGTATAGCCTATGAATTAAACCATTAAGCCATACAGCCATTTATATCACTTCATTTGAAGATGAACTGCTCAAATTCTAGGGTTAAACAGTCATTTGAAAGAGAAATTAAAGACAAGCTAAATCTGATGCATATTCATAGAGAGTTTTTGATTTATATTAAGACAATTACTTGTCATGAAATGAAATGCAGAAGTTTTGTAAATTTAATGGCCCAAACAGAGTTTTTGAAATGATTAAAATGTGTGCTTTAATCCATTTTCACATAGTGGCAGAAAATTAAATTTCTGCCCTTATCAGAATATTTTTAGTAGCTTGTAGAAAGCTCAGGTAATTGTTGTTAAAGACCCCCAAGTCCTAAAATCTAACACCACTTCTATCCTCATAGAGCTTGAAATCTCCATTCTAAGTCATTGTTAAGGTAGTGAGGTTTACTATTAAAATTCAACTTATCAAAAAACAATATTTTAGATGAAATTGTATTTAGGACTATGAATTTAATTTACAGTTAAAGTACTAGTGCCCTAAGATTAAGTCTGATGACTCTTTTGCCTATATACATTCACTTACTTACCTGGTGATTTGATCCATTCTCAAAGTTAAGTATGAGAAACAGGCAGATGATTTATATCTTTGGTCCAGATTTCTACCCTTAATTGTAATATAGATTCAAAACCAATGCCTAATTCTACACAGAAGACTACAAATGGCTCTAAATAAATGTACACACAACTGACTTTCTGATTCCCCCACTACCACCACCACCAATTTTCTTCTCTCATGATGTTTCTCCATCTCACCTTTGGAAAGTTTATACTCAGTATCTCAGACTGATGAAAACCTTGGAGGTTGTGTGGGGGTTAATTTTAATTTTCTTTCCCTCTCTCTCATAGACATATACACATAGCACAGTTAGACATAAAATCTATTTCTTGTTCAAATGAATCAGGATACTGTAGACTTCATTTTCAATGTGTGTCTAGAATTTATCTGCTCTCCTCTGCTTCCTTGGCCTTCATCTTCTGTGTGTGTGTGTGTGTGTGTGTGTGTGTGTGTGTGTGTGTGCACGCGTGCGCTCATGTATGAGTCCAACTCTTTGTGACCCCATGAACTATAGCCTGCAGGCTCCACTGTGCATGGAATTTTCTAAGCAAGAATACTTGAGAGGGGGTGCCATTTTCACCTCCAGGGGATTTTCCTGACCCAGAGATCGAACCCTCATCTCCTGAATTGGCAAGTGGATTCTTTAACACCAGCACCACCTGGAAAGCCCATATGTATTCTAATATATCATTAAATTAAGGTATGATTAACATATATGTTGTATATATGTTATATATATTTATATATATATATAATAACCCACAACCCATGTTTACACATGAGTACAAGTGAATCTAGAGAATGACAAAGAAATTAGTGAGTTTATAACAGCAGAAGATACAGGAGCATCAAGATTGATGTCTGTTTATGATGGTCTTGGGAAACCCTGGGGTATTAAGTGGATTTCTCATACCTGAGAGCAAAGAGTGATATATAAGTAGGAGAAAAGCCATAACAATGTGGAAAGACCCATTTTAACAAATATTAACCTTAAGAAAACTGATTGGGATATGCTAATTTGAGAATGCTGCTCTGAATCTGAGTGACATATCCTTGCTAATCCTTAACATGGTGATTTTTTTTTCATATTTATCACAAGAAATTAGTTCAGTACCTTATTTTAACAAAAGTATTAATGGGAACAGTGACAAAACAGGCATTCAGTGTATATTTCTTAATTAATGAG
Source organism: Budorcas taxicolor (assembly GCF_023091745.1). Taxonomy (NCBI): domain Eukaryota; kingdom Metazoa; phylum Chordata; class Mammalia; order Artiodactyla; family Bovidae; genus Budorcas; species Budorcas taxicolor. Next base: position 45,017,885 of record NC_068921.1, read on the forward strand.
TCAGTAAGTGAATGCCTAGTTTTTTTTATCACATCCCAGATATCCATTCATATATGAAATCCTGGTAACAATGTTCATGAAAAGGAGTATCTGTGAAGTCTAAGACAGTCTTTTATAATTGCCTTTCCATAAATGTACAAACAAATGGAAACAAAATTAAATTAGAAAAAGAAAATATATCTGAAACTGAAGCTCCGATACTTTGGCCACCTGATGTGAAAAACTGACTCACTGGAAAAGACCCTGATACTGGGAAAGATTGAAGGCAGGAGGAGAAGGAGATAACAGAGAATGAGATGGTTGGGTGGCATCATTGACTCAGTGGACATGAGTTTGAGCAGGCTCTGGGAGTTGGTGATGGACAGGGAAGCCTGGCGTGCTGCAATCCTTGGGGTTGCAAATAGTGGAATACGACTGAGTGACTGAACTGAACTGAACTGAAATAATGGGTAACAGTGTTTGATAAATAAGACTAGAGAAGCAACTTTGATAAGGAAGATCAATTCTGTATACTTTTAGACCCTGGAATATATTATTTTAATTATAAAGTTATTTGGTATATTCAAAATTCATTTATTGAACATCTCTAAATGTTTCAGGTTTCAAGTCATATGGAGGAGATGGTGTATGTGCATGTGAAGGAATTTATAGGACCTGGACTCCATCTTAGGCCTGTTCATGCTGATCATGCTCAGCCACCTTTCCAATGGACTCTGAACTCTGTGTTTAGTGCCTGTGAAAACAACAACAGAAGGATAAGACCCCTTCCAGACAGGGGAACCTTGAAGATCATAACTAGGTCCTTCTGAGTGAGTGTGTTTCCCGGAACATGTGGCTACAACACATGTGCATGCTCAGTCACTTCAGTCATGTTAGACTCTTTTTGACTCCATGTACCATAGCCCTCCAGGCTCCTCTGTCCATGGAATTCTCCAGGAAAAAATACTGGAGTGGGTTGCCATGACCTCCTCCAAGGGATCTTCCCAACCCAGGGATTGAAGCCAAGTCTCCTGCTATCTCCTGCACTGCAGGCAGATTCTTTACCACTGAGCCTCCAGGGAAGCCCAGAGATGGTGCATGTACACTATATTAAGAAGACTACCTCTTATGCAAAGTGACCCAGAGTCAGTATTCTGTCCTTACCACCTTGTAATACAAGGGGTTACAGAAATAACCCATTGGGGAAACTCAGTCATTTCTTATATTTTATTAATTTTGATTGCTTCTTTAAAAAATTATCACAAGCTTAGTGGTTTAAAAGATAATGAATTCAGTTATGTCAGAATATTATAGATCAAAATGTCCAGGTAGAGCATGGTGCAGCTGGGTAATGTCTTCTGTTTAGAGTTTTACAAGCCTGAAATGAAATTCTGGAAGGGCTTCTTTCCCTTCTGGAGGTCTAAGTGGTGAATCCCATTCTTAGCTCTTTTGAGTAAAAGTATAGTCACAATCTGAAAGTAGAGAGTTATTTTATTTGGTGGGATTATCTCCCAGGCTGGGAGACAGAATCTCAGTAGCTCTGAGAAAACTGCTCCAAGGAGGCAGGAGAGGAAATCAGGCTGTATACAATTTTGCAACAAAGGGAGCAGACAGTGTGAACATCAAAAGATCAAGTTGAAGAATTTAGCATTCTATGTATGGGAATATGCAAGCCTCTGGGCTCACTGAATTCATTCTTTTCATATGAACCTCAGCTATCTGGGGCCAATCCTTTCTTTGTTCACCTTTCTCTTTGCATTCCTCCAACTCTTGCCTAGAGCATTCCATGGACAGAGAAGCCTGGTGGGCTGCTGTCCATGGGGTCGCACAGGGTTGGACACCACTGAAGCGACTTAGCATGCATGCATGCTTTGGAGAAGGAAATGGCAACCCACTCCAGTATTCTTGCCTGGAGAATCCCAGGGAAAGAGGAGCCTGGTGGGCTGCCGTCTATGGGGCTGCACAGTGTCAGGCACGACTGAAGCGAATTAGCAGCAGCAGCGCCGGCACCAGCTCCCCAGCAATAACTTTGGGGGGTGGCAGCATACTCTAGGTTTAAGTTTTGTAGCCTTCAATCATATTTGGAGGCCAGAAATCACTGATGGCTGTGGCATTTCTTGTTTATTGATATGGCAAGAGATATTTTCATTTTGCAGTTCATTCAAGTGGTTGGCAGAATTCAATTTTTGGAGATTGTAGGCCTGTGCTCCCTGTGTTCTTGTTGGCTGTTATGAAGGGTCCTTCTCAGCTTCTGGATGCTGCCTCCACTCTTTGGCTAATGCCTACTCCCCCTTCTCCTTCTTCAAAACTAGCAATGGTAAGTCAAGATTTTCTCAAATTCCAGGTCTCTATGGCTTTTCCTTCTGCTTAATCTCTCTTCTTTCTCCCTCTTTGCCATATATTTCTCACTATACTTCTTTTAAAGGCTTATGTGATTGGATCCTCCCAAATAATTCAGAATAGTCAAGTTCTTCCTAAGGTCACTTAGTAACCTTAATGCCACCTGCAAAGGATCTCTAAAGAAGTACCTAGTTTAGTGTTTGATTGGATAACCTGGATGGGAATGTGGGAGAAGGAGAATCATTATCAGTCTGCCTATCAAATCTTTCAGATGACCCTATTAGGGGAAGCACACTGACTGAAACCACCCACCCTAGTCAGGCACCATAGTGACCATTTGCATGAATTGTTTTATGACAGGATGTCCTGGTAAGGAACACAGAACAAAAGAGCCACCACCAACCAGAAGAGCTCTGGAAAGATCAAAAGGAGACATCACATGTCCGACCACCTCCCAGAATCCTTCTCAATGGCATCCATCTTGGCTGAACAAGCCATGCTCCACCAGGAAGGACTCTGAGTCTGAATGATTGGCTAAAGACAACCTGGAAACTAATCCCATCACCATAAAACCAGAGACTGCAAGCCATGTGACAGAGCTGTTCTCCTGGGTTCCCTTATCCTATTGCTCTTCATCTGGGTGCCCTTTCCCAGTAAAATCTCTTGCTTTGTCAGCACATGTGTCTCCTCAGAAAATTCCTTCCTGAGTGTTAGACAACAGCCCAGTTTCAGGCCCTGGAAGAGATCATTGCCCCAAGCATTGACACCTGACACAAAAAGCAGCACATGTATACAGTGATTATCAACTTAAGACTTCTCATAGATTACTTGATAATAAAACTTTAGCTAATAATTATCTATGTTTTATCCTTTCCAACAATATTTAACTTGAATCTAATTGTGGAAAACAAACAAAAATATGAAGAGCATTCTGGCAGACATCTGGCTTGGACTGTTTACAATTTAGTGTCATGGAAGAAAATGAAAATGGCTTGGTACTCATCTCAATTAAAGGAAACTAAACAGACAAATGTTGATTAGAACATCCATCTCTCTGTTCTATTACAATATATTGTGTATCAGTGGAACACATTGTCTCTTTGGTTTGTAGTTCTCTGGATAAAGAAACTCATTTTAGAGAAAAATACCCATATAAATGGGAAAATGGAATATGGAATATAGGCATGCCCTGCTCTTCAAAGGCTTGATTTATGCCATTTTACTTTTGTAAAAGATCTATGTTGGTATCTCTTTTCACTAATGTAAAGAAATCTAAAGAGGATTTTACCTTTTATGAAAAAAAAAAGTAATGCTCCTTTTCTTTATATTATTTTGATTTATGAAATTTCCATTGGAACCCTCTACTGTCAGAGAGCATAGGAAACCTGTGCTATTTTTTCAGTAAGAAAGAAGCAAATTTATGACCTCCATTTTCAGAAAACAGTATTAATTTGAGAAAAATGCCAAATATTATAGAATAAAACTATTTTGATTTTTATGTATTTATACACCCTCAAATACTGTTTTAAATATTATAATTTAAAACCCTAAATTAAGTCTCTTTTATATGTCATTAATTTTTAAATTTTTAAATATCTCACTAATCTATTAGATTGACATCTATAATTTTCTAAGAGAATACAAACCAATCTTCAAGGAAAGATACCCTATTTATTGTATATTTGTTAATTTTCCTTGACTATATTTCCACAACTGCATCATAAGTATTTCCTACATCTTGAATATATCCTATCTATCACATATATTTTCATGTCAAAAACTGTTGAGAAGGTCATGATATTCTCTTATTTTATTCTGAGTTTTTGACTTATTCATTTACAGCCTGTCTCTATGACTATGTAAGTTCTTCCTTTGATATATTTAAAATGAACATGAAAATCAGAGAAAATCATTACAAATAAGTCTATACTTTGAAAATGTCTTTTTCATAGTTTTAAATTACCCATCAACTTAAGGTATAGCTTTAAGTGTGCATAACTTAAAACTTACATGATGTAGAATTTAGTAAAGAATTAGGACAAGCTATATTTCTTATTAATCCATTTCTACTATGCTGAAGAAGCAGAATTATTTCTAATGAAGTACTCGAAAAAAGTAAATTATATTAAATCCCCTAATATTCCAAAAATTTAACATATAATATTAAGCATCTTTTGGACAGTCACCGTGCTTTAAAAATTATATACTGCATTTAATTTCCTATTCTTTTATAAGAATATATATCTAATTCAAATTCTGTCATTGTGTCTTTTTTATTCTATGATGGCATTTTCATAAATTAAAGAAGAGAATTTCACTACACACTTAGGGAGGCATAGTGTGTTATTTAAAATCAGGCAATATTTGCAGAGTTAAGGTGAAAATTATCATGGTGATGATGAAAATGGTAGGGATATCAGTTCTGCTGCTGTTGCTTCCATTGTTACTGCTACTACTACTAATGACAACAGTACTTTATTTCTACATTCACTTCTTAAATCTAAAATTGAACTTTGTATTAAAATCTCTGAATGGTAAAAATGAAACCATTACCAGAATAAAAGCAAAAGAGAGAAAAATAAGAAGTAAGGATGGATAAAAGAGAAAAGAGGTACAAGGAGACAGAAGGAAGGTAGGTGTTAATATGAATGATAAACTGGGCTTAAGAAAACATTTATAATAACTCTTTTCCCTTCATCTGCAGAATTCTATACTCATTATTTCAAATAAGCAAGGTTAAGAAGGCATTTTCTTATAAATTTTGAATCATTCTGTTAATATAACCTTAATTATTCAGTACAAGTTTTCACACAGTGTATTTTAGATTGTTTCAAAATATTTTCTTTAATCATAAGCAGTAAATGATCATATTGGAGTGGGAGTTTGGAGACAACATTCAGTTGCTATTTGGCAATTTATATTAAGAAATTCAGAGCAAAATAAAGAAATTAAGAAATAAAGCTATGAAATGATTTTTAAAAATGATGACAATAGGCCACATGCATGCATGCATGCTAAGTCATTTTAGTTATGTCTGACTCTTTGTGACCCTATGGATTGTAGCCTGCCACACTCTTCTGTCCATGAGCCACAGTGAGGTTCAGACCACTATGAGGGAGAGGCTCATTATAGCGCAAATACTGAGTGGGGTCTGTTCACAAACTCTGCTGATGTTAGGTATCTGTCATTATGGCCTTTTCACATGGGGGCTTGTATGTCTTTGTGGATCTGGGATGAGAAGGACTCGAGTCTGACACCTGGTGATATTTTCTCATTTTGTTGTCTTTATTTTTGGATTGTTTCCTGTGAAGCAGATGCTGCTTTTGCGTTTTCTTGACCTATCCATGTGTGAAACGTGCACCTAGGAGATGGGTGTGTACCAAGTCATTTTATGAGTCAAGCTGTTTCAAAAGCCAGTACACCCTTTGAGTGTGTTGTGTGGTCTTTTGAGAAGAAGATGAAATCATCTGTTAGAATCTGCGGGCTGGCAGACATAGAATTGGTTCTGGCCCAAGACCAGGGACTATCTTGCACTGATGTTACTGTGTGTAAACTGGAGGAATTGATTCCAAAAACTATTACCATCAGTGAAGGCTCATGTTCAGGAGACATGGGAAGTTCAACATGAACAGGGCTCTGAAGAGTGTTGCCGAGACAGGCTGGAACCTGGGACCCTTGGCTGCAGTGCTTGTACCTGGCTCACTGAGCAGCAAAATATAAAGAAATTATAAGAGACTAAAAATACTGTATGCATGTCCAGTTGGGGCAACTTATAAACAACAATATATAAAAAGACTGGAAACTCAACTGCCAATTCTGAAGAGGTGGGAGCAAAAGCAGGGGTCAGAATCAATAGCAGCATACTGTAAACATGCACCCTGCACACAACACTACCAATGAGGTGAGCAAACCACCTAAGTACCTCTCCTGTCTGACTCCTGAACCAATCCCTCATCCCATATAAGGAACCTGCTTCCCCTCTCAGGGAGTGAGCAAGCAAGGGAATACACTGCTTGTTCTCACTCTCTCCTGCTGTAGCAGGAGCCCCAGTAAAGCCTTGCATGAAATTTTTCCCTGGCCTCTTACCAATTTCTATTGCTTAAGGAGCCCAAGACCCTGGTCAATAACATTGCCAAAGCCTTCTGGTAGGCTTTGAAGGACTGGGCCTCAGTCACTTGCTCCACATTCATTGATGCCCTCCCTGCTCAAGCAGCTGGAAGTCTGTTAGTAACACACACATTCCTGAGCCACCTTGTGTTTAATCTCCCATGTTGACACTTAGGGCAGCAGGCTCAGAAAAAACCCATTCCTTCTTTCTCACAGCTATAATAAAGGGAATTGACAGAGTTGGAATTCAAGTGAAACTGGCCTAAGTTCCTCTTTTATTAATGGTAGTATGGCTGGTCAGATTCTGATCTCATCCAGCAAATGTGACAGTGGTGAGTAGTGAATCTTCCACCATCTAAGATTCATGACCACAAGGAGACAATTCAACGCTCTACTGAAATAGGAACGACATAAGGAAATTTGTGATTGGGCATGATTGACTATTGTCTGCCTCTTTCTTTAATAGCTGATTTTATTTCACCAGAATGTATATTAAGACAGAATTGAGCTGAATTAATTTTACCTTCAAGGCATTTATAAGTACGTGGCTCAGCTGGTAAAGAATCTGCCTGCAGTGAGGGAGACTTGGATTCGATCCCTGGGTTGGGAAGGTCCTCTGGCAAAGGGAAAGGCTACCCACTTCAATATTCTGGCCTGGAGAACTCCATGAACTAAGTCCATGAGGTTGCAAAGAGTCGGACATGACTGAATGACTTTCACTCACTTATGGCAACCTTGAGTTCATAACAAAAAAGGGGGTAAATAGAGACAGTGGATATATTGTATAGTCTTCTTGCTAGTTTTGGAAGCAGGTGACTCAAGCATTGCACTCTAGGAAAATCTCATCCTCTGTTATTTGCATCTTAAACTTTTTGGGTATATTATCCAGCTCTGTGTGTTTGAAATCCTATGTACTTATATTTCTCGTTTTGGTAAATTTTATACAAAGATAATCTTCCCTTACTGATCAATACTTCAATCTAAACTGGCTTTAAAATCATAGCACCTTGCTATTAGAGGACTTTTTAAAAATGGAAGTACATTGAAAAAATGAATATAAACTTTTAAGCAGTTTTAAGACAAGTAATACACATTTGTGCATATGAGTGGAAGAAAGTCATTTTCATTAAATACTTGATTGGAACACCAAGCTTTGCATCCTTTCTTTAGAAGGAATGAGAACATTCCTAACCTGAGGAATGAAGGGTAGCAATGTGGGTTCTAGGTCAGATTATTTTACGATTAAATATGTTCCCTTGACCAAATAAATTAAACCTACATCTAATATTTTGGGGAGTTGATTTTTTTCAGCTTCTTTTTATTCCTTAACATTCTGTGGTTTTAATTCTTGATAGGGTCAACATAATGAACCATCTTAACAATAAGCCCTCTATCAATTCTGAAGTCTTGCTTGTAATTCAGATAATATATTCACTAGTTTGATAAATGTGCTAAATGAATAAATAAAATTTCCAAAGTTAAAAGTCAATGTAATGTGCATACATAGCCCTTGGCTCTCTCATATTATAGGGACATGGGGAATGACCTATTTATACTTTCTGGCATTCTTATTCTATAAATATCAGGTCAGCTCTAAAACACAAAAGGTTGAATTATTTAAATCATTTGCATTGTCCCAGACTATCAACAGGTAAATTTAAACAAAAAAAGTCCTTGCCAAGCATAAGAATTACTCACATGTCTGTTTAAACTATTCCAAATAATTCAGTTTGTTTGAGCCATGTGTCGGCTTTGAAAAATAGTATCTATTTGAAAAAGAAATTTCTCACTTTTTTTTTTTACACAAAAGTACTTAGAAGCCATTAGTCAGATAAAAACTGAATGACTGGCATCACTGCTTTATTGAAAATGTTTTACTAATGTTATTATCTGCTAATTTACTAATGCTATTATCTGCTAATTAGACAAAAGCTAAAATTGTGTTTTATTTAGTTTTATTAATTTATTGTGTTTTATTAATTAATTGTGTTTTATTAATATTCTCTAACAGTACTGACTCACCCTATTCTAAAAATAGGGTGATTTTTTTCTAAAACTATCTTTTTTTCTACTCTTTATTGTCTTCAATGTAGTTTTAATTTTTTTCTCCTTCACTTCAACATCTCTGACTATTCCACCACAGTGTCCCTTTCTGTTCCTCTACCTCTGCCTGCCCTGTCAAGGTGAAACCTGCCACTTCTCTGTTTTTACTCTTGGGTCTTCTTGGCAGTGGAGAAGGAAATGGCAACCCACTCCAGTATTCTTGCCTGTGGATAGAGGAGCCTGGTGGGCTGCTGTCCATAGGGTCATACAGAGTCAGATACGGCTGAAGCAACTTAGCAGCAGCAGCAGCAGCTTCTTGGCAGATGTCATCTGTTCCTGTAACTGTAATTATACCTCAATATCCAATCTTCATCCCAAATTTTATTGCCAAATAAATTTCTTATTTACTTAAATGTTCTATGGAGAGATTTCAAACTGAAATCTAAACTTATTTTTCGCTCACTGAAGCCTTTTCTTCAGTTTAGAATTTCAATTATACCTGTAAAGTGACCAATGCACTCAGTCCTGTGCTGGGAAAACTGGTCACAAATTAGATTCTCTTATTCCTCACTGCTATTTCCTACTGAAAGTGAAAAAGTACAAGTCAAAGTCATTCAGTTGTGTCTGACTCTTTGTGACCCCATGGACTATACAGAACATGCAGTTCTCCAGGCCAGAGCATTTGAGTGGGCATCCTTTCGCTACTCTAGGGGAAGATCCCAGCCAACGGGTCAAACCCAGGTCTCCCACATTGCAGGTGGATGCTTTACCAACTGAGCCATAGGGGAAGCTCCATCATCAAATTCTATCTAGTCTGAATCACTAGAGCTTTATAATCTCTCAGTCCCTATTTATTGCCTTCCTATGCCCTGGGTCTTTCCAATTTACAATCTTGTTGTACTCAGCAGTTTTCTACAATTGTTCTTGGTAACTATCTTTTCTCAGTTATTTTTCATATAGCCACCAGAATTATTAATACACTGCCTTACAATCATGCTTATTACCTCCAAGTTAATGTCATTAATGTAGCAAACAGCGATATTCATATTCTGCACTCAGCTCACCTCTTTAACATAAACTTGCCACTCACAGAATCACCCCAGGCTACTGAACTTCTCACAAACTTATTCAGTACTTCATGAATCTGAAAGTACCACTGTAAAGCCTGAAAGTGAAGTCGCTCAGTCGTGTCCAACTCTTTGCGACCCCATGGACTGTAGCCTACCAAGCTCCTCTGTCCATGGAATTTTCCAGGCAATATTACTGGAGTGGATTGCCATTTCCTTCTCCAGCGGATCTTCCCGACCCAGGGATTGAACCCAGGTCTCCCGCAGTGTAGACAGATGCTTTACCGTCTGAGCCACCAGGGAAGTCCTGTAAAGCCTAACTCAGCTCAAATATCTCCTCTCAGATAATACATTTTTTGACTCCACCAGGAACACTAAGGACGTGTTGGGAAAATGGTATCTATCTCTTCTCGCTATTGCTAAGTCGCTTCACTCATTTCCGACTCTTTGCGACCCCAAAGACGGCAGCCCACAGGCTCTGCCGTCCCTGGGATTCTCCAGGCAAGAACACTGGAGTGAGTTGCCACTTCCTTCTCCAATGCATGAAAATGAAAAGTGAAAGTGAAGTCGCTCAGTCGTGTCCAACTCTTCGCGATCCCATGGACTGCAGCCTACCAGGCTCCTCCGCCCATGGGATTTTCCAGGCAAGAGTACTGGAGTGGGTTGCCATTGCCTTCTCCATATCTCTTCTTCAGTTCAGTTTGGTTCAGTTCAGTTGCTCAGTCGTGTCCGTCTCTTTGCAACCTCATGAATTGCAGCACGCCAGGCCTCCCTGTCCATCTCTAACTCCCGGAGTTCACTCAGACTCACATCCATCGAGTCTGTGATGCCATCCAGCCATCTCATCCTCTGTTGTCCCCTTCTCCTCCTGCCCCCAATCCCGCCCAGCATCAGAGTCCTCTCCAATGGGTCAACTCTTCGCATGAGGTAGCCAAAGTACTGGAGTTTCAGCTTTAGCATCCTTCCTTCCAAAGAAATCCCAGGGCTGATCTCCTTCAGAATGAACTGGTTGGATCTCCTTGCAGTCCAAAGGACTCTCAAGAGTCTTCTCCAACACCACAGTTCAAAGGCATCAATTGTTCAGTGCTCAGCTTTCTTCACAGTCCAACTCTCACATCCATACATGACCACTGGAAAAACCATAGCCTTGACTAGATGGACCTTTGTTGGCAAAGTAATGCCTCTGCTTTTCAATATATCTCTTCTTAGGAAGCCACAAATATAGACTGAAGACAAGATGAGAGTCAAGAATTAGGCTTCTATGAGGATTTCTGTACTACAATCTTTTTCTCAGCTAGTTTCAAATCAGCTTCTACTGTTGACTGGAAATGGAAATGGATTCAAGTGAGGGCAGATGATTCATCTGCAGGTGAACATATGAAATGGTTTCATTAGTGATTGCTTAGAATGCTTGGAAATGGAGGCTTTGTTACTCTGTTTTGTCTGGTACCATGCATCACTGTACCCCACTGAGCTTGAAAGGATCATATAAACTGAACATATCTTAACAATTAATGTGACTATTATCTATGTGAATTATCTATGTTCCTAACTTAAAAAATAATTCACCTTGAAAGTATACTTCCCTTCTTGAAATGATCAGAGAACATTAAAATATTGGTTCGATTCATATTTATAATGAATTAGTTTATATAATTTTCTTACTGATTAATATTAATTAGCTAGTTAAGTTTATTGAGTTCTGTTAAATCAATTCAAGGCACAGTACAGGTGAATTGAAATTGTAATATTACTACTGTAATGGTCAATTAGGTTCTGTTTGAATTATTCATAACCTAAATACAAATCCCTTATTCTATAGCACATATCATGGGAAAAATCAGGTTTTCAAATACATATTTAGTCAGTACAAAGTATTAGCTGGTTATTGAGAACTCCGCTATAGGAGTCACAAATAAAATTACCATGACAAATATGCTTAATGGTTATTCTGCAGATGTTCCATTATAAAACCCTACTCATGCTATTAATCTTCTGAAGCCTATTACTTTTCCTACAGAGAAGACCATCAACTATACTAATGCTGTTAATTGTCTAATTCCAGTAGTCTTGTAAATAGAGGTTAGGAGCAGCCTTAGGTAAAAGAGAAAACCTGACAATAGCCATGATAGATAGCTTTAAGTTGCAAAGTAAAGAAACTAAAAACTCTATAAAGACAACTTTCTGAATTTACACACTGAATTGTCGTTAATGTGGGGCATCTCACTGTAAATCAGTTTTAAAATTATACTTTACAACTCCTAAATTAACAAAAATTTAAAACTGTAATATTTTATTCCCCCAAAGATAATGAAGTGATCATTTTTATCTCTTATCAGCTAAATCAAATGACAATTTTCCCCTCCTGAAGTCCATAACATCCTTAAAATATTGCATACATCTCTCTCTACAATCTCTATATGATTATATATATATAATATAATATACATCTATAATTATCTGTACATGAATTATGCATATATATATATTAAAATAACAATTGCAGAGGGACCATGGAGGAAATTAGTAGAATCTAGGAGCTAAAATAGGTCTGTTTTCAAGTTGTTCTTCTATATGAAGAAGAAAAAATAATATAAAAATATGAAAGAAAAACCTATTGATCTAAGTATTAGCATACCTAACTTTTTTCTGAGAATTTTCTTCTATTGTTTCCATCTTTCCCTTTTGACATCTCTAAACTTAACTTTAGGCTTTCAAAGGCTGACCTAGAGCCAAGCTGCTAAAGTGATATTTTTCTCCACCTGGCAATATAGAACAATGGATAGATTTGTGTCTTCTCAGTTCCAATATGATATTTAAATATCATGTATAGTATGTGTGTCACATACAGAGTGACACAATGTATGTACTTGATAACTGAATGGAAGATATATTGCCTAAGTTCCTGTGTATTTTATTAACCTTCTCTCCATACAAAATAACTGTGGTGTGGCCCTTGTCCTTTGCCGTCACCATTTCCTCCACAAGAACCCATATTTAAGCCATAGTTCTCTTTCTTTGTGTCTTCCCACTTATTTTTTTCAATTTTGAGTTTTTGATTTTTCTACCTGAAATTCTCTTCCCATGTATTTACCATCTAGAATCCTAGTAATCTTCCAGTTGCCTACCTAGACTCTTCTTCTTTTGGTAACCCTTTTATTCTTCCCAATAGGAATTTTGCTTCTGTAGCACCCTTGAATTTCATTAGTGCATATTATACTGCACAGTATTTATTTCCTTGTTGGGTTTACTCACACTTTTCTGTCAGAAGCTGAACAAAAATAGAGACCTTGACAGCCTATTTTTCATATCATTAATGTGTAGAACAATTCCTGACACAGACTGGTCACCCAAGATATAGGTGCTAAATGAATTAATGAAAGATTAAATGGAAGAATGAATGAATAATACCATAGGAAACTAGAAAAAATAGTCTTTATGTTACTTATGCTCATTGGATTGAATTGTATCAAAGATAAACATTTGATTTCAATTAATGGACTCAAAAAAGCATGAGATAATAAGAAAAATCAAGAAAACCTTCCAAATTACTTCTTAAAAATATCTGGATTCTTTAATATTGGACTATATTAAATATTTGAAGAATAGCAGAGCAGCCAATTTAGAAGAAAAGAAAAACTTTTGCGATAACTTCCAGATCCATTTACGAATCACACAAGCCTTCCTGAATTTAACTAAATTAATAATTTATTTGTAAACAGATTATATCTATGCTAATTTGCATCATTCATTTGAAAATTAATAGTGTAATTACACATTGTAAAATATGTATCATTTTAGAATTAAAAAAAAAAAAAAGTAGAAACTCTAGAACTGTCTTGCAGAAACATACACCTTTTACCCAATTTTATTTTTGGGTTGCTGGTCTGCACTGAGTATATGACCATTCAGTGCTGGTAGATAATGACACCAAATGATCTCATAAAAGTTTAAATTGCTTCCATGGCATTGGCAACTTACTGTTAAAAATCCTTTTAAAACATTGGTAATACACATATTTCCTAAAAAATGTAATCCAAGGGAAATTTGGCCTTTAGCCTTTATTCTATTTATCGACTGTGGCCACATTCTCATAAAAATGTCAACAGAAGCCTCTGAAAACACTGGTTTTAATGATTAAAAAATTTATAGTGGAGACAGGCTACCTCAGGATGTATTTCTTTACCACATTTTTCTCTAAAACAAATAAACCTTAAATGACCTTACCTGCAATCCTGTGCACCTGTTTCAACTTTAATGCTTAAAAACAAGATCTTTAATAATTTATATCAAGAAACAAAGTTTAACTCTTTCTTGAACTTTTATTTTATCTCAGAATTATTGTCTCCATTCAAGCATACAAACCCCTCCTGTCTTGCAGGTAGAATTTAATGCATCATCAAACCGAAGAAAAAACTAAGAACACCTTGAAGAAAACATAAGGCCAAAAAAAAAAAAACAACCAAAGATTTTTATGTGCACTTAAATAAAATTCACACATAAAATTATTCTTACCCCTTGAGAGGTGTATACATACAATACATAGCAAAAAGTTCTCATGAAATATTAAAGGGTTCAATGGACCCATTTCAGAGGCAATTTTCAAGACCAGACACTAACAAAGAGGCGCTTCCTTTTCAAATGCAAAACAAAAAGTCAGCAAATGTATAGAGGCAAATGGCTCTTGTTTTGCTGCCCCATGGAGGCAAAACATCTAAATTATAACTTTCTGGATCTTAAAACTCTTTAACTACTTTTTATTGGAAATACTTTGGTGCAGAACTTAGACCCATTAAATACAGAAAGTTGAATGATAAAAGAAATCCAAGTGTAAATGGCTCTGAAGCAAGTCAGTGTGTTATACACTTGGGAGGCAATGGAGCCTTTCCTTGGGGACTGGACAATAAATAAACTAGCAATGAAGGAAGAAAGGGGTAGGTGGACTTTTCTTTCTCCAGGTAGTGATAGTATTTGCTTGCAAATGTAACCAAAATAAAAATAAATAAATTAATAAGGATAAGCAGTTTTTTCTGATGTTTTGTCATGTGTAAACCATATGAAATTACAGGATGGTATTTATTTATGAGGTCCATGTTCAAAGCACAAAAATAGGGTGTGAGCCAATGATAGAAAGGAACTTGAGTCCAAGTTTGAGGTCTGCATTCATTCCCTCTTAATTGGGATACATCATTAATCTCACCAGTCCTTGACTCAAACTAGGTATTTTCAGAAGCATAATGCCTGTAACCTGCTGATTGGTAGAACTAAAACTGCCTTTTCAGGTGATATCTTAAATCTTTCTTATTTAATTCTTTAAATTCTACTCTTTTCTTTTTATTTCTACTTTCTTTAGCTCAGGCTCCTGTCAGATTTTCACTCTTCTGTTTCCCACAGTATGATTGCCCTGACTCTAGGATAGATGGAATTCCTGTTTTGATCTAGGACCATTTGCACACTGAGGTGAGAGAAGTGAGTGGAAGCAAGTATCAGCGGTCTAGATTTGGGAG
Source organism: Budorcas taxicolor (assembly GCF_023091745.1). NCBI lineage: Eukaryota > Metazoa > Chordata > Mammalia > Artiodactyla > Bovidae > Budorcas > Budorcas taxicolor. Next base: position 45,032,928 of record NC_068921.1, read on the forward strand.
GGGGTAGGAGGGTTAACATGGTCTGTGGCAACACTGTTTATTATCTATACAGAATTGAACAACAATAAAATCAAGGAAAAGTTGGTCTGTTTTTTCACCTTGACCTGGTAGCTTTAAACAACATCAGTAATGAAATACTTCTCCTCCAGAATAAACTTAGATTGATCTAAGTTCTAAACAATTGCCTGCTGTGTTCTACCCAGACACTGTCTGAGATCGGCTTTTATTCAATCATTTCTGATTTTGTAGAAGAGGAAATATCCTGCTGCAAAGATAGGGATGTCTTATAATAATAGTACAGTGTGAAAGGAATTCATCAGCTATAAAATGCAGGAAAATAGATTACTTTGTATTTAAATTAAGTCAAATAAATCTCAGTTGCTATTTTTAAATAACATAATTTATTGAAGCATACAAATGTGATTTATTTTTTCTATTACTTATTATTCATGAAAATGAAACCAAAGCAAGAGAAATGGTAATGAGGTGTTTATACAGGTTTGCATATGCTGCTGCTGCTGTTGCTTAGTTGCTCAGTAGTGTCCAACTCATTGTGACTACATGGATTGTAGCTTTCCAGGTTACTCTGTCCATGGGGATTCTCTAGGCAAGAATACGGGAGTTGGTGGCCATGTTCTCCTCCAAGGGATCTTCCCAACCCAGAGATCAAATCTAGGTCTTCTGCATTGTAGATTCTCTACCATTTGAGCACAAAAAGAGGGTGTATATAGAGTAGTGTTTATACATAGAACATATTAAAAAGCAGAGACATTACTTTGCCCATGAAAGTCCATGTAGTCAAAGATACAGTTTTTCCAGCAGTAATGGATGGATGTGAGAGCTGGACAATAAAAAAGGCTGAGCACTGAAGAACTGATGCTTTCAAGCTATGGTGCTGGAGAAGACACTTGAGAATCCATTGGACAACAAGAAGTTCAAACCAGTCAATCTTAAAATAAATCAAACCTGAATATTCATTAGAAGGACTGATGCTGAAACTGAAGCTTCAAATCTTTGGCCATAAGTTGCAAAGAGCCAACTTATCAGAAAAGACCATGGTGCTGGGAAAGATTGAAGGCATGAGGAGAAGGGGACCACAGAGGACAAGGCATCAGAGGCATCACTGACTCAGTGAACTTAAGTCTGCGCAAACTCCAGGAATTAGTGAAGGACAGGGAGCCTGCATGTTGCAGACCATTGTGTTGCATGTACTCTGTGAGAGTCAGACACGACTGAGTGACTGAACAACTCAGGAGTTAATCTCGAGATAGAAATAAATGTTTACCCATATGCTTTTGAACCATAGTGTTGGAGAAGACTCTTGAGAGTCCCTTGGACTGCAAGGAGATCCAACCAGTCCATCCTAAAGGAAATCAATCTGGAATATTCATTGGAAGGACTGACGTTGAAGCTGAAACTCCAATACTTGGGCCACCTGATGCTAAGAACTGACTCATTGGAAAAGACCCTGACTCTGGGAAAGATTGAAGGTGGGAGAAGGGTTGACAGAGGCTGAGATGGTTGGATGGCATCACCGACTCAATGGGCATGAGTTTGAGTAAACTCCAGGAGTAAGTGATGGACAGGGAAGCCTGGTGTGCTGTTGTCCATGGGGTCACAAAGAGTCAGACATGACTGAGCGACTGAACTGACTGATAGCTACTTATACATTTTGTATCTAATCCTAAATCCAACCCTACATAATTTAAATTCAAATTTCATTTTTAGGTATTTATGCATTCATATGTACTTGTTAATAGAAAGTTGAAGTGTGTTTCTAATTTCAAGAATAAGAAGAAAATTCTTGAAGATGTGATTGAATTTATCATTGCTGAGGGTTATTTAGTAGTTTCTCCTGGCCAGAGCTCTTGAAAATTCCAAGAGATAGGCTAGCATTAAAGAATAAAGAATCCTATATATTATTCCAAATTTACTGGAACATATTATATGCAATGAGATGCCATGAATGTTTTTCATGGCATCTCATGGGCCTGCTGTTATTATAATTATGTTTTTGGAAAGGGAACCAAAATCTACTTAGAAAGCAACTGTGTAAATGCATCTCTGCTACTTGTTGTATTGAGGAGAAAATAATCATCTATGTAAACTCAAGAATCCCTAGAGGTACACAAAAGTATTCTTTTAACAGCTGAGTTTTCAAGCAATGTCTTAGAACTATGTGTTAAATTATAGTTTTTAAAATGAAAATTGTAGCACACCACTTTTCCTAGAACAAAAATATTTTAAATAATGGTATCATGTTGGATAGATTTTAAGTAGGAGTCACAGATTATTGTTCCTACAGGGGACTAGAAGTTAAGCTGGTATTAAGTGCACAGAAATACTGTTCACTTACACAAATTAATAAGCTGTTTCTCATTTTTCTTGCCAATTGTGTTTTCTTAATCTTTTTCTTTTCTTTTTTTTTTTCATTTTGAAAGTGACATGAGGCCAGATAAAGAATTCACTATTCTAGGAAATAGTAACAGCACTAATGTGATAATAAATGATAACTGACATATAGGATCATTTACAGAAATCCGAAAGGTAGTTAAAAGTTTGAGAAACTAGTCAGACATAATCTAAGTAGGGTAGCAGCTACTCAGCTCTGATAGCTGCCATGAAGAAATCAGACTCAGCATTTTTAAAGATAATTTTTATATTAAAAAAGATAAATGAGAATTATTACATTACTTTTATCTGCAGCATATACCATGTGGACTGAAATATGCCCAGTGGTTAATGATCTGCATTATGAACATTTGATTCAGATTTTCACATTGTCAGCTGGGTGGGACATTGCTGCAGAATGGAAACGTGGGGTGAAAACATTGTGCTGTCTAGGAAGTACCTGGAAATAGTGATGCAAAAAGACAAAGTAAAATAAAGATGAAAAGGAAAGAGTCAGGCATAATGGTGAGTATTACCAGAAACAAATAAATATCAATCTTTTTGATTCTATATATATGGAATAGGAACTAACTTAAATCTAGACCCATTTCATTTTTAATAGGTCCTTATTTCTAACACTTCTATAAGCTCTAGCGCATTAGCTAATTGAATGTAAATATTTAAAATGGAATATTATAGAATTGGAGAACCCCAGAGTTAGTAGAAGGAAAGAAATCTTAAAAATTAGGGCAGAAATAAATGCAAAAGAAACAAAAGAGACCATAGCAAAAATCAACAAAGCCAAAAGCTGGTTCTTTGAAAGGATAAATAAAATTGACAAACCATTAGCCAGACTCATCAAGAAGCAAAGAGAGAAAAATCAAATCAATAATATTAGAAATGAAAATGGAGAGATCACAACAGACAACACAGAAATACAAAGGATCATAAGAGACTACTATCAGCAGTTGTATGCCAATAAAATGGACAACGTGGAAGAAATGGACAAATTCTTAGAAAAGTACAATTTTCCAAAACTGAACCAGGAAGAAATAGAAAATCTTAACAGACCCATCACAAGCACGGAAATTGAAACTGTAATCAGAAATCTTCCAGCAAACAAAAGCCCAGGTCCAGACGGCTTCACAGCTGAATTCTACCAAAAATTTCGAGAAGAGCTAACACCTATCCTACTCAAACTCTTCCAGAAAATTGCAGAGGAAGGTAAACTTCCAAACTCATTCTATGAGGCCACCATCACTCTAATACCAAAACCTGACAAAGATGTCACAAAAAAAGAAAACTACAGGCCAATATCACTGATGAACATAGATGCAAAAATCCTCAACAAAATTCTAGCAATCAGAATCCAACAACACATTAAAAATATCATACACCATGACCAAGTGGGCTTTATCCCAGGGATGCAAGGATTCTTCAATATCCGCAAATCAATCAATGTAATTCACCACATTAACAAATTGAAAAATAAAAACCATATGATTATCTCAATAGATGCAGAGAAGGCCTTTGACAAAATTCAACATCCATTTATGATAAAAACTCTCCAGAAAGCAGGAATAGAAGGAACATACCTCAACATAATAAAAGCTATATATGACAAACCCACAGCAAACATTATCCTCAATGGTGAAAAATTGAAAGCATTTCCCCTAAAGTCAGGAACAAGACAAGGATGTCCACTTTCACCGCTACTATTCAACATTGTTCTGGAAGTTTTGGCCACAGCAATCAGAGCAGAAAAAGAAATAAAAGGAATCCAAATTGGAAAAGAAGAAGTAAAACTCTCACTGTTTGCAGATGACATGATCCTCTACATGGAAAACCCTAAAGACTCCACCAGAAAATTACTAGAGCTCATCAATGAATATAGTAAAGTTGCAGGATATAAAATCAACACACAGAAATCCCTTGCATTCCTATACACCAATAATGAGAAAGTAGAAAAAGCAATTAAGGAAACAATTCCATTCACCATTGCAACAAAAAGAATAAAATACTTAGGAATATATCTACCCAAAGAAACTAAAGACCTATATATAGAAAACTATAAAACACTGATGAAAGAAATCAAAGAGGACACTAATAGATGGAGAAATATACCACGTTCATGGATCAGAAGAATCAATGTAGTGAAAATGAGTATACTACCCAAAGCAATTTACAAATTCAATGCAATCCCTATCAAGCTACCAGCCATATTTTTCACAGAACTAGAACAAATAATTTCAAGATTCGTATGGAAATACAAAAAACCTCGAATTGCCAAAGCAATCTTGAGAAAGAAGAATGGAACTGGAGGAATCAACTTGCCTGACTTCAGGCTCTACTACAAAGCCACAGTCATCAAAACAGTATGGTACTGGCACAAAGACAGACATATAGATCAATGGAACAAAATAGAAAGCCCAGAGATAAATCCACACACATATGGACACCTTATCTTTGACAAAGGAGGCAAGAATATACAATGGAGTAAAGACAATCTCTTTAACAAGTGGTGCTGGGAAAACTGGTCAACCACTTGTAAAAGAATGAAACTAGATCACTTTCTAACACCGCACACAAAAATAAACTCAAAATGGATTAAAGATCTAAATGTAAGACCAGAAACTATAAAACTCCTAGAGGAGAACATAGGCAAAACACTCTCAGACATAAATCACAGCAGGATCCTCTATGATCCACCTCCCAGAATTCTGGAAATAAAAGCAAAAATAAACAAATGGGATCTAATTAAAATTAAAAGCTTCTGCACAACAAAGGAAAATATCAGCAAGGTGAAAAGACAGCCTTCTGAATGGGAGAAAATAATAGCAAATGAAGCAACTGACAAACAACTAATCTCAAAAATATACAAGCAACTTGTGCAGCTCAATTCCAGAAAAATAAACGACCCAATCAAAAAATGGGCCAAAGAACTAAATAGATATTTCTCCAAAGAAGACATACGGATGGCTAACAAACACATGAAAAGATGCTCAACATCACTCATTATCAGAGAAATGCAAATCAAAACCACAATGAGGTACCACTTCACACCAGTCAGAATGTCTGCGATCCAAAAATCTGCAAGCAATAAATGCTGGAGAGGGTGTGGAGAAAAGGGAACCCTCCTACACTGTTGGTGGGAATGCAAACTAGTACAGCCACTATGGAGAACAGTGTGGAGATTCCTTAAAAAATTGCAAATAGAACTCCCTTATGACCCAGCAATCCCACTGCTGGGCATACACACCGAGGAAACCAGAATTGAAAGAGACACATGTACCCCAATGTTCATCGCAGCACTGTTTATAATAGCCAGGACATGGAAACAACCTAGCTGTCCATCAGCAGATGAATGGATAAGAAAGCTGTGGTACATATACACAATGGAGTATTACTCAGCCGTTAAAAAGAATTCATTTGAATCAGTTCTGATGAGATGGACGAAACTGGAGCCGATTATACAGAGTGAAGTAAGCCAGAAAGAAAAACACCAATACAGTATACTAACACATATATATGGAATTTAGAAAGATGGCAATGACGACCCTGTATGCAAGACAGGAAAAAAGACGCAGCTGTCTATAACGGACTTTTGGACTCAGAGGGAGAGGGAGAGGGTGGGATGATATGGGAGAATGGCATTCTATCATGTATACTATCATGTAAGAATTGAATCACCAGTCTATGTCTGACGCAGGATACAGCATGCTTGGGGCTGGTGCATGGGGATGACCCACAGAGATGTTATGGGGAGGGAGGTGGGAGGGGGGTTCATGTTTGGGAACACATGTAAGAATTAAAGATTTTAAAATTAAAAAAAATAAAAAACAAACAAACAAAAATAAATAAATAAATAAATAAAATGGAATATTATGTTTTGACACCTACTGTGTTTCCTGGAAGGTTTTATCAGAAACGTAAGGCAATGTCCATATCTTCTATCAGTATATTAGTGATACAAATGTACTTTCTCACATGCCCATTTGAACCAAAATAAAATTAGACACATTGTTATTGAAATTAGACTTAAACTTATCAGGAAAGTATCATATATATGTAAGTGATTCTCATGTTACCTCACAGACTGTAAACTCTGAAATATACCTTGTTTTTTTCCCACCTATTTTTTGTCAAACTTTGTTAGAACATTGACCAAAGCTAATCAATTTGTGAATATGCTTATCCATAGAGAATAGAAAAAATGTAAAGGATAAACTTCTTGAAAATTTAAAATATCTTGAAAGTATGTAATTTAAAAAAAGGAACTAAAAGAAAAAAACAAAAATAACTTTGTTCTAGAATGCATTAAATAAGTCTCCTAAAAATAAGACCTCTTGCAATAATTTTTCTTTTATTCTTGAAGATAATATCAATGAGTATATTAAAGAAACTTTATTGGCAAATGAAAAAATATCCTCTCAGGAACCTCAGATTTTACATTGTAAAGAATTTTAAACATCTTAAATTTTGTATGAACAGATCTGTGAAGACAATTAAAATTTTAAATGGAGTGAGTTAATCATGAATTATAGATCATGTGTCATGGTGAGGAATAATTTAGAGTGGAAGAGTCAGGAAATATGAAATTCATAGTTACTTGAGACAGCGGTCTGCCCTAAAGTGGTGCCTGACTTTCTCTGTTTCACTCACATTTCTTCCCAACAGTCATGGATGTACATTGTATCCAATGTGAAGATGCTGCAAAACCATTTTATGCTTTGAAAACACTGAATTATATGGATGCTGCATATCTAATTATTTATGTACCATTAAAATCATTTCAAGCTTTTTTAATGCACAAATCACTTCCGTGTAATAAATCATTTCATTCTCTTTACGAACATTATACAGAGCATAAAAAATAAATACGGCATATGTAAATAAATAATATGTTTTCCTGGATACTTTTTGATAATAGAAAACTTAGCAAATGATTGCCTCTTTAATCCTCTTTCCAAGTATTTGTTCATGCTTTTTAAAAATGTAAAGTTGAAAATTATTCTTTCTATTACTACTGTTTAAGAGCTCTAGTAAACTTGTTTCCAGTAACTTCAGTCCTATTAATGCATTTAGAAAAAAATTGAGATTTGTACAGAATTTGGAAATTATTCATAGCATATGAATACTCTCTGAGAAGACCAAAAACTTAAAAACATTGCCATATACTGAAATGTTAGACTGATATTTAATATTAGTTGAGCATCTACTACCATCTGGTGGAAATATGTGGTACTACACAATTGAGACTTCTGATACTATATTAATAAAGTTTCAACAAATAAGCACATTTCAAATGGATTATTTGATTCGATTATCTTGGAAAAGGTAACGTTTCCACTGCAAATATGTTTTTTTCCTAATTTTTCACATTCCTGTGAATGAAGCAAACATACTTAAAATTTCCTTTTGTTTTAACATATTTGAAATACACTTTCTTTGCATTCACATTGCCCCAATACTAAGTCATATACGGAGAAGGAAATGGCTACTCACTCCAGTGTTCTTGCCTGGAGAATTCCAGGGACCAAGGAGCCTGGTGGGCTGCTGTCTATGGAGTCACACAGAGTCGGACACTACTGAAGTTAGCAGTAGCAGTCTCAGTAAGTCATTTAATACACATTGAATTTTTAAAATGTTGTATACTTTGATAAGTTATCTATTAAAAACAAAAGCTTAAACTTGAAGATTTTTGATTTCATTTATTTTCATTGTAATTTGCTATTTTTCAGTCTCTAAATTGTGTCTGACTCTTTAAGACCCCATGGACTGCAGCATGCCAGGCTCCTCCTTCCTCCACTACCTCCCAGACATTCAAACTCATGTTCACTGAATTGGTGATGCCATCCAACTATAGTATTCTCTGTAACTCTGTTCTCCTCATGCCTTCAATCTTCCCCAGCATCACAGTCTTTTCCAATGAGTTGATTATTCACATCAGATGGCCAAAGTATGGGCACTTCAACTTCAGCATTAATTCTTCCAATGAATATTCAGGGTTGATTTCCTTTAGAATTGACTGGTTTGATATCCTTGTTGTCCAAGGGACTCTCAAGAGTCTTCTTCAGCACCACAGTTTGAAAGCATCGATTCTTTGGCACTCAGCCTTCATTATGGACCAACACTCACATCTGTACTGGAAAAATGATAGCTTTGACTAGATCAACCTTTGTTGACAAAGTGATGTCTCTGCTTTTAAACATGCTGTGTAAGTCTGTCATAGCTTTTTTTCCAAAGAGCAACTGTCTTTTAATTTCATGGCTGCAGTCATGGTTTGCAATAACTTTTGGAGCCCAAAAAGATAAAATCTGTCACTGCTCCAACTTTTTCATTTTCTATTTGTCATGAAGCAATGGGACCAGAAGCCATGATCTTAGCTTTTGGAATGTTGAGTTTCAAGCCAGCTTTTTCTCTCTCCTCTTTCATCCTATCAAGAGCCTTTTAGTTTCTCTTCACTTTCTGCCATTAGAGTGGTATCATGTGTATATCTGAAGTTGCTATTTCTCCCAGCAATCTTGATTCCAGCTTGTGATTCATCTAGTCTGGCATTTCACATGATGTACTCTGCATATAAGTTAAATAAGCAGGATGACAATATACAGCCATGTCATACTCTCTTCCCAATTTTAGACCATTGTAATAGCTCTGGAAATCAATAAAAGAGACTCTAAGCTAAATGTATATCACCTACAATCAAATTTAATCCTAAGAAAATATTGTTTTTTAATTACTAATCTACTCTTGTGGGGGAATTTTTGATAACAAGATAATGCATATTACTTAGTACACAAATGACAATATTAGCATCTCATAATTTGATTCCTCCAAACTGTGAAGAAACAGATTCAAAGAGATGTTGCCAGGATATTGATAACAAACTTCAAACTTATTAGTGTTATTTTTTCCTTGGTAAAGTATCCCCACTTCTTTACCTAGCCCAGCTTCTGAAGGTAACATATATACTCAGAAGAAAGTTTATGTAGGTTCTAGAAGGACAGGGGAGAAGGATGGATCATCCACTTAGGTAGATACAATCTAACAAAACATATACAATTCTTGTCTGCTGAGAACTGTACAACACCATAAAATGAACCAAAGATGATCAAAATAAACAGGCATGCAGTGTGTTTGAATTAGAATATTTAATATAAAAATGAATGCCAATTTCCCTAAGTTGATATACAAGTTTAGTGTGATTCTTATCAAAATCCCTACAAAGATTTTTGTAAGTATAGAAAAGATTATTCTAAACTTGATATAGAAGGGCAAATGAACCATTCTTTTTTATTTTCATTTTTTAACACTATTGTTTTTAAACAAATTTTATTGTTGATTTATAATGTTTTAGGTATACAGTAAAGTGATTTACATATTCTTTTTTTTCAGATTCTTTTTGATTATATGTTATTATAAGTTATTGAATATAGTTCTCGGTCCTATACATTGAGTTTTTGTTGCTTTTCTATTTCATTGTGGTTTTAAAGTGCATTTCCTAATGGTCAATGCTGTTGATTTTTCTCATGTACTTATTTGCCATATGTATACTATTTTAGTAAAATGTTTCTTCATGTATTTTGTAATTGGATCTCATTTTGTAATTGGATCTTTTGATCTTTGGGGTTTTTTTTTTTTTGGTAAATTTTGAGAGTTGTTTACGTATTTCAGATACTATCCCTTTGTTAATTATGTGGCTTTAAATATCTCTTCCAGACCAAAGCTCTTTATAGAGTCTTTTGGAGAGCAAAATTTTCTAATTTTGATTAAGTCAAAATCAACTTTTTAAAAAATGAATTATTCTTTAATGTTAAGTGTAAGACTTTTTTGCCTAGACCTAAATGCTAAAGATTTTTTCTGTACTTTTCATAAAAAATTTAGAGTTTTAATTACTTTTCCATTTATACTTTTACTGTTTATATCTGTGAGTATGATTCCTTTTGAGCTGTTTTTTTTCATAAGGGATGAAACTTCTTATATTATTACATTTTCTAGTACCATTGCTTTTTTTTTTTTTTTTTTTTTTTGGTGTGAACCATTTTTAAAGTCTTTATTTAATTTGTTACATATTGCTTCTGTTTTATGTTTTGGCTTTTTGGCCATGAGGCATGTGGGATCTCATCTCCCTGACCAGGGATCAAGGGCTTGGTCTTAACCACTGGACAGCCTGGGGAAATCTAGTTCAATTTTTTTTATCATCATTTCTTCCTGTGAACATTTTTATGTGCAAGAAAATTTTAAAATCTTTAATTATGCCATCATTGTTTTCTACAAAAAATCACTTCAGCTATTTGACAAAGTTCACTCTACCATTTTGAGTAATTATGCATCCTAATCAAGATCAAATTCCTGGAATTCAAGTCCAATATCAAGCATTTGAAACCTAAGTCAGGCCTGAGGCAATTATTTTCTGGGAACCGTGAGTTTCTCCCTTCCAAGAAACTTATATTGAACACCCCACTTGGAAGGAGGAACTCTGTTTTTCAAAACTCTATAACACATTTTATAGCTTTCATTGGAGAAATCTTCTACTTGTTTAAAATCAGGATTCGATTTAATTTTATTTATTTGATTGCACTATGTGGCACATGGGATCTTAGTTCCCTGATCAGGGATTGAACCTGCACCCTCTGTAATGGTAGTGTGCAGTCTTTACCACTGGACCACCAGGGAAGCTCCAGGATTTTTATCTATATAAATTTATAAACAAACACGTGTCTTTCCATGTAACTTCTGAACTATTTGATACCTGAGATCAAATCTTACATTTCATTATATCTTTCATGCTGTCCTGTGCTTAGTCACTCAGTCATATCTGACTCTTTGTGACATCATGGACAATAGCCTGCCAGGCTCTTATTTCCATGAGGATTCTTCAGGCAAGAATACTGAAATGGGTTGCCATGCCCTCCTCCAGGGAATCTTTCCAGCCCAAGGATTGAACCCAGGTCTCCTGCATTTCAGGCAGATTCTTTACCAGCAGAGCTACCAGGGAAGCCCTTTATCTTTCATAGGCATCAGAGCAAATATTTAATTATTTACAAATAGGTCTCAGAGAGAACTTAAATACATCTTACTTCAGATCCTCGCAAGCACCAACAATCATGTGCTCATATTTCCTCTAGCACATTTTTTTTTTTTTTTTTTGATAAATCAAACCCATTTGAACACTTACAGAGTTGTAAAAAACAGTTTCAAATATAGGACTTTACTTTAACACCAATTATATAGTTACAATTTTTTCATCTTTAATAAAACAATTTTTCAAAGTTAGTGACTTTTCATTATAGGGACATTGTTCAAATGTAAAAGTAAAAATAACTGTTCAAAGAGTATGAAAATGAAAGTGACTTCCCTGGTGGCTCAGATGGTAGAGCATCTGTCTACAATGTGGGAGACCCGGGTTGGATCCCTAGGTTGGGAAGATCCCCTGGAGAAGGAAATGGCAATCCACTCCAGGACTATTGCCTGGAAAATCCCATGGACAGAGGAGCCTGGTAGGCTACAGTCCATGGGTTCGCAAAGAGTCGGACACGACTGAGCAACTTCACTTCACTTCACTTCATGATGGACTCTTTGCAACCCCATGGTCTATACAGTTCATGGAATTCTCCAGGCCAGAATACTGGAATGGATAGCCTTTCCCTTCTCCAGGGCATCTTCCTGACCTAGGAACCAAACCAGGATCTCCTGCATTGCAGGCGGATTTTTTACCAACTGAGCCATCACAGAAGCCACTCAAAGAATATGTATAAAACTGAATAAAAAATGCAGTAAGAGCACTTCCTTATACATATTAAACCATTTTATTAGAATAAGGCAGCATTTAAGTCACTAAAATGCCACATATTGGATTTGAATAGGAAACACTCAGACAAAAAAAGCAGCAGCTTAGAGTAATGAAATTTGTATGATTCAGGAATGAACTTGTTAGGGACTAAATTTAAAAAACAAAGTAACTCTGCAAAGATTCACCCTTGCATATCTAGCAAATAGGAGTATGATCAGATCTACTTAATGAGATTTCATATAGGTTCTTAATTATGGAAATTAATGGCATTGCTTTAAGTAATGCACAGTCTTTTATACAAAATGGACCACACTGATAAGTAGTTAATATTATTTTATAATGCAGGATTTTTTGGCGAATTCTAACGAAACTTCCAAAAATATCAGCTATATAATATTTAAACTTGAAATATTCAAAAATTACAGTCTTATGTAAATATCTTCCCTTCCTTCCTCCTTTCCTTCTTCCTCCCTCTGTCTCTCTCCTATTTCTCTCAGTGTCTCTAACTTTCTTTCTTCCTTTCTTTCTCTTTCAAATAACAGTTAAGAGCTTGGACAATAGCATAACATTTTATGTGTATATCTTCATTATTTAATTTAAGGTCTCTGCTTTCAATTAATATTAATTTTATGTACTTTAGAAAATATGATAATGAAATGTCACCTACTGAATAAATTAATTTTATATAGTAATTGATTTTTCTCTATTCTGGTGATTACTTTCTTTTGACAGAAGCTGGTTTTGTACTTTCATTTGTTTTCTCATTTTCATATTATTGATTTCAATTGCTAAAAAAAATGGAATTGTTAGACTATTGGTTTATGGTATTAATTTTATTAATGTATGGATTAAACTTTGAGTAATTACACTGTGATGAAGCAATGCTAATATAAATAAATCACTTTATTTGAATACACTACTTTTGGTGGTTATATTAAGTAAGCCTCTCATTCCATAAAAAATATTCGTGATTAAAGCAAAGTCAATACCATAATTTTTCATTCTTTCCTTTTAAGTGTGTATTTTTCCCTCTCCCTGAATTGAGGCCTTTGCCCAGAGAAGGGGGATGCTGAAGGACATGGGAACTGTGTGAGCTCTCAATTCATGAGACAGCTGAACCGGTGCCACAAGGTTTTGTCTCTTTTTATGTAGTTCTTAATCAGAGTCAAATGAAGAAAAAATTTAAAAAACTAATAATCCCAGAAGGATGATCCTAGACTCTATATTTAACGCGTTAATCAGTGGCCAACAAAAGAGTAAATGCTTTCCTTAGTATCAGTTATGTTTCACAAACAATAGGTAATGGGAAAAGTAACTTCTGAACATTTTAGTGCATGTTGAATTGGTAATAAGCAAGAAATCTAGGGATGACAAAATCAGGATTCAATATTTGAATATATAATATATAATAAAAGGGAATGACTTCCTACTTAAATTTCTAAAGCCAGACAATAGAGGAATTCAGATCAAGATGGCAGAGTAAAAGGACATGGAACTCACTTTCCCTCAAGAACACATCAAAATTAAGTTTACATGTGGAAAAGTTTTCACTAAAAATTAACTGGAAAATGGCAGAATTGTTGTACAACCAAGGCTGTAAGAAATGTATGCACTGTTTCTGCATGTAATCTGATAGGAAGGGAAGAAGAGAGATCAGTCTGGGACCTGTGCCTTGGGAGGAGTCAGTTCAGTCAGTTTCATTCACTCAGTTGAGTTTGACTCTGTGATCCAATGGACTGCAGCGCACCAGGCTTCCCTGTCCATCACCAACTCCCAGAGCCTGCTCAAACTCATGTCCACCGAGTTGGTGATGCCATCCAACTATCTCACTCTCTGTCATCCGCATCTCCTGCTGCCTTCAATCTTTCCCAATATCAGGGTCCTTTCCAGTGAGTCAGTTCTTCACATCAGGTGGCCAAAGTATTGGAGCCTTAGCTTCAGCATCAGTTCTTCCAATGAATATTCAGGACTGATTTCCTTTAGGATTGACTGGTTTAATCAGCCTTGGGAGGGGACTCAGAGGAAAAGGGAGATACAGGAATGAGGGAACTACTGCCCCGGGGAGGAAGTGGTTTGAGAGCTGGGAGGATGTAAATGGGGAAGACACGGTCCCTTAGCTGGCTCCAAGATAGCTGGGACTAGTAGAGGGACTGTGGAGAGCCCAGGCTCCATGCATAAGGAGTGGTGTGCACAGGCTTGGCCCCAAGACAGGTGGAGAGAGACCTGCTGGAGAGGTTGCCAGGTTTCCCCAGTTAGAGCCAAGTGAACATTCAGGGCCCCACTCACTCCACACCACATGGCAGCACTGGATCTGGGGCCAAGATCCAGGAAAAGAATCTACTGGGGCTGCATCTGGGTGGGAAGATGGTGGTCATTGTTGGCCACTACTCAAGCAGTGCTTCAGAGGCATCCCAGGTCTCTGGCTGTGGGTTACTCTTCCATTGTAGTTCACTAACCTGCCATGAATGATAAGAGGCCACACAGACCCCGCTCCCTGATCCACATAGTGATCCCAAAACAGGGTGAGGGGCTTTGGAAGCTGCAAGCAGTGATTGGCTGTGAGCAACAAAAGGGACTTGAACCCAAGGCTGTGACTGAGCATAACCACAGGGGTCTGCACAGGCACCTCTGTCTATGGCCAATACTTCGCTTATAGCTGAGAACTCACACAGGCCCCACGTGCTTCAGCAACACCCCCCAAACTGGGGCAAAGGTTTCAGTGCAGGGAGAGAGAAAAATCACACATGTAGAGGGAACAGAGCAAGTTTAGGCCTAAACACTCATAACTTCTGCTTTAGTATCATGGCCTCTAGTAAGGCAGTGATGGCCAGTCAGCAGAAGGAAGTCCCACCTCAAACTGGTAGCTCTAACCCCTGCATCCCCAGCTCTACTTCTTATGAACCTGTCAGCTGCCCACACTCTGAGGAAAGACATAATTTCATCCACATGAAAGTCAAACCCAGCTTTCCCCACCAATGGCATCGGCCATACCACACAAAGTCTAGATAAAGATACACTGATGTAAGATTCCCCCTTCAAGACTGTAATAGGAAACTGCTGCGTCATGGTGCCAAGTACAATGACATCAATTTGAACACACATGAATCACGTGGAAAGATTGAGGTGGTGGTCTGTTGTGGCTTGTCAGAGACTAAATGGATTGAAAAAAAGCATTTGTGCGTGGTAAGGAAAAGGGGCATTGGAGAAGGAAATGGCAACCCACTCCAGTATTCTTGCCTGGAGAATCCCAGGGACGGGGGAGCCTGGCAGGCTGCCATCTATGGGGTCGCACAGAGATGGACACGACTGAAGTGACTTAGCAGCAGCAGCAGCAGGAGAAAGGGCAGCTTCAGCAAGGGGAGATTGAATACACAGAGTTGGAGTGATTGAATCAGTAAATATATTAAGGGTAATGGGAGTCAGGTATTTTACTTTTGGTGTTACATATATAGAAAAGGAAAAAGCAAGAACAAACTCTGCCATGTTGCATTAAAAGTAAAGAAATCTGTTAAAACTCATGTAGTTATATATATATATATATATATATACATACACATACATATATATATATAAGCATAGATGTTAATGTATATGTTTACATATGTATGTGTGTGTATATAGACACACACATACATATACTTGTGTGTGAATATGTATATTCTCTTGGTCTGTCCACTAAGAGAACAGAGGAAAAGTGATAGTTCCACACCCAGCATCCAGATATTGGTTTCTAAAAGGAAACCCTTTTGTCATGTTAAAAGGAAACAGGGCTTCTGAGAGAAATGGTTGATTCCCAGGGCAGAGAAAAGATGTATAAAATGGGCTTGGAAAATATGTGCAAGAAAATAAAGAGGTGTTCAAAGAAAGGTAGAATCTTGTCTAAATGGCATAGAGCTGGTTTAAGAGGCTGCTATCACATCCAATTCCTACAATTCTCATGAGTACTAAGGACGTTGAGTTAGTGGATCTCCTCCCATCAGCCCTGACCTAAGAAGAACAGCCACCTCTGATTTCTTAGTGATGTTGATGCCCCTCTTAAAAGCCAATCTTATTGATTTTACAGATGCAGTGTTCTCCAGGCCCTTTCACAGAACATGGTCATAATGTGAGGTTTCTAACCTTATACAGTATCTCCACACTAACCTGCTCAATTCTCTCTACCTTTAGATTACTTTGCAACATCTCTCAAGACAGCTCTGATCCTTTTACTTTATGTAATTTGCCCATCTACTTCTTCATGCTTCTAGCAGCCATCCTAAGAGCATTATGTCTAAGTGTCTTTGCTGGAATATTCAATTCATAATGATAAACTCTCCCTTGACTTCATTTTCCACACATCTTTTCTTGATTCAGCAGCTGTACAGTCCAGTTTTATCTATAATTTTTTTCCTGGCTCCTGCAAGTGCATCTTGGCTAGTTCCTATATGTTTTGGGGGGGATATAGTTTCATTTCTTCTTTGGGAGGTCTCTCCCTATGCTAGGAATGTTATTTTTGACTTAACCATACTTACCGGTTTAAATATTAAGAGTAGTTTCTCAACAGGAAATGGTTCTTATCTAGCAAGGAAGAGGCCTTGATCTTGACTACCAAAAAGGGAAAACTTTATCAGTGAGATGTGGATCATACCTGTACAAAAACTTGATTCTCAAGAAAATCAGGAAATTCAAGATTTTCAAGTTAGTCAATCAAAGTGTTTCTCTCCCATGTCTTACTCTTCTACTTCTCAATCAGGCCTGCCAGGATGGAGGATTCAAGCTTCTGTGGATTCCTGTTGACTCCTGTGAATGAGGCCTATACTCAATCTTTACTTCTTTCTGTTCTCAGGGTACAGGAAATAAGTCTGTGTATGAATTTCAAGGAGGCCTTCTGGTTTTCAACCTCCAGTTGTCTTTCTCTAAAACTTTTACTGCAACAGCTATCTAACTCCATTTTCCTTTTAACTAAGATTTCTGATGCTGCCGCCGCTGCTGCTGCTGCTGCTGCTGCTGCTAAGTCGCTTCAGTCGTGTCTGACTCTGTGCGACCCCATAGACGGCAGCCCACCAGGCTCCCCCGTCCCAGGCAAGAACACTGGAGTGGGCTGCCATTTCCTTCTCCAATGCATGAAAGTGAAAAGGGAAAGTGAAGTCGTTCAGTCGTGTCCGACTCTTAGCGACCCCATGGACTGCAGCCTACCAGGCTCCTCCACCCATGGGATTTTCCAGGCAAGAGTACTGGAGTGGGTTGCCATTGCCTTCTCCTTTGATGCCTCTAATACAACTCAAATGCCCAATGTATGTGTGATAAGTTGCTCTAGTCGTGTGTGACTCTTTGCAACCCTATGGTCTGTAGCCAGGCTGGCTGTCCATGGGATTCTCCAGGCAAGAAAACAGGAGTGAGTTGCCATTTCTTTCTCCACAAAAGCCCAGTATGTTGCCTCAACTGGCACATTTTCTTCTATCATTATGTCAGCTCAGTTCAGCGACCATTTGAATAATTGTCCTGCTCCTGCCTGCCAGCGAGTCTGAATATGACTCCTACATCTAGTGTTATGGGACCTCATTGCCAACTGACTGACAAAGATCTAGCTTCAAAATCCTAACATAGAGCCTCTCTAGGACTTTTACAGGCACTAACCTTAGTGGTTAGGGAAAACTAACCATGAGAAGACTTTGAGAAGGTGATGAAGATAGGAAGTTACTGGATAATACTTGTAAAAATGAAGGAAACGAAGTTTGGAACACAGAAGTTGAATTCTAATGAAGTCACGACAAAAGACTCAGTCAGTCTCACAAGGACTCTGGAGCTTGCATGGTCACACAGAGTTCCTCTAAATTAGGGCAAGGGATATGGACATTTTTACTCCATTGGATGCAGGTTGATCCAGGATGTGAGCATAAGTTTGGGCAAGGAAGTTCTGTTCAGATAAGGTCAACTGCAAGGAGACAACTAAGAACTCATCAAACAGCCTTCATCTATAACATCCCCAGAAGCTGGAACAGTCAGTTCTCTCTTCCTGAAGGGACGCATCTGGCCAGCACACCACACTATCACAGGTGAAAATGGCTGGGTGAGTTTTGTTCACTTAAGGTATTGACCCAGCAGAAGTTTAGTGATCTCTTTTACTCAATAACTTTGATACCAGCCAGGGTTCTTGGCCTTCCCCAATCAGTAGAAACTGATAAAAGGCCAGTCAAGAAATTCAGGCGAGGCTTTATTGGGGACTCTGCTGCAGCAGGAGGGAGTGAGAACAAATAACATCTTCCTTTGCTCACTCCCTGATGAGGGCAAGCTGGTTCCTTATGTGTGTCTAAGGATCAGGTCATAAGGGTAGCTTAGGTGTTTTGCCCACTCCTTAGGCAGTGGTGTGTGCAGGGGGAATGGACAGCACCCTGCTTTTGTTCCTGACACCCTGTTTTTGTATTTGTTCTCAACTCTTCAGAAGTGGCAATTGGGTTTTTTTTGGTTGTTATCTTTATCTTTTGTCCATAATTTGCCCCAACTGTG
Organism: Budorcas taxicolor; assembly: GCF_023091745.1. Classification (NCBI taxonomy): domain Eukaryota; kingdom Metazoa; phylum Chordata; class Mammalia; order Artiodactyla; family Bovidae; genus Budorcas; species Budorcas taxicolor. The sequence continues at coordinate 45,051,598 of NC_068921.1, forward strand.
CATATTGTTTTTAGCCCCATAGAGTGTATTTGTAATTTGTAGCTCAAGCAGATGTTTGTCCAGGGGCAAGTATTGTTGCACTGTGGCCAACGGTCCCAGGTCCCAGTCTGTCTCCACATGAAAGAGCTGCACTACAGGAGGATTGGCTGTGTGGTACATGGCATGATACTAAGTAGGTGTTTTGAAATATTGAAAGAAACTCCGAGGTAAAGTCTCTTTTTTATTGACACCACCATCTCTGAAAGGACTTCCACAAGTAGTCATAAAAGGTTTGGCTTGATTCCTGCTTAGCCTCAGGAAAATTGTACCTTTGAAAACAATTTAGATGAATATCTGATATTAAATTAACTTCTGAAAATAAAACTGATGGCTTGAACTACATTCTGATAAATTCAGAGTTTCAGAGTGAAATACAAACACTTCTCTCATTTAAAATTTTATAAAAATGATTTAATAGTGTTAAGCCTGCTTTTTCCAACAATATTATATTCATTAAGAACTATATATGGAAATGATTTTAAAAGTGCTGTAGTAGGAAGCTAAATATGGAAAATGTTAAAATGTGAGAATTCTATAACATACAGAAAGTGGTTATCATAATATATTAAAAATTATTCAAACCATTCTGCATTTAGAAATACTAATACCTATTTTTTCCCAGTTAAAGGAGCAATAATGTTTTTTAATACATATAATTAAATAATAAACACAACCAAATACTGATTGATATCTTTGTTAATAAGAAGAAAATGTAAGATTTCTATGTTTAAAGTTGAATAAAATTATGAAATTTTGAAGAATCCAATAATGGTATTTCCAATAGTAGTTTTATATAGTATTGTTAACATAATAAAGTAAATTCAATTACATTTCTGTAAAACACACACACACGGACACAGACACTTATACATTATACATACTGAGATAATATTACACACCTACCAGAATTGCTATAACTAAAACATGACAATATCAGGTTTTGATGAGGATCTAAAGCAATAGAAACTTTAATATCATGCTTATGGGAATATAATTGGCACATATTTTTGAAATGAGGTATGGACATGAGTTTGAGAAAACTCTGGGAGATAATGAAGGACAAGGAAGCCTGATGTGCTGCAGACCAAGGGGTCAGACACGACTTAGTGTCTGAACAACAGCAAACATTGAAGATGAAGATTTGTAAACCACAAAATCCCTGTGCCAGGTGCTCATCCAATTGTGGGCTCTGCAAAAAGTCTCTGCCTGATACCTGATGCCGCTTTGGGCCACTCCGGTCTAATAACCATGTTCATGTAAATCTGAACCTCAAGACGCTGATGAAAAATGAATCCTTATAAGATAAAGGAAAAACTGTTCATGATTCTGAGAGTTCTCTTGTCTGCAAAAACATGGGTGAGATTTCATGATAAGAATCAATTAAGGAAATGATTTATCCAATGGAAAATCAGTTGGCCAAAGAAGTTTTAGGAGTACATTAACTTTAGAGGGAAAGCAAAACACAGAAGCAATCACAATATTAGATCTAACTCTTCATGTCAGTCAAGCAAAGAGCAATCTATGGTCCTGCCTAACTGTTCTGGTTCCAGTATAATCCCTCATCTTCCTTCTCTAGATGTCCCATCAAGAATTTTTTTACAGTTATGGGTAGTCCAGCTCACTTAGACCAAAGTTGTTGTCATAGTTGTTCAGTAGTTCAGTCATGTCCGATTCTTTGAGACCCCATAACTGCCCCATGCTAGGCTTCCCTGTCCTTCACTATATCCCAGAGCTTGCTCAAACTCATGTCCATTGAGTTGGTGATACCATCCAACCATCTCATCCTCTGTCATTCCCTTCTCCTCCTGCTGTCAATCTTTCCCAGCATCAGGGTTTTTTCTAATAAGTCAACTCTTCACATCAGGTGGCCAAAGGATTGAACCTTCAGCATCAGTCCTTCAATAAATAGTCAGGATTGATCTGCTTTTGGATTGATTTGTTTGATCTCCTTGCTGTCCAAGGGACTCAAGAGTCTTGTCCAACACCACAATCTCAAAGCATCAGTTATTTGATGCTCAGCCTTCTTTATGATCTGACTCTCACATTCATACATACTGCTGGAATAGCCATATCTTTGACCTTATAGACCTTTGTCAGCAAAGTAATATCTCTGCTTTTTAATATGCTGTCTATATTTACCATCGCTCTTCTTCCAAGAACCAAATGTCTTTTAATTTCATGGCTGTAGTCACCATCTGCAGTGATTTTGAAACCCAAAGAAATAAAGTATGTCACTGTTTCCATTGTTTCCCCATCTATTTGCCATGAAGTGATGGGACCAGATGCCATGATCCTAGTTTTTTGAATGTTGAGTTTTAAACTACCTTTTGGGTTAAAAATTGCTTTGACCAAAAATAACTTATCCTCTTCTGGAAGGACCTGCATTACACTTGGAGAGACTCTAGCAATATTACCTGGAGGAAGAGTCTAAGAAAGATGATTTTGGAGACCTAGGTTCTGACTGTGTGCTCAGTTGCATCCAACTCTCTGCGACCCTATGGACTGAGCCCACCAGACTCTTGTGTTCATGGGATTCTCCAAGCAAGAATATTGTGATGTGCAGCATTTCCTCCTCCAGGGGATCTTCCTGACTTGGGAATGGAACTCACATCTCCTACGTCTCCTGCTTTGGCAGGCAGATTCTTTACCACTGCACCACCTGGGAAACCCAAGATTCTGACTGACCCTTGGGAAATCAAGTTCTCTCAGTTTTATAGATAGGGACCAATACTTACGTGTGTGCTCGTTTTTTGTTTTTTTTTTTTTTAAATCTCAAGCAGCTGTTTTGACTAGAACATTTTGCTGGACTCTCATGGCCACATTTGATTATATTGTATTGGTTTCCCATAAAACTGCTACTGATTTGCAGTTTGATATAAACTCATCAGATTATATTGAAGGTGTCTCTAAAAACACAGACCTATAAAATTCACTATAAAGATGATTAGAATATTTATCATTCAATCACGCAGTGTTTTCTCTCCAGAAGCCCCACTTCAATTCAGGCATCTTGAAATTACTCCTCGTTTGATTTAAGTATACAAAACAGCTTTAATTCTCCTGAACAAATAGAGGTTTTGTTTGTTCACTTGTTTTGGGGTAACTGAAAAGTTTCTTTGTCTTTTTCTGTGCTATCTTTTAGATAATCATAGAGCCAAATCGATTGCTCACATAAAATCTCAGCTAGGTCATAATGATACACACAGGTCTTATATTACTGTCCTTTAAATTTCATATTATTTTTTGTCTACTTAAAGTTAAAGATATGTCAATCTATTCATGAATTTCCTTATGCCAACATCCTGAGTGAAAGAAAGTGTAGCCAATTAACTGGTATTCCTTTCTTATGTGTGGTTTTATACTCACTGCCGTGAGTTTTTATAAAACAAACCACATATTTTAGAAGTCAAAGGTAAAACTTAAGTAGAAATGAATCTCTTATATGCTTAGATGACAACTTTTCAATAAATACATAAGTGATCATTAAATATTCATGCCATATAAAATATTTTAAAATAATACAATATTGTTAATGTTTTCAAATAATCTTTTGGAAGTTTCTTTCAAACATCAATACTTGATAAGAGCAACATCATAAATAACACTCTAGCACTAAATAAATAAATTCAAATGATAATGGAATATTAGCAACTAGGATTTGGAGGAAAATGTAGAAAAACAGAAAAAATGAAGATGACTTAAAAAATAATATCATATATATATTTTAATAGCTAGATCTCTTTGAATCTATATTATAAGCAGATGACTTTATTAGCTTTCCTTAAATACTAAAACGATTTTATTTATATGTATATGCATACAGACACATAGGTTAATCTTAGAAAAAAGCTTCAATAAATTTCAAAAATTGAAAATTACTCATCTATATTTTCAGTAAATATCAGAGTAAATTTATATAATAGCAATGAAAGTAAAAATCATATATTAGTAAAGAAAACAATGACTCTATATGAAAAGAAATGGTACATTGTCTCAAACCAACTGTTAATGCAATTGAAAATGAAAACTAAATAAAAAATGTATAAATATATGGGATTTTTCTTTTGCTCATCTTTGAAACACAGTAATGCCATACACATTTTAAACAAAAGATTCAGCATAACTAATTGAAGAATTTAATGAGAAAACCCAATAAAAAATTGTAATACAAAGTGGAAAAAATAAATAATAATTCAGGATAATTTTAGCTTTGAAAAGGCATAGATTTTTAAAAACAGTAAGTAATAAAACCAATAAAAATTTAATCAAGTCCAAGGAAGAAATAAAATAATTATAAATGGTAAGCAGATATAGCAACATATTCTTATGATTTGGGAGAATGGCACTGAAACATGTATATTATCAAGTAAGAATTGAATCGCCAGTCTATGTCCGATGCAGGATACAGTATGCTTGGGGCTGGTGCACAGGGATGACCCAGAGAGATGTTATGGGGAGGGAGAAGGGAGGGGGGTTCATGTTTGGGAACGCATGTACACCCGTGGTGGATTCATGTCAATGTATGGCAAAACCAATACATATTGTAAAGTAAAATAAAGTAAAAATAAAAGTTAAAAAAAAATTAATGATAGTGGTTTTCTTTTGAAAACTTGATAATAGTTTTTTAAAAAAATATTAGCTAATTAATTCAAGAAGAAATAGAATAATCTAAGTTTATGTATGCAATAACTATGGCATTATTACACCAATCTGCTAAATCACCACATCCAAAATGGCATATTTGCAAAGTCAAATCATTTTCATGTCAAATAATCTAGTCCAACATAAATAACAAGGTGAGATACTTAGCAATTAATTTTATGATTATACATGCTAAATAATAATATACTTGATAAGGAATGTAATTCAATATAATATAATAGATAATATTATAATTGATAATATAACAATAAATAATATTAGAAATGTATCTCACATATGAACATTCAGGCAAATACCACTAGAGAAAAAAGACACTATTATCAAACAATATAATAAATAGCAGTTTACCAAAACCAAATAAGGTTTATTATAGGATAGTTACAAAACCAATTGATATAATTAACTGCAGCAATAGTCAATAAAACTCATTAATGAAATGATCAATAAGATTCATTTTGATAGCAGATCAACTATAAGTGCAATTTAACTTTTATTCACTTCAAAATATTTTATAAATAAGAAATGCTATTCATTATTATAACTAGCACCTAGTGCTTCCCAAGTGTCTTAAGGAGTAAAGAATCTGCCTGTTAATGTAGGAGACCGGGCAGGAGACTCCAGTTCAATTCCAGCATAGAGAAGATCCTCTGTAGAAGGAAACTCACTCCAGTATTCTTGCCTGGAAAATCCTATGGAGAGAGGAGCCTGGCAGTCTACAGACAATGTGGTCACAAGAAGGTGGACATGACTGAGCATACAAACACACACAGTTGGCAGAACCTGAAAATGTATCACAATTTATGACATAATTAACATATATCAGTATATTTAAGATAAACATTTATCTGTTTCTTCAAATATGAAGACTGTATAAAGATAATAAAATATTCTAATGGACGTTTTAATTATATTATTTTTATTACAACATTATTTAAACATGTAACAAGTTGACAAGTACTTACCTATTCTTCTGACAATTTTATAAAGGCAAAATCCACATAAATCAAATACAAAGTAATAAAATGTAAAATATTGGTATCAGTTTCATGTGAAAGACAATATTAATCAATGAACTAAAATGTCTTCTTTATACCTGTGACAACAGAGACTACTGACAAAGATTCCTAAAAATTCAGCATTTCTTTACAAATACATGTCAGAATTGTTTGAATAATTCATTATTATCCTGTACCTTTTGTAAGACAAAAATAGTTTTAAATCATCATTGATGTAGTATATCTGTAGTATATCTCTGATAACTAAAATAGCACATTGCTCTGTCACAAAATGTCCTTTGCATGTGCTGACAAATCCACGTGCACTTTTTAAAATGATTTCACTGTACCATTACCACTGAAAATAGACTTTTAATTTTGAAATATTACTGAAAGCATCTTTGTATTGTTATTTAAATAGTTTAGATAAATCTAGGGATTCACAAGGACTATTGCTGCCATTCTCTGATTAAGATGTGTCAACAGAAAAAACACACAACCGAAAAGTTACGAGCTATGTTTTATTCCAGGATCTGAATGAGGAATATAGCCTCAGAGACAGCCTCTTGGACAGCTCTGAGGAACTGTTTTGAAGAGGTAAGGGAGGAGTTAGTATATATAGGAGTTTTTGCTGGAAAAATCAACCAACCAAACAAACAAACAGGCAGGTAGTCAAACATCAAAAGATTACTGCTTATCAAACACACAAAAACATATCTAGGTAATGATTTTAGTACTTTTCTGAGTAGGGGAAGAGGCAAGAGTCCTTCAAGGCCTCTTGATATTATCTCTTTGATGTGCATTTTAACAATCTAAAGCCAGTGTTCTGTTTTTCTTCATCTTGAACTCCCCTCAGGGTACAATGTTAGGGGCAGCTGCAGTGGTTGATGGATTGATGGCAGAGATATATTTTGCTTACCGAAATTATGTACAACATTCTTTGTCCACAGATATCTAGCCAAAAACATCTGTATATCTGCATATTAAAAATGACATATTAGAAATTAATCACCTATATTTTGATGTTCACCTGTATCACTGTGATCAACATCCATAAGTAGTATTGACAATCTATCTGGAAACATAAGTAAATCAACTGAAAGTGTTATACCTAACAGGATTCAGGAAAACAAAACCACATCATGATGCTTGAATTATTTGCCCTAAGTCTTATTTTCTTCACCTTTCTGAGGTAAAAGATAAACTCCCAGCCACTTAATGACTTCTGTCCCATAGAAAATTAAGTCATTTCTTTCCATTGATTTCAATTTACATTGCAGGATGCCACAAAAGAATGCTGTATTTTATTTACTAATCCACAACTTTAAATTTCTTGGAATGAAAGAGACTAAGAAGCTGTATGGGGATTTACTCTCATTGTCTTGGGAAGAATCAAATTTTATTCATAAATTGGAGCAAATAGTGATCACCAAGTACTGTAGTTCAAAATTGTTAGGACCCTGTTATATGACTCTAGGGTGCAGTATATTTTTAAAAATTGAGTCTGCAGTCTTAATATTTTATGAATATTTTATTTCATAAGTTATAAGTTATGAGCTTTCATAACCTATGAAAAGAACTTAGAGATACATAATATTGAGTGGTTGTTCATACAAAAAATGCATATTGGTGAATTCATCAGCAAAGTAAAAAAGAAAATAAGAGAAAATCTCAAGATTGGCAATTGGGAATGTAAATTATGGTTCTATGACTCCTATTTATTAACTGGGTTTCCTTAGGCTAGTCACTGTGCTTCTTTATCTGTCATAAGAAGTCTGGACTGAAAAACCTCTACAGACCCCCAAGTTCTCAAATCCTTTTTATTTTTAACCATGATATTAATTCCACTATTTGTTTTTAACTCCATCTTTTTTACACTTACTCTAGGCTACTAAACCTGAGTGTTTCAGTAGCCTAGAATAGGCTTATTGCAAGTAATAACATTCCATCCAGCAAAATTTCTCTAATCATCCAAACAAAAGTAAAGCTGCCTTTCTTTAAATACCTATAGCTTGCATATACTAGTTTTATAGCATTTATTTTGATCTCTTTGGCACTCTAATCAATTATCTTGTCTTGGTTCCACGTGAGACGTCAGGGACCTTTTTGTTGACTCCCTTCCTCCACATTACCCCTACCCCAAGGGCCTTCCAGGGCCACACACACACACAAGGAGGGCAGCGTAAAAGCTCAGTTAAAGTACATTGGACTAGGGAACTACATTGTTTGCCCAAACTTGAATCTTATCTTGCATATAGGAGCTATTAAATCTTTCTCTGAACTTACTTGATTATGTAGCCTTAGCAATTCTACACATATTTCCTAGAAATCTCAGTCCTGAATAAATCAATGTTGACTTTTGAACTTGCTTATGAAACGATCCTCTCAGTTTCAAATGTACTATCTACTATCCCGACTAATAACCACATGTTTTTTGTGGGCCAAATTCTTCTGTTTCTGTCATTTACCTTTATCAGAAACTTGGAGCAAAACTTTTTTGGTTTCCAAGTAGGCCTACTTGGAAAAGTTTCTTTAAACATTTGAAAGAAAAAAAAAAATATTCTGGGAAGATTGCCTGTTTCTTTCAAGTCACTCTATGGTACTCTTATCAGATCATTGATCATGCTGCATTTAAATTGTATGTCAACTTTTACTACACACTAGAGTATGAATTTCTGAGGGCAGGGATTTTTGTCTGTTATCTCTGTATACTCAGTACTTAACATAAAACCTACCAGAGGCCCCCACAGAGCCCAAGCTATCTGAATAAACAAGCTCTATGTCAGGGCCTGAATATACATGAGAACTATAAATTTTCTTTGATGCCTGAGGAAAAGCTTACAACCTATATATGAGGCAATGGGGTGTATAAATGTGACAATAGAAAAATTACTGGGTGACTCATAGGTCTTTTGTTTGAGGAAATTAAAACCCTCTTGCTAAGACAAATTTAAATACTCAGTAAAGAAGTGATAGAAACTGGGCAAGTCAACGAGAGCTAACTAAATGAGCCTATAATACAATTTCTATCCATCGTGCAATATTCCAGAGTGTTTAAAAATGTGAAAATGGATGTCTAGAGAAAATAAACACTATAAATTAGTATTATTCTTGGTGAAAATGTAACAAATCATAGGTCAGACATGAAAAGAAAATTAGTGGCATTTTTTTCTGACTGAATGTTGATATCAACATAAATTATAATTTCAACTAAGTTCATGAAGTGTAAATTAAAATTCTGTCCTACACAGAATTACATACTTTTTCTGTATAAATGCTAGTGATAATTTGTTTTATTGTTCCTGATTTATCATCTTCAAAATCAGATATATATTTCATCCACTGAGAATTATATTTTCCAAAGATAATTCCTCTTGTGATAGATATGTATTCATATATACACATAAATATATATATCATGGTCAGACTATATCTATATCTATAATTATATAGATTTTATGTTTTCTAATCTCTCTTATGTGAAAACATTAAGGAGGGATTTTTCAGTCAAAAATGTAAGTTATTTATCATATTTGAAATGAATTATATGTTTTATTTTTCAAAACTAATTCCACCAGTAATGTCACCTATTTCTGCATTCTATAGAATAATATCTAACTTATTATTTTCTAAATTATTGGTCTTAATTGATGAAGAGATAAATAGCTCATTTCCATGTTTACCAACAATAATTGTGTTTTATAAGGAGTACTACACTAAAAAAGCCTGAAACATTGATATTTCTAAGATAACCTCTTATTATTTTGGAATATATAAATATTTTCCAGGAATAGCATAATTTTTAAAAAATTCAAGAAACATTAATTTTCCTTTCCATTCAGCATTCTAATCTCAATATTAGAGTTTAGAGCCATCTTCCAAAAGGAAGATCCTTGAATTTGTTTTGACCACTTGAAATTATACATTTCATGGGTATAAAAACACTAATGGCTATATGAGTAAGGCAAAAGCTTCCTCAATAGATTTGATGTTATTATTATCAATGCTAACATTCATTGAAGTTTTCAATTTGCTGGACACTGTGCTGATTTTTTAAAATCTTATTTTCACAGAAAAATGTCAGAAGGATGATGTAATTTGGTCAGCAATTATTATGGTCAGCATATTAAATCCCAAGCTATGGTTTTTCCAGCAGTCGTGTATGGATGTGAGAGTTGGACTACAAAGGAAGCTGAGTGCCGAAGACTTGATGCTTTTGAACTGTGGTGTTGGTGAAGACTCTTGAGTGTCCCTTGGACTGCAAGGAGATCCAACCAGTCCATCCTAAAGGAAATCAGTCCTAAATATTCATTGAAAGGACTGTTGCTGAAGCTGAAACTCCTATACTTTGGCCACCTGATGCAAAGAACTGACTCCTTGGAAAAGACCCTGATGCTTGGAAAGATTGAAGGCAGGAGGAGAAGGGGACAACAGAGGATGAGGTAGTCGGATGGCATCACCAACTCGATGGACATGAGTTTGAGCACGCTTCAGAAGTAGGTGATGGACAGGGAAGCCTGGTTTGCTGCAGTCCATGGGATCACAGAGAGTCGGACACGACTGAGTGGCTGAGCTGAATGGAACTAAACTGGTCAGCAAAGCACACCAAAGACAAGTGTTGCAGTCAATGGGGTTGCGAAGAGTCATACACGACTCAGCAGCTTAACAACAACAGTGGTTCATAGTCTGCTCCAAGAAACTCCATTCTTCTTAAGCCACATTGAAATTTATATCTCATTCCCTGGTAGCCCAGATGATAAAGAATCCGCCTGCAATGCAAGAGACCCCGGTTTGATCTCTGGGTTGGGAAAATCCCCTGAAGAAGGGAACAGCTACCTACTCCAATATTCTGGCCTGGAGAACTCCGTGGACTGTATAGTCCATAGGGTCACAAAGTGTTGGATAGGACTGAGCAACTTTCACTTTACAATATGGTGAATGAGACATGACAGTGTTTTGCAGAACAGTAAGTGGCACTATAACACCTGCAAGGACTATTTTGAGACCAAATTTTGGAGTAATGAGAATTTAGAAAGCACATGAAAGTCTATATATGATCTGTACTGGAATAGTTAACAATTGCTAGGAAAATCACTTGGATAAGAGGAAATCAATATAGAAATAAAACAATCTTCTTAATTCAGTTAGAATTCTCACAGAGAATGTATTTTTCATGATGTTTTTTTAAAATCCAAAGTTCTACTAGATTTTGCTCCAATATCTACTCATATAATACCCCAAATAATTTATTTTTCTTAGTTTACTATATAGACGATGAGATGATGGAGCTCAAAATGAAGGTATGTCCTTCCCATGTGAGATAAGGAATAAAACAGGATCAGAGCAGCTAACAGTGGCAATGAAGGAAGAAGGAAATTGTGATCTTATAGTTAGAAGGGCAGACTTTCATTCTCAATTTGGGGGCAACTCTATACATTTCAGTTCTTTCACAGGAGATATTATTTAATATTTCTTATGAGATAGAGTATTTCTGATATGATTTATTTAAAAAGCAAAGGACTATATATTGATACACGCGTGCATGCTCGGTCTCTTCAGCTGTGTTTGACTCTTGTGTGGCATGGAGCAGAGCTCACCAGGCTCCTCTGTCCGTGGGATTATCCTGGCAAGAATACTGATGTGGGTTGCCATGCCCTCCTCTAGAGGATCTTCCCCACCCAGGAATGGAACCCTTGTCTCCTGCCTCTTCTGCCTCACAGCTGGGATTCGTTACCAGCTGAGCCACCTGGGGAAGACCCATGTATGGACCCACTTGTTTGAAATGTCATGCTATGCAATACATGGCCACTGGGTAGGGAAGCAGAGGTTCTGCAACAAAGAGATATGAAAGGAACCTTGACACTCAAAATCTCCCCAGAAAAGCTTGCAGGCAAGGTGACTGAAGACCGGGTTTAATAAACTATATTTAGATGATTGTTTCATGAAGTGAATTATAAGCATTTTTTTAAAGTAAAGTGACTGATTATAAGGTGGTTTTTGAATTTAAGAAAGGGGGATTTATTAAAGCAAGTGTTAACTGAATCACTCTGAAGCCTGATGAAAAAATCTTCCTGTCTGAGATAGGATATATCTCTTTTGTGTGCAGGATGTGATGAAAAAAAGAATGGTTTCTGCAATCAAACAGATGCTAAATTTTACTACATCATTTATTTGTTGTGTGCTAGTTAATATTGATATGTGTGATTCAATATCCTCTTTGCAAAACAGTGGAAATTATGGTTTCTAGTCCAGTGTATTGGAGGAAGGACTGATTGAAATAATACACACAAAATACATCAGTACCTCAGTTAAGTTCAGTTGCTCAGTCGTGTCCGACTCTTTGTGATACCAAGCTCATGTCCATCGAGTTGGTAATGCCATCCAGCCATCTCATCCTCTGTCATCCCCTTCTCCTCTTGCCTTCAATCTCTCTCAGCATCAGGGTCTTTTCCAAGGAGTCAGTTCTTCGTGTCAGGTGGCCAAAGTACTGGAGTTTCAGCTTCAGCATCAGTTCTTCCAATGAATATTCAGGACTGATTTCCTTTAGGATTGACTGGTTGGATTTCCTTGCAGTCCAAGGGTCTTACCGTCTCAAGAGTCTTCTCCAACACCACAGTTCAACAGCATCAATTATTTGGTGCTCAGTTTTCTTTATAGTCCATCTCTGACATCCATATATGACTACTGGAGAAACCATAGCTTTGACTAGACAGACTTTTGTTGGCAAAGTAATGTCTCTACTTTTTAATATGCTGTATAATTTGGTCACAGCTTTTCTTCTAAGGAGTATGTGTCTTTTAATTTCATGGCTTCAGTCACCATCTGCAGTGATTTTGGAGCCCAAGAAAATAATGTCTATCACTGTTTCCATTGTTTCTCCATCTAGTTGCCACGAAGTGATGGGAGTTAATGCCATGATCTTAGTTTTCTTAATGTTGAGTTTAATCCAACTTTTTCACTCTCCTCTTTCATTTTCATCAAGAGGCTCTTTAGTTCTTCTTCTCTTTCTCCCATAACGGTGGTGCCATCTGCCTATCTGAGGTTATAGGTATTTCTCCCGGCAATCCTGATTCTAGCTTGTGCTTCTTCCAGCCTAGATTTCACACGATGTACTCTGCATATAAGTTAAATAAGCAAGGTGACATGTCCAGTTCTAACTGCTGCTTCATGACCTGCATACAGACTTCTCAGGAGGCAGGTCAGGTGGTCTCATATTCCCATCTCTTTCAGAATTTTCCACAGTTTTTTGTGATCTCCACATTCAAAGGCTTTGGGATAGTCAATAAAGCAGAAGTAGATATTTTCCTGGGGCTCTCTTGCTTTTTCAATGATCCAGCCAATGTTGGCAATTTGATTTCTGATTCCTCTGCCTTTTCTATATCCAGTTTGAACATCTGGATGCTCTCAGCTCACATACAGTTGAATCCTGACTTGGAGAATTTGAGCATTACTTTGCTAGCATGTGAGATGAGAGCAATTGTGCAATAGTTTCAGCATTCTTCAGCATTGCCTTTGGGATTGGAATGAAAACTGGTCTTTTCCAGTCCTGTGGTCACAGCTGAGTTTTCAATATTTGCCGGCATATTAAATGTAGCACTTTCACAGCATCATCTTTTAGAATTTGAAATAGCTCAACTGGAATTCCATCACCTCCACTAGCTTTGTTCATAGTGATGCTTTCTAAGGCCCACTTGACTTCACATTCCAGGATGTCTGGCTCTAGGTGAATAATCACACCATCTTGGTTATCTGGGTCATGAAGAGCTTTTTTGTTTAGTTCTTCTGTGTATTCTTGGCATCTTTTCTTAATATCTTCTGCTTCTATTAGTTTCCATACATACCAATTCTGTCCTTTATTGTGCTCATCTTTGCATGAAATGTTCCCTTCGTATCTCTAATTTTCTTGAAGACATCTCTAGTCTTTCCCATTGTATTGTTTTCCTCTAGTTATTTTCATTGATCACTGAGGAAAACTTTCTTATCTCTCTGTGCTACCTTCAGTTCAGTTCAGTTCAGTCACTCAGGTGTGTCCGACTCTTGCAACCCCATGAATTGCAGCATGCCAGGCCTCCCTGTCCATCACCAACTCCTGGAGCTCACTCAGACTCATGTTTATCGAGTCAGTGATGCCATCCAGCCATCTCATCCTCTGTCGTTCCCTTCTCCTCCTGCCCCCAATCCCTCCCAGAATCAGAGTCTTTTCAAGGAATCAAATCTTCGCATGAGGTTGCCAAAGTACTGGAATTGGGTGCAATCTCAAAAACGACAGAATGATCTCTGTTCGTTTCAAGGCAAACCACTCAATATCACAGTAATCCAAGTCTATGCCTCAACCAGTAATGCTGAAGAAGCTGAAGTTGAATGGCTCTATGAAGACCTACAAGACCTTTTAGAACTAACACCAAAAAAAAGGTGTCCTTTTCATTATAGGGGAGTGGAATGCAAAAGTAGGAAGTCAAGAAACACCTGGAGTAACAGGCAAATTTGGCCTTGGAATGCAGAATGAAGCAGGGCAAAGACTAATAGAGTTTTGCCAAGAAAATGCACTGGTCATAGCAAACACCATCTTCCAACAACACAAGAGAAGACTCTACACATGGACATCACCAGATGGTCAACACCGAAATCAGATTGATTATGTTCTTTGCAGCCAAAGAAGGAGAAGCTCTATACAGTCATCAAAAACAAGACCAAGAGCTGACTGTGGCTCAGATCATGAACTCCTTATTGCCAAATTCAGACTTAAATTGAAGAAAGTAGGGAAAACCACTAGACCATTCAGATATGACCTAAATCAAATAACTTATGATTATACAGTGGAAGTGAGAAATAGATTTAAGGGACTAGATCTGTGCTACCTAGGACTGAGTAATCATCCTATATCTTAGATTAGTACTATCATATGAGTTGTAGTAGCACACCTCTGTGCTTTCCTGGTAGCTCAGCTGGTAAAGAATCCGCCTGCAATGCAGGAAACCCCAGTTTAATTCCTGGGTTGACAAGATGCCCTGGAGAAGAGATACCCTATCCACTCCAGTATTCTTGGGCTTCTCTGGTGGCTCAGACTGTAAAGAATTCACCTGAAGTGTGGGAGACCTGGGTTCGATCCCAGGGATGGGAAGATCCCCTGGAGGAGGGCATGGAAACCCACTCCATTTTTCCTGCCTGGAGAATCCCCATGAACAGAGCTGCCTGGTGGTCTACAGTCCATGGACTTTCAAAGAGTCAGACACTACTGATGGACTAAGCATATCACAGCACAGCAGCAGCATAATTCTAACAATAGTAACTCATAGACCCAAGACAACCATTTCATTAAAAATTTTTTTTTTGTTAAAAAAATTATTGAAGTATAGTTGCTGTGCAATGCTGTTAGTTTCAGCAAAGTGTACTGCATAGTGATTTATATCTTCTTTTTTATATGTTTTCCATATAAATGGAAATATGTTTTCCATTATGATTTATTATAGGAAACTGAAGACTTTGTTATTTATCTATATTTTTAAGGCATTTTTTTTCCTTGAAGATGTGCTAATAGCACGGGTTAAACTACAGACGTTTAACATTCAAACATACCTTGAGTAAAATTTCAGATTCTTCTCTGTTCTTTAATAGATGGGCTATCCTATTTTCCAGATCAATTGATTACATATTAATGTTATGTGTTCACTTCTCCAAAATTTAAGGTAATATCATACACCTAGGATCCTACCACTGTAGCTTCCACAACTTCTGGTCATCCTTGTCATTTCTCCTTCTCTTTAATCTTCTTGCTACAGAGATTATCTAATAATCCTTGCACCACATAGAGGTCACACAAGAAAGGGAAATTTTTCTTTCTTAGAAGCAGTGTATCTTATGCATTTTAGCATTTTAGCTCCTCACAATCATTGAGGGCCACAAACAACTTTTGTTTATTTGGGTGTTAGCAATTACTAATTTGGGCTTGGTGGGTGGCAATAGTGGTAAATAACCCATCTCCCAGTGCAGCAGACATAAGAGATCAAGATTTGATCCCTAGGTTGGGAAGATCCCCTGGAGGAAGCATGGTAGTCTACTCCAGTATTTCTAACTGGAGAATCCCATGGACAGAGGAGCATGGTGGGCTACAGTCCATAGGGTTGCAAAATATCAGATATGACTGAAGCAACTTAGCACAGTACAGCACATTACTAATTTATTGAATTAGAATTTTAAATTCAGAAACTGTAAAAAAAATTGATTTCACTTACAAATGATATTAATAAATTCACCATATGTTAAGAAAAATAATATTATGTATGAAAAGCAACCACATTTTCTAACAAAAAATATTGAGAAGAAAGGCATCACTTTTACAAATTTCTTTCATACTTAGTTTATTAGAAAGGAACTAAATTTTCACATTTGCTTCTGCATTATATCCTCAAATTAGGTTAATATATATGAAGCAAATCTGTAAATCATAATACAAATATGTTTTTGGAAATAGAAGAAGAATTTTAAAGCCTTTGAGATAATTATGAATATTATTCTTTGAAATTTCATTAACTAGATATTAGTTCCTAAAATATGAAATGCAATGTGGAATCTATAATTATATTAAAAATATGTTTGTACTCTACTTCATGAACTCAATGTTCTAATTTTCCCTTTGAATGCATTGTTCCTTTTATATGTTTTCAAAACATGCAATTTTGCATAAAAATAGTTCATTAAAATATATGTACCTATCATTATTGACACATTTAAATATACAGTTTAAAAAATACATCTATTTATATCACCACTGATCTAGTGAAAAATCTTTTGTGTTGGGAAAATTTCAAGCTTACATGAGAGGATTCCAATTTTTCCAAAATTCTAGTATTCACTTGAAGTCTGGCAAAAATACTATCACTTCTTTTCCTTAAGATGGCATTATTTTTTTTTTAATTTATTGGAATGTAGTTACTTTGGGCTTCCCAGGTGACACAGTGGTACAGAATCTTCTTGCGATGCAGAAGACCTGGGTTGGAGACCTAGGTCGGGAAGATCCCCTGGAGAAGGAAATTGCAACCCAATACTCTTGCCTTGAGAATTCCATGGACAGAGGTACAGTTCATGGGTTCACAAAGAATTGAACACAACTGAAATTAAAAGACGCTTACTCCTTGGAAGAAAAGTTATGACCAACTTAGATAGCATATTCAAAAGCAGAGACATTACTGTGCCAACAAAGGTCCGTCTAGTCAAGGCTATGGTTTTTCCAGTGGTCATGTATGGATGTGAGAGTTGGACTGTGAGGAAAGCTGAGCACCGAAGAATTGATGCTTTTGAACTATGGTGTTAGAGAAGACTCTTGAGAGTCCCTTGGACTGCAAGGAGATTCAACCAGTCCATTCTGAAGGAGATCAACCCTGGGATTTCTTTGGAAGGAATGATGCTAAAGCTGAAACTCCAGAACTTTGGCCACCTCCTATGAAGAGTTGACTCATTGGAGAGGACCCTGATGCTGGGAGGGATTAGGGGCAGGAGGAGAAGGGGACAACCGAGGATGAGATTGCTGGATGGCATCGTGGACTCAATGGATGTGAGTCTGAGTGAACTCTGGGAGTTGGTGATGGACAGGGAGGCCTGGCATGCTACAGTTCATGGGGTTGCAAACAGTCAGACACAACTGAGTGACTGAACTGAACTGAACTGAGAGACTAACACACATACACACACACAAAGTTGCTCTACAATGTTATGCTGGTTTCTGTTGTACAGCAGAGTGAATCAGTTTTATGTATATATATATCCCCTCTTTTTTATATTTTCTTTCCATTTAGGTCACCACAGAGCTTTAGTAGAGTTACCTGTGCTATACAGTATGTTCTCAATAATTATCTATTTTAGAAAAGTTATGATCAACCTAGATAGTATATTCAAAAGCAGGGACATTACTTTGCCGGCTAAGGTCCGTCTAGTCAAGTCTATGGTTTTTCCTGTGGTCATGTATGGTTGTGAGAGTTGGACTGGGAAGAAAGCTGAGCACCAAACTATTGATGCCTTTGAACTGTGGTGTTGGAGAAGACTCTTGAGGGTCTCTTGGACTGCAAGGAGATCCAACCAGTCCATTCTGAAGGAGATCAGCCCTGGGATTTCTTTGGAAGGAATGATGCTAAAGCTGGAGCTCCAGAACTTTGGCCACCTCATGGGAAGAGTTGACTCATTGGAAAAGACTCTGATGCTGGGAGAGATTGGGAGCAGCAGAAGAAGTGGGCGACAGAGGATGAGATGGCTGGATGGCATCACGGACTCGGTGGACGTGAGTCTGAGTGAACTCCGGGAGATGGTGATGGACAGGGAGGCCTGGCGTGCTGTGATTCATGGGGTTGCGGAGAGTCGGACACGACTGAGCGACTGAACTGAACTAAACTGAATACATATTAGTATATGCATGTCTGCCCACTCTCCCAATTCATCTCACCACCCCCTTCTCCCCTTGGTACCTATATGTTTGTTTTCTACATCTGTGTCTCTATTTCTCCTTTGCAAATAAGTTCATCTGTAGCATTTTTCTAGATTGAACAAGATATTCATTGGTATGAAATATCTGCCAAATGCCTATATTTAAATAATCGTACTTTGTCATTGTTTTAAAGTAAAAATAATCTGTTCTAAAGAAAATAGTTCAAAGCTGAAGTTAATCACACAACTACTTTTTGTTCATGGATGTTACTTGAGGTTGGGAATGCAGCACAAGTGCTTTGTTAGCTCATCTCAGTTCTTCACCCAGAACACTTTAAAGACTTGTATTTAAATTTGAGATTTCTAAAAGTAAATGTCCTTTGCTGAACCATCAAAGCATCTTAAAAAATATTTGTCTTTTTAAGTATTATTATACAGTGGTGAAGAGCATAAAGACAGTTAATGAGGCTCGGTTTTATCATCTTAATTCATGCTAAGGCTCTAACAATTTTATCCATAATTGCTTTTGCACACTGAATGAAAACATCATTTTAGTGGACATGGAAAATAATGTTTTGGTATATTATGAGAAGAATTTTGACCACAAGGACCCTCTGAAAGAGTCTTAGGAAGCTCTAGGATTTTATGAAGCACTTTTAACAAATTGCTTACTTAGAACTTAGAACAGAATTTGAGTAGATCGCATCTATCCTAAAGAGATTTATTTTGAAAATTGTAATTATTTCAGAATTTGTATTAGCAACTTATAAAGTTATTTCCTAGAGATCATTCAAATAAAAAAACTTAGTATATCTAAAATTAAATGGTTTACATAAAGTCACCAAAAACACTAATGATAAACCTAAAATTTATGTATTCTAGGTCAGCCCAGAGTTTTTTCTCTTATACCATTTTCCCTTAATTTAACCTTGTAAAATAAAATTTCTCAAGACATTGATTCTTTTTAAAATATTTCTGACTTCTGACAAACAAATCTTTGAAAAAAATCCTTAAGATTTCGGAATTATGGTTTTGAAATTTTAAGTAATCACAAATTCATAACAAACTTGAGATAGCAAACTAAAATAAATATAATGCAATTAAATCATGAAAACTGCAATAATTACTTCAAAATAAAAATATCACATCACTTGTTAAACACATTTCTAGACTACATGTTTTTGCATAGCCGAGTAGTACACACTGAAATAATATATTTTATTTTTTTCCATTATACATTATCAATCATGTATTCCTATGTGAAAGTTCAATGCCTTTGTCTATTTAGACTAACTAAAAACATAAGAAAAAATAGTTTTGTGGTTTTTTTGCCATATGATGAATTAATTATGGAAGGACTGCAATTTTGAATTTTATGGTACTATTGCAAACACACTAATTAAAAACTAAAGTGTTAATATAGCTATTTTCAAAGAATTTTTCCTATTTTCATATGTATCTTCAATAAAATTATCTAAATGGTGTAAGATGTTAAAAGTTATAAGAATGAAAATAAAAATTTTTCCATATATAAATTTTTTCATATATATATATCATTTTCATATGTATGTGTGTATATATATATATATATATATATATAAATTTTCATATGGATTTAAAATTTCTTTAGAGTAAGGAACCTGGAAAGTGACAATTTGATTTTTAAATTTCAAGGATTTTAGCCCTAAAGTAAGCCTAAGTTTTATATCCTTTCTGATTAACTAAATAGGTTTAACTTATTCATAGTTTGATAATTTTATAAATATATCTCTAAAGGCCACATGGTCTTTATCTCCATAGCCCTCCATGCCAAACAAAATGTTTTTCATACAGTATGCACTTAATAAATGCTGGTCAAAATGAATTTTTAAATGTACCTTCAGAATTCCCCAATTTCTTGGTAGAATAATGTTCATATGACCTACGAAAAATGGAGAGGAAGATGAAGAATGCATCACTTAGATTTCATTTTCCAGGGCACATAGCCTTTTTTATATGCCAGCGTAATGGATACACGGATGCAAGGAAGCTGGGGAATTTTTCTCCTGAGCTGTTCTGTATTTATCATCTATGTTGTCACTGGGTATACAAGGTCTATGCACTTTGTAAGAGGATTTCTGCCTAGAGAGCTATACTTTATTTTCTGCTAAGATGATCAGTATAAAAATGACAAAGTGTTTGCAGCCTGAGCTTAAAAGTAGTTTCTGAAACTAGATCATGTTGTTCTCGGTCTTAATGGAGTCACCAGTATAGCCAATTGTTTAATGCTTTTCCAGCTGTATAGAGATGAAAACCTTATAGGCTCATTTGGTCTGAAATTAATAAACTGAGTGAAGGGAAAAGCCAGTTTACTATTTATGTGAGTCAAAAGGATACACATATAAGCTACTTCCCAATCTACAATTATATTTACACAGAAACATAAAGCAGTGCCACTGTGTTTTCTTCCAAGGACATTGTCAATTAAGGTAATCAAGAAAATTATTAAGAAGTGCTTTGATATCATGAGGAAGAATACTGAAAATGAAGAATCCATCTTATTATCATTCATGATACATTTCAACTGAACATTTTTTTGTGGTGCCCATTCTCTCATTCTGGTGTAAGCAGTTCATATTACAGGTTAAATTGCAGATACTCCTGAATATCAATAATTAAACTATAATATTTCTAACAGTTTTTTCATACCACTATAGAAAAGATCAGGTCAATTATGAAATAAAATTACATAAAGAGAAAATAGTTACTTCATCAACTATAACTCATTGAATGACATTTATTTCCATCAAATATATTATTGAATTCTTATGGAGAGGGATACATAGTTCAAATTTCATTTGTTAAATTTTGGATTCTTAACATTTATATTTAGTTTTGTGCTGTACTTTTCTCAAGTTAAAGAAAAGCTTTAAAAAGATGAAGATCCAATCAATAAGGAGGTGAAATTTGAAGAATCAGGTTAAAGGTTATTTCTGAATTTTCTTTTGACAACAATGTAATGAAAAACAAAGTTTTCAATTTTTAAAATACATTTTCATAGAATCTTAAATTCCATCTAGCTATGTTTTTTAGTGATGCTTCTATATCAAAAGACAGCATATTAAAAAGCAGAGACATTACTTTGCTGACAAAGATCCATGTAGTCAGTGTTATGGTTTTTCCAGTAGTCATGTATGGATGTGAGAGTTGGGCCATAAAGCAGGCTGAGCGCTGAAGAATTGATGCTTTTGAACTATGGTGTTGAAGAAGACTTTTGAGAGTCCCTTGGATTGCAAGGAGATCCAACCAGTCAATCCTAAAGGAAATCGATCCTAAATATTCACTGGAAGAACTGACACTGAAGCTGAAGCTCCAAAACTTTGGCCAGCTGATGCAAAGAGTGAACTCATTAGAAAAGACCCTGATGCTGGGACAGATTGAAGGCAGGAAGAGAAGGGGACAATGGAGGATGAGATGGCTGAATGGCATCACTGACTGAATGGACATGAATTTGAGCAAGTTCCAGGAGATGGTGAAGGACAGGGAATCCTGGCATGCTGCAGTCCATGGAGTAGCAAAGAGTCAGACATGACTGAACAATAACAATATCTCAAAACATTGTATTGGAAGTGATTATCATACTATGTATTATTAAATAAGTTGACATTGATGGTCAAATATTCAAACTGTATTTCCTGTAAGGAGCATAAAAAGGTGTTATTTGGTGTCATTTGATTTAGAGAAGTTTGTTTAGTGGAATATTTTCTCTAAATGGAAAAGTTTTTAATATTGGCAATGTGTATGTTACTGTGGAATTATTTTGAGTACTGTTATCTAACACAATTCTTAATACTCTGGAAACTCTATTGTAATGGGCCCATTATTTTTAAAGACTATTTCTGAAATTTAATATTTTTATAATATTGTACTTATTACAATGAATGTTTCCATCTCTTTTAAATCTTATTCTGTAATGATTACACTGAAAATTTGAAATTGTTAGAATTTCTCTAACTCACAATAATGATGACCTAGGCGGGGGAAAAAGCAACTACTTGTGGAAGATCTATTATGTGCCAAACAACACACTAGACATTGTACATTCATGATCTCTGATAATCCTCACAGTGGCTTCTGGGCAAAATCATAATATACTCAATTCACAGATGACAAAAGTGTGTCTCAAGGAGTATAAAAAGCTTTTCTAAGGTTACACACTGCTGCTGCTGCTGCTACTGCTGCTGCTGCTGCTGCTAAGTCGCTTCAGTCGTGTATCACTCTGTGCGACCCCATAGAGGGCAGCCCACCAGGCTCCCCTGTCCCTGGGGTTCTCCAGGCAAGAACACTGGAGTGGGTTGCCATTTCCTTCTCCAATGCATGAAAGACTAGTAAGTGTCAAAACTGGGATTCAAGCCTAGAGCTTCTTCTATTGTGAATGATTTCCTCTGAATTTATTTGGAATTTTCTTGGAACTTGTGATTAAAGTTGATTGCAACAATCATGATGAACTTATAATGTATAGCTAAGTATCTTTATGCTATGGTTATATTATCATTTAGATTATATTTTAGCTTAGCAAGAGCTGTTTGATTAGTATCTGTTCCTCTGTTTTCTTTCACTGTTTCCCAAAAGATAATCTTCTGTCAGTAAAGATGAGGCATTGATAAAAATAATGAAACCATTTAATTATCTATATCATCATCTATCAGAAGTGAGTAAGGCTTATGAACTCTAATCTAGCATTTGAATGGACTCAATGTTTAATATGCTTGTATTGGGTTATGTTACAGGTTAGAATATTAGTCAATTTGCTTCCTGGGTCAATAGGTTAAGTAATTTTCATTCTGTTTCAAGGAAATAAAGACATTCATTTATAAGAATTAAATATATTTTAATAAGGTCACCCATAGCCTTTCCTGCCGGGGTCAGCCCCGGTGGATCCAGGGAATTCGAAGGTGGGGAAGGCTTCGGCGTCCTTGGAAAAATACATATTTAATCACAGATATATAGAGAGATTAGAAACGGATAGTGTAGTAGGAAAATTAGTGGAGAAAAAGAGGCTGAATAACTTGGTTTACGTGGAATAGCATCCATGCTCCAGATGGGAATTCAGCCAGAAAAACGGGGAGCAAGAAAGGAACAACATGGAAAAAAAAAAAAAAAGAAAGAAAGAAATGACATGGGGAAATCAGTCTTTCTGGAAACTGATCCAATTTCTTTACTTTTGGGTTTGCTTATATACCTTTTGTTACACATAGGGATGAATACAGAGTCACGCGGGGGTCAGCAGTCCTGACCTTTATCAAAATCAGGTGCTTCACATAAATGTATAAAAAAAGGTCTTAGGGATATTACATCATCTTCTGGCCATGAGACCCGCTGACATTTTATGATCCTTTCTTTCTGATAACCAAAAAACTTATTTTTTCCAAGGGTGTTTTTTCTTAAACCAGGCACCACCCTCCAAATAAAGTTACATTCCTATAGGATGAGGGTATAGCGAGTTACAATCAAGAAAGGAATTTATTTAACCCAAGGATAACATGATTAATCTTAAAGGTTAATGCTTATTTCTCCTATATGCTAGTTATATTCATTATAAGGGCAGAGAATATGGAGATTTAGCAGCAAACATCAGCCCAACAAATGAAAATCCTTTCACCAATGTTCCCCTTAAGATCTATTTAGTCTTAAGATAGTGATAAAGTTACATTTTTACATAGCAAGGACACAGTGATTTATAACAAAGTACAGTGATCTATTACAAAAGAGAAAATTCATTAACTCAAAAAGTCTAGTATTGCTAACCTTAAAAACTACTATATTTCCTTTTCTATATTCCAAATACATTGATTAATATATTCCCAGGCGCCTAAGGATATGGAGGCCTGGTGGCAATCATTGACTCAGCAATGAGAAAAGCCCTATGCTAATTAAGACTCTCAAAATACTCCAAAACTCTCTGTGCTGTTTATGGTTGAGAGGTAGTAAACAATCATGTGTGTAGTGGCAGGAGTATGGATAATCCTGTCACACAAGCTAGTCTGTCAGCAGAGAGATTTGACCTAAGACACCCTTGTCACACCCAAGGCAGGGAATTAGCAGCAATTGTTGGCACAACAAATGAAAAACCCTTCACCAATATAATTCCTAACCAACCCACTATACTAATGATTTCCAACTCCCCAAAAGAATTTGCCTTTAGTAAGTCTAAAACATCTCGTGCCTCTCAGATTGGGAGGCTGTAAACAATCACATTTGGCCGGACGAACCTATACAGGCGGGCTAGATAACCTTCAGAGGAGTCCATAAGCTGAAACACTCTTGTCACGCCCAGGAATTTTTATTGCCTTGGAGCTGTACCTTTACTCCTTTCCCGAGAGAAATGGTTATGGGGGAGAGCCCCCCTTAAAATCAGAGGTGTAGGTGAGAGCATAAAACAGACTCTGGTTTGGGGATAGATGCTCTGGAACAAGGGGTTTCCTGAGGCTTGATCACGCCTTTGTGTACGCCAAGCCTCCTTCCTCATGACCTTTACCATGGGCGGAGTTCCTCACGCTGGCCCCTGACACTTTCCTTTACCAAAGAGTAAAAAATTTAAAGATTATGAACTTCTGTTATTGGAACTCCTTTTTCCATCTATAATACCTTTCATTTTGCAATATTTACTAAAGTGATATTTCTCTAATGATGTTCTGAAGATGCATATATCCACAAATGAACTTGCATCATCTTGATGCATCCAGTGTGTTGAAAAAAATAAGAGAAAGACAAATGCTTGAAAATGTATTTTTAACATTATTAAGCACCATTACTCTTATATTACTATTATTGTTGTTTACCATATTCCTAAATAACATACTACACATAAAAGCACGGATAGCCTAAAAACAATTTGATATGGTTTGTAAGACTTTGTAAGACTTAATACCATATCTAATATCACATCTGAATAAAAGCAGTGATTTATTAGCTTTTTTATTATTTAATGGAAGAAGGCATGGTATCACATTGGGTTTAGCTATATGAGTATACTCCATAGAAAATTGTGAGCTTATAGACATCATTCTCCTGCTACTACCATGCAATGTAAATATTTCTTTCTTTCCCAAACATTCTCTTTCTTTGAAGTTTATGATATCCCTATAGTACGGCACCAACAGGTTGTTATTCATATTGCAATAGACTCTATGATTTACAACTTATCCTTTCAACAAATTGCAATTTGTGAGTTGAAAATACATTTTAGACAAGGGTACAAATATTCCTTCTCTTCAAATATTTACCAGTTTTAAATTTAAGAAAGTGCATTCCAAATCTTATGTAGAATGGAGTTGAAAAAATAGTATGTACTGAAAAATTGTTAGTTAATGTAATTCTCTTAAATTTTATTTTAATTTAAAACTTTTATCAAACTAAATTCATGTCCTATCACTATTCTTAAAGCCCTCCAGTAAGTCCTCAATGAAAATTAGAATAAAATTAAAATATATTAACTAATCTAAAAGACTGTGTAGCATGATTTCATTTACTTCTCTAAACTCATCTCACTCTGCCTCTCTGCCTCCCTCAGCTGTACTCCACTTACAGGAGCCTCCTCTCTCCCTTGAACACAACAAACTCATCTCTGTCTCTGAGTCTGTGAATATTTCTTTCTTTGTCCCAGAGAGCTACTCTCATTGAACTTACCATTACTGCTTATGGTACTCACATTAAATTTCACCTAATTGCAATCACTTTTTAACCATTCTAGTGAAAGCAACCAGGAGACCCCGGTTTGATTCCTACATTGGCAAGATACCCTGGAGAAGGGATAGGCTACCCACTCCAGTATTCTTGGCCTTCCCTGCTGACTCAGATGCTAAAGAATCTGCCTGTAATGTAGGAGACGTTGGTTCTATTGCTGGGTTGGGAAGATCCAATCCCTGGAGGGAGGCATGCAACCCACTTCAGTATACTTGTCTGGAGAATCCCCACGGACAGAGAAGCCTGGCAGGCTAAAGTTCATGGGGTCACAAAAAGTCATACATGACTGAGTAAGCACAGTGAAAGCAACCACTAAACACCTTCCACAAGGATCCTTCCACTTATACTCTATCTCATGGCTCTTTTCAAATTTCATTCATATTACTGATGTGCTCCATGTTTAGTATATAATTCACTTGGAATTGCATTATTTATTTTATATTTTTTTTAATTGAAGTATAATTGCTTTACAAAGTTGTGTTAGTTTCTGCTTTACAAAGAAGTGAGTCAGATATATATACATATATCTCCCCTCACTCTTGGGCATCCCTCCCACTCCCCACACCCCTCTCCCCCCTCATCACTTTATATTTTAGCTTCTATTTCACTCTGCAGAAATTTTAAATATTATATGGATAGAAATGATGCTATTATTTTGTTTACCATCATTGCCATAAGAAATTGCAATAGTGCCTGTGCACTAGAAATACTAATAGAATAGCCACACATATCTATTTACTGTATTTACTAGAGGAATGTTTTCAAGGGTTTTTCAATAATTATCTTGTGGTCTTAATGAAAAGTCTATCAGCATTAAAAAATAGTCTTTGTCTTAAAAATGTATCTCTTCTGTTTCTTATGAACTTTCTCATTCCCAAGAATATATTGTTCTCTTTAGTTACTAAGGATTCCAAATCAAACTTATGACACTTCTCCAGAGACATGCAAAGTCATGGGGTATAAACACATACATGCAATTATTTGTTTTAATTTTTCTTCCTTTGAATTCCTCTTATCAAACCTTCACAATAATTTTATGTTATATACTTAGAACAATGGCCTTAAATCTTATGTGGGATTGAAGTGAAGTGAACAATTTTATGTTATATACTTATAACATAATAATGGCCTTAAATCTTATGTGGGATTAAAAAGTGAATAAGACTTTCTATCCATATACTGAAAGACACCACTGAGACATCATTTGTTCATTCCAATAAAAACCAATGACAGCTATTAGAGATATGTTTACTTAAGAATGAAAATATGCCATCAAGAGTCACAAAATTCAGATCTGCTTACCATTGTCTCTTCCTCTGAAAGGCAGAAAATATTTGCAGACCTCTAGCATAAACTGATCTCAGTTCTGTCTCAGGATTCTCTTCTGAAGCCAAACCCTTAATTGTGGTACTACATATGCAGTGTGGATATTTCTATTGTTCAATACTTATGACCAGACACCTGTCTTAATGCCCAAGGGTGCAATAGCTTAGGCAGTCTGAGCCATCTGCTGCTGACATTCTCAGAATATGCTGGGTCCAATTTCCTAGGAATGATATAAGAAGTCCTCTGCGACCCACACTTTTAAGCCTATCTGATCACATTGGCAACTGCATGGATGTCAGAGTGAACCATATCTCAAAATGGGAATGCCAGATTGCATGAAGCTGGTGACTGATGGACAAGGGGCATGACAAAGCAAAACATTTTAAAATGTTAATATCTAAAACACTCACTGTAGAGTTTCTGTGTTTTAGTGAAAACACATTTTCCTTCAGATAGCAATCTCATATTATCTTGCTCCACTCAATGTATCAAATTAAGAAACTCTTCACCTTGGCTCTTTGGGAGGAAGTTTTGTCTCTTTATCTAATTATTTGTGTAAATTCCAATAGCTTTAAAAAGAATAGAGACACTCAAGGTAACCTAAAAGTGAGGCATTCTGTTTGTCTTTGAAATTCATGAAGTTTGTGGAACACTTTCAAAGAAAGACCTTTTCGATCTTAGGAAACACTTCATAGAATGTGCAGTTTAATCTAAAATTCAACTTCTCTAAGCTTTGTACTTATAATTAGTATTAAATTGCTTAATAGTATCAGTTCTTCCTGAGAATGAATCTTCATTTGAACTTGTTTGAGATCAAAAGAAAAAAACATATTCAAATTTTCCCTATTAAATCCCAAAGCCCTCAAACAAGTGGTCTGGCTAAAAGGTGTTTCAAACTATTAAAAATGCCCCAGAGCAGCTTGTTAGGAGATATCAGTTAATACAAATGACCAGATTTCTAGCGCTCAATATGTCACTCCTTGCACAATCAGTGCCATTGAATTATTAATAGTACAACATTCTGGGACTTGCCTCAATGATTTCCATCTAAATTTAAAGAAAAGTTTTAAAACATATAAGAACATTTTCCACTACAGCTATTTTTTATCATGTTTATTTCAAGATCCCATTTTTAGCTAGAGATTACAAAGTAATACAAAGTTCTTTATCTGATATTAGAGATTATGGCTCCATGAGTTGTGATAATTGTAGTTTTTGCTCAGCCGTAACATTTTTCTCTTCGAATAGATAATTCAGAATAAATTTTCCAGAAACATCTCTAAAGCCACCTGGCCTATCAATATACCTACTTGAAGAACTTCTTAGAGTTCTGAAAGAAAAAAAGGAATGGCAGTTCATTTCTTGATATGGGAAGAACTAAAGAGATGTGTCTTAGTATTCCCAAAACAGTCAATGCACCAGGGTGATTATATCTACCACATTTCTGATTAAAATTTTTTGCTAGCCAAGAGGAGAGGAGCATTTTGGTCAATGAAAAATAACTGATTTGTTAACATTTATTTTATTTGTGAGAATAAATTGATTTATGATACAGTGAGTACAAATGAAAAGGATAACTTGTAGAATATCTAATCACCTTATCTATATACTATCTACATAGAACAGTGTGTATTTCTTCCTTGGGATGATTTTTTTTTTTTACTTTTTTTTTTTTTAACTTTATTTTACTTTACAATACTGTATTGGTTTTGCCATACATCAACATGAATCTACCATGGGTGTACACGTGTTCCCAATCCTGAACACCCTCCCACCTCCATCCCCATACAATCTCTCTGGGTCATCCCAGTGCACTAGCCCCAAGCATCCTGTATCTTGCAATGAACCTAGACTGGCGATTTGTTTCTTATATGATATTATACATGTTTCAATGTGATGATTTATTGCTGTGTGTTTTACACAATTTTAACAAACATGTGGTAAAAGAGTAGAGTCTATTTTTGAAATTCTTTTGGTAAAACATTTTCAATGTATCATAAAAAATAATTGATACTCACTGTATAAAATTTTGGTCCTTGAAATGTCAGTATGTTTCAGTATTTACCAGGCAAATGCATTTTTGAGAGGTACTCATAATAAACACATCAGTCTGGTGCTTAAAATTAAAAAAAAAAAAAAAAAAAAGTAGATTTTGACAAGCCTTAGAAGTCTATGTTCTGTCTCTCTCCACAGAAGTTGAGAAATGGGTGAATTTAACTCAGAAACCATTATATCTACTACCGTGGGCAGGAATCCCTTAGAAGAAATGGAGTAGCCATCATGGTCAAACAAGAGTCTGAACTGCAGTACTTGGATGCAATCTCAAAAACGACAGAATGATCTCTGTTCGTCTCCAAGGCAAACCATTCAATATCACAGTAATCCAAGTCTATGCCCCAACCAGTAATGCTGAAGAAGCTGAAGTTGAACGGTTCCATGAAGACCTACAAGACCTTTTAGATCTAACACCAAAAAAAAGATGTTATTTTCTTTATAAGAGACTGGAAGGCAAAAGTAGGAAGTCAAGAAACACCTGGGGTAACAGGCAAATTTGGCCTTGGAATGCAGAATGAAGCAGGGCAATATCTAATAGAGTTTTGCCAAGAAAATGCACTGGTCATAGCAAACACCCTCTTCCAAAAACACAAGAGAAGACTCTACACATGGACATCACCAGATGGTCAACACCAAAATCAGATTGATAGTATTCTTTGCAGCCAAAGATGGAGAAGCTCTATACAGTCAGCAAAACAAGACCGGGAGCTGACTGTGGCTCAGATCATAGCTCCCTATTGCCAAATTCAGACTTAAATTGAAGAAATAGGGAAAACCACTAGACCATTCAGGTATGGCCTAAATCAAATAACTTATGATTATACAGTGGAAGTGAGAAATATATTTAAGGGCCTAGATCTGATAGATAGAGTGCCTGATGAACTATGGACTGAGGTTGGTGACACTGTACAGGAGACAGGGATCAAGACCATCCACATGGAAAAGAAATGCAGAAAAGCAAAGTGGCTGACTGGGGAGGCCTTACAAATAGCTGTGAAAAGAAGAGAGGCGAAAAGCAAAGGAAAAAAGTAAAGATATAGGCATTTTTGAATACAGAGTTTCAAAGAATAGCAAGAAGAGATAAGAAAGCCTTTCTCACTGATCAGTTCAAAGAAATAGAGGAAAACAACAGAATGGGAAAGACTTGAGATCTCTTCAAGATAATTAGAGATACCAAGGGAATATTTCATGCAAAGATGGGCTTGATAAAGGACAGAAATGGTATAGACCTAACAGAAGCAGGAGATATTAAGAAGAGGTGGCAAGAAGACACAGAAGAACTGTACAAAAAAGATCTTCACGACCAAGATAATCACGATGGTGTGATCACTCACGTAGAGCCAGACATCTGGAATGTGAAGTCATGTGGGCCTTAGAAAGCACCACTACGAACAAAGCTAGTGGAGGTTATGGAATTCCAGTGGAGCTGTTTCAAATCCTGAAAGATGATGCTGTGAAAGTGCTGCACTTAATATGCCAGCAAATTTGGAAAACTCAGCAGTGGCCACAGGACTGGAAAAGGTCAGTTTTCACTCCAATCCCCAGGAAAGACAATGGCAAAGAATGCTCAAACTACTGCACAACTGCATTCATCTCACAAGCTAGTAAAGTAATGCTCAAAATTCTCCAAGCCAGGCTTCAGCAATATGTGAACCGTGAACTTTCAGATTTTCAAGCTGGTTTTAGAAAAGGCAGAGGAATCAG
Source organism: Budorcas taxicolor (assembly GCF_023091745.1). NCBI lineage: Eukaryota > Metazoa > Chordata > Mammalia > Artiodactyla > Bovidae > Budorcas > Budorcas taxicolor. The sequence continues at coordinate 45,082,518 of NC_068921.1, forward strand.
ATATCAAATTGCCAACATCCACTGGATCATCGAAAAAGCAAGAGAGTTCCAGAAAAACATCTATTTCTGCTTTACTGACTATGCCAAAGCCTCTAACTGTGTGGATCCCAAAAAACTGTGGAAAATTCTGAAAGAGATGGAAATACCAGACCACCTGATCTGCCTCTTGAGAAATCTGTATGCAGGTGAGGAAGCAACAGTTAGAACTGGACGTGGAACAACAGACTGGTTCCAAATAGGGAAAAGAGAATGTCAAGCCTGGGGATTGTTACCCTGCTTATTTAACTTATATGCAGAGTACATCATGAGAAATGCTGGGCTGGATGAAGCACAAGCTGGAATCAAGATTGCTGGGAGAAATATCAATCACCTCAGATAGGCAGATGACACCACCCTTATGGCAGAAAGTGAAGACGAACTAAGGAGCCTCTTGATGAAAGTGAAAGAGGAGAGTGAAAAAGTTGACTTAAAGCTCAACATCCAGAAAATGAAGATCATGGCATCTGGTCCCATCACTTCATGGGAAATAGATGGGAAACAGTACAGTGCAAACAGTGTCAGACTTTATTTTGGGGGCCCCAAAATCACTGCAGATGGTGACAGCAGCCATGAAATTAAAAGACACTTACTCCTTGGAAGGAAAGTTATGACCAACCTAGATTGCATATTCAAAATCAGAGGCATTACTTTGCCAACAAAGGCCCATCTAGTCAAGGCTATGGTTTTTCTAGTAGCCATGTATGGATGTGAGAGTTATACTGTGAAGAAAGCTGAGTGCCACAGAGTTGATGCTTTTAACTGTGGTGTTGGAGAAGACTCTTGAGAGTCCCTTGGACTGCAAGGAGATCCAACCAGTCTATTCTAAAGGAGATCATTCCTGGGTGTTCTTTGGAAGGAATGATCTAAAGCTGAAACTCCAGTACTTTGGCTACCTCATGCGAAGAGTTGACTCATTGGAAAAGACTCTGATGCTGGGAGGGATTGGGGGCAGGAGGAAAAGGGGATGATAGAAGATGAGATGGCTGGGTGGCATCATCGACTCAATGGACATGAATTTGAGTGAATTCTGGGAGTTGGTGATGGACAGTGAGACCTGGCGTGCTGGAATTCATGAGGTCACTAAGAGTTGGACACGACTGAGCGACTGAACTGAACTGAACTAAAGTCAACAGAAGTATATATTTTAAATGATGAAATATCACTGTAGACCTAACTGGAGAAGCCAATACAGTCACATGTTATAAGAAGTCATACTTGATCATTTCTAATATTATTTGGACTTCCCCAGTGACTCAGTGGTAAAGAATACTCTTAGCAATACAGGAGATACAGGAAATGTGGGTTCAATCCCTGGGTTGGGAAGATCCCCTGGAGAAGGAAATGGCAACCCACTCCAGAATTCTTGCCTGGAGAATCCCATGGACGGAGGAGCCTCGTGGGCTACAGTCCATGGGGTTGCAGAGTCGGACACGACTGAGCAACTTACCTTCACTTCTATGGTACCACAAAAGAGTCAAGTATGACTTGGCAACTAAATGAACATATTAATTTTCTCTTGAAAACTAAAATATAAAATCATTTAAATTAGAGTTGGATGAATTGAATCAAAAGTTAGCTATAAAAAAATATGGATTGAGTTACAGATACACCCCCAATGACCTAACAAGAGAGTTATAATATGATGGAAATAAAAGAATGAGAACAAGAGAAGTGAAAAATAGGAACATACGTAATGAGATGTTATTACTTTCTGTTCTAGTCAAAAAATAACCAAAATACCCTAATTAGTTTTTTGTTCCAATATTTAATTGCATTGACAATTATGTAATCCTTTAGAGCTTAAAAGGTTTGCATGTTAAGAAATTATGTTATAATCTCATTTTTTAACATATACCTGTTCAATTTTCCCAGAAGCACTTACTTAAGAGACTGTCTTCTCCATTTTGTATTCTTGCCTCCTCTGTTGTGGATTAATTCATCATAGATGCATGGGTTTATTTTTGGACTTTCTATTCTGCTCCATCTTTCTATAAATGCCAGTACCATACTGTTTTGATTACTATAGATTTTTATTATAGTATGAAGTCAGGAAAGTTGACTCCTCCAGCTCCAGCTAAGATTTCCTTGGGTATTTTGTGTATGGTGTGTTTCCATACAAATTTTAAGACTTTTTTGTTCTAGATCTGCAAACAATGCCATTTATAATTTGATAGAGATTACATTCAATCTGTACTCAAGATTGCCTTATGTATTATAGTAATTTTGACAAGACTGAATCTTCCAATCTGAGAATATAGTCTATCTTTCCATCTGTTTGCATTATTTTTTATTTCTTTCATCTATCTTACAATTTTTGGATTACAGGTCTTTTGCCTCCTTAGGTAGATTTATTCCTAGGTATGTTACTCTTTTTTAATAAGATGGTAGGTGGGATTCTTTCCTTAATTTATCTTTCTGATCTTTTGTTGTTAGTTTATAGAAATTGTGACAAATCTATGTGCAATAATTTTGTATCTTGCAACTTTACCAAATTCATTGATGAGTTCTATGAGTTTTCTGGTAGCATCTTTAGGATTTTCTATATATAGCATCACGTCATTTGCAAATAGTGATGATTTTACTTTTCCAACTGGGTTCCCTTTTTTTTTTTTTTTTTCTGATTGCCATGGCTAAGCATTCCACAAATAAAAGTGGTGAGAGTTGACATCTTTGTTTTGTACCTGATCTTAAAGGAAATGCTTTCAGCTTTTCATTTCATATGATGTTAGTTGTGGGTTTGTCATATATGGCCTTTATCATGTTGAGGTATTCCTGCCTGGGGAATCCCATGGACAGAGGAGTCTGGTGGATAAGTGTTCATAGGGTCACAAAGAATTGGACACCACTGAAGTGAACTAGCATTCATGCGTGCATGTTCTCTGTATGACCACATTTTGGAGAGTTTTCGTCATAATTGGGTGTTGAATTATGTCAAAGGCTTTTCTGCATCTATTGAGATGATATTTTTTTTTCCAGCTTGTTCATGTGGTGTATCACACTGATTAATTAGCAGATATTGAAAAATCTTTACATCTCTGGGATAAATTCCATTTGATCATGGTGTATGATACTTTTCATGTGTTATTGGATTTTATATGTTAGTATTTTGTTGAGAATTTTTACATCAATGCTCATCAATGGTATTGGCCTAATTTATTTATTTTTAATGGTATCTTTTCCTGGTTTTGGTATCAGGGTCATGGTGACCTCAGAGAAGTGTTCCTTCCTCCATAATTTTTTTTTGAAAGTTTCAAAAGGATAAGTACTAACTCTTACCTAAATGTTTGATAGAATTTGCCTGTGAAGCCATCTGGTCTTGGACTTCTGTTTCTTGAGAGTTTTGAAATTCATTTTCAATTTTAGTACTTACGATTGTTCAGTTTATATTTTCCATTTCTTCAAGTTCATTCTGAGAGACTATACCTTTTTAAGAATTTGTACATTTTTTTTGGTTGTCCACTTTACCGTCATGTAATCTCTTATGATCCTTTGTATATTTGTGGTACCAGTTGTAACTTCTCCTTTGTCATTTCTAATTTTACTGATTTATTATTAGAACACTCTCTAACATCATGCAGAAAGATAAAAATATATTAGAGATCTATATGTAAGACAGGGTACTATAAAATTCTTAGAGGAAAACATAGGGAGAATACTGTTTGACATATCACAGCAATATCTTTTTGGATCCACCTCCTCAGTACAGTTCAGTCGCTCAGTCGTGTCCGACTCTTTGCAACCCCATGAATCACAGCACACCAGGCCTCCCTGTCCGTTACCAACTCCAGGAGTTTACCCAAACTCATGTCCATCAAGTCGGTGATGTCATCCAGCCATCTTATCCTCTGTCATCCCCTTCTCCTCCTGCCCCCAATCCCTCCCAGCACCAGAGTCTTTTCCAATGAGTCAATTCTTCGCATGAGGTGGCCAAAGTATTGGAGTTTCAGCTTTAGCATCATTCCTTCCAATGAACACCCAGGACTGATCTCCTTTAGAATGGACTGGTTGGATCTCCTTGCAGTCCAAGGGACTCTCAAGAGTCTTCTCAGTTCAAAAGCATCAGTTCTTCGGCACTCAGCTTTCTTCACAGTCCACCTCTCACATACATACATGACTACTGGAAAAACCATAGCCTTGACTAGACGGACATTTGTTGTCAAAGTAATGCCTCTGCTTTTGAATATGCAATCTAGGTTGGTCATAACTTTCCTTCCAAGGAGTAAGCATCCTTTAATTTCATGGCTCCAATCACCATCTGCAGTGATTTTGGAGCCCCCCCAAAACAAAGTCTGACACTGTTTTTACTGTTTCCCCATCTATTTGCCATGAAGTAATAAAGATAAACAAATGAGACATAAACTTGAAAGGTTTTGCACAGTGAAAGAAATCATAAATAAAACAAAGTACATGGCAGAAAACATTTGCTAATCATGAGACAAGCAATTTATTAATCTCTAAAGTATGACAAATAGCTCATGCAGCTTGAACTTTGACTAGTTTGGTTGAATTTACTCTGAAATATTTTATTACTTTTATTATTGTGAATGAGATTGTCTATTCTTTTTCAGATGGATCATTTTAAAATACAGAAACACATATAATTTTATGTTGATTTTATAACCTGTGACATTACTGAATTTTCTGTTAGTTTTTACTTCTTTTTTTTTTTCTTTTTGGTGAATTATTTCAGTTTTCTTATATATGTCTTCTAAAAAGAGATAATTTTACTCCTTCCTTTTCAATTAGGGTGCCTTTTGTTTTTATTGTTGCCTAATTGCTCTTTCTAGCCTTTCCAAGATTATGTTGAATAGAAGAATTGAAAGCAGCCAAACTTGTCCTGCTCCAGATCTTAGAGGAAATGCTTTTGACTCTCCACCACTGAGTATGATGTTAAGCTGTGGGCTTGTCATATATGGCATGGCTCATATTTTCATTGAGTTAGACAAGGCTGTAGTCCATGTGATCAAATTGGTTAGTTTTCTGTGATTGCGCTTTTCAGTCTGCCTGCCCTCTGATGGAGAAGGATAAGAAGCATATGGAAGCTTCCTGATGGAAGAGACTGACTGATCCCCCCAACCCAGGGGGAAACTGGGTCTTATTCTGATGGACTGGCCATGCTCAGTAAATCTTTAATCCAATTTTCTGTTGAAGGGCGAGGCTGTGTTTCCTCCTTGTTATTTTACCTGAGGCCAAACTATGGTGGAGATAATGAAGATAATGGTGACCTCCTTCAACAGGTCCCACACATGCATTTCTTCAGTCAGCACCCCCAACCCTGCAGCAGGCCACCACTGACACATGCCTCCGCTGGAGACTCCTGGACAATCACAGGTTATTCTGGGTCAGTCTCTTCTGGGGTCACTGCTCCTTTCTCCGGGGACCTGGTGTGCACAAAGTTCTCTTTGTTCCTTCCAAGAGTCTGTTTCCAAGTCCTGTGTAAGTTCTGATTGCTCTATGGTGGGTTAATGGTAACCTCCTCCAAGGGGGCTTATGACATGCTCAGGTCTACTGCACCCAGAGCCTGTGCCACTGCAGCAGTCCACTGCTGACATGTACCTCCTAAGGGGACACTCAAACACAGCTCTGTCTCAGTCTCTGTGGGGTCTCTGCGTCCTGATGTGCACAAGATACGTTTGAGCCCTCTGAGCATATCTAGAAGGCATGCGGTTTGATTCTAAACATTATTTCTCCCCTTCTACCATCTTGCTGGGCATTCTCCTTTATCCTTGGACATGGGGTATCTTCTCAAAGTTGCTACAATGCCATGCAGCCACCTCTCCAGATACATGCACAGCTGCCTTTCCAGAAGGACAGATCATGGTCGAGAGTTCTGATAAAACGTGGTCCACTGGAGAAGGGAATGGCAAGCCACATCAATATTCTTACCTTGAGAACCCCATCAAGAGTATGAAAAGGGAAAAAGAAAGGACACTGAAAGATGAACATCACAGGTCAGTAGATGCCCAATATGCTACTAGAGATCAGTGGAGAAATAACTCCAGAAAGAATGGAGAGACAGAGCCAGAGCAAACGCAACACCCAGCTATGGAGGTGACTGGTGATGAAAGAAAAGTACAATGCTGTAAAGGCAAATTGGAAGTGTTCAAACAGGAGATGGCAAGAAAGAACATCAACATATCAGGAATCAACTAACTAAAATGGACTGAAATGAGTAAATTTAACTCAGATGAACATTATATCTACTACTGTGGGTAAGAATCCATTAGAAGAAATAGAGTAGCCATCATAGTAAACAAAAGAGTCTGAAATGCAGTACTTGGATGCAATCTCAAAAATGACAGAATGACCTCTGTTCATTTCCAAGGAAAGCCATTCAATATCAGAGTAATTCAGGTCTATGCCCCAATGAGTAATGCTGAAGAAGCTGAAATGCAATGGTTCTATGAAGACCTACAAGACTTCTACAACTAACACCCCCAAAAGATGTCCTTTTCATTATAGGGGACTGGAATACAAAAGTAAGAAGTCAATAAATACCTGGAGTAATAGGGAAATTTGGCCCTGGAGTACAGAATGAAGCAGGGCAAAGGCTAACAGAGTTTTGCCAAGAGAATGCACTGCTCATAGCAAACACCCTCTTCCAAAAACACAAGAGAAAACTCTACATGTGGACATCACCAGATGGTCAATACCAAAATCAGATTGATTCTATTCCTTGCAGCCAAGATGGAGAAGCTCTATACAGTCAGTAAAAACAAGACCAGAAGCTGATTATGGCACAGATCATGGGCTTCTTACTGTCAAATTCAGACTTAAATTGAAAGTAGGGAAAACCACTAGACCATTGAGGTATGACCTAAATCAAATCCCTTACGATTATACAGTGGATGTGAGATATAGATGCAAGGGACTAGATCTGATAGACAGAGTGCTTGAAGAACTATGGACGGAGGTCCATGGCACTGTATAGGAGGTAGTGGTCAATACCCTCCCCAGGAAAACGAAATACAAAAAGGCAAAATGGTTCAGGTTTCTTATATATATATCTTCAAAAAGAGAGAGGATTTTACTCCTTCCATTTCAATTAGGATGCCTTTTGTTTTTATTTTTGCTCAATTGCTCTGTAGCTCTGTCTTACAGACAGCTATGAAAAGAAGAGAGGTGACAGGCAAAGGAGAAAAGGAAAGATATGCCCATTTGAAAGCAGAGTTCCAAAGAATAGCAAGGAGAGATAAGGAAGCCTTCCTCAGTGAACAATGGAAAGAAATAAAGGAAAACAATAGAATGAGAAAGACTAGAGGTCTCTTCAAGAAAATTATAGATACCAAGGGAATTTTTCATGCAAAGATGGGCTCAATAAAGGAAAGAAACAGTATGGACCTAACAGAAGCAGAAGATATTAAAAAGAGGTGGCAATGATACCCAGAAGAACTATACAAAAAAGATCTTTATGACCCAGATAATCACAATGGTGTGATCATTCACCTAGAGCCAGACATCCTGGAATGTGAAGTCACGTGGGCCTTAGGAAACATCACTATGAGCAAAGCTAGTGGGGGTGATGGAATTCCAGCTGAATACTAAGTCCTAAAAGATGATGCTGTGAAAGTGCTGCTCTCAATAAGCCAGTAAATTTGGAAAACTCAACATGGATACAGAACTGGAAAAGGTCAGTTTTCATTATCCCAACGATAAGCAATGCCAAAAAATGTTAAAACTACCTCACAGTTGTACTCATCTCAGTCAATTCAGTCACTCAGTCTTGTCTGACTCTTTGCAACACCGTGGATAACAGCACGACAGGCCTGCCTGTCCATCATGAACTTCTGGAGTTTACCCAAACTCATGTCCAAGAGTCAGTGAAGACATCCAACCATTTCATCCTCTGTCATCCCCTTCTCCTCCTGTCTTCAATCTTTTCCAGCATCAGGGTCTTTTCAAATGAGTCAGCTCTTGGCATCAGGTGGTCAAAGTATTGGAGTTTCAGCTTCAGCATCAGTTCTTCCAGTGAATATTCAGGACTGATCTCCTTTAGGATGGACTTGTTGGATCTCCTTGCAGTCCAAGGGACTCTCAAGAGTCTTCTCCAACACCAAAGTTCAAAAGCATCAATTCATCAGCACTCAGCTTTCTTTATATTCCAACTCTCACATCCATACATGACTACTGGAAAAACCATAGGCTTGACTCAGTTCATTTCAGTTCAGCTGCTCAGTCGTGTCTGACTCTTTGTGAGACCATGGACTGCAGCACACCAGGCCTCCCTGTTCATCATTAACTCCTGGAGTTTATGCAAAAACATGTCCTTTGAGTTGGTGATATCATCCAACCATTTCATCCTTTGTCATCCCCTTCTCCTCCTTCCTTCAATCTTTCCCAGAATCAGGGTCTTTTCCAGTGAGTCAGTTCTTTGCATTAGGTGGACAAAGTATTGGAGTTACAGCTTCAACATCAGTCCTTCTAATGAACGTTCAGGATTGATTTCCTTTAGGATGGATTGGTTGAATCTCCTTGTAGTCCAAGGGACTCTCCCAAAAAGATAGTCTGCCACTGTTTCCCCATCTATTTGCCATGAAGTGATGGGACCAGATGCCATGATCTTAGTTTTCTTAATGTTGAGCTTTAAGTCAACTTTTTCACTCTCCTCTTTCACTTTCATCTAGAGGTTCTTTAGTTCTTCTTCACTTTCTGCCATAAGGTTGGTGTCATCTGTATATCTGAGGTTATTGATATTTCTCCTGGAAATCTTGATTCCAGCTTGTGCTTCATCCAACCCAGCATTTCTCATGATGTACTCTGAATATAAGTTAAATAAGTAGCGAGACAATATACAGCCTTGACATACTCCTTTTCCTATTTGGAACCAGTCTGTTGTTCCATGTCCAGTTCTAACTGTTGCTTCCTGACCTGCATACAAACTTCCCAAGAGGCAGGTCAGGTGATCTGGTATTTGAAAATTCTCTTTCAAATTTTCCACAGTTTATTGTGATCCACATAGTCAAAGGCTTTGGCATAGTCAATAAAGCAGAAATATATGTTTTTTTTTCCTGGAACTCTCTTGCTTATTCGATGATCCAGCGGATGTTGGCAATTTGATCTCTGTTTCCTCTGCCATTTCTAAAACCAATTAGAACATCTGGAAGTTCACAGTTCACATATTGCTTAAGCCTGGCTTAGAGAATTTTGAGCATTACTTTACTAGCATGTGAGATGAGTGCAATTGTGCGGGACTTTGAGCCTTCTTCAGCATTGCCTTTCTTTGGGATTGAAATAAAAACTGACCTTTTCCAGTCCTGTGGCCACTGCTGAGTTTTCCAAATTTGTTGGCATATTGAGTGTAGCACTTTCACAGCATCATCTTTTAGGTTTGAAATGGCTCAACTGGAATTCCATTACCTCCACTAACTTTATTCCTAATGATGCTTCCTAAGGCCAACTTGACTTCACATTCCAAGATGTCTGGCTCTAGGTGAGTTATCACGCCATCATGATTATCTGGGTCGTAAAGATCTTTTTTGTACAGTTCTCCTGTGTATTCTTGCCAGCTCTTAATATCTTCTGCTTCTGTTAGGTCCATACTATTTCTGTCCTTTATTGAGCCCATCTTTGCATGAAAAATTTGCTTGGTATCTCTAAATTTTTTTTTTTTTTGAAGAGATCTCTAGACTATCACATTCTATTGTTTTTGTCTATTTCTTTGTGCTGATTACTGAGGAAGGCTTTCTTATCTCTCCTGGCTATTCTTTGGAACTCTGCATTCAAATGGGTATATATTTCCTTTTCTCCATTGCTTTTCTTCTTTTCACAGCTATTTGTAAGGCCTCTTTAGACAGCCATTATTCTTTTTTGCATTTCTTTTTCTTGGGGATGGTCTTGGATCCCTGTCTCCTGTACAATGTCACGAAATTCCATCCATAGTTCATCAGGCACTCTATCAGATCTAGTCCCTTAAATCTATTTTTCACTTTTACTTTTTAATCATTAGGGATTTGATTTAGGTCATTCCTGAATGATCTAGTGGTTGTCCCCCCTGTCTTCAATTTAAGTCTGAATTTGGCAATAAGAATGTCATGATCTGAGTTATAGTTGGCTCCTGGTTTTGTTATTGCTGACTGTATAAAGCTTCTTCCTCTTTGGCTGCAAGGAATGTAATCAATCTAATTTTGGTGTTGACCATTTGGTGATGTCCATGTGTAGAGTCGTTTCTTGTGTTGTTGGAAGAGAGTGTTTGCTATGAGCAGTGCATTCTCTTGGAAAAACTTTGTTAGTCTTTGCCCTGCTTCATTCTGTAATTCAAGGCCAAATTTGCCTGTTACTCCAGGTGTTTCTTGACTTCTTATGTTTGCATTCCAGTGCCCTATAGTGAAAAGGACATATTTTTTGGGTGTTCTAGAAATCTTGTAGGTCTTCATAGAACTGTTCCATTTCAGCTTCTTCAGCATTACTGGTTGGGGCATAGACTTAGATTAACATGATATTGAATGGTTTTCCTTGGAAATGAGCAGAGGTCATTCTGTTGTTTTTGAGATTTCATCCAAGTACTAAATTTCTGACTCTTTGGTTGACTATGATGGCTACTCCATTTCTCTTAAGGGATTCTTACCCACAGTAATAGATATAATGGTTCAGTTCAGTTTAGTTCAGTTGCTCAGTTTTGTCTGACTCTGCGACCCCATGAATCTCAGCATGCCAGGCCTCCCTGTCCATCACCAACTCCCAGAGTTCACCCAGACTCACGTCCATCGAGTCAGTGATGCCATCCAGCCGTCTCATCCTCCGTTGTCCCCTTCTCCTCTTGCCCCCAATCCCTCCCAGCATCAGAGTCTTTTCTAATGAGTCAGCTCTTCGCATGAGGTGGCCAAAGTACTGGAGTTTCAGCATTAGCATCATTCCTTCCAAAGAACACCCAGGACTGAAGCTGGAATCAAGATTTCTGGGAGAAATATTGATAACCTCAGGTATGCAGACAGCACCACCCTTACGGCAGAAATTGAAGAAGAACTAAAGAAACTCTAGATGAAAGTGAAAGAGGAGAGTGAAAAGTTGATTTAAAACTCAGCATTCAGAAAACTAAGATCATAGCATCTGGTCCCATCACTTCATGGCAAATAGATGGGGAAACAGTAGAAATTGTGACAGACTTTATTTTGTGGGAGGCTCCAAGATCACTGCAGATGGTGACTCCAGCCATGAAATCAAAAGTCTCTTGCTCATTGGAAGAAAAGTTATGACCAACCTAGACAGCATATTAAAAAGCAGAGGCATTACTTTCCCAACAAAGATCCATCTAGTCAAAGCTATTGTTTTTCCAGTAGTCACATATAGATGTGAGAGCTGGACTATAAAGAAAGCTGAGCACTGAATAATTGATGCCTTTGAACTGTGGTGTTGGATAAGTCTCTTGAGAGTCCCTTGCACTGTGAGGAGATCCAACCAGTACATCCTAATGGAAATCAGTCCTGAATATTCATTGAAAGGACTGATGTTGAAGCTGAAATTCCAATATTTTGGCCACCTCATGCAAAGAAGAGACTCCTTGGTAAAAATCGTGATGCTGGTAAAGACTGAATGTGGGAAGAAAAGGTTATGACAGGATGAGCTAGTTAGATGGCATCATGGATTCAATGGACATGAGTTTGAGTAAACTCTGGGAGTTGGTGATGGACAGGGAGGTCTTGTGTGCTGGAGTCCATGGGGTCGCAAAGGGTCAGACATGACTGAGCAACTGAACTCAACTGAACTGTCATATCTGTCTTTATTTTGAAGTACATTTCTTCTATGCCCAGGTCATAGTGAGTGTTTATATTAGAAGAATGTCCAATATTTTCAAATGTGTTTTTGCATCTAATGATATTATCTTGTGTTTTTTTATCTTTCAGTGTTTTAATGCAGTGTATGATAGTAGTTCATTTTCACATGATCCATAAATCTTACTTCTAGATATACAGCAAAGGAAACAAAAGTAGAATTGAAGAAATATCTATACCCCTATGTTATGGCAGCAGTATTCACAATAGCTAAGACAGAAAAATCCTGTGTCCATCAATGGATGAATAGTTAAAAAACATGAACACAGGTATCTATATAATGTTATTCATCCATAAATAAGTTATCTTTCAATTGTGACAGCATGAGCAAGTTTGAGGGCATTTTGCTACATGAGATACAGGAGAGAGAGAAAGGTAAATACGGTGTGATATCTCTATGATGTAGAATTTAAAAGTGTCTAACTCCTATAAGAAGAGTAAAATAGTGATTTCCAAGGTCTGGGACATGCAATAATTGAGATGTTGGTCAAGGGGTACAAACTTTAAGTTATAAATGAGTAAGTTCAAGAGATCTAATATTCAACATAGTAGCTATAGTTAATAGTGATTTAATTGATCCTTGAAATTTGCTTAGAAAGTAGATCTTAAGTGTTCTCACCACACACACACACACACACACACACACACACACACACGCACACACAGAAGCAACTGGGTGATATGATGGATGTATTAACTAATTTTATCATGGTAACCATTTCACATATATACATATATATATATATATACACACACACACACATATATACATATATATATATCAAATGTCTTAAAAAATAAATAATTCAGAGGGTTCCATGAAACTTTAAACTAATCAAACCTCACCAGACAGAGAGCTCTAGATGGAACTATTATGTCTCTCTGTGTGTTTATCTTACTTCATACAAAATTTGATTATTCAAAATTGTATATTGATTTAGCTAACTTGAAACTAAAGGTCCAAGTTTGGTCCAGGTTTTTGAGATACAATATGTCTGTTAGTTAAAACTTGACAGGTGCTCTCTCTAGAATTGACTGAAGTGGGATTTGTGGTTCTATAATTCTATAGGGAAAGCCATGTAACAGCTGCTAAATAACGTGATTCTTAAATGGCATTTTTTATAAGTAGTAAGGATTTTTAATTGATGTATTTAGCAGGTATTAAACAGCTCTGTACACTCATGTCCAGTGGGAGGTGGTTGTCATGTGCCCCATGCTGTTATCCCATATGGCAGATATGCCCACATTGAAAATTCCTTCCATTTGGATCTGGTCAAAATCCCTGACTAATTTAGATTGCAACTGAAGTGTTGTAAAGAAATATGAACAAAATATCTTTCCAAAACTAAAGTTTTTCCTTTACCTTTCTGTAGATTAGACAAGCATATTTAGCCATGCTTTGTTTGAGTATTAAAGACATGATCATTTTCCTTCATGTATCAGTTAAGATCAGAAAAAACATTACTTTAAAAGAGTTCCTTCAAGAGTAGTGGATATTTCACAATGAAAACATTATGACTGGAGTAAGAATTCCTATTTAAAATCCAGATGCATTAAACATATTAAAATGTGAGTTAAAATATTAAATATGTTAGAATATCTTATACATATTAAAGTTTGATATAAATAAAATATACTTGGCATTAGTTGTGGTAGTTGTATTTTTATATTCATTGTGATAAATTCCTTTATAAAGGAATAAGGGCAACAGCCATGAGGTGTGGCAGGAACAGCTTAGGATTTGTGGGTAGTTAATCTGATTTTAAATCTCAAATCTGAAATGTCCTAGATTTGTGTTTCATTTAACCTTTCTAAGCTTTTGCACTCTCTTCAAAAAAGTGTGAATAATAATGTTAATTCAATGGTCATTGCTGTTTGGAAAAAAAAAATCAACAAACATAACATAACATCTGGCCCAGTTTGTGGCATATTTCATTATTCAAGAAATATCCAAAAAATAAAGAGTTAAAAAATTATATTCAAGATTACAAATGTTAGTTGCTAATCTGATTAAGGATTTGGGATTAAAATAATCCCATAAATTTATACATCATTAAAAAATCAAACCTATTTCTGCCCAGAGTTGTGAGAACAAAGTAAAAACTAAAGATTTTTGTGAACTGATGTCTGGTATATATTTATTAAATTATATTTATACATCTCCACGTTCCTGAACTGAAAAATTAAAATATAGTTTTGTCATTTTAAGAGAAAAGAAGCATTCTTCCTGTTTTACAATTGTGCCCGTGTGTGAAGGAAGCAGATGGTGGAGCAGAGGGACGAGATGGCTCACATATATTATCAAATGCACAGCATATAAATCAGTACTCTTTTAAAACCCAAGTTAACTTAAGAATAACTTGATCAGATACAGTATACGTTATGTCATCTCCAACATAAAATATACAGTTACCAAAATAATCTTGTTGGTGTTGTTTAAAAAAAAACAACAACAAAACCTATGGTAGATAATTTAAATGTGATATATAAATTATAGATCGATTACCCAGGTAGTTAATAGTATGTGGAAGTTAATGAGATTCTCGTTTAGAAGAATTCTCTTTTCAAAAAGAAAGATCATTGCTGAATTTTACCCACACTTGACATTCTAACATCTTGCCACTAGAGCTCATTGTTGCGCTTTCCATAGATTCCAAGGTTCAATTTCCTTATCATTGTTTTCCTTTCTCTTTTTTTTTTTCCTTTCTTTCTTCTTTCCTTCCTTCCTTGCTTCCGTCCTACCTTCCAGCCTGCCTGCCTTTTTGCCTTCCTTCCTTTTTTTTTTTCTTTTTCCTTATATCATTCTGCTAACTGGCATCGAGTTCTCTGAAGAATATTGCATTCTAAAAGTATGTCGATACTTAAGCATACAAATATCTCAGGATCTAGAATCTCCTTCTAAAAGTATGATAAGATATCTAAATTAAGAGGATTTCTGATAATACTTTACAGGATAATTTGTATAAATGCCAGTCTGGTAAACACCTCTTTTAAGGAAACTATTACACTATGTTTATGAAGCATGTTAAATTGTTCATTTGCAATTATGCTCCAAGCTTGATCAATTTAATAAAATATTCTAGAAAATTCTTTCATATACAATTTCTATCATAATTTATTAAAACTTAATCCTGTCAATAATGTTCAAATATAATTTAAATATCTCATTTCTAAACAACAACAAAAAATTACCTTCACCAATAGTTCTTAAAGAGCTTTTGAATTTCTCATTTTCCATAAAAAGAAACCTGGTCATTTGTAAAATAGTTAGTAGGAAGCTGCTAAATAACACAGGGAGTCCATCCTGGGCTCTGTGATGACCTAGAGTAGTGGAGTGGAGGGAGGTGAGGGAGTCTCCTGAGGGCAGGGATATTTGTATAATTTTGACTGATTCCCATGGTTGTACAGCAGAAACTAACACGAAATTGTAGAGCAACTTTCCTCCAATTAAAATAAAATTAAATTGAAAGAAAGACACCTTCTTCTCTCACTTCAAAAATTTGTCATCTTCAAGTCTGTTTTATTTGACAACAAATAAAATTATTTAGAACCACATGAGAAGATACACAAAGTGACAGTTGTAAGTTCCTTCCTCTTTCTGTTTTTATCCTTGCTCTCTCACATATGTTTAATCAGCACATGCTCTTCTGCTCTCCTCAGTTCAGTTCAGTTCACTTCAGTCACTCAGTCGTGTCCAACTCTTTGCTACTGGATGAATCGCAGCACTCCAGGCCTCCCTGTCCATCACCAACTCCCGGAGTTTACCCAAACTCATGTCCATCGAGTCGATGATGCCATCCAGCCATCTCATCCTCTGAGTCCCCTTCTCCTCCTGCCCTCAATCCCTCCCAGCATCAGAGTCTTTTCCAATGAGTCAACTTTTAGGATGAGGTGGCCAAAGTACTGGAGTTTCAGCTTTAGCATCATTCCTTCCAAAGAACACCCAGGACTGATCTCCTTTAGAATGGACTGGTTGGATCTCCTTGCAGTCCAAGAGACTCTCAAGAGTCCTCCAACACCACAGTTCAAAAGCATCAATTTTTCAGCACTCAGCTTTCTTCACAGTCCAACTTTCACATCCATACATGACCACTAGAAAAACCATAGCCTTGACTAGACGGACCTTTGTTGGCAAAGTAATGTCTCTGCTTTTCAATATGCTATCTAGTTTAGTCATAACTTTTCTTCCAAGGAGTAAGAGTCTTTTAATTTCATGGCTGCAATCACCATCTGCAGTGATTTTGGAGCCCAAAAAAGTGAAGTCTGACACTGTTTCCACTGTTTCCCCATCTATTGGCCATAAAGTGACGGGACCTGATGCCATGATCTTCATTTTCTGAATGTTGAGCTTTAAGCCAACTTTTTTACTCTCCTCTTTCACTTTCATCAAGAGGCTTTTTAGTTTCTCTTCCCTTTCTGCCATAATGGCAGTGTCATCTGCATATCTGAGGTTCTTGATATTTCTCCCGGCAATCTTGATCTCTGCTTTTCTAGAAACTTTGAAACTGTCTGCATTTTAACTTTGAGTTCAGTCAAATAGAAAATGACCCTCTTTATCATTAACTGAAACTCATATTGGATGTGAGTATGACTTTCCTGTGTACTGTTAGATAATGGAAAGCCCAAAGAAAGTGCCCAAATAATTCATTTTTATTTAAACTAATTTAATGATTATTCAGTTATTATTGTCACACACACCTGTTAAACTATAGGAAAGCAAAATTCCCACATAGAATTTTCCGAGGAGTCCCATAGCCCAAAGCAAATTAGAATTACAATCTAAAGCTTCTTTAGCTGCAAGATGAATTTCCAACTCATGTCCTCTTTCATTTTTTCTCAATAAACCTTTCAATTAAAAACACAATTTTAAAATGTGTGTGCATATTATACATACACACACACCCCTTTCAAGCTTTGCCTCATGCCTCTATGAGAACACATTTCATAAAAGAACAGAATACTGTCATTTTAAAAGTTATTTAAGTCTAGTTGATTTACTATTTTGTGTTAATTTGTGCTGTACAGTAAACTGATTCAGTTTTACACATATATATTCTTTCTTATTCTTTTCCATAATGCTTTATTATGGGATATTTAATATAGTTCCCTGTACTGTACAGTAGGACAATGCTGTTTATTCTCTATATAATAGTTTGCATCTGCTAATCCCAAATTCCCAATCCATTCCTTCCCCATTCTCTCTTTCCATTGATAACCACACATCTGAAAAACAGAGTACTCTGATCTGGCTCTTGCAAGGACTTGCCCCCACCTGAATTCAGACGCAAGACTTACATTTCAACCCACCTACTCACTCCTGCAACTAACTTAGACTCTTCTTCAGTGACCAGAACAAAAGCTTCCCTTCCAAACTACCCTTGGCTTCACTGAGGTTGAAATCAAAGCATTTCTCATATAAATCTCCAATTCCCTGGATATACAATAATGGATAGTTAAATTGCTTATATACTTTTATAAAACACCAGGCTATGAAAAGAAATTGGACTTGCAATTTAGGTTTATATTTTAATAACTGGTATAGGTAACTTTCCTTTTTTTTGTCTAGTTTATTTTATATTCTGAGAGAGTTCTCAGAGATACAGGCAGGATAAAGGCTAGGAGAAAGAAGATGGACAATGTAATTTGAATGAGAAAGATGTACAGTGATACTTTTCCTTTCAAATTACCTGACAATTCAAAAGACATGGGTTATATATTAAGGAAAGAATGTAGTTCCAGATGGCATATTCCTGCCTGCCTGGCACTGTCTTAGATAAATGGACAGCTTTCTATACTGTGGAAGTTAGATATTACATACAAGATAAAGGGTTTGACTGACAGATCAGTATCTGAGTAAGACCTGGCATATTATTATCTTCATGCAAATGAGGACAGTCATTATTCCTAAAGTCATTAGCTGAACTTTTGTTTGGGGTTGGACCTGTATAACTAAAATCAAGAGTGCCAAAGTAGTTAACATTTCTACAAAAATCCACAGATTAGAGAAGTTACATTTTGAAAACAATATAAAATAAATGTAAAACAACGAGTAATAAAAACTATTGAATCATTTCACTCTTGTGACTTGTTTTATGAACATAAAATCTTTCAGATCTGTTTTGTTTTATAACATATGCATGAGAGTAGTGCATCATAAGAATATCTACCTGAAGATTTTTAAAACTTAAATGTTCAGAAAATATAAATGAAGGTTATTATTAACAGATGATAGTACTTAAATGTTATTCTTTTTCCTTTTCTATTCTTTTGTCATTTTGCTTTCCTTAATATATTTCAATAATAAATAACCACTATTTTCAAAGTAATTAACACATTAAATTTGTCAACTACAGGGAACACAATCATCCTTAAAGCCTAGCTATTTTTCATTTTATCATCTTTTTTTCAACTCTCCACTGCTTGTCCCACTCCAAATCTCAGCCAATCCTTTGGGGATTTAAAATTTCCAAGAAAGTGCCATCAATTTTGTATGCACTGTGAAATATCTATAAGACGTAAAGTAAAAAGTCACCAATATCAATACAGACAAAACAGTGGGAAGGATTTTTACAATACTCTGCCTTTCTTTTTATCCTAAGACAAGGTTTGGTTCTTGGAAACTAGAAATTGCTGGTCTCATTGGAACAGTGTTTTATAAAAGGAGTTGATGCCTGTATGAATATAGTGTGCACAGTTATGAAAGCAGCCATTAACCTTCAAGGCATATCCAGCTCCTTCTGAGCACAATCATTTACTCGGAGACATCAAGTTAACATCAACTGAGCTGTTATCATTTCACAGACCTATGAAAGTATTTATTTGGCACTTACAGTCTATGATCTCTTCACCTGTGGTTTATTTTCCTATGGTTTAAGAACTCAAAATTATGTCTTCTTATACAGTAAAGTAGCACAAACATTTTTTATTTTCCTCTTTTCTTACAGAAGACAGTAATTTCCTCTATTATTTTATACGTGGGAAAACTTCATGCTTTGTACGTGTGCATGTTTGTTTGAGGAAGGGTTATAGAATTATGGAATAGTCCATAAAATAAACAAGGAAAGTCTGTGTTGATCAGCAGAATAGCTGGTAAGCATGATTTCTTTACCTGAAGAGGTTGGGAGAGCCATTGACTTTTCTACTTTAAATAATCTTCCTGGAAAATCTCAACCAATTCTTAGGCTGTAACAGTTACTGAGAAGTTGAAATGATCAAACACAATGAACAAATTTTATCACATACTCAAATAATGTTTAGACCTCTTGAATAAAATGAAACACATGTATATACTTCACAAGTATCTTCACAAATATCTCTCAATGAAGTGTATTCTCTTCTTTGCTTTGTTTTGGTTTGGTTTATCTCCAACTAGTTGAACTGGCCATTTTATTTACAATTAGTTGGCCAGAAATCTGGGTATCACCCTTAAATTTACTCTTTTCCACATCCTTATCTCCAAAGAACCATCCCTTAAAGATCCCTTAATATTGATTCCTTCATATCTTTAACATTTTTCCAGTGGTGGTTCCTCTTTCTTTCTCATGTTTTGCTGTAGTAACCAAATTTGTCTACACTCTTGAAAACTTCCAGACATGAACAGACAGTTTACCAAAAAGGATAATCAGAAAGCAAATAAGCACATGTAAAGTTGTTTTGCATCATTCATCATCAGGGAAATGTAAAAACCACCATAAGATTTCACCAAATATTTATCAAAATGACTAAAAAAAAAAACAAACCTGTGAAAACATCAAATGCTAATGAGGATGAAGAGTACAGTATCCCTCAGGCTTTTCTGGTAGGTATGTAAAGTCGTGTAACAATTTTGAAAACAGTTCGGCTATTTATTATAAAACTAAACATGCAACTGCCATAGAACTGGGCAGTTGCACTCTTCCTCTGCGTTTATCCCAGAGAAATGAAGACACACACACAAAGCTGTACATGAATGCCTACAGCAGATTTAATCATAATAACTAAAACCTAGAGACAAACCACATGTCTTTCAACAGGTGGATGTTAAAGCAAACTGTGATACAGGCATGGTTTGGAATATTGCTTAACAAAAAATAAAAGGAACAAACTGCTGATATATGCAATAATTCAGATAATCTGAATTATTATATAGCTATTCTTATATGATTCAGAAGAGAATCATGTTGGTTCATGCCAATTTCAAAATGCTACATACTTCATAAATCCATTTCAAAGACAACATTGAAATGGCAAAATTATAGAACTAGAGAACAGGTGAGTGGTTTCCAAAGGTTAAGAACCTGGCAGGAAGGATTTATTGTTATTGTTCAGTTGCTCAGTGATGTCTAACTCTTTGTGACCCCATGGACTGCAGCATGCCAGGTTTCCTTGTCCACTATCTCTTGGAGTTTGCCCAAACCATGTCCATTGAGGGTATGATGCCATCCAACCAACTCATCTTCTGTCACCCTCTTCTCCTCCTGCCCTCAATCTTTCCCAGAATCAGGATCTTTTCAAATGAGTTGGCTCTTTGCATCAGGTGGCCAAAGTATTGCACTGCTGGAAGTTAATAGCGAGGTTGGTCATGGTGATGAGGTCACCTGTGTTAGCTAACTGGTGCTCACTGAGGTTAGGCTTTCACTCTCCTACACAGACCAGGATACAAAGGGTAGTGTTAGTTGCTCATTCATGCCTGACTCTTTGAAACCCCATGGACAGCAGTTGGCCAGGCTTTTCTGTCCATGGGATTCTCCAGGCAAGAATACAAGAATGTGTTTCCATGCCTTCCTCCAGGGGCTCTTCCTGATCCCGGGATTGAACCACCTCTCTTATGTCTCCTCCATTGGCAGGTGGTAGTTCCAAGCTGAGAGGAATGTTCAGGCTCTCTTGGTCACTTCTAATCCATTTTTCACACTGCAGCAAGATTGTCTCTAACTCTTTGGTATAACACATGTTAGATGTTTTCCTGTTTATTAAACCTTATTCACTGAGAACTGTGAAGTTATCCTCCACTAATGGCACTTTTATTGCTCTGTCTCCCCCAGTGGACTTCAATCTCTTTGAAAGCAAGCACTGTCTCTGCCATCATATGTCCTTATCACTCAACAAGAACCTGGCACATAATTTTACTCATTCAGAAAAATCTCTATTATGCAATTAATATATGTCAGAAACTATATAAACTTTCTTCTCCATGTCATTTGCTCTTTTTTGCTTTGGATTCCTTTTCTAAAATTTAAATATCTTGTACCTCAGAACAAAATTTGTGGACCAGTATATTTGTCATTTTTTGTTTTTTCCCAGTGAAAAAACAAATCATCTATGTTTACTCCATTCAGGATATTCAACAGACTTAAAATTTAATGAAAAATTGTTTCCCTCCAAACCTATTCCTTTTTCCTTAACGATTTACTTTAGTTAAGGATAGCATTATTTATCTCATTACTCAAAACAGAAAAAAATGTAGCTATCTTAGACCTTTCTTTCTTTTTCACCCTGCAAACAAAGAAAATCAGAGATGTTTATCACACAGTTCTAAAAGGTTTGTCATAATCCACTGCAATTGCCCACTGACCTTTACCTTGGGGAGAATTCAGGGTGAAAAACAGGCAGTCTGTGCTTTGGATAAACAGGCCCATAGAGACTTAGATACATATTTCAGGAAAATTTCAATTACCTCAAATTCTCACATCTTCCCATGCATAGAAAAGCACTAAAATCATTAATTCGAGATGCATGTTCTTTGTGATTAGCAAAAATATTTAACCAAGATGTTTGCTTGACCACATGTATATCCTAGCCCCAACAATGCATATATATAAACTGGCTTTTCTCCAAACTACCGAGAGGCTATCTTCCAGGCTACAGTCCTCAGTAAAGTCCCTGAA
Source organism: Budorcas taxicolor (assembly GCF_023091745.1). Classification (NCBI taxonomy): domain Eukaryota; kingdom Metazoa; phylum Chordata; class Mammalia; order Artiodactyla; family Bovidae; genus Budorcas; species Budorcas taxicolor. The sequence goes on from NC_068921.1 coordinate 45,104,188, forward strand.
TAAAACTTAAATTCACAACTCTCATACTGTGCATATTTAAGTCAAAAAGCCTGTATGTTTATTTGGTGAGCAGACTCTGATGATTTCCATCTTCTCTTTTTCATACCTAAAGTCACCCCTTTAAGTTATCAATAACATGGACTGTTAAAGTAATATCTCTGACTTGCCCAATCTTTTGTCCACATTCCAATCAAATAACATATATTTTTAAAATAGAATCTAATCATGCCACAATTCCAAAACACTTCCTATCCTTACTTCCCTCTACTCCATTATGCAATATAAAGCTCTAAAATCTTTAGCATGGTGTATAATGACCTTCAGTATCTAATTCTTCCTCCTTCTGTAGAATATTCACATTCTTTTGCACATACTATGCTCCAGAAATGACCATACTTCTGTGAGATTGCAAGCTTATCCCTGCCTTTGTATTTTTGTACATTTCTTTTTAATTTATTTTTCTGGAATATGCTCCTTCTCCTTTCCGTCCCCCCACATTCTTGTCCTCAGTATATTACACAAAATAATCCTTAAGATAGACATACACCTTCAGTGGGAAAATTTTTCTGACTACATCCTCCACTGTAGTTTTCCTTCTATCTATCATCTTTCTATCACTTTAAAAACTACAACCGAGCAAATGTTATAGGAAGATAGACACACTCAGAAAGACAGGAAGATTTGAAATCTATAAATACAGGAAATTATAAATACAAAGTTAAAATGGAGGAACAAATGCAAAGCATCACCTGATCCTTGCTCTTAAATGAGAAACAGAATTTTGGGAGGTGCTATCCATGCTTTACTGGCATGTCCAGGATTATTTACCACAATACTTAAATGCAAAAAGTCAGATGCAGTATATTATAGTCCTTTTCTTAACAATGTCAATCATTTTAAATTAGTAGTGGTGTTAAAAAAAAAAAAATGTAAAGTTTCAAGAGCAGAGCAAAATACATTGAAAAAGACTTGAGCCCAAAATGCTTATTATGGCATGAGCTGTAAAAGCATGCAGCTAAGATTTCATGTAATTTGTGAAGAAAATAAAATATAGCTTGCATAATGCATTTCTTAGTAATAACATCATTCATGATAGATGAATAAAACTAAAGAATTTGGTTTATTACTGTGTGTCTTGTCTGAATAACGGTTAAAATGTACTTGTGCTTTCAATTAGTATCATTGCCTTTATATAGAGAGTCAAGTGCGGCCAAATTGCATAGAGAGGTGAACTGACAATTCGTCAATTCATTGGCTCAATTACACACCCAAAGAACCACTTTGGATTTTAGATTCAGGGTAGATTATTTACACTGATCGAATTGACCAGTTCAAAGATAAATCTCCAACTCGTGGACATAAGTTGGAAATGAATATATACCTATGAATCGTTTAACAATTCTTGCTGCCTCAAACATCTATGTTCCAAATTTCACAACTAAGGCAACAAAAAAACAGTTACCATCTATTTTTGCTAATAGATATTTGATCTAAGATATTAAAATTTGGGTATGTGCTAGATTCCTTAGAGATGTCTTTTAGAACTGGAATGAGAAGCCCTTTACAACAAGAAAGGGAGTTGTAGCTTTTATTTGCAAAAAGAATGTCTAATTTCTTATACTGCTTTATTGCTTTCTAGAACACAGAGCCACTGCATATTTTTTCTAAGTAAGAACACAGGGCTTCCCTGGTGCTACTGCTGCTGCTGCTGTTGCTAAGTCACTTCAGTCGTGTCCGACTCTGTGCGACGCCATAGACGGCAGCCCATGAGGCTCCCCCATCCCCGGGATTCTCCAGGCAAGAACACTGGAGTGGGCTGCCATTTCCTTCTCCAATGCATGAAAGTGAAAAGGGAAAGTGAAGTCGCTCAGCTGTGTCCGACTCTTAGCGACCCCATGGACTGCGACCCACCAGGCTCTTCCCTCCATGGGATTTTCCAGGCAAGAGTGCTGGAGTGGGGTGCGATTGCCTTCTCCCCCTGGTGCTACAGTGGTTGAGAATCTGCCTGCTAATGCAGAGGACATGGATTTGATCCCTTGCCCTGGAAGATCCCACATGCCACAGAGTAACTAAACATGTGCATCACAACTACTGAGGCTCACCTGCTCTAGAGCCCATGCTCTGAAGAAGAAGCCACCACAATGAGAAGCCTTCACACCTTGAGGAGGATGAGTAGCTCCTACTCTCCACAACAAGGGAAAGCTCGCATAGCAGTGAAGACCCACTACAACCAAAAATAAATTGGATAAATAAATCTTTAACAAAAAAGAACATAGTCGTTGCATATTTTTTTCCAATTGTTAGAATTTAAGTTGAATTCATTGATGAAAATAGGTATCTCATGATATGTCATAGAGAGAAAGTTAGTTTTAATTAGATGACTTTTTGAAAATAAAAATATTTCAGTAAGAAACGCTCACTTTATAGGAAGAATACCATTTACTGGATAATATTTTCCTGTTATACATTCCTATGTTTACTTGCCATTTTATTTGCTAAGTTTTTCAATATATACTTCTTGAATATTTTAGAATGTAAATAAAAATAAATGCTTAAGAGCAATAAAGATTATTGCATTTTTTTGAAAGGAAACTTGTGTGATAAAAATATTATTTTAAGAATGTGGCTCTGGACATAGAACCACAGCCAAAAAACTAGCAAGATATTGGCAATACAATATCTAACAAAACCTGAAGTGATGCTAAAAGCCTGTGTTGGAGAAAAACAAATGTTTCCCCTATAACTTGATATTACAAAATGCATCCCTGAATTATACTACACTCAAGCCTTTGAACAAATGTTTCCTCTGCCTCCGTATTGTCCCTGTAAAAATCAACTGCTCTCTTTGAGACTTGGCTGAGATTCCATCCTTTATGAAGTCATTCTTTATCACTCTTATCAATATCAAACTTTACTTATTCTGTGCCACTGAGGCCCAAGATGTAGAATGTGAGCTACAAATTTTTTAAATTACTATTTCCTGATATTCACACCATCATGTTATATATTAATAATTAGTTATAGAATTCTTTGTTCTGTCTTCTCAACTAAGCTTTATTTTCCTAAAATTTCGATTGTGACTTTTACCTCCTTTAGATTTTCATAAGTATTAGCAATGCTCTGATTTTGACTTTCATACTACTAATTCTGCCCCCCACCATGGATCTTAACACTCTCTGAACTCATCTTGTCCATCTGTGTATGTAAATGCTTTTGTTGCCTCGCTCCACACCAAAATGTCAGCTTAAACAGTGCAAGGATCTTGTCCTTTTCAATCCCAGCAGTTTCTGAAATCCTAAAGAGTTCTCGGCTAAGAGTAGGGCCTTGAATATATGTCATAAGAATGAAGAAGCAGGCTTCTGGTTAGGTGCTAGCTGTACATACACAATGGTTACTATAAGCAAGGGTTAATAAACAAGTCTTCTGAAAGTTCAAGCCCTGCAAAGTATTGGAAAGAGATTCCAGAGAGTAGGACTGGCAGAATTCCATTGAAAGCAACTGTTCCCCTGATCAGCTTGAAAACTTGGGAAAACTGCTAATGCTCTCTCAGCCTGTTTCCTCAGTGTAGAATGGGGTTAATAATGCAACAATATTTTCTCTACTCATAACCTGGAAGGGTAAGCGGGTGAAAATACTTTCATCTTATATAACAGACTGTGCTGTCCAGTGCAGATACTTGTGCTCACTATATCCATGTCTGTTAGATTCATTCTTTTCCATTTCAATAGATGCTAATTAGTAGACTCTCTATATGTATAAATAAATCTATGATTATTCACTAGCATTTTATACAAGGAAATGCACATATATGTGAAAATATCAGGCAAATTTAGCGTTAAAAGGTATATTCATTTTTGGTCCATAGATGGCAGCAATGTACCAAATCTTGCATACTCGCAGCCAACCTTGTGAAAAAGTTGTCTGTATACTAAATACCATGTTCTTTTAATAGTACATGAAAATTATTTAAGAGGAGCTATAGCATCAAAAGAATATGAACAAAAATATTTTAAAAATCCTCCACAGCCAGCCTCAGTCTTTTATTCAGTGAACTAAAGGGTTTCTTTAGTTTGCCCAGCATGGGAGTCTTTGTCATTTTAACTGAATGTCACAATAGATATTGATGAAAATAAAACTCTTTTAAGATAATAGCAATTCAAAACAATATGAGGAAAATGCCCTGTCTTTCAGTAGTGGCTATTAAAAATGGATTAATACATGCATGCCGCTTTCTTTTATTTGTTTAAAAAATTAAAATGACTGGAAAGTGCTTACATCTAGAAATCTTTTATAAGGAAAGAATGGGTGAAAGTAAAGAAAGGAGATTTCCAGATTTAGACACTGAAGACAAAGCAAACCAAAAGAAATGGGCCCATGGGAGACAAGAAAAGCTACAAAATGAGACTGAACAGTAGAGAAATATAATAAATCTAAAAACAATGCCTCAGACTGTCTATCAGAGCACAAAACATATTTCTGTCAGCTATTGAATTTTCTGTCTATAAAATTGCCTATCACATGTTGAATCATATCAATTCATTGTTTTTCCCTTTCTAAATTGAGAGTTCATTATGAATACTTTGGAAAATTACAAATAGCAGCATGAAGTTCCTCTATTACACAACATTTAAAACTCTGAAAATAATCTCCAGGTAATTAAAATATTTTAGCACTTAATTTAAATGACTTCTAGTATGCACCTAAAGAGGGAAAAAAATAAATAGGGAGAAGGAACTTTTGAGACAGGAAGTGAGAGAGAAGAGAGACACCCAAAGACTACCCAATATACAGCTAAACATGGATGCAGCCCATCCAAGAGAAAGGGCTGCTGAGTTACAGACCCTTGCAAGGTTCAAAGCAAAATTCCAAAACAACTTGCAGATGTGGGATTTATTCATATCAGGGGTAGGTCTTTTAATACTGGCTTACTTAGCTCTTTGACTCTAAAAATTCCTAAGTCCTGTAAATCCTCTAGGGCCTCTTGCATGTCTCTTCAATAAAAACTACCTTATTATTTAATGACTAGACTTCGGAGTTTAGGTTCTGCTCTGTTGGAAATAAACTAAAAAATTGTCGCTTTCTTTTTACCATGGTTCCTAATGTGGACCTTAATTTTCCATCTCATCATTTCATGACTTACTACAATCATGTATTTTCTTGAATGCATTTTCACAAAACCGGTACAGACAGGAACTGCCCCTAAATTTTTCCTGTGTGTGTGTGTGTTTTCCCCAATATGGTAAAAGTCTATGCAAGTACAACAAAATATGTATTTCATGCTATCAGCCCCATGCATTTATAATTATGTTAACTCATAGAAAACTAAATCAACAGAAAGCATCAGGTTTTAGCATTATCCTAAAATAAAAACTAAAACATACAGAGCATTTGAAAACTGCTAAGCTTGGGCACAGATTTCAAATTATCTGCTATAAATTTGAATTTTTAAATTTGTATTTTCTTCAAGTAAATCTGCAGGTTTAAATGTACCAAAAATATCTTCATTGTTGCATGAAGAGCAGTGATTTCGTTTTTAGAAACTATTTTATTTTTGATAAATAATGTTCTGAAAAGCAACACATATATTGTTTGTTCTATCTCATTGATTACTCAGTTAACTATAAAGATAAAGTTGAATACTGTGTAATGTGTATTTTTAAATACTGTATTCCTGAAATACCTAAAGGGGAAAAAAAACCAAACAGATAGTTGTTATATCTCAATTGAATTATTTCTTGGGGAGAAATATTCTAAAAATATTTTTAGAAAATAATTTTATTAAAAATTTTCATTGTAATTTTGAGTCCTGTTGCTATTTTGAGCTAGAAACATGATCAAACCTCTTATTGAAATTACTGATATAAAAATATTAGTGAACATTTTTGATTACTCTTTGTCACACTAAAATATTATGTGGCAGCCTGGATGGAAAGGGAGTTTAGGGGAGAATGGCTACATGTAGGTATATGGCTGAACCCCTTTGCTGTTCACCTGAAATTATCACAACACTGTTAACTGGCTATATCCCAATACAAAATAAAAAGTTTAAAAAATAATTAGAAAACCTACTCCTACTAGGAAAATGTAAAATTCTTTCATGAAAATTCTTGCACCCACTTCCATAATGTTCTAGTGGTGAATTCTGGTTAAAATAAAATCAAATGACAAAATGTACTTTCTGAGTGCATTGTTAATCACTAGACACTCGATAGCACAGCTATCTAATAGAAATTATTTCTGAGATGACTGGGTCCAGGTAATTCAATCCCCAAATGTAAGTGTTTTATTTTATCACCCTATTAGGTGAAAAAATCATCTCTCTCCTTTAATGAATAGGAAGAGATACTGAAAAGATAGTGACACAGGACACATGACCATGAGTCCTGTAGTAGAGCTAGGGTATGGATCAGCCTGAAAATAAAATGGTAGCACAAATCTTTAAATGCCTTCTTTCCATTAACAAAAATGATGAAGCCCCCAGAAAGCTAAATGATTAAAAGTTAGGGGGAGGGCAGATTCTAATCGAAAATGGATAGTGTATACCGCTGCATATCTCATAAAGCTCTTATAGTGATTACAAAACAGAAACTGTGAAGTGTGCAGGGTCCTTTTCGGAAGCCAGAGTGGTTGAAATTAAAGTGCCAAGAGTCAGCCATGTGATATGTGGTGCAACTTCACAGGAGGAAAAAGAGGAGGGGGAATTCTAACATAAAAAAGTCATCACAGCAGAATGAGGTATTAAAAATTGCTAATTAAAAACATATAAAATTAAAGCTCATATGGTTCTGTCTTTGAGAATTTAGATGTAGTCTATGGTTCTACTGAAAATTTCTGAGAGTTAACAATAGAAGTCAGGAATCTTCTGCCCTTGAAATTAAGATCAATTTTTGTATCCTTATTTGTTGTTGTATGCATTAGTGTTACAATTCTATTATGAAAAATATTCTTATATAAAATATGTGTATAATAAAGTTATAACAACATATCTTGATTTTTATAGTTTTGTGTATATATATATGATATGTTTATATATATATGTTTTATAGTTATATATATAATGTTTATATATATAAACATATATATGATATATATGTTTATATTATATATGATATATTTGTATATCATATATGTTTATACCTATATGATATGTATATATCATGTATGATATATGTTTATATACATATTGTGTGTGTGTGTGTGTGTGTGTGTGTGTATGCTTTCACCCTGTCTGCATGGAATAATCCTGCATTACAGTTAGTTTCATTACTTCTTGCCCATGTCATAGCTATTTATTGTATCAAATTTATGGGTAATTCATAAATGTTTATTCATAAGTGAATAGCATACTATCTTTCCTAAAAGTGAAAGTCTCCCCTCCCAGCACTGTATGGTCAATAGGTGTATTAGAGAGATCCTTCCTTTCTAATTCTTTTACAATAACAAGCCTGTTAAATCTGCTGTTGGGTTTGTAACAAAAATACATCAACAGATCAGTAGTTGTATTTCTTTTTCACAATTTCTTACAAAATAGGTTAGGCATACTCATCTTGCCAATGACAAATTATCTCTGCAACTACCTGGTATCTCAAGAGGTTTTCCTACAAATAGCTTGAATTTCGAGTCTCAGTCTTTCATTTTTTTCTCATCATGTTCCTATTTTTCAATTCTGTTGTAAAATATTTACATAGCATTTTAGCTAGTGATTCTTTTAGTTAAAAGACATTTACTACAGTGGATTGCTTACCGATTGCAGGTTTTTCAGGGCAATTGCTGGAGATTCTTGTTATTGCAGCCATCCCTTCTAATTCTGCCTAATGAGCCAATTCTAGCAATAAACAAAACCCCAGGGTAGAGTGAAAGCTGTCACTTCTGGAAAAATAAATGGTATAAATGACTCTTGAAGCCCAAGGGCTGGAATGGAGAGCTTGAGATAGAAGGAGGTTTTATTTGAGCTCACAGTAGACACCAGCATACGCTAAATGGCAATTTCTTTGAGAGATTATAATTGTAATATTTCTGACAAAAAGGGTATGACATTAAAAACTCTTGTTAGTCTGCAAGAATGAAAACACAAAAGTAGCTTCATTTATCTAGGTCATAGGACATGAATAAAAGGAGAATTTTCCATCTATTGACAGACATTTTGACTATGGTGATATGAAGTATAAGAGAAAGGATGCTATCATTTTGGGGACATTTATTATGTGTTAAAACAGCTATATATACTGTCACCACAATCTAAAACAGGAATTCACATCTCTTTTTAAATGTTTAAAAAAAAAAAAAAAACTAAATTAAACTTTACAGAGATCAGTAAATTGCCCTCAGAGGTGTAATTCAGATGGACAAGTGCTGAGATTCAGAAATTGTCTGACTACAATATTTAGCTCTTTTCAAGATGTCACATCTTTACTTTGTTTTACAGAGTGTTTTTATAGAGACATGAACCAAATATTGTATATGGGAAATAGATAAAAGAGGCAGCCAACCTGGAGCATTAAGATCACAGATGGTTAATGAGAAGAGTTAATTTTGTTAAAAAGTAGAGAAGTCTTGTCAGCCAATAAAGATGATCAGAGAATTCCATCATGAGGAACAGGAAAAACTCTGGCATGTGAGATGCTCAGGAAAAATTCAGCATGAGTGGAACTCAGGGAATAAGAGAATCCTGTTGATAGAAATGAAGCTAGAAAGATAGAGCAGGAATAGAATTGAAAGAGTCTTATTGCCCAGAGATAGGATGGCCAAGTAATGAATGTTAAAGAAAATTACTAAATATAGACAATTACCAAAATATAAAAAACTACTAAAATATAAAGTAAAAAATTACTAAAATATAATCGAAAACATAGTCACCAGCTATATGATTAAGTATTTACCATCCATCAGTTTTCTTCCTCTGGAAGTAGCACATAGTCAAATATTTTATTTTAATTTTCAAATGTTTTATATTTTACTGAAGTATAGTTGATTTACAATGCATTAATTTTTTCTGTACAGCAAAATGATTCAGATATAAAAACACACACACATCCACATATATATATATATATATTATTTTCCAATATGGTTTATCACAGGATATTAGATACAGTTCCCTGTGCTATAGAGTAAGACCTTGTTAACTTCCTCTTGTAGTAGCACACCACCAAATATTTTAGACCATTCAACACTCTTGATTCATAATCAAGAATATTGATAGATTCATAAAGTAATATATTTTCCCAACTTTTTAAAGATATATTTGAAGGAATATGGTCTAAAATCTAGATTTTATAACCATAACTTCTCCATCATGCAATGAATTCTTGCTACTTTTTGACATAGACTGAAATGTTTTAACATATAAATGGAAACATAATCTTTAACATACTACACCCACAGATATAGATAAAAATAACTAAGGTCTCTTCTAGAATTCTAAAATTTCAAATTTCCCAATAGTAAATTCCAAATACTCTTTTTATTTATCTCACTGTTTACTCTAAAACCAATCCCATGGATGGGTATGAGTTCTATGGCAAAGCCGATTTCTGGAGATGAATTGGAATGATAACTATTGTCAGCAATCCTTAGAAAATAGCCTGACAAGTGGCCCACATTAGAGAAGAGAATGACTGTAGAGGTTCATTGCTTGAGGTAGGAAGGCAGGAGGGAAAATAGTTATTGTTGCTGTTTTTAATGCATCTTAAAAATAGACACCTAGGCTTCAAGTAAAGGAGAAATGTCCAAGTGTGCTCCTAATGCAGAGAGAAAGCTTTCTACATCTACCTGAAGAGAAGTATAAAGTCAAGAATACTATTTAGTAGGAGATACAAAAGAAGTGGGCAAGTTCTGTGAAATTTGAGATCAGCTGCATATAATTTTCTGTTTCCATTATCCCCATTTAAAATTCCTCTCTGTTAGTTATCCTAAGGCATTTGGTTACATTCTGATTGTAGTTAACATCTGGGGAATTGATTGAAGAGACTAATATCAGCATTTAATACACAAATTTGACATAATATCAATAGAAAAAAAGTGGGATGAAATAGATAAAGTCTAAGGGAGGTGATTGCAATATGAAAACAGATGAGTATTTTAAAAGGGAGCTGTGGGAGACAAACTACATTGAAATGAGTCTATGAATTCTAAAATCTTTCAATTGGATACTACTAGAAATACTTGAGGAAAGAAATCTAATAAAATATTCAACTCCTAAACTTAAGTGGAATATGGGTTTAAAGAGTGTATGACATTAAAAACTGGCTAAATCTGGGATGCATGTTTACCAAAATAATATTTAAGGAATATAAAGGGTCAAATAAGTGTGATAAGATTGGAAAATAAACTATACAAGTCTGAGATATGCAGAGAAAATGAAGTTTCTGTATTTTTCTATGACATTGATTTAATACTTCAGAAGCATGGGACAGGAGAGATCAGATAGTTGAAGCTGATAATCTCCACTGGATCTAAAAGTGTAAACATCCCTTTGGATAGTCAGTGGTTTGAAAGACTTTCTCTCAGATCTTTCAGAGTCCCATCCCTTCTTTCTGTTTCTATCTGAAATAATATCTGGATACAGAATAGAGAGATGGGTGGGAATAGTAAGTGTTGCATATGAGACATGGCATGGGCTGCCCTATAAAACAACGAGGTACGGGTATTCCATCAGAAAATGTGCATATTCACTACCTTAGACCACAATATTGACGATTCACTGCACAGTTGAAGTTCCTGAATAAAGTAAGCAGTCATCTCATTTCAACAGTGCTTTTGTTAGTTTCTTGACTCTTTTAATGCACTTCCAAGTTCTCTCACAAGGCAGGAGAAAACGGGATCACTTGGACACCATTCACATGCTCTTGGGTCTATCTGCTGTCCCCAGTCCCTCAGCACTCTCTGATAGGTGCTATATTTGACTGAAATGAAGGCTAAACTACCAAGTTGACTTTTATGTCTTTGGAAAAACAAGTTTTAAGTTGTACAACAATTCAGTTCAGTTCAGTCGCTCAGTCATGTCCAACTCTTTGCGACCCCATGAATCGCAGCACGCCAGGCCTCCCTGTCCATCACCATCTCCCGGAGTTCACTCAAACACACATCCATCGAGTCCGTGATGCCATCCAGCCATCTCATCCTCGGTCGTCCCCTTCTCCTCCTGCCCCCAATCCCTCCCAGCATCAGAGTCTTTTCCAATGAGTCAACTCTTAGCATGAGGTGGCCAAAGTACTGGAGCTTCAGCTTTAGCATCAGTCCTTCCAAAGAAATCCCAGGGTTGATCTCCTTCAGAATGGACTGGTTGGATCTCCTTGCAGTCCAAGGGACTCTCAAGAGTCTTCTCCAACACCACAGTTCAAAAGCATCAGTTCTTCTGTGCTCAGCCTTCCTTACAGTCCAACTCTCACATCCATACATGACCACTGGAAAAACCATAGCCTTGACCAGACGGAACTTAGTCGGCCAAGTAATGTCTCTGCTTTTGAATATGCTATCTAGGTTGGTCATAACTTTCCTTCCAAGGAGTAAGCGTCTTTTAATTTCGTGGCTGCAGTCACCATCTGCAGTGATTTTGGAGCCCCAAAAAATAAAGTCTGACACTGTTTCCACTGTTTCCCCATCTATTTCCCATGAAGGGGGTGGGACCGGATGCCATGATCTTCGTTTTCTGAATGTTGAGCTTTAAGCCAACTTTTTCACTCTCCTCTTTCACTTTCAACAAGAGGCTTTTTAGTTCCTCTTCACTTTCTGCCACAAGGGTGGTGTCATCTGCATATCTGAGGTTATTGATATTTCTCCTGGCAATCTTGATTCCAGCTTGCGTTTCTTCCAGTCCAGCGTTTCTCATGATGTACTCTGCATAGAAGTTAAATAAGCAGGGTGACAATATACAGCCTTGACGGACTCCTTTTCCTATTTGGAACCAGTCTGTTGTTCCATGTCCAGTTCTAACTGTTGCTTCCTGACCTGCATACAGATTTCTCAAGAGGCAGGTTAGGTGGTCTGGTATTCCCATCTCTCTCAAAATTTTCCACAGTTTCTTGTGATCCACACAGTCAAAGGCTTTGGCATAGTCAATAAAGCAGAAATAGATGTTTTTCTGGAACTCTCTTGCTTTGGGGAATACAAATTGCCAAATTATGGAACTATCTTTATTTGCCTTTAGTTATAAATACAACTTTTATATAAATAACTACATAAAATACTGACCCTATAGAGAAAATGAATTTTCTCTGAATTATAATAGGATTACATGTTTAAATTTAATTGATCTCGGTTATTTTCATAGGAGAAACATGAAGGGAAATATTCTTAGATGATAGTTTATTACTAATTTTTCTCTTGTCTTCTTAGGGAAACCATATTGCAAATCAACTATTAGTTGCTTATTTATGTCCAGCTCTTTGCGACCCCATGACTGTAGCCCACCAGGCCCCTCTGTCCATGGAATTCTCCAGGCAAGAATACTGGAGTGGGTTGCCATTCCCTTCTCTAGGGATCTTCCCCACCCAGGGACTGAATGGAGGTCTCCCCCATTGCAGGCAAATTCTCTACTGTGAGCCACCAGGGAAGCTTTTAAATATTTAGTAATGACAAAACAGCTAATTTGTAACACTTTGAGTAGAAACTATATTCATAGAGGTACTACAGATTTATAGAGAGAGAATAAGAATACATACTGGTACAATAGTAAGTAGTTTACAAGGCTTACATGACATAATTATCCCAAGGATTGATTAGGTAGCTGATTTGATCCTTCATTTTATACATGAAGAAATAGAGGCACCAGAAATTTAAATAAGTTTACCAAAGTCTCTGTGATACTAAATGATATTAGTGTGATTCAATCCTAGGCATTTTGGATTTGCAACACATCAATATAAATTTTTATTTTATGTTTGTTTTTGTGGGGTTTTAATATATAATGATTGATACAAGATTCAAATATTAGAGAAATGCTAACATAGGATTATGTTGTTCTTAATTCTTAAACTATGATATTTGTAAAGCAATATAAATTATTAGCAGCTAGCACAATGTACTTTATTCATCCTGATCTGTTTGTCTGTGCAATTTCTACACATTTTTGTTTATTTTTATCAAACAAATTTATTTGAGCATAAACGTGGCATTGCTAAATGTAGAGTAATCAAGTAAGGTGTTTATGACCATCCAATTTGTGAAATGTGGTAGTAAGCTTGAAAAAGACCTAAAAATGTCAATAACTACCTAAAAGCTCATAATAATTCAGAAGATATCTTAGTTCAACACAACTTTAAGATATTACTGAAGTAATAAGTTCACATTATTCTGTGTCCCTGAACTTTTCATAAACTAAAATGATTTAAATCACTACTATTTAAATGATCATTTACGTGGGAAAAGCTATGTTAGCTACATAAATCCAAGATGTATCAAGATAATTTTAAAAAAGTGTGTGTACCAATGCAGAGTAACTATATTTGTTACTTAAATATACCTCAGTAGAGATAATTTTCAGTTATATATTTAATATATAAACCTGGCATAAGAAAGTCTTGATTTCTTCAAAATTTGGATTATTTTTAATAATTAAAAAGGTGGAATTGTGGCCAAGAAGTGAAAATTAAATCCATCCAGTTATGATTCTAGTGATACATATACTGTTACACTGGCTTAGTGTACATAACTCATAAAGCTAAGCACCTAATCATATGGTCTTTTAGCAGGTTGACATTCTTTCTCCTCATTTTCAATGTCTCTCTGAACATGAAAATATCACCAAATGGCTAGATTTCAGGAAAAAAAAAATATACAGCCTTACCTAATAAAGTAATTCAATCCTTATATTAAAAAAAAAAAAAAACGCATATTGGACCTTTAGACATTTGCTAAATTAAATGTTTTAGTATTTGAGAGATCATTTCATTTAGCTATTGAAATTGGGGTGACTAAGTCTTTGGATATTTAGAAAATAGTCTTAAATATGCAACACTATAATAACAATAACAGTTTATTGCAACCATTTAATTAAGAGTAACAGCTTTTTCAAACTCTAGAATCCAATCCAAACATAAATGCATGGGATTTGATAACTAGAGAATTGTCTTTGAAAGGAAGGATGACATGATAGCTAATGCATGCACATGGAAACTAATTAGATTTTTTAGCTAATGAATCCCCATTTAAATAAATGTGATTCGATAAATAATGGATCCCCATGGAAATGAATAGAATTGGATGACTAACACACCCCACTGAAATGAATGTGATTCGATAGTTATCGCATCCTCATAAATGTGTTAGATTGAATCCCATTCATTTTAATTGCAATAAATTAAAATAGCTTTTGTTCATGGCCTTTTGGCTAAGATCAAACATTCTGTCCTCTATTTGGGGGCTGTATTCTATCCAAGCAGACAACTCAGATTTACTGATCCAATAGGTTCCTTTCTTAACTATATGAACTATAAATTACACATGTCATTCATTCCAATAGGGATGAATCACTACTAAAACTCATGTATTTCAATGAAGTATTTGTTGTCAATAAGCATCTATTAATTTCAGTTGGGAATTTACCTACTACAGATAGAACCATCCAAATAACAAAGTCAAAAGCATAATTGCATATATAAAATTCAATTAGTAATGTATGCTTTTTTTGCTATATGCTATGAAATTCAAATAACCATTTAAAGAAATAAAAAAGTAATATAATTTATTTATAACTGTGTAACAAACATTTGAATGTGTGGAAATAAAGTGTGAAAAATATAAATTTGTAAGCAAAGCACATGATTATTAAGATAATTACAATCCACCATGAACAAACCTCTATTGGAACATTTACCTAATTACATTATTTATCTTTATCTATGTTCATTTTTTGTGTTTTGAGGGACCAAGACTCTTTTATGTTACTGTATATTCCAAAATTAAACAGCATGAGAACAGAGTAAAGACTTGATGACTTGGTAGAATAGGTAAATGTACATATAAATAAATAAGCCAATAAGTTAATGATTACAAAGTGTCAGGGAAGAAAAATATATTGAACATTAAACATAACATATTTACTGGGATAAATATGATATATATGCATATATTCATTTGTATGAATAATCTTAATTTACTTTTCATAGCTACACCTTGAAATAAATGGTTAAATTCTTTAAATTGGTAAACTGAGCCAAAAATAGAATGAATAAAGATTCTAAGGCCAACCAAATTATGGTCAAAGCCTAAGTGTGCTAGGTAAGAAAAACACTGGATTATTTCTTACACTGTGCCTTCACCACCTTGATATGTAAAAGTTTCCTGTAAGAATGCTTTTAATAAATTTGAAGATACAAAAGGTTACAACTTGGGAATAATATACAGAATTAAAAATGAATATCTAAATAACATGTTTAACAAACTTAAAATAATAAAGCCTATCTTAACCACCGCTTTCATGTATTTCAAATTTATCAGATAAAAAAGACAGAAAACAGTGTGGCTAATTGAGCAACATAAAATGTATTATTTAAATGATAGGATTAAAATACAATAGTGATATGGTTTAGCTAAAAATTTACTAATCTTTCACTCTTGTCCCCACATAAATAGAAACATACACATGGAATTATGAGAAGGTTTCATAAAATTATTGTATTAGAACTTTGAAAGAAAAGATAGCCTTTGAAGTGATTCTTTAGACAGAGAACTTCCTGGAAATGCAAGAAATCCAGTCTTTATTTATCCCCATAATCTCCTTCTTTCTCAGTGACTTCCTGATAGGATCTAAATTATTTTAAATAAATATGACTTCAATATTCTATTATTGTTAATGTACAAACAAACATTGGCCAGTAAAAATGATGACATACATAGGAAATTTTTCATACAGAATGCAATGTATTGTTATTATATGTACATTTTACTGAAACTTAATCAGGAAGTTACACAAGAAAGCAGTAGCTCTTACCAGAAACAAAATATCAAGTATATTAAAATAAGCTAGAGATTATAAATATCATTAGTATATACACTACTTTTTGCTTTGTGCTGATTCAAAACAATCCCAAAAGAATAGTCTTACTGATTTTATAGTAGGTGATTTTTTATTATTTTTCTTATATATAGCTCAGTGGGTAAAGAATCTGCCTGCAATTCAGGAGATACAAAACATGTAGGTTTGATCTCTGGGTCAGAAAGATGCTCTAGAGACGGGCATGGCAACCCACTCCAGTATTCTTGCCTGAAAAATCCCTTGAACAGAGGAGCCTGGCGGGCTATAGTCTATAGGGTCTCAAAGAGTTAGACACGACTGAAGCGACTGAGCACAGCACTGAACATTTACAAAAAGACCTATATGTACAGATTGCTTTTCATACTATTCATGGGATCCTCAAAGCAAAAATACTGAAGTGGTTTGCCATTCCCTTCTCCAGTGGAACACATTTCGTCAGAACTCTCCACTTTGACCCGTCCATCTTGGGTGGCCCTGCATGTCATGGTACATGATGTACTCAGTATATAAGTTAAATAAACAGAGTGACAATATACAGCCTTGTCATACTCCTTTCCCAATTTTGAATCAGTCAGTTGTTTCATAAAAGCTTTTAACTGTTGCTTCTTGACCTTCATACAGGTTTCTCAGGAGACAGGTAAGGTGATGTAGTATTCCTATCTCTTTAAGAACTTTCCACAGTTTGTTGTGATCCACACAGTCAAAGGCTTTAGCATAGTCAATGAAGGAGAAGTGGATGTTTTCCTGAAATTGCCTTGTTTTCTCTATGATGTAGTGAATGTTGGCAATTTGATCTCTGATTCCTCTCTCTTTTCTAAACCCAGCTTGTATATCTGGAAGTATAAGAAAGTCTTTTTTTCCCCCCTACAAAAACTGAACACAGCAAGACATTTTTCTAATGTGTGGTTCATAAAAACAACTCTTCTGATACAACTTTCACAAACATAGCTTTCAATGTTTTATATTTTAAAAAATAAACAGACCTAAAAAATTGTTTCCAGAAATATTCATGGTGTCATGATTACTTACTTAGAGTTTTATGGAATAAGAAAGAGCTTTCCCAGAAGTTTTTTTCACTTATTGAATGTTCAACTTACTTTAGCCTTTTGATTCTTGGTCCAAATTTCTTCTCTATCTAATATCACCTTTTTCCTCATTATTATTAAAGTTTAAATGTATTTTTCTAGTTTAATTGAGATGCAATTAACACACAGAACTATATAGGTTTAAGATGTACAATATAATGATTTGGCTTACGATATGTAATGAATGCTTACCAAAATAAGTTTAGTGAACATTCATTATCTCATAGAAATACAACATTAAAGACTTGAAAAATAATTGTTTTCCCTAATGATGAGATTAGTATTCAGTCTCTTGAAAATTTTCACTTATAATGTACAGCCATGTTAATTACATTTATCATATTGTGCTTTGCACTGCTTGTTGTTGTTTAATCACTCAGTCAAGTCCAACTCTTTGCTGCACTATGGATTTCAGGGCACCAGGCTCCTCTGTCCTCCATTATGTCCTAGAGTTTGCTCAAATTCATGTCCATTGAGTTGATGATGCTATCTGCCTCCCCCTTCTCCTTTTGCCTTCAACCTTCTCCAGCATCAGTCTCTTTTGCAATGAGTCAACTCTTTGCATCAGGTGGCCAAAGCTTTGAAGCTTGAGCTTCAGCAACAGCCTATCCAATGTGTATTCAGGGTTGGTGGTGGTGGTTTAGTGACTAAGTCATGTTTGACTCTTGCGACCCCATGGACCATAGCCTGCCAGGCTCCTCTGTCCATGGGATTCTCCTGTCAAGAATACTGGAGTGGGGTGCCATTTCCTTCTCCAGGGGGTCGTCCCAATCCAGGTATTGAACCCGGGTCTCCTGCATTGCAGGAGATCCTTTACCGACTGATTCATGAGAAAGAAAAGGCACTAAGTCGTGTCTGACTCTTGCGATCCCATGAACTGAAGCTGGCAGGCTCCTGTGTCCATGGGATTCTCCAGGCAACAATACAGGAGTGGGTTGCCATTTCCTTCTCCAAGAAAGAAAGATAGAGCCAAGTCGTGTCTGATGCTTGTGATCTGTGAGCTAAGAGGGAAGCCCTCTTTCAGGATTGGTAGTTTTTCTTATAACTGAAAATCTGTACATTTTGACAAGCTTCATCTAATTCCCCTCCCCTTACCTTCCACCTTTGGAACCACAAATCTGTTCCCTTTTTTCTATGAGTTTGATTCCTTGGTTTTGAAGTATAATTGACCTACAACACTATGTTAGTTTCTGTTATATAACAGTGATTTGATATTTCTATACATTTCAAAATAAACAGTGATAAATTTAGTTGTTGTCTGTCGTTATAAAAGATTGCATAATTAATGACCATATTTCCCACACTGTATATTTCATACCTGTAACTTACTTCATAGCTGAAAGCTTGTCCCTCTAATCTCTCATTTTTCTCTTCTCCCCACCCTCTTGCCACCACCTGTTTGTTCTCTGTATCCATGACTGTTTCTGTTTTGTTATGTCCTTGCATTTGGATAAAGAATATTCTTAATGACACACTTTTACTCTAAACTGAAAAAGGAAATTACTGCCAAACTAACAAAATTTTTCAAATATAATATCAATTTGGCTATTATAATACATGCTACATTATGTGGCCATACTTAGGTGGAACCTCCTATGTGACTAATTTTACCCAGAGCAGATTGTATTACATCATCCAGCACTTTAATGCTTTGATGATAATGATAATACATTGCTAAAAAATAAATTAGAAGAAAATTTTATTTTATTTTATTTTTTTCAAAAAGAGAGTAGCATGATGTACTTGAACGAGTACTCTGGATTTAGTGTCACAACTTCAGTTTGCCATTTATCTTTATTGTTACTCCTGGTGGGAAACTACCCCTCTATAGCCACAATTAATTCATGTGAATTTCTCTGTGAAAGAGAAATAATGATTATACATATTTCATACCATTGTTAAATTATTTGAGTAATTAAAAAACTGCTTAGAATTGTGCATGACACATAGTAAGTACTATATAAGTGACTTTCAAAGATATTTTTGAAGAATGTTACATCAAATTTACAGAAACAGAGGAATCCCTTAAAAATGAAGCTATCTTTAACTAAAAATAAATTACATTTAAATTGATGTTAAGAACCATACTGATGAGAAGAATACTACTTTATTCAAGTTAGATACTGGAAAGTTTATTCTGTATTTTGCCCCTGGCACATGACTAAAGAGTGCTTTTGAACCCTAAATTATCCAGAATTTATATTGTTTAAATTCACTGACTAATTAATATCCTGGGTAGGTAAAGATGTAATAATCAGACAAGTAATCATTTTTCATGGAAAGCCAAAAGAAGACACACACTATTAGAAACATTATTCCATGTTAGAACAGAGACTTCTCTATAATTTTCCACTCTATGTCATCTTGATAATTTCTTACCTGTCAAAATTTTTAAGCAGTTATTCTTCGTATGGAGAGTTCCTTTATTCTATTTCTATCCAACAGTAGCAGACATGGCACCATGCTGTCTATGGTTTGCAGTTTAATTCTAGAGAGTTATATGAAGAGCATTTAGACAAATGGTATAAACAGGGTGCTGTTATTTTAAGAAATATTGGCAACTGGAAAACAGTGTCCAGTAAATGGAAACATACCAGTTGATAGTTTGGTTTTGATAACATCATTTAACTTAAAGTGGAAAATTGTTATTTCACACTAGAGGGGATTTCTGATTTTAATTTAGCTTTTCCAAAAAGGTGAGAAGCTTCATTAAAGATATCCCTCTGTTCATTAATTAATTGATAAGCAGTTGTAATAAAGTGCTTAGAGGAGTGGTTGTCATTAGGAATTTCTCTAGAGGCAATATTTTAGGAAGAACAAAATATCAACTGAGGAATATTCTAAACCAGTGTTTAATATGCACAAAGGGCAAGGCCAGAGGAAGTTTACATTTCTCTGAAGCTTTAAGAAATAAATTTAAAAATCTCAAGATAATTCAATACTTAAAGCATGACTACCATGAATTTTATAAATAGTTTAATGGAGAATGAGATACCAGTACTTGTTTGATGGGAATATTTATTTTAAATATTTATACATATTTTTATTTATAATTTTAATACTGCTAATGAAGTATTAAATTGGTAATTACAAACATTCTTTCACTTTCCTTTTTCTTGGTCTCTTATAGCAGCAGATTGCAAAATCTTGCTTGACTTTTCCCAACATATTCCTCACCCTCTTCCCACTCTTGGCCCCCTCCTGCCACACGCAGTTTTTCAGTTACTATGAACCTGGTTGTGAAGCATTATTTTTTTCTTTACAGAACTTATTTGAATTTCCTGGTGGCTCAGATGGTAAAGAATCTGCCTGCAATGCAGGAGACCCAGGTTCCATCTCTGTGTTGGGAAGATCCTCTGAAGAAGGGCATGGCAACCCACTCCAGTGTTCCTTACTGGAGAATTCCATGGACAGGAGCCTTGTGGGCTAGAGTTATGGGGCTGCAAAGAGTCAGACATGATTGAGCAATTAACAGACACACACAGGATGAGTTGTCCTTGAACCCAGAGAACACCTTATTATCACTAAGGTTTGAGATGCAGTCAGCAGTAACAAAAGGGTTTCCCAGGTGGCTCAGTGATAAAGAATCTGACTGCCAATGAAGGAGATGTGAGTTCAATTCCTGAGCTGGGAAGAGCCCCTAGAGAAGTAAATGGCAACTCACTCCAGTATTCCTGACTGGGAAATCCCATGGACAGAGAAACCTAGCAGGCTACAGTCCAAGGAGTTACAAAGAGTCAGACACAACTGAGCAACTGGGAATACACACACAGCAGTAACACACACAGGTCTTGCATGACTAACTCTGGAATAGCAGAGTGAGGAACACAGAAGACACCTCAACAAACAACATTTATCTGGAGAAAATTATGTTAAAAACTCAAGCAAAGAAAAAGTCTCTAGAAATTGCCTAGACATATATAGCAAATTTATTCAATACATTTTACTAAATCTAAGTAAGAAGAGAAAATTTCTGTGGTGTTGGAACAATGAGTAGCTCCCCTACATAGATTCTTCCACTTTACAGAAACTATCCCTAGTCCTTCTCTCCAGACAGGTACAATTAGGAAGACATTGCTCTCTGTCCCTCCAGATCCCAGTCTGGGGCTACACTTCCCTGACAGAACAGGCAGGCTACTGGTGATACTCATCTCTCTCAGCCCCCTGTTGCAGAAGCTCTATTCTGGGCACATGCACCTGGAATGCCCAGGATAACCTTCTTCAACCCAGCCGTTAATTGCTGGGCACAAGTTCTGCTCAAGGTATAGTAGGCAGAAATACTGGACCCTGAACACTCATAAACAACCTAGCACTTAATGATGCATGTGCCAAGAAGGAGGGGTAAGCTAAAAAGTCTAGGGCACACCCTACCAGGTCTGGTTTATAGAGCAAATATATCATGCCAGGGCAAGGGGGATCCAATCCTCACCCTCAGCTCTTGTGAGGTAGTGTAGAACTTACAGAGAGAGAGGCAATAGGACTAAATCTTCACAACGCTGCTTGAGGAAACTGATTTCATTTGGAGCAAAGAATGAGGAGTTCCATGCCTTGAGGCACTGTTCAAAATAATGGAGAAAATAACAAAGGCAGTTTTAGTTCCTTGACACTACAGATACAAGTGAAAATGCAGAACAATAAGGAGTCTAACAAAGAGAACCAAGAATAAAGACATCCAAGAGGAACCATCCTGAGATCAGATTGGGAAGGTTGAATGTAAGGCTGAGCAACATGCATCCATCTGATGAGGAACATAGTGGGTACTTAAGACCATTTCACAAACTGCATATGAATCAATTGACAAAGAGTGGAATCTTCATTGGAACTAAGGGCTCATGAACAACCCGTTATCAAACACTGACTGAAAATAGGTGACTCGGACCAGGAGCAATACTATAGAAGCCAGGCTTAAAACAAAATGTCACATAAATTCTTGCATGTCTATAAGCTTATGAGAAAACCTAAAGCTGTACCCTTTTGGGAGTGATGAGAGAAAAAAAAAATCAAGATACTCGTACTTGGTTAAACAAGCAGCAAAAATGTAAATTCAAACTGCGATAGCAAACCAATCCCCACTCCCAACCACACACAGACAAATTCAAAGGTAAAAGGCAATATTCTAGCTAGCTATCAATGTTCTTGCCTGGAGAATCCCAGCGACGGGGGAGCCTGGTGGGCTGCCATCTATGGGGTCGCACAGAGTCAGACACGAAGTGACTTAGCAGCAGCAGCAGTTTGCCCATTAAGTGGCTCATACTGACCCAGGAGTGATGGCTAGGTAGTCAGTCTAAAACACAAACAAA
Source organism: Budorcas taxicolor (assembly GCF_023091745.1). Classification (NCBI taxonomy): domain Eukaryota; kingdom Metazoa; phylum Chordata; class Mammalia; order Artiodactyla; family Bovidae; genus Budorcas; species Budorcas taxicolor. Next base: position 45,126,549 of record NC_068921.1, read on the forward strand.
CAAACAAGTATATTTGAGCGGAGACTGCAGAACTACACAAATTGGGGGAAATAGACTTCACAGAATTATTTCAGCCATGACCCTAAATATAGTAGTGTCACACAAGTGTATGTTATAGATGTCACATGAGTGTATGTCCCTCGGTTCTTTGTCTCCTCACAACAAAGATTTGGAGCGATGGACATTAAAGCCCTTGGCACATCACAGCTCTCGGGTCTTGGACAAATCGTGTTATAGCTCTTAGGAAAATCAGTGTTACAGCTCGATTTTATTTAGAAGATAGAAGGAGAATCCATCCTCAAAGCGTGAGGGCATGCCAATCCAAAGACTTGAAGAGAAGAGAGTGGAGGAGCACGTGGGGGAGGGAGAGAGAGAGAGAGGGAGAGAGAGAGAGAGGGAGAGAGAGAGAGAAAGAGCACATGCACGCAGGAGAGAAAGAGAAAGAGAGAGAGCGTGCTTTGGCTCCTCCTTTTATATGTTTTTTCCTCCACCTGGGCCTGCCCTATGCAAATTGGGCTTAGCCAGGAGTGCTGTTTGTTCTACCTGAAGTCTTCACTCTGGTCCTCAGACCTTCTTTTGTTCTATTTTTGTGGGCTTTTCCCTTCCTTGTCTTTTAGCCACCACCATTTGGACTCCTTTTCCCTATTCTACCTACCTAACAGTAGCAAATGATTAAGTAAACAATTACAGCATCAACACCTCAGTGAGGAGCTCAGTATCCAGAGTTGCTAATACCTAAAATGTCCAGTTTTGAACAAAAACTATGACACATAATTTTTTTCAAAAAACAAATCAAAAAAATACAGTGGAAATTTCTTTTGAAGGAGCCCAGATTGGACTTAACAGAGAAGGAAGTCCCCAAAACAGTTAGATCATGACCATAAAATTAAGGAAGATATAATAAAAATATCAAATGGAGAATATCATAAAAATATATATATTTTTAATAAAAGAACCAAATGGAAATTCTGGAGCTGAAAAGTACAGTAACTGTGCTGAAAATTCACTAAAAGATCTCAGAAATAGTTTTGAGCTGACAGAAGAAAGAATTAGCAAACTTAAAGACAGATTGGGAGATATTATACAGTCTGAAAACCAGAGATAAAAAAACAAAGAGGTAAAATGAAAGCTTCTCAGAGAACATTATGCACACGCATATATTTATACTGAGAGTGATAAAAACAGAGGAGAAAAGGACAGAAAAACATTTGAAGAAATAACTGCTGAAAACTTTCCAAATTTAAAGACAAAACACATCTATATAGCAAAAAAGTAAAACACTTCCAAGTAGAATACACACTAAAGAGATCCATATCCAAACAAATCAAACTCAAAGTGTGAAATTGTTGTTCAGTTGCCAAGTCATGTCTGACTCTTTTTGAGCCCATAGGTGGTAGCACGACAGGTTTCCTTGTCCTTCACTGTCTCCCAGAGTTTGCCAAGTTCATGTCCTTTGAATTGGTGGTGTCATCCAATCATCTCATCTTGTTACCCTCTTCTCCTTATGCTGTTGATCTTTCCAGTATCAGGGTTGTTTCCAGGAATAAAGTTTCTATATCATACAAGCCAATCAATCCTAAAAGAAATCAACCCTGAATGTTCATTGGAAGGACTGATCCTGAAGCTGAAGCTCCAATACTTTGGTCATCTGATGCGAATAGCCAACTCACTGGAAAAGTATGAAAAGACCAAATATATATATATATATATATATATATATATATATATATATATAGAAAGTGTAAGAGAAAAACAACTCACTGCCTACAAGAAAGCAAATAAGATTATAAGCTGATTAATCAGAAACCATTAAGAACTGAAAAATTAGCTTGACATATACTCAAAGTAATAAAAGTAAAACACTGTCAACCAAGAATCTTATATCCAGAAGAACTAATTTTACAAAATGAAGGGAAAAGAAAGACATTTCAAAATAAACAATATTTATATGTTTCCAGCAGGCCTTCCCTACCTAAAACACTAAAGGAAATTCTTTCATCTGAAACTTAGTGACACTAAAAAGTAACCTGAATACACAGAAAAATAAAGAACACCAGAAAAGGTAATTATGGATATATATTTCAGACACAACTGAAGTCACTGAGCATGCATGCATATATATATACATACATATAAGATTATAAAGGTTATATATAAAGATATATAGTATATATATAAAGATAAATATAAAATTATAAAGGATAGTATAATTATGTGCTATTTATCCTTTCTACTACTAATAAGCAATTTCATAAAATAATATGTAATTGTACCACTGGTATTATAACATATATATAACATATATATTATAATATATATATTGGTTTTATAACATATATCAATGTAATATATTTAAAAATTAAAGCACAAAATATTTGGATTTGAGAAAAACTGTAACAAAAGGTAACTTGGAATCCAGTGGAAGAAATTAAACAATGGTAATTAGGAGCTTGATAGAACAAACTCTATAAATACATACTTGCTTTTACTCTATTCTTTAAGCTTCTTTAAAAGAGATAAAATAGTCATGATTATAAGAATATATTTTTGAGTTTGTAATACATATAGACATAAATATATAATGGCCATGGTACAGGGCAGAGACAAAGGAACTATATGGGGTTAAGTTTCTATACTAAAATTAAGTTAGTATAAGCCTAAAACAAAATAGTTTTTGATACATTGAGAATATTGCAAACTTTAGAGAAAAACTTAGATCACCAATAAAACTGGTGAAGGGAAGTTTAAATCACACAAGTAGGTAGAAAGACATTCCTTATCATGAATTGGAAGACAGCATTGTTAAAATATCCATACTGCCCAAAGTAATGTGCAAATTCAATGCAATTTCAATCAAAATCCTAATGACACATTTCATATAAGTAATTAAAAAATAATTATATGGACCTACAAAAGATCTAGAATAACCAAAACAATTCTGAATAAGAACAAAGTTGCAAGCACTTATACTTCCAGATAGCTAAATGTATTACAAACATATAGTAATCAAAACAATAAGGTACTGGCATAAAAACAGACTTATAAGCCAATGGAACAGAATAAAGAAGCCAGAATTAAATCCTTTCGTGCGTATGTGGTTAACTAATCTTTTACAAGTGTACCAATAATACAAAATGGTGAAAACATTATCTTTTCAAAAAATCGCATTTAAAAAATGGATATCCATATGCAAATAATGTAATTGGACACAGTATTTAACAACTAAAAATCAACTTAAAATAGATCAAAGACTTAAATGTCAGATGTGAAACTGTGAAACTTCTAGAAGAAAACAAAGGTGAAAAGCTCTTTGACATTCCCTTAGCAATTATTTCTTGAATGTTATACCAAAAGCAAAACAAACAAACACCAAATGGGATTACATTAAACTAAAGACTTCTGCAGGCATCCCATGTGGCCCTAGTGGTAAAGAACCCTCCTGACAATGCAGGAGACGTAACAATTGTGGGTTTGATTTCTGGTTAACAAATCCCGTGAAGGACGGCATGGCAACCCACTCCAGTACTCTTGCCTGGGGGATCCCATGAACAGAGGAGCTTGGTGGGCTACACTTCATAGGGTCAGTTGAAAAAAGTCAGACACAACTGAAGCGACTTAGCACACATGCAAAGATTTCTGCATAGCAAAGGAAATAATCAGCAAAGTGAAAAGGCAGCTGGTGGAAAAGGAGAAAATATTTATAAACCATATATCTGATAAAGGATTAATATCTAGAATGTTAAAGGAATTTCTATAACTCAAGAGCAAAGCCAAAACCAAATAATATTATTTAAAATGGGCAAAGGACCTGAAATGACATTTCTCCAAAGAAGGCATGCAAAGACCAGCAGATTAATGATAAGGTGCTGTACATCATTAGGGAAATAGTAACCAAAACCAATCACAATTAGCTATCACCTCACACCTGTTAGAATGCTATTATGAAACAAACAAAAAAAAAAAATGCAAATACAACAAAAGATATAAAGTGTTAAAAAGTGACTGTGGAGAAAAGGGAATTCTGATACACTCTTGGTGAGAATGCAAATGCAGCCAGTATAGAAAACAGCACAGGGTTCCTTGAATAATTAAAAATCAAATTAATATATGATCCAGAAATCCTCTGTCTGGGTATTTAACCAAAGGAACTGAAATTAGGATCTCACAGAGATACCTGCATCCCTGTATTCATTGCAGGATATTCACAGTAGTCATGACATGGAATCAACCTAAAATGTCCTCCAGTGGATAACTGGATAAATAAAATATTGCATGTATATAACATGGAATATTATTCATCCTTTAAAATGGATATCCTGTAATTTGTGACAAAAATGGATGAACCTAACAAGCATTATGCTAAGTAAAAATGAGCCAGTCATAGAAGAAAAAATGCTATGTGATTCTACCCATGTGAGGAATTGAAACTACACAAGCTCATGAAGCAAGGAGTAGAATGAGCATGATGAGGGGCCCAGGAGACAGAGAAACATGGACATCATGGTCAAAAGGTACAGTTTCTATTATACAAGATTAATAAGTCCTGAAAATCTACTCTATTTCATAGCCTATAGTTATAATACTGCCTCTTTCATTGATCACAGCCTTGTCATTGTGAAGGGACTTGCATAACTCAATGAAGCTATGAGCCATGCCATGCAGGGCCACCCAAAATGGAAAGGTCATAGTGAAAAATTGTGACAAAATATGGTCCATTGGAGGAGGGATGGGAAACTATTCCAATATTCTTGCTGAGAGAACCCCATGAACAGTATGGAAAGACAAAAAAATATAGGACACTGGAAAATGAGCACCCCAGGAAAGAAGATATCCAAATTGCTACTGGGGAAGAGTGGAGGGCATTTACTAACAGCTCTAGAAAGAATGAAGTGGCTGGGCCAAAGCAGAAGTGACCCTCAGTTGTGGATATATCTGGTAATGAAAGAAAAATTCATGCTGTAAAGAAGAATATTACATAGGAATCTGGAATGTTATATCCATGAATCAAGGCAAATTGGAGGTGGTCAAGCAGAAGATGTCGAGTGAGCATTAACACCTTAGATATCAGTGAATAAAAATAGGTGGGAATGGGCAAATTTAATTCAGATGACCATTATATTTACAACTATTGGCAAGAATCCCTTAGAAGAAATGGAGTATCATTTATAGTCAGCAAAAGAGTCTGAAATGCAGTATGTGGGTGCAATCTCAAAAACAATAGCAGATCATGGTTTGTTTCCAAGGTAAATCAATCAACATCAGAGTAATCCAAGTCTATGCCCCAACCACTAATGCCAAAGGAGCTGAAGTAGACCGGTTCTATGAAGACAGACATGACCTTTTAGAACTAACACACACACACACACAAAGATGTCCTTTTCACCATAGGGGATTGGAATGCAAAAGTAGGAAGTCAAGAGATACCTGGAGTAACAGGCAAGTTTAGCCTTGGAATGCAAAATGAAACAGGGCAAAGGCTAACAGACTTTTGTCAAGAGAACACATTGGTCATAGCAAGTACCCTTTCCAACAACATAAAAGACCACACTACACTTTGATATCACCAGATGGTCAATACCTAAATCAGAATGATTGCATTCTTTGCAGCCAAAAATGGAGAAGCTCTATACAGTCAGCAAAAACAAGACCTAGAGCTGAATGTGGCTCAGACCAGAAGCTCCTTGTTGTAAAAGTCAGGCTTAAATGAAGAAAGTAGGGAAACCTACCATTCAAGTATAATCTAAATCAAAGCCTTTATGGTTATACAGTGGAGGTGAAAAATAGTTTCAAATGATCTGGTAGACAGATTGCCTGAAGAGCTATGGATGGAAGTTCATAACCTTAAACAGCAGGCAGTGACCAAAACCACTCCAAAGAAAAAGAAATGCAAGAAGGCAAAGTAGCTGTCTGAGGAGGCTTTATAAATAGCTGAGAAAAGAAGAGAAGTAAAAGCCAAAGGAGAAAGGGAAAGATATATTCAATTGAATGCAAAATTCCAGAGAATAAAGGCCTTCTTAAATGAACAATGCAAATAAATTGAGGGATAGATTACAATGGGAGAGACTAGAGATTTCTTCAATAAAATTAGAGGTACCAAGGGAATATTTCATGAAAAGATGGGCATGATGAAAGACAAAAATGGTAAGGACTTATGAGAAGCAGAAGAGATTAAGAGGTGGCAAGAATACAAAGAACTATACAAAAAAAGGTTTTCATAACCCAGATAATCACGATTGTGTGGGCACACCTACAACCAGATATCCTGGAGTGTGAAGTCACGTGGGCCTTAAGAAGCATTACTATAAGCAAAGCTACTGGAAGTGATGGAATTCCAGTTGAGCTATTTCAAATCCTAAATGATTCACTGTAAAAGTACTATATTCAATATGCCAGCAAATTTGGAAAACTCAGCAGGGCTATAGGACCAGAAATGTTCAATTTTCAATCCATCCCAAAGAAGGGCAATGCCAAAAAAAGTTCAAACTATTGCACAATTGCATTCATTTCACATGCTAGCAAAGTAATGCCCAAAATCCATGAAGCTTGGCTTAAAAGGTATGTGAACTGAGAACCTGCAGATGTGCAAGTTGGATTTAGAAAAGGCAGAGGGACCAGAAATCAAATTCCCAACATCCATTTGATCATAGAAAAAGCAAGAAAATTCCAGAAAAACATCTACTTCTGCTTCCTTGACTACACTAAAATTTTGTGTGGATTAAAACAAACTGTGGATAATTCTTAAAAGGAAGGGAATACCAGGCCACCTTACCTGCCTCCTGAAAATCCTGTATTCAGGTCAAGAACAGGACATGGAATGATGGACTGGCTCCAAATTGAGAAAGAAGTCAAGACTGTATATTGTCACTCTGTTTATTTAACTTATATGCTGTGTTCATCATGCAAAATACTGGGCTGGATGAAGCTCATTTTGGAATCAAGATTGCCAGGAGAAAAATCAATAACCTCAGATAAGCAGATACTGGCAATATCACCCTAATGGCAGAAAATGAAGAGGAACTAAAGAGCCTTTTAATGAAGATGAAAATGAAAGTAGCTTAGTCATGTCCAACTCTTTATGACCCAGTGGACTATACAGTCCATGGAATTCTCCAGGCCAGAATACTGAAATGGTAGCTGTTCCCTTCTCCAGGAGATTTTCCCAATCAAGGGATCAAACTCAGGTCTCCTGCATTGCAGGCAGATTCTTTACCATCGGAAGGTGAAAGGAGAGTGAAAAACCTGGCTTACAACTCAACATTCAAGAAACAAAGATCATGATATCTGGTCCCATCACTTCATGGCAAATAGATGGGGCAAAAATGGAAACAGTGATAGGCTTTATTTTCTTGGACTCCAAAATCACTGCAGACAGTGACTGCAGCCATGAAATTCAAAGAGGCTTACTCCTTGAAAGGAAAGATATGACAAAACTAGACAGTGTATTCAAAAGCAGAGACATCACTTTGCCAACAAACATCCATAAAGGCAAAGCTATGGTTTTTCCAGTAGTCATGTATGGATATGAGAGTTGGACCATAAAGAAAGCTGAGTGTCAATGAATTGGTGCTTTCAAACTGTAGAGCTTGAGAAGGCTCTTGAGAGTCCCTTGGACAGAAAGGAAATCAAACCAGTCAGTCCTAGAGGAAAATCAATCCTGAATACTTATTGGAAGGACTGATGCTGAAGCTCTAAGATTTTGGACATCTGATGCAATGAGCCTATTCATTGGAAAAGACCTGGTGTTGTGAAAGATTGAGGGTAGGAGAGGAGAAGAACAGAGGATGAAATGGCTGGATAGTGTCATCAACTCAATGGACATGAGTTTGTGCAAACTACAGGAGACAGTGAAGGACAGGGAAGCCATGCATGTAGCATTCATGGTGTCACAAGGAGTCAAATACAAGTAATCAACTAAACAACAACTAAGTAAAGTACCACTACTGCCATTTACCTAGTTTCTGATTTTTGCTCAATTATCTTGTTTTCTTAATTCCTAGGGAAATATTAGGCTATAAAACAAGGAATTAAATGATATATTATTTTATATTACTATCTATTGATTAATGTTTGTTGACTTTTTCTCCACTGAGACTGTATATTTGTGACCAGGAAATATGTCCTTATATATTCTATTTTCTGTGTGTGATCAAGAAAGTTTAAATGCTCACTTAACAAGTCTAGGGGGTCTCAAGAGTTAAATGCACACACACACACACACACACACACACACACACACACACACACCGTAAAGGGAAGAGAGAACTAAATGAGTATCTTGGTAAAAAAAACTTTAAATTTTTTACTTTTCATGTGGTAATTTACTAACTACTTGCAATATCCTAAATCATATGGTTTCTTGTGTGTAATAGGAAACAAACTCATGAACAAATGTTACCTGTAAATCACCTTAAAAATTTTCTTCTATCTCTTTGCAATATATTTTTTATTTACTCTGAGTATGCATGCTGCAACTGAGTTTGTTAAAAATCACTCGCATTCTCAACATTTATAAACACAATAAACTATTTGACTTGGGATAACAGAAATAATGAGATGTGAAAAGGGTCACCTGAGGAAGTGTTTTTAGTGAAATTAAGAAGAATCTAGGACCTTTCACTTACATTCCACTACTTGAAAGGAAGTCAGTAATTCTGAGATTACAGCATTCATTGGGCTTTTTAAAGTTATGAAACATTTCAAAGGTTAAACAAGGTTATTAAATGGTTCTAGGAGTTCATAAATTAGTCACTATAGATTTTTTTTAAACAAAGACACTTTAAAATGAAGCAGAATGATTTGGAATTGTATTGATTTATTCAGTTAAATGTGCCAATATATATTCCCTTTCACTTTTCATTTAGAAATATAACCATGAAAACGTTTAGTCCTGCCGATTTTAATTTTTGGTACTAAATTAGAGTATTTAAGTATATCCTAATCGATTTTTGTCCATGAAGAAAAAAAAGTCGCTAAAAATAGATTGAAAGTAAATGTGTCTGCCCTTATGTATCTAAGATGGTAGAATAATTTGGAAAAAAAAAATAGCACATAGTGAAATGTACAAAAACACAGGAGTGTGAAGAAATGAAAATTATTTCATGACTAATTCTTGAGTTGTGTATAAAATGCATCTTGTATTCTAATTTATGGTTTTAAAATAAATTCTAAGTAAAGTGAAAGTGAAGGTGTTAATTTTTCAATGGTGTCTGACTCTTTGAAGACCCCATGGAGTGTAACATGCCAGGCTCCACTGACCATGGAGTTCTCCAGCCCATAATACTGGAGTGGGTTGCATTCCCTTCTCCAGGGGGTCTTCTGAAACCAGGGATCAAACACTTGTTTACCATATTTTGAGCAGATTTTTTACCACCCAAACCATCAGGGAAGCCCCATCTAAATGTCAGGGGAGTTTTTGATTTCCTTGATTCTGTCTCCGTGCAGCAAAAGTTTGAAGCAATGGATGGACCCGTGTTATAGCTCAGTGATACAACTCAGTTTTACTTAGAAAGCAAAGGAAAACACATCCTTGAGGCATGAGGGTAGGCTGACCCAAAAGATGCAAAGAAATGAAAAGCCCCCAGCTCAGTTTTGCTCCCCTTTTTATGTTTTTTCTCCTCCCCTCGAGTCTGCCCTATGTAAACTGGGCTAGCCAGGAGGGCTCTTTGTCTTACCTGAGGTTCTCACTCTGGTCCTTGGACTTTCCTGTGTTCTATTTTCACAGGATTTTCACTTCTTTGTCTTTTAGCCACTGCCATTCTGGACTCCTTTTTCCTATTCCAATTGCATAATATTCCCCTCCAGAGATGGGAGGCCCAATTCTATGGGAACAGGGGCATCGATGTCTCTCTGACTACTTCCTGCTGAACTGGGACAGCAATGAGCATTGGGCCTCCCCCTCTTGCTAGTCTCAAGCATATGTCCTAATAGTGGTGTCCATCTGAGGGTGAGTGATGTTTTTTGCTGTTGGATGTCACTTTATATATCCTTGTTCAATGGTAAACACCGAAATCAGATTGATTATATTCTTTGCAGCCAAAGATGGAGAAGCTCTATAGAGTCAACAAAAACAAGACTGGGAGCTGACTGTGTCCAGATCACGAACTCCTTATTGCCAAATTCAGACTTAAATTGAAGAAAGTAGGGAAAACCACTAGACCATTCAAGTATGACCTCAATCAAATCCCTTATGATTATACAGTGGAGAGTGAGAAATAGATTTAAGGGCCTAGATCTGATAGATAGAGTGCCTGATGAACTATGGACAAAGGTTCATGACATGGTACAGGAGACAGGGATCAAGACCATCCCCATGGAAAAGAAATGCGAAAAAGCAAAATAGCTGTCTGCAGAGGCCTTAGAAATAGCTGTGAAAAGAAGAGAACAGAAAAGCAAAGGAGAAAAGGAAAGATACAAGCATCTGAATGCAGAGTTCCAAAGAATAGCAAGAAGAGATAAGAAAGACTTCTTCAGCGATCAATGCAAAGAAATAGAGGAAAACAACAGAATGGGAAACACTAGAGAGCTCTTCAAGAAAATTAGAGACATCAAAGGAAAATTTCATGCAAAGATGGGCTCAATAAAGGACAGAAATTGTATGGAACTAAATGAAGCAGAAAATATTAAGAAGAGATGGCAAGAATACACAGAAGAACTACACAAAAAAGATCTTCATGACCCAGATAATCACGATGGTGTGATCACTCACCTAGAGCCAAACATCCTGGAATGTGAAGTCAAGTGGGCCTTAGAAAGCATCACTAAGAACAAAGCTAGTGGAGGTGATGGAATTCCAGTGGAGCTATTTCAAATCCTGAAAGATGATGCTGTGAAAGTGCTGCACTCAATATGCCAGCAAATTTGGAAAACTCAGCAGTGGCCACAGGACTGGAAAAGGTCAGTTTTCATTCCAATCCCAAAGAAAGACAATGCCAAACAGTGCTCAAACTACCACACAATTGCACTCATCTCACATGCTAGTAAAGTAATGCTCAAAATTCTCCAAGCCAGGCTTCAGCAATATGTGAACTGTGAACTTCCAGATGTTTGAGCTGGTTTTAGAAAAGGCAGAGGAACCAGAGATCAAATTGCCAACATCCGCTGAATCATGAAAAGAGCAAAAGGGTTCCAGAGAAATATCTATTTCTGCTTTATTGACTATGCCAAAGCCTTTGACTGTGTGGATCACAAGAAACTGTGGAAAATTCTGAAAGAGATGGGAATACCAGAGCACCTGACTTGCCTCTTGAGAAACCTATATGCAGTTCAGGAAGCAACAGTTAGAACTGGACACGGAACAACAGACTGGTTCCAAATAGGAAAAGGCGTACGTCAAGGCTGTATATTGTCACCCTGCTTATTTAACTTCTATGCAGAGTACATCATGAGAAACCCTGGGCTGGAAGAAACACAAGATGGAATCAAGATTGCTGGGAGAAATCTCAATAACCTCAGATATGCAGATGACACCACCCTTATGGCAGAAAGTGAAGAGGAACTAAAAAGCCTCTTGATGAAAGTGAAAGAGGAGAGTGAAAAAGTTGGCTTAAAGCTCAGCATTCAGAAAATGAAGATCATGGCATCTGGGCCCATCACTTCATGGCAAATAGATGGGGAAACAGTGGAAACAGTGTCAGACTTTATTTTTAGGGGCTCCAAAATCACTGCAGATGGTGACTGCAGCCATGAGATTAAAAGACGCTTACTCCTTGGAAGAAAAGTTATGACCAACCTAGATAGCATATTCAAAAGCAGAGACATTACTTTGCCAGCAAAGGTCCGTCTACTCAAGCCTATGGTTTTTCCAGTGGTCATGTATAGATGTGAGAGTTGGACTGTGAAGAAGGCTGAGCACAGAAGAATTGATGCTTTTGAACTGTGGTGTTGGAGAAGAGCTCTTGAGAGTCCCTTGGACTGCAAGGAAATCCAACCAGTCCATTCTGAAGGAGATCAGCCCTGGTATTTCTTTGGAGGGAATGATGCTAAAGCTGAAACTCCAGTACTTTGGCCACCTCATGTGAAGGGTTGACTCATTGGAAAAGACTCTGATGCTGGGAGGGATTGGGGGCAGGAGGAGAAGGGGATGACAGGGATGAGATGGCTGGATGGCATGAATGACTCGATGGACGTGAGTCTGAGTGAACTCCGGAATTTGATGATGGACAGTGACGCCCGGCATGCTACAGTTCATGGGGTCACAAAGAGTCAGACATGACTGAGCGACTGAACTTAACTGAACTGTTGAACTGGCACTGCATATTGTAACTTGTTGACGTGGGCAGAAACAAAATGGATTAGACAATTGATAATACATGGAGCAACCATAAGAAGCATGAATATGGTGATAACAGGGATTAGTAGGGGCATCAGCCAACTCCAAGTTTCCCCTCTCCAGGAGAAGAATTCCTCCACAGAGAGATTGTAGCCACCCTGAGAATTCTCTAGCTCATTCTTTGAGATCTAGTAGGATCTGAATGTTTTTCTTGAGGACTGTGAGACTTTTTAAACTAAGCTGGAGTTATTTACCCAGAAACAACACGTCTCATTCAAGATGGCTCAATTCCCTCCTTGCTCAAGGATTAGGAGATCTATCTACTGTCTACTTTGGAGTACAACCCCTGTCAAACTGCGTTGGCTCTTTGGAGCTATCCTGAGAAATCTTATTCCCAGAAACTTAATTTTGGGATGTTCCTTAGAATGGCACTCATTTGTAGTTCTGAATAGGTATCTGAGATACCCCAGGAACTCACAGGTGGATTGAGTGTCCTGTTTTGTTTTTTCCCACAGCTTGACCTCTGAGTAGTCAATCCAGGAGTCGTGTCCTGGAAACTTGACTGCTGATGGCAAAGGTTTAGCCTCTATGGTCTCAAAATTTGAGACTACTGCATATCCAGCTCTTCTTTTTCTATCCAAGACAAAGCTGCTTCCATCAGTATACCAGGTTTCCTCAGGATTGGTCAGAGGATCTTCTGACAATACCTCTTTGGGTTTTGTGCTGTGGTCCAAGGTTTCTAGGCAAGAGCTAAAGGGGAGAGAACCCTCGGGGGTAGGCAGGAGGGTACCTGGGTTAAGAACCTCACAAGGGGATATAGTTAGGCCTGGATTTTCCATCAGCACTACTTGTTATCTGAGGATTCTTTGATCCGACATCCATAAATGGCCTCTCCTATTCAGGAGTTGTTTCACTTGGAGGCTGGTAAAAATAGTTTGCCTCCAAGAGAGAGTTTTAAAGCATTTTCTATGAGGGCTACAATAGTTGCAAGATTTTGAAGGCAGGGAAAGATCTCTTCCCAATAAGGAAGTAGGACACTCAGGGGCCACCAGAAATTAGTGGGAAAATATTTGTCCATCCCAGTAATGCAGAAGAGCTTGAGTGAATCTTTGGTAATTGTTTTTCCTGTACTATGCAAAATGGTACACGTTTGGGAGGAGAAGGCACTGGAGTAGGAGGTCAGGACAGAGTAGGTAGCCCCTGTGTCAACCAAGAAATTCTCAGACCTACCTGCCACATCCTGTTGCACCCTTGGTTCCAGCCCTGTGATGGTTATCTGTGACAGGCAGCCTGGCTGGACTGGGCCCTTCATCATAAGGGAAGGCTTGGCCCTTAACCCTGAGGCTCTTGAGTCCTGAGGGGAGAGTGCTACCCAGTGCCCTAATTGATAGCATTTGTAGCAAGCCATTTTAGGAGACTCGTTATGGTTTGGACACTCTTGGGCCCCCTGTCCTGCTTCTCTATAGATAAGGCATTTGCAATGCCTAAGGACAATCTGTGCCTTGTCCTCCAAGGACTCAGGGTTTGTCATAGGGCTTCCCTGGAGGGAGGCCAGCATTTAGGCATGCCTTGTCTCTTTCCTCTTCTTCCTTTTCTGGGCCTTGGCCTCCTTCTCCTGTTCTCTGTTATAAAAGGTATTGGTGGCTGTCTGGATCATCTCATCTAAAGAGGCAGCAGAGTTATACTGCTGGAGCTGTTACAACTTTATCCTGATGTCTGATGCACACTGAGACAGGAATTTGTCCTTTAAAATCACCTGTTCCTCATAAGAGTCTAAGTCCAGATTGGTAAACTTCTGGAGGGCAACTTTTAGCCATTCCAGAAAGGCAGTGGGGTTCTCACTGGGCTCCTGAGGTATTGCTGAGACTGGGCACAGCACCACCACTAATAGGCTTCCTTCTATTTTCATGGGTGGACTTCCTTAGGGGTGAGTCATTTTGAAGCTTATCCTACCCAATACTGTTGCAACCTGAAAGCCAGGAGTCACCAGGTCACAGTGTGGATCCCAGGCAGGCTGAGGCATCACAGCCTCCTGGAGATTGAATCCCCAGGCAGGTTGAGGCAGGTGGGCCTCCTGATAATTGGGTCCCTGGGCAGGTCGAGGCATGTCGACCTCCTGGGACCCCTGAACTGGCAGATTCCCTGAGAAGGTTAAAGTGTGATAAACTTTCGAGGACCAGATCCCTAGGCAGGTCGACCTTCTGGGACACCGAACTGGATTTGGAGTCCCCAAGGTCTCCAGCATGACCAGTGCTGGGTAGGATTAAGGGATTGTAATCTTAACTCATTGCTGGTTTGTCCACCGCGGATGGAAATAGATACCATGATGTAAAGTAATTCAAGTCTGTACCCTGAGACTGGGATACTGGTAAAAGAGCCGTTGTGGTTATCTGTTTATCTGTTATTAGGAGTATTTTAATAATATTAAGCAGGGTGGAGCAATATTGCCTATAAGGGAGCAGGGTCTTGGTTGTAGGAGTTACTAAGTGGCTTAAGAACAAATTGATAAGAGTCTACAGACCAGATGTTCCATAAAAATGGAGTGGAGATTTGATCCAGGGGTATGCTTGTAACTTTAGGAGAAGGGTGGTAAAGGTTTCGGCACAAGAGGCCTCCAGGGCTAACTCCCAAAGTGGCAAACATTATCCCTGGAAGCCCAATTGCCCTTGAAGGGATGCCACCAACAGATAGACTTCTAGCAGGCATTGTGTGTCTCACTGAACCCCAGCAGGTTCACTGAAAGATGCTATTGTTGTACATGTTGTAGGAAACATAGAAAATGAAGGCCTGAATATCTAGAGGGATCAGATACTATACAGTATCTCCCTCCCAAAGGCCAGCTATTTTCTGGTTGTCCAGAAGATTGTAGAAGCAACATTGTGGCCCTGGACTGGGCTCAGGAGAAAAGCATGAAACAGGAGAGAAGGGAGCAGGGCACAAATTTTGAAAAACAAATATAGCCCAAGGGCATAACATAAACCATTAAAATCAAATGGGTTCAAGATGACAAGTCAAATTCCACTAAACCTTGATCCTCAATCTGTAAACTAAATGAGACATCCAGAGGTGCCAGGACATTTCCAAGGCATTGTCAAAAGACTGAGGAGTGGGTGGTTCCCCAATTTTTGGAATGATCCTTCCACTCATTACCATATGAAATCACCCAGCTTACAAAAACTAACCACATCACATTCCATGGCTCTTGAACTCACCCTCTGAAAGGCCCACTCTCTTGGAGTGTGTTTCACTCTGAATCTGAAAAAAATCCTGTCTTACCTATTGCTGTGTCTCTCAATGAATGTTTTTCAATGAGACATCAAGAATGTGAGCTTCATTAGGTCCTGAAACCAGGAACTGTGGGTTTGGGCTGGGTTCAAGTCCCAGGAGAGAGGAGCTGCAGGATGGGAGGAAAAAGCAGTGGGAAAAATATGCCAAAGAATTCCGTTCATAACCTGCTGGAAAATCTCCTGACCTGTGTGTGCTCACAGTTTTCATTGGCCTGACCCTTGGCACAAAGAAGATTAAGGACAGAAGAACCCCCACTGGCTTAGACAACAGCTACTAGGGCACTGCAGATAGTTGAGCCTTCAGGACACCCTAGGGCACCCCACTGCTGCTCGCCTGTTCACGGGGATTTGAGGAAACAAGAAACGAGATTGTAAAGGAATTAAGATTTTCTTAGCTACATGTCCTTCCTACCTGAACCAGAGGTCTCCTGGAATCTGAGCCACCTGAGCTTTCTGATGAGTTTTTTTTTGCTATCCTGGTTGCCAGCACGGTGGGCTTCTTGTTACTTCCACTGTGCTGGATTTTCTTCGCGTTCAACTTCCACCACAGGAGCTTTCTCAAGTTGGGCTTCTGCTGTGCTTGGCCTCCACCTCAAGGGGGCCAAGACGAGGTTGTTTCAACCATGTTAAATCTGAGAAACAGCACCATGTATGTCTCAGGAATATGTAATTTCCTTGGCTCTATCTCACCATAGCAAAAATTTGAAGCGATGGACGGACCAGTGTTATAGCTCCATGATAAAGCTCAGTTTTATTTAGAAAGAAAAGGAAAATACAATCTCGAGCAGATCCAAAAGATGCAAAGAGAAGAGAAGCCCCAACTCAATTTTGGCTCCTCTTTTTGTATATTTTTTTTCCTCCCCCTGAGCCTTCTGTATGTAATTTGGGCTAGCCAGGAGGGCTGTTTGTTTTACCTTAGGTTCTCACTCTGGTCCTGGGACCTTCCTTTGTTCTATTTTTATGGCTTTTCCCTTCTTTGTCTTTTAGCCACCACCATTCTAGACTCCTTTTTCCTATTCTAACTACCTAACATAAGTAAAGCTTAGGTTAATCGGTTATATCAAATAATTGGGAAAATTATGCAAAATAATATATTTCATGAGGAACCAATCTCTGGATTTCAAATTTTTGAGGAAAGGGCAAAGTGGTAGAAATACAGAAGATAGGAGTGAAAGTGCAACATGGAATCTGATGGAGAGCAAAAAAGAACTTCAGTTATTTGGTTATTGTAAGAGTCAGATGTGCTGTAAAAGTTATAGCTTATTAAGATATAAAAAGTCAGAGGAGGTGGAAAAAAAAATAAGAAGCTATCACTGTATCAGAGTGAAACAAGGGACATGTCTTGGTAATGCAAGACTCTTTTCAACACTTGCTTATAACATGTCTTAACTCTTTTGTTCAATGCTGGATACAAGTGTACAGTAAAGGAAGAGATTGGGATTTAGTTAGGTCACTAACAGAACCTGCCTAGTATAGAAACAAAGCAAACATTCAAATGTATATAACTGCCTGTCTCAGCAAGGATCTCCTTTGTGAAGCAAGGGCTATCTATTTTGCACATAGATGCACATTCTCTCAATGTCCCTGTTGGAATTTTGTTCTGATTGGGACTCTTTCCTTAGGCAGGAAGAGCTTTCGCTCTGAGGCCACAGGAATTATAGATCAGCACACAGTGAGGCTTTAAAAATTGTTTAACCCAACTATTAATAACTAATAGTTATTAATATTAATAACTAATTAATAACATCTCAAATGGAACTGAACTGATTAATGCTAATACCCAAGTCATTGATTTGCTTTTCTTATAGCAGGTGTTTATTTCTGTTGTTTCTACATGTTCCTTTGTTGTTATCCTTCAGTTGCTCAATCCTGTCTGACCCTTTGTTCCCCATGGACTGCAGCACACCAGGCTTTTCTGTCCTTCACTATTTCCTGGAGTTTGCTCAAACTCATGTCCATTGAGTCAATGATGTCATCCAACCATCTTGTCCTCTTATTATTGATATTTCTTATTATTTATATTATTATTAATATTTTTCTCAGCAGTCTTAATTTCTTTGGCAGAGGAGATGGAGATCAAATTGCCAACCTCTGTTGGATCATACAAAAAGCAAGAGAATTCCAGAGAAACATCTAGTTTTGCTTCTTTGACTATGCTAAAGCATTTGACTGTGTGGATCACAACAAACTGTGAAAAATTATTCAAGAGACGGGAATACCAGATCACCCTACCTGATTTCTGGGAAATCTATATGCTTGTCAAGAAGGAACAGGTAGATCTAGACATGGAAAAATGGGCTCATTCAAAATTGGGGAAAGAGTATGTCAAGACTGTATGTCATCACCCTGCTTATTCAATGTATATGCAGAGCACATCATGTGAAATGCCAGGCTGGATAAAGCACAAGCTGGAATCAAGATTGCCAGGAGAAATATAAATAACCTCAGATATGCAGATGACACCACCCTTATGGCAGAAAGTGAAGATGAACTGAAGACCCTCTTGATGAAAGTGAAAGAGGAGAGTGAAAAAGCTGGCTTAAAACTCAACAGTCAAAAAGCTAAGATCATGGCAGCTGGCCCCATCACTTCATGGCAAATAGATGGAGAAACAATGAAAACAGTGAGAGACTTTATTTCCTTGGTCTCCAAAGTCACTGCAGATGGTTACTGCAGCCATGAAATTAAAAGATGCTTGCTCCTTGGAAGAAAAGGTATGACAAACCTACACCACATATTGTTACATAGTTAGAATAGGAAAAAGGAGTCCAAAATGGTGGTGGCTAAAAGACAAAGAAAGAGAAAAGCCCATGAAAAGGGAACAAAGGAAAAATCTATGGACCTGAGTTAGAATTTCAGGTGAAATAAACACATCCTCTTTCTGGTTAGGAAAGGACTCCCCTAATTTGCATAGGACAGGCTCAGAGAGTGGGGTGGGGGTTGGGGGGAGAGACACTTGTATTAAAAAAGGGAGTCAAGACTGAGGCCTCTCCTTTGGGGTCACCCTGCTCTCACACCTTGAGGGTGTACTATCCTTTGTTGGCCAAATATAACTCTGAGCTGTAATCAAGCTGTAACACTGGTCTGCTATTTCATATCTTTATTGCAGAGAACCAGAACTGAGGAAACTATATACTCTCCTGACATATCTTGTGCCATGACTTGGATGTAACCTGCCTATAGCAACCTTGGCTCAGCCCCAGAGAGTAGGAAGCTAAGCGCAGCAGAAGGCCAACTCAGCAAAATCTCACGCTGTGGAAGCTCAACAGGACGGAAACCCAGCACAGTGGAAGTGATGAGAAACCCAGCCTACTGGAAACCAGGACAGCAAAAACAAACTCATCAGAAAGCTCATGCAGCTCAGTTTCAGTTTCTGGAAGACCTCTGCTTAAGGTAGGAAGTCCTCAACCCTATGGCTAGAAGGCGATATGACTAACAAAATCTTAATTTCTTTACAATCTCTCATTTCTTGTTTCCTGCAATCTCCTGTGAACAGGCTAGCAGTAGTGGGTTAAAATGAGGGACACTGGCAGGGGCTACTCCCCAGTGTGTCCTGGAGGCTCCACTATCCACTGTGCCCTAGTAGCTCTTACTCAAGTGGATGAGTATTCTGTCCTTAATAGCCTTTGTGCCAGGGATCAGGCCAATGAAAACTGTGGGCACAGGTCAGGCATTTAGCAGTTTTTCTGGCAGGGGATTCTTTGGCACATTGTTCCCATTGCTTTTTCTTTCAGTCCTTCAGCTCCTCCCTCCATCTATACCACTGTTTGCAAAGTCATCATCATTCCATTTTTGAAAGTTGTGCTTGAAACTCTTTACCTAAGACTGGGACTCAAACCCTCATGACTGGGACTCTAGCTTGGCCAAAACCATGGTGCCTGGTTTTAGGACCTAGTGAAGTTCAAGTTCTTGATGTCTGTTGCAGAGAGAATTCAGTGAAAGACAAAGGGTTAGGAAAGAAATAGATTTATTCAAATTTAGAGAGAAGCACACTCCATAGACAGACTGCGGGTCATCGCAGAAGGTGAGTGTAGTGGTCACGAGATGTGGCATGGTTAGTTTTTATGGGCTGGGCAATTTCATATGCTAACGAGTGGGGTGACCATTCCAACTGTTTTGGGGAAAAGGTAGAGATTTACAGAAATTGGGCCACCGTCCACTCCTTGGTCTTTTGATAGTGCCTTGGAACTGTCATAGTACCTCTGGGTGTATCATTTAGCTTGCAGATTGAGGATCAAGGTTTAAGTGAAGTCTACTTGTGTACCATCTTGGATTCATTTGAGTTTTTTTAATTAATTTATTTTTTAATTGAAGGAAAATTGCTTTGCAGAATTTTGTTGTTTTCTGTCAAACATCAACATGAATCAGCCATAGGTGTACATATGTCCCCTCCCCCTTGAACCTCCCTCCCATCTCTCTCCATATTCTACCCCTCTAGGTTGATACAGAGCACCTGTTTGAGTTCCCTGAGACACACAACAAATTCCCATTGGCTATTTATTTTACATATGGCAATGTAAGTTTCCATGTTACTCTCTCCATACATCTCACCCTCTCCTCCCCTCTCCCCATGTCCAAAATCTGTTCTCTGTCTGTTTCTCCATTTTTGACTTGCAAACAAATTTATCACTACCATCTTTCTATATTCCACATATATGCATTGAAAGTGAAAGTGTTTTCATTATGTCTGACTCTTTGCGACCCCATGGACTATACAGTCCATGGAGTTCTCCAGGCCAGAATACTGGAGTGGGTAGCCTTTTGCTTCTCCAGGGGATCTTCCCAACCCAGGATTTGAACCAGCTGAGCCACAGGGGAAGCTGGTATATGATATTTCTCTTTCTCTTTCTGACTTACTTGACTCTCTATAATACACTTCTAGATTCATCCACCTCATTAGAACTGACTCAAATGTGTTCCTCTTGATAGCTGAGATCATTGTGTATATGTACAACTTCTTTATCCATTCATCTGTCCATTGACATTTAGGTTGCTTCCATGTTCTAGCTATTGTAAATAGTGCTACAATGAACATTGTATATGTGTCATTTTTCATTTTGGTTTCCTCAGGGCATATGCCTAAGAGTGGGATTGCTGGGTCATATGGTGACTTTATTCCTAGTTTTTTTAAGGAATCTCCACACCATCTTCCATACTGACTATATCAATTTACATTTCCACCAACAGTGAAAGAGGCTTCCCTTTTCTCAACACCCTCTCCAGCATTTATTGTTTGTAGACTTTTTGATGATGGCAGTTCTGACTGGTGTGAGGTGATATCTCATTGTAGTTTTAATTTGCATTTCTCTAATAATGAGTGATGCTGGGCATCTTTTCATGTGTTTGTTGGCCATCTGCATGTCTTCTTTGGAGAAATATCTGTTTAGATCTTTTTCCCACTTTTTGATTGGGGTGTTTGTTTTTCTGGTATTGAGTTATAGAGCTGCTTGTATATTTTGGAAATTAATCCTTTGTCAGTTGTTTCACCACCTTGTTTATAGTTTCCTTTGCTGTGCAAAACCTTTTAGGTTTAATTAGGTCCCACTGTTAACTTTTGTTCTTATTTCCATTACTTTAGGAGTTGGATAATAGAGAGTCTCACTTTGATTTATGTCATGGAATGTTCTGCCTCTGTTTTCCCCAAACTATAAAACTCTTAGACCCATTTGATTTTAATTGGTTTACATTGTGTCCTTTGGCTATGTCATTCTTTCAAAAGTTGTGCCCTGCCCCCTTCCATCCTGTTTCATGCTCTTTTCATGAGCCCAGTCTTGGCCCACAATGTTTCATTTACAATCTTCTGGCAGGACACCTAGAAAACTGCTAAACCTTGGGAGTAAAATATTGTATAATACCCAATCCCTTTAGAGATTCAGGCCTTTAATTTTCATGCTTCCTTCAACTTGTGCAACAACAGCATCTCTCGGTGGACCTGCTTTGGTGGGTGTCAGGCACACAATGCCTGCTAGAAGTCCATTTGTTGGTAGCATCCCTTCAAGGTCAATTGGGCTTACAGGGACAATGTTTTGCCACTTTGAGAGATAGTCCTGCAGGAGATTTGTGCCCAAACCATTATAACCCTTTCCTATAGCTGCAAACATATGCCCTGGAATAAATCTCCACTCCACTTTATCCAACAGCTAGTCTATTGCCTCTTGTCATTTTGTCCTTAGCCACTTTGCATCAATTCCTACAACCACTACCCTGCCCCCTCCGTAGGCAATATGGCTCCACCTAGCCACACATCCTGGAATGTGAAGTCAAGTGGGCCTTAGAAAGCATCACTATGAACAAAGCTAGTGTAGGTCATGGAATTCCAGTTGAGCTATTTCAAATCCTGGAAGAAGATGCTGTGAAAGTGTTGCACTCAATATGCCAGCAAATTTGGAAAACTCAGCAGTGGCCACAGGACTGGAAAAGGTCAGTTTTCATTCCAATCCCAAAGAAAGACAATGCCAAACAATGCTCAAACTACAGCACAGTTCCACTCATCTCACACGCTAGTAAAGTAATGCTTAAAATTCTCCAAGCCAGGCTTGAACAATACGTATACCATGAACTTCCAGATGTTCAAGCTGGTTTTAGAAAAGGCAGAGGAATCAAGTTGCCAACATATGCTGGATCATGGAAAAAGCAGGAGAGTTCCAGAAAAACATCTATTTCTGCTTTATTGACTATGTCAAAGCCTTTGACTGTGTGGATCACAAGAAACTGTGGAAAATTCCTAAAGAGATGGGAATGCCAGACCACTGATCTGCCTCTTGAGAAACCTATATGGAGGTCAGGAAGCAACAGTTAGAACTGGACAGAAAACAACAGACTGGTTCCAAATAGGAAAAGGAGTACATCAAGGCTGTATATTGTCACCCTGCTTATTTAACTTCTATGCAGAGTACATCATGAGAAACACTGGGCTGGAAGAAGCACAAGATGGAATCAAGATTGCTGGCAGAAATATCAATAAACTCAGATATGCAGATGACACCACCCTTAGGGCAGAAAGTGAAGAGGAACTAGAAAGCCTTTTGATGAAAGTGAAAGAGGAGAGTGAAAAAGTTGGCTTAAAGCTCAACATTCAGAAAACGAAGATCATGGCATCTGGTCCCATCAGTTCATGGGAAAAAGATGAGGAAACAGTGGAAACAGTGTCAGACTTTATTTTTGGGGGCCCCAAAATCACTGCAGATGGTGACTGCAGCTATGAAATTAAAAGACGCTTACTCCTTGGAAGAAAAGTTATGACCAACCTAGATATCATATTCAAAAGCAGAGACATTACTTTGCCAACAAAGGTCCGTCTAGTCAAGGCTATGGTTTTTCCAGTGGTCATGTATGGATGTGAAAGTTGAACTCTGAAGAAAGCTGAGCACCAAAGGATCGATGCTTTCGAACTGTGGTGTTGGAGAAGACTCTTGAGAGTCCCTTGGACTTCAAGGAGATCCAACCAGTCTATTCTACAGGAGATCAGCCCTGGCTGTTATTTGGAAGGACTGATGCTAAAGCTGAAACTCCAGTACTTTGGCCACCTCATGCAAAGAGTTAACTCATTGGAAAAGATCTTAATGTTGGAAGGGATTGCGGGCAGGAGGAGAAGGGAACGACAGAGGATGAGATGGCTGGATGGCATCACCGACTTGATGGACATGAGTTTGGGTTAACTCCAGGAGTTGGTGATAGACAGGTAGGCCTGACATGCTGCAATTCATGGGGTCTCAAAGAATTGGACATGACTGAGCGACTGAACTGAACTGAGACCTTCATAGATAACCCACTCTTTATCATTACTTCTGTTATTAGAGTCGTCTTTGACAATGAAATGTTTACAGTTGGAGACACCCTAAACTGCTCTTTTAGAGCACTATGGGAGGAAATTAGGGACTTACATTCCCTCAGGGTGATAAGAGAATTTGACTTGCAGCTATTTTGTCAGGTTCCCAGTCTTAGGACACAGGTTTGGATTGTTTTACAGTTCAGTTCAGTTCATTTCAATCACTCAATCATGTCTGACTCTTTGCAACCCCATGGACTGCAGCACGCCAGGCTTCCCTGTCCATCATCAACTCCTGGAGCTTACTCAAACTCAATCCACCAGTCGATGATGCCATCCAACAATCTCATCCTGTATTGTCTGGTTCTCCTCCCAGCTTCAATCTTTCCCAGCATCAGGGTCCTTTCAAATGAGTCAGTTCTTTGCATCAGGTAGCCAAAATATTGGAGTTTCAGCTTCAGCATCAGTCCTTCCAATGAATATTCAAGATTGATTTCCTTTAGGATTGACTGGTTGGATCTCCCTGTAGTTTAAGGGACTCTCAACAGTCTTCTCCAACACCACGGTTCAAAAGCATCAGTTGTTCAGCACTCAGCCTGCTTTATGGCCCAACTCTCACATCCATACATGACTACTGGAAAAACCATACCTTTGACTAGATAGACCTTTGTTGGCAAAGTAATGTCTCTGCTTTTGAATATGCTATCTAGGTTGGTCATAGCTTTGCTTCCAAGGAGCAAGCATCTTTTAATTTCCTGGCTGCATTCACCATCTGCAGCGATTTTGGAGACCAAGAAATTAAAGTCTCTCACTGTTTCCATTATTTCCCCATCTTTTTGCCATGAAGTGATGGAGCCAATATTTTCACTCTCCTCTTTCACTTTCATCAAGAGGCACCTCAGTTCCTCTTGATTTTCTGCCATTAGGGTGGTCTAATCTGCATATCTGGGTTATTTATATTTGTCACAGCAATCCTGATTCCAGCTTGTGCTTCATTCAGCCCAGCATTTCTCATGATGTACTCTGCATATAAGTTAAGCATGATGACAATATACAGCCTTGACATATTCCTTTCCTGATTTGGAACCAGTCTATAGTATCATGTACACTAACTGTTACTTCTTGACCTGCATACTGATTTCTCAGGAGGCAGTCAGGTGGTCTGGTATTCCCATCTCAAAGAATTTTTCTCAGTTTATTGTGATACACACAGTCAAAGGCTTTGGCATAGTCAATAAAGCAGAAATAGATGCTTTTCTGGAACTCTATTGCTTTTTCAATATCCAGGGGATGTTGGCAATTTGATCTCTGGTTCCTCTGTCTTTTCTATATCCAGCTTGAACAACTGGAAGTTCACAGTTCATGTCATGTTGAAACCTGGCTTGGAAAATTTTGAGCATTACTTTGCTAGTGTGTGAGACAAGTACAATGTTCTTTGGCTTTTCATTCTTTGGGTTTGGAATGAAAACTGACCTTTTCCAGTCCTGTGGCCACTGCTGAGACTTCCAAATTTGCTGGCCTATTGAGTGTTGAACTTTCAGAGAATAATCTTTTAGGATTTGAAAGAGAATAGATACATGTATATGTGTATCTGAATTACTTTGCTATATACCTGAAACTAACACAACATTGATAATCAATTTTCTCCAATATGAAATAAATTTTTCATAACAAGTACTCTTTTCTTTGAATTTTTTATTTCCATAATTTTGTATGCTCTGATATAAAAAAACTGAAAATACTGTTTTTCACCAGTCATATTAATTGTAGTAACACAAAATTTATATCCTCATGAAAGGCAATAATGATTTAAAGACTTATTCTAAGCATATTAACTTATATCACAATCTGAATGGTGAACTGCCAATTAGACTCAGCATATACACATTGTTCAACATAAGACAAGTATTAAGTTTACTCTAAGGGATTATTTAGTGTACTCTAAGCGACTATTCATCATGTAAGGTGTGCCCACCTACATCTTTGTCCAGACTTATATGTATGTACATACATATTATTTGAACATATAAATCTCTGTGCTTTTCCATCTTTCCCCCTGGAGCTGTAGCCATCTTTTCTTTTTGTCATTCAGATTAAAACACTATCAAAACCAGATATGATACTCTATCATTTTTTTTTATAATGTTAACACTTACCTTCATTTGAAAAATTATTGGCCACAAATCTTCAGTTGTTTTGCTATTGTGTCTACTCTCTGATACATAACAATATATAGAATTGTCAATAGAATGAATATAATTCAGAATTGTGTACCTGAAATGATCATTAGATCTGTAATGTTTTGCTTAAAAGAAATCAAAGAAAAATAAAATCAGTATATACTATTTCTAAATTGCCAGTATTAAATCTTACAGTGTTCATGAACAAACTTAATTCTGCTTTGCTGACAAATAAAGCAGAGCAAAATGCAATGATTTTCATCTACTTAGTAGTAGTGTAACACACAAATGCCATTCTCTGGAACCCATATCTATCAGACTAAATGACTGAATTTACATCAGCTATTTTATGGAATAAAATAAAGTCATTTTAATAGGACATACCCAGTGGATCAATGTTTCTTGCTTTGAAAATGAACATCTTAGTTTTCCCTAGGCATTTATGTGGGAACAAGAGATCATTATTCTATGACAGTGTTTCATTCTGCTGACATTTCTAAACAGAAAATGCTGCTTTCCATGTGGGGCTATGAATTTATTCCAAATAGCATGTATATCATTGGAGTAGGAGAAAATCCATCCTTTTGAAAAATTTGTATTTTAACTGATATTAAGTCTGATTTGTTGAGAGTCTTAACCATTCTATTTTTATAAGTGAAGCCCCCTGAAAAGGTATATTAACTCTTTCAAGAGACAAGGATATCCTTATTGACTAAATGACTGAATTGATTCATTAAATAGTACTTTAACAGTCTAAAAGAGTAAATGCAACTTCAAAAGGTGCCAAACCTGCAGCCATGGGACATCTCTGGCACTAAAATAATCAATATAACTATTCCATTTTCCATCTTGTGAAGGATAAAGTAGAGTTCCTAGGCCTTGTTTTAGAATTTTTTTTTTTTTTTCCTTTCAGGGATACTGTGTAGATCTGAATGATATAGCCTAAGGAGGGAGGGAAAAAAGCATATATTTAAAGTTCAGGTTACAATGAAACAGAGTGGCCTATTACAAGCAATGTTTTAAATATCTCAGAAAATCACTATTATGTAGAAATTACAGTGGCCTGGGTCAGTGAGAAATCTGATTCTTCTTTTTGAGCAATGACTTAGTGCCAGATCGAAACCAAAACAGAGGCTTTATTTAAAAGTTGGGTTGTTGTTGTTGTTGTTGTTGTTGTTCCCCCCCCCCCCCCCTTTGAGTTTCAAGGACTTTGGGTGTAGAGTATGTTAGTAGATAAGACACAGAAAGCTGTATTTGGCAGGCTGTTATTTTTGGACACAATGCTTTTACATGACAAAGTATGATTATTCCACATTTTTAATAATGTACATTATTCATCCACTCAAAAATATTCTATCAATATGATCTACATGATGTGCTGGGGATAAAGAATTGTGGTAAGCTCTTCTGATGAGTTTGCAGTCTGATAAGGGAAAGACACGGTCATGGAATAATGTAATGAACACCTAGCAACAAGCACCATTTTATTCACACAACTTTAGCTTCTACAGATTTTGATAATCATCCCAGTATGCACACACGTTTCAGAATCTTAGACTGTGTCCACCATTTACTAGCTTCCTGTACCTTATATACCTTGTATGTTGTCAAGAAGGGTCTGCTCTAAACCCCACGCCCACACATGTATATATAATTGAGCCTTGGCTGTGATAATGATCCTTTCCTCAACATATTTTCACATTAATTAAGAAATAATCAGTGGACTTCCTACCTTATTGTCCTTCCACTAGAATAATCAGTTTATTTGCTTCTTTACCTATATGTTCTATCTTTTCTCCTGTTATGAAAGTTCAAGAGTCTTGAACCTTCATTAAATACCAATCCTTACGTTTGTTTGAAGCATCTCTTCTCTTTTTGTCTACACAGACATTTTGGTCCTACATTTATCTCCTTTCCTGTTTCACTGAAAAATAAGAGAAATGGAGTTCTGCTTGTTTAATTTGCTATTATTTTTAAGTTTCTGGTAAAAGCAGCTGAACTTAATATTTGCCAATACACTGGTCTTCCTGAATCTCCAAGTCTGGAATGAGTCTGCTTAGTGTTACACTTTGTATACTTTGGATAAAATAAGCACTTCCATGAGGACAAATCTTTGTAAGCTATATTCAGGGGTATGGGGTATGGGAAAGTACTATCTAGAAGACACTAGGAAATAGTGCTAAGATAGAGAGGACACAGAATCTATTTGCAGACTAACTGATAAGTAATTGATTTCTAATTATCTCCTTTCTATAGTCATGAATATAAATACAAATAATCAGTTTTTCCTCTTACATCCAGTTATTATGTCTGACACAGTAAGTCCATATATATCAACTGAGGAAACATAATTAACAGAGGAAACAATTCACACACAGAAATTACAGACACCTTTAGAAATTTTAAATTCTTGTCTACTTTACTAGTGAAAAAGATTGACTATAGCTTTATCCTTGTTCTGTCTCTCAACTATAGTATAATTTTTGACTGAGTCACTAAAATATCCTTACTCCAGTTTATTCATTAATATCGTAATTAGGGAGGCTTCCCTGGTATGTCATGTGGTAAAGAATCTGCCTGCAATATAGGAGACCCAGGTTCAATCCCTGGGTTGGGAAGATCCCTTGGAGAAGGGAATGGCAATCCATTCCAGTATTTTTGCCTGGGAAATCCCATGGACAGAGGAGTCTGGTGGTAATGGTTCATGAGATAGCAAAGAGTCAGACATGACTGAGTGACGAGCACTAGCCAACTATTGTAACTAGACTGGACTAGTTGATCCACCTATAAAATTCATTTAAGCTTCAAAATCCTATAATGTATAAGGGTCTATATGTTAGTCAATGAACATAAAGGAAACATCCATATTAGCAGGGATGTTTCTAAAATTCAAAGTTCCATCTTAGAAATTTGGGTCATTTGAATATTTAAATAGTAAATAGGGGCTTCTCAGGTGCCATAATGGTAAAGAATCTGTCTGCCAATGCAGGAGACTCAAGAGATGTGGGTTCAATCCTTGGTCTGGGAAGATCCCCAGGAGTAGGAATTGACTGTAATTTATGCTTTTATCCACCAGCATATACTAGTAAAGTGTCAAATTTAAGTCAATTAAAAGTGTGAAAGAAATATGGTGATAGTTTTTCAGATTTAATCGGTGGAATGCATGAAAACTGGTCCACAATAGTATGACAGTGTAATTCAGTATATAGACGAATGTCAGTTTTATCCTTAAATTCCATAGTCCTGTTAGGTAGTTAGAATAGGAAAAAGGAGTCCAGAGTGGCAGTGGCTAAAAGACAAGGAAGGGAAAAGCCCTTTTATCCTAGAACAAAGGAAGGTCTGAGGACCAGAGTGAGGACCTCAGGTAGAACATCTCTCTCTCTTCTCTTTGCATCTTTTGGGTCAGCATACTCTCATGCCTCAAGGATGTATTTTCTTTATATTTTCTAAATAAAACTTAGCTGTAACCTGGAGCTGTAACACTGATCTGTCCATGAGCTGTGACTAGCAGAAGGCTTTAATGTCTGTCACTTCAAATTTTTGTTGTGACAAGACAGAACTGAGGAAATTGCACACTCCCCTGGCAGTCCTAAACAACTTTATATGTGTAAGTTTGCATTTTCTATCAGTACAAGATAAAGGAAAGTAGGAATATAAACTTTAACACTCATGTCGCAAAAAATAATTATTTTTCTCCATTCACTGACCATTACTGGTGTGAGAAAAGCTTAATTTCAGAGTTTTGAATGTGAGTGTTTGAATAGCATCCCTGAACAATGACTGGCTCAATAAATTATCAGTTTCCTCTACTATTGTTCTCTGAAATTTGGCTGACATCTTAAAAAAAGAGGGAGGGAGGGAATCAATGTGGCACCTTCTTCTTATGATATATAAGAAGACTTAAATTTTTAAGTATTAAATAGGTAAACAGCTATCAGATTTATGCACCATGGTAAATTATTCAATGGTCGTTTATTGTTTTTTTCTCTATTACTATCAAGATTTTTAATTCCATTATACCCTTTAAAACATATAAGTCTAATTTTAAATTTTGAGGGGAGTTAATTCTGGAACCCCTTTTGCATCCTATTATTTAAAACATATCAAACTAATGAACTCCCAATGTTGTTTTATTGATTTTATACAATTTCAACTGTTTTGTTCAATACTTATGGAAAAAAGGGGGTATTCATATGCTATATATGGTACACATTTCAAAATTTAAACAAAAAAGTTTAGATTTAGTGAGCTAATTTTAAATCAACTATAGTGTTTTTCTAGCTAAATTTTAGTAATACATTTTGCAATTTAGGTAAAAGTACATTATTTTAGTGTCTATATCTTTTTAAGAGAATCTCCTTTGCAAGGCTAGGAACACAAAGATTTAAAAAATTCCATTTTGGACAAAAGGATAAAATATATGATATATAGTAATTATAAACATGTGTTTCATATATGGCTTTTGAGATGTAGGTGAAACAAAATCACACTAACAATAAAAATGAAGCAATGTTTTGAGAGAAAAAAAGGTAGATTAATTTGAGTAGGCTATAAAGTAAGTTAATGATGGTAAGCTGGAAAGATATTGATATCAAATCTTAAAGCTTAGGAGATGTGGCTTAGTTTTAGAGGCAACAGTACATACTTAGCACTGTTATTCATTGTTCCATATTCCAGAAGACTCAAATTTAATCTCCATAGTTTTTAATGATATGTAGATACATTTTCATGCAAATTTCCCCTTTGAATGGAACCATGCAATGAGATAAACTCAATTTAAAATGCATATTAGATTGTCAGTTTGGAAAAGTCTATTACTGGGTATGTGTGAGAACTATGATGGTAAAATATGCCCCCACCCTGGCACTATATTGTAATCTTGTCACCTTACCCCCTGCCTTGTTTAGGGTAAGATTGACCTACATTTTTTAATCCTATTTATGGTCAACACCCTCATGTCCACAGATGCATATTTCTATCAGGCAATATAAAGCAAGATACAACAAAGACCTCTCCTCTTGAATAGCTGGAATATCCAAGTTACACTATGAATATTTAAACTCCCAAGATTCTACTCTTTAAAATCTCTAGAGGCCATTTTTCCTCTCTGCTTCAGTTGATTTCCTTGGAGTCATCTCGTATCCTAGCACATTTTTCCATATCCATAGACTGACACCTGTATTGTGATATGACTTACTCCAAGTCACAACTGACATTATCTACAATTTTGGTTTTAGTACCTGAAACTGATATTATATGATGACTTTATACAAATACAATTAGGTTCTAGTAAAACTGAAGCAAATCTTAAAGACTAATATCAATCATATTAAGGCTACAAATATTCAGGAGTCTGTACGAAATTGGAATGCCTATTCTTGTGACAGTGCATGGGTTTGTAAACTATGTGTATTCATGTGTGTGAGGCCAGGAATTTTTATCTATTTGCTAATTTCACTTTAGCATTTATTATCAGAATTACCTCTCTTAAAAAGACTGATTTTGTTGCTAAGTCACTAGTCAATACTTAATCATCAAGGTAGCAATAGCATCATTCAGTTCTTGGCCCTGGGCCATGGGGCATATCTGAAGGTATCCTTAGATATCACACATAGAACTCTATGAATCACATAATCCCCAAATAATTTCACAACTTTTAGGTAAGGTATAGTTGAATAAATCATATATCACTAACTGGTTTTAGTCTTGAAGACACACACACACAAGCATAGCATTTTCTTAGATTTTGATTTGTAACTCAAAGTGGATAAGAACCCCAGAAGAGTTCAATATGGGTACCATTAATTATCATGCTTTTAATTAGGCAAGAAATTTTTTATTTTAAAGTTGTCATTAAGCAATCACTTTTAATGTATATCTTTCCAAATACTACACTACTTAGTGTCGTGGTTAGTACTGCCTTGAAAGATATATGACTGTCAGTACAATTTTTCTGAGATTCATAGACTCTCTATTTTCTGAACTTCAGGGTAAAAATCTGGGTCCACTACATAAAATATAGTTTCTAAATTGATTTTTTAAAAGTTTTTATTTTACTTAATTGTTACGTGTTTTGTGCTTATATAGCATCAATTATGTCTCTTGCAAGTTTTTAAGATAAAACTTGTCTGAAGTGTTCAAAAATAATGAATATTTAACCAGTTCATGATTCTTCCATTGGTGAGAAAGCATTTATCAAAGAAGAAATATTTATCAGAAGATAAAACATATGCTTATCTCTGTTTTGCTTTTTTCAGTTGTATTTAGTTTAGCATTCCAGCTCCATCCATACACAATGTACACCACTTATGAATGCTAAGAATATATTCCATGATTGCCCACATTTTTTGACATTAAAAGTACTATTTGTATTTTACAACAGGTGTCATTCAACCAAAGTTTTCAATTCTGAAAAGCCTAAAGCAAGTTATTTAATCTTCTGAGTTTTTAAAAGTTTTAATCTGAAGTTACTAGAAAAAATTTGCCTTTTCATTTTTCTTTAAATTTAAAATGAAATACTATTTATGAATGAATTTATCTCTATACCCAGAGATTTTTGGATTATCAGCCAAAGTTATTATCCTTTCCTCTTACAGTTTTATTTAAAACTTCTTCTTCATCATTCTTATGCATATTTCTAGTATTTCTAGGTAAATCTCTGGGTTTATGTCTTTGAATAAGAATTTTGTTTTGGGAAATTTATCAGGGATTTTACACTATGCCCAACATTTTTCTTAGGATTTTAATCTATACTACTTGAAGGTAGACTCTGGGTAAGTATCAAAAAGTTGACAAACAGACAATATTCAGTGAGAAAGTCCTTCCAAATAAAATACATTGATAACAGAAATAATACACTCCACAGTAAAATTCATTATTTTGGCATTTCTAACAACTTTCTTTGCTTTCCTTTCTGTTCAGTTCATATCAATTCAGTTCAGTCACTCAGTCATGTCCGACTGTTTGCGACCCCATGAATCGCAGTACGCCAGGCCTCCCTGTCCATCACCAACTCCCGGAGTTCACTCAAACTCACGTCCATCTAGTCGGTGATACCATCCAGCCATCTCATCCTCTGTCGTCCCCTTTTACTCCTGCCCCCCAATTCCTCCTGCCCCCAATCTCAGGTTGGTCATAACTTTTCTTCCAAAGAGTAAGTGTCTTTTAATTTCATGGCTGCAGTCAACATTTGCAGTGATTTGGGGGCCCAAAAAAATTAAGTCTGACACTGTTTCCACTGTTTCCCCATCTATTTCCCATGAAGTGATGGGACTAGATGCCATGATCTTCGTTTTCTGAATGTTGAGCTTTAAGTCAACTTTTTCACTCTCCACTTTCACTTTCATCAAGAGGCTTTTTAGTTCCTCTTCACTTTCTGTCATAGAGGTAGTGTCATCTGCATATCTGAGGTTATTGATATTTCTCCCAGCAATCTTGATTCCAGCTTGTGCTTCTTCCAGCCCAGCACTTTTCATGATGTACTCTGCATAGAAGTTAAATAAGCAGGGTGACAATATACAGCCTTGATGTACTCCTTTTCCTATTTGGAACCAGTCCGTTGTTTCATGTCCAGTTCTAACTGTTGCTTCCTGACCTGCACATACATAAAGAGGCTTACATTATGGATGGCCAAAGCAGCCATGGAAATGATAATTTGGGTGAGAGATAAAGTGGATTATAAACATTCTTGAAAGAACAAAACATTTTTATTTATATCTAGTTACTCACTCAGTTGTGTCCAATTCTTTGTGACCCCATGAATTGCAGCACGCCAGACCTCTCTGTCCATCAACAACTCCCGGAATTCACTCAAACTCACATCCATTGAGTCGGTGATGCCATCCAGCCATCTCATCCTCTGTTGTCCCCTTTTCCTCCTGCCCCCAATCCCTCCCAGCATCAGAGTCTTTTCCAGTGAGTCAACTCTTCGCATGAGGTGGCCAAAGTAGTGGAGTTTCCGTTTTAGCATCATTCCTTCCAAAGAAATCCGAGGGCTGATCTCTTTCAGAATGGACTGTTGGATCTACTTGCAGTCCAAGGGACTCTCAAGAGTCTTCTCCAACACCACAGCTCAAAAGCATCAATTCTTCGGTGCTCAGCCTTCTTCACGGTCCAACTCTCACATCCATACATGACCACTAGAAAAACCATAGCCTTGACTAGACGTACCTTTGTTGGCAAAGTAATGTCTCTGCTTTTCAACATGCTATCTAGGTTGGTCATAACTTTTCTTCCAATGGAGAAGGAAATGTCAGCCCACTCCAGTATTCTTGCCTGGAGAATCCCATGGACGGAGGAGCTTGGTGGGCTACAGTCCATGGGTCGCAAACAGTCGGACATGACTGAGAGAGTTCGCTTTCACTTTCTTCCAAGGAGTAAGCGTCTTTTAATTTCATGGCTGCAGTCACCATCTACAGTGATTTTGGAGCCCCCCAAAAATAAAGTCTGATACTGTTTTCACTGTTTCTCCATCCATTTTCCATGAAGTGATGGGACCAGATACCATTTTCTGATATTAAATAATCACTAATCACAGGTCCTGATATGACAGAGTCTCTGTGTTTTAAGTATGTAAGGATCATCTCCAATGATTTTTCATATTAAATAATGCTACAGAGATAATATTATGCTTGTATTATTTAACATTTTCTAAATTATATTTTGATGTTGACGTTCTGGAAGCAAATTACAATGCCAAAAGTTTTAAATGTGTCTTGTCTCTGATTATATAGTGTATGTTTACTGTACAAAACAGTTGTACCAAGTCCTATATACCAAACAAGCTTTACCAACTTATAGTGCCACTGCCTTTCATGAGAGTACTCTTTTCATGTTTTCTACTTTTCATTCCTAATATTTAGCAAGTTCAAGAGTAAAGTTCTATAAATATATTAATGATATAGATCATATTTGTAATGATAGGTTCCTGAGGAAGGATATACATTTTACTTAAGTTGTTGTAAATTAATCTCTTTTTTTTTTTGGTTTTACTTATTTTTGGTCAGAGACTGCGTTGAGTGCCCTCATGAACAGGCACTGTGTGGTATGCAGGAAAAAGTAAAATGAGTAATAAAGGCTGACCATCTGATTACAACTCTCTTATGTTAAATCTCATAAATGTATTTTTCAGTCTTACCATAGCCATTTTATTGCATCTGTTTTTTAAATAAAGGAATTTGGAATAAAAAATTATTAATATACCAAATGTCACATAGCTAGTAAATAGAGGGTCTAGAACTCAAAGCCAAGAATATATAATTCTGCATTTCTACATTAATATGCAAATGAAATTATTTAAACTAATCTTTAATTCATTCTCTAAGTCTACATGATTTGGCACATGATTGTATCAAATAATCATATCAAATATTAAGAAATTTTGCTCTTATAATTAATAAATTTAGTACAAAAATACTTTCATGAACATTTATAACTTCCATTTGCATAACATTCTTTTTAAAATTTTTCATTTTATTTTGAAGTATATTGTGTTATTTTTCAGGTAAACAGCAAAAGGGACATAGTCATACATGAATCCTTTCTCTCCCAAACTCCCCTCTCATCTAGGCTGTTACATAGCATTGAGCACATTGAACTACATATTTCTTTCAATTTTGTTATAGTTGATCTAAGCTAAGGGAAAACAAATGTTTGGCAATGATATTTTAGAGATAATCCTTTTATTTATTATATGAGTCATATTTTTATGCAACTAACAGTCCAAGATTCCAAACAAAAAATATTAAAAGGGATAAAAGTATCTATTTGTGGTTTTAGACTCTACTTCCTTGTAATTTCTGTTATATGTTAAAATTATAAACCACAAGCTTTTTTTAAAACTCCGTACTTAACACTTTTTCTTTCACATTTGAAAATTTTGCAACTAACATTTAAGAGAAAAACAGATATTTAAACAGAATTCAATTTTTGTGAGTGCTTGATAAGAATGTGGTTTTCAACTACCTTGTGAAATTTTTATACGGTTAGGAAGAGTTTAAAAAAAATAAGCCACATATCATATATTTTATTCTTTCATTGCTGCATAATGCACAGACCAAAATCCTGTTCTCTTTGCTATCAGTTAATAAAACATTTCCTGAATTATTTAACTTCCTTACAAATTCAAACTGTTTTTATGTTTTTATCATTTTCCTGTCAACAGTCAAATTCCAAAGGGAAACACTATTTATGTTCATGTTTGCTTTTATTTAAAACTGTTTGATTTTAAAAGGTGTAGCATGTGCAGCACTGTGTTTGTTTGACTCTGGCTGATATATGTTATTACCGGTTGACTTTGAGTAAATTGCCATCTTGTTTGCTTAGAAGAAGAAAGATAGAGCTAATTGAATGAAAACACCATACAAAGGATTACAACCGTCCATTTTCTCTATTTGAAATATGTCAACATTGAAATATGAATTAAAAAGTACTATATGGAAAATATAGCAAAGATTAAAATGCTTCCTGAAGATATCTTTTGTTTAAAATATGGTAACTTACATGCAAGATATCATATTAATTTTAGGTACACATTTTATATTTCAGAAGAAAGTGAACCTAATATTCATAAAGTCAATTTTTTGTTTTAAATCAATGTATGATCACTGTTACTACAGTCTATTAGTGTTTTCTTTATATTTACAAAAGCTTGCATAGTAAACATTCATACTATCAAATGTCCTTATAGTTAATAAAATTATATTTTTCTACAATTTATTAAGAATATTTCTTAATATTATTTTAAGATTTGATGCATAAGTACAGGCATAATATTTCAATCTAAATTTTACAAAATTAAAAAAAAGACACATTATAAAGAGATCAAAAAGGTGACTGAGCTTTTTAAAAGATACACAATACTGGGAAAAAATAAACAATATCTCTAATAGTCTCTGTACTATCATCTATTTTCAGCTTATATCACAAAATATTTAAGTTTAAACAACCTGCCATACTAATTATTACATAACTCACTTTTTATAAATATTTATCTTCTTTTAAATAAAATATTCTAAACTGATACTATAACAATTATTAAAAATGAAAATTTGAATAAATAATGAGTCATTTGGACCGTAAAAAACTTCAAACTTTTATGATTAATTTTTCTCCACCCACTTAGTTCTCTGTACTAATCAAATGGTCTAATCAACCATGGAAACCGCTGTTTTTATGAATTCTATAGGCTTCAGATTCAACTCAAATGTTGCCTCTTTGGTTTACAGACAAATTATGAATAAGCAATACCCTTGACAAAAGTCTTTCCCTGAATGACCTTTTCTCCTCATCTTTCTCTTCAGTGTCATCGTGTTGAACTTTATAAATGGTCTCCTCCAGTGCTAGTCTTCTGTGCTGTGTGCTCACTCAGGTCCGACTCTTTGTGACCCCATGGACTCTAGCCTGCAAGACTCTGTTCATGGGATTTTCCAGGTGAAGAATACTGGAGTAGGTTACCATTTCTTGATCCAGGGTATCTTCCCTGACCCAGGGATCAATACTGCGTCCCTTGCATCTGCAAAAGCCGGCATATTCTTTACCACTGGGAAGCCCAGTCTTCTGTATGGGAGATTTATTTTTTTTCTCTGAATTTTTTTCTAACCTTTAATTGGTGGAGAATTAAATTAAATTAAATTCTAATGAAATTTATTTTACTTGGAATTTATTTTTTAATCTTATAAATTTTTCTATGTGTTTCTAAATGCTAAAGTTTATAATAGATTACTCTATCATTTGAAACAGTACATATTTTTTCTACTGCTGTAGGACATCTCCAGTTTCAGAGAGAGTTTTAGGACAGGATTCAGAATGCACCATGGGAAGTCCTCAAGATAGAAAATTCACCACCCTCAGGAACCGCACCACTCGTCATGTCCTATCATATTAACGCCTCTCTCCTCTCACATGTATTTCTATTTTAAATAATATCTTAAATGTAGATAGATCCTGTGTGTTGTTGTTCAATCACTAAGCTATATCTGACTCTTCAGGATCCATGGACTGCAGCATGCCCCAGGCTTCCCTGTCCCTCACTATCTCTCAGAGTTTACTCAAGTTAATGTCCACTGAATCAGTGATACCATCCAACCATCTCATCCTCTGTTGTTCCCTTCTTCCCCGCCGAACCTGAAGCTCCTGATATTTTGGCCACCTGATAAGAACAGTTGAGTCATTGGAAAAGATCCTCATGCTGCAATAGATTGAAGGCAGACCCTGTGTAGAGTATTAAAAATTATCTGGATATTCAGTTTTTATGATAATGTGTAAGAAAGCCCAGAGTTTTTCCCAAACAAATTCTGTTAACTGGAGGCATATTCTTGGACACCTTCATAGGTGTAAAGTTTTCTAACCCTGTACAGTTGGAAACAAATGAGATTGAAAACATAGTGAGAGGATCTGTGTACACTGATCTTCCAGATGACAAATTTCACATACTGCAATAAACTAATACATTTTATGAGTTTTCTATGAACAGTCTCTCTGCCCCTAAATTTGGTTTACTGAAGCAGAAAGCAGAATTAGTTGCTCTAACCCCTCAGTGCCTTATGTTACAGAGGAGTGTTAAGAGCAGAAATAGAGAGGTTTACTGACTTGTTCAGCCATACAGCTGGTAAGACAGAAATTGCATTCATATGTGTTTGACTCAGGCTTTAAGAGTCTTAATTACTGATATGGATGGATGGATAAATAAACAGTCTGGTAGATAAACAGATGACTATAGGTTTGTATAGGGGTTTCCCTGGTGGCTCAGACAGTAAAGAATCTGCCTACAATGTGGTTAGAACTGGCTTCAATCCCTGAGTCAAGAAGATCCCCTGGAGAAGGGAATGGCAACCCACTCCAGTATTCTTACTTGGAAAATTTCCATGGATAGAGGAGCCTGGCAGGCTACAGTCCATGTTGTCACAAAGTGTCAGACACAACCTAGTGACTAACACACACACACATCACATAGGTTTGTATATGTCTGTAAACATCTATATACACACTCCTGGATTTCATGGATGTATAAATGGCCTTATGGATATACAAGATGTTTATATATTTATTAAAAATTTACAAAATGAGCTAATACCTTGAATAATAAATATTTCTTGAAGAAACAAATTATATTTCAAAATCTTTGAAGCCTAGTGTTTTAATTTTAATTCATATTACTTAAGGCTATGAACTAGGGTATATGAGTCTATGCTAGCTCCAGGAGTTGGTGATGGACAGGGAAGCTTGACATGCTGCAGTTCATGGGATTGCAAAGAGTCTGACATGATTGAGCAACTGAATTGAACTAGGGTATATGAGATGGTAGGGAAAGAGTGAACAAAATAATTGAAGTGTTTAAGCTGTTCTTATAATATGGGCTTGTGAGTCCCTGAAGCTAGGATGATGTCTTAGCATTCTCTCCACCTCTAATATCAGTACAGTCAACAACATGTAACAGGGAATCAAAGGATATTTAGGTTTCCACAGGTTGGTGATTATATCATCTATTGAAACACTTCGGAACAAAATTTAAAGGCCAGCTAGTAATTTTGATTTCAATGTTCCAAAGGGGCACTATTAGTACTTTCCTTTTACAGGCTACTTAAAAATGTGAGCAGAAATTGTGGTCATAGAATTCTTTAAATGCCAAAGCTTTTGGTGAGCGCAAAGCATTTGTTTAAGAAAAGTAATTATTTCAATGTAATGCCAGTATTCTGCTGAGTGCTTAATTCACATGTGTTTGAAACATTTATTATTCAAATATTTATTGATAGAAGTGAGAAAACTAAGTTTTAGATGACAAAACTATATTTAATCACACTATCTTATAATCTTAGTGTCAGGCAGTAAACATTTCAGTCCATATTACATTATGTAAAATAAAAGGTTTTTCATTTTCAAGGATTGTTCTCAAATGACTGAAGTGGTTAATATGTCTTTAATAACTCCCCAGTAGTTTTTAAAGACTATTCAACTGTAGGATTGTATGGATATATATGGTTACAAACACCTATTTTATCATTTGATGATCATGAATTAATGTATTTTACATTCATCAATTCCAAAGGTTATTACTTTTCAAGACAAAATGGTTATTATTTGCTTTAAAAAGATACTCTGGCATCTGACAAAGGTTATGGTTGCATTAAAAAAAAAAAAAAACTAAACAAAGAGCTAGAATAAAGTAAAGGAGAGTAACCTGCAATCACATAGAAGACAGATATATCTGGCTGCATTGTCAGATTCCAGCTCCAGATCAACTAAGCTGCAAGAATCATCATAAATACCTGGTATGTTTAGGTTAAAGCAAATGTTTGTGCATGACAATGGAAATAACAGCTGACTGTGTACATGTGCAGCTCAACTTTAGTGCTCAGTATTGTCATAATTATATTAGAATTACCCAGATACTCTTAAAGAAGGAAATATTACCTCCTAAATCAGAGTTAAAAGATTTACATTAAATGTTCTATATTCAAGTAATGAGATTACTTAAGAAGAAAAATCACTTACAATAAGTGAGATTACATTTTTAGCCTATTTTTACCAAAGAAACATTTATTCAGTTCAGCATTTTCATAACAAGATATGTTTTAGATTTGGATATTTTATGAACAAATGTTTTCCTCTTTAAATACTATATGAGTGGATAAAGGCAACAAACAGAAAGATTAGCAGTGCTGGTAAAATTCTGCATTGTCAGCACATTAAAAAAGGTCCTGATATCCAACTTGCATGAGAGCTCTACAAATCTGTATTTCTTTGAATGCTGAACTTCTCTGAGAGAAGGAACCAAAAACCTTTAGTGTTTGTGAGAGGATTTAGGTTCATTTATAAAGATCTCTTTTAAAAAGAGAGAGAGATTGTTTAAGACTATAAATGTCTTTATTAGAATTATGTTCTTACCCTCATTTATTTTAACAAGATTTGTAATGCATTCTGGCCTTTGATCTCTTAGTTTGAAACACTGCCTGTTGTTCCATTATTCCACCATCCATTTGCAGATAACAATACATCAGAACCTTTTTCTTGCAACAGAAACAATGCCCTTTATTTGAGAAAGGACATTGTTTTGACAGATAAAGTAGGCATTTGATAAATTGAAACAGGTTCTGAATTATTTTGAGGGGAATGTGTGCTACATCTGTCTGCTGATTTTCCACTGAAGTAGAGCTTAACTTTCTTGTCTGTTTGTGATTTATTGAGCTACAGAAAAGGTTAGGAAATTTTCATGGCTCTTCTCATATAGTTTGTAAGTGAATCAAATGGCATTTGTTAATATTTATGTTATTTAAAAGGGAAGATTACTCCTAAAACCTTATTTATAGTAGATATTCAAGTAACAACTAAAACAAAAAAAATGCTAAACAAATTATTATTTCTCCATTAGCAAATTCCATGCTGGAGAAGAAGGAAAACCGAAGTAAAACTATCATCACAGACCAGTAATTATAAGTAGTATGGAATCTCAAATTAGATCTCCTGTTAATAACTTACTCCTGGAATAATTCAGATACAGCAAACTATGGGAAAAACACTAAATGCCACCAGGAGTAACCCCTCAGAAAGATTTTAATAGCTTTGAAAAAATATTAATAGTCTATATCCCCCTTTTTGATAAATGAGTCTCTAACTTTCAAAATTTTTCCTTTAATGATATTAACAATTCTACTTTAAAGAGCAATTATATTCAACTTAAAAAAGCTTCCCAATTAAAACATCATTTAAAGTGCTCAGCATTCCACAATTCAGAAAATCACATAGAGCATTTTCAAATAAATAAAATGCTGTCTCCCAGAAAAAGAAAATATACTCTAACATAGAAAATGGGTTTAATATACAGTATAACTATATGCTCATAAAGTCTACTATAAAGTATTCAAAGTGTAAGCATTTACTTTTAAAAATTATTTTTGTATCTAGAAATCCATTTGGTCTTTCAGTTAATAGAAGTGTCTCAGTGGATAAAGAATTTGCCTGCAGTGCAGGAGACCTGGGTTCAATCCCTGAGTTGGTAAGATCCCCTGGAGAAGGACATGGCAACCCACTCCAGTATTCTTGCCTGGAGAATCCCATGGACAGAGGAGCCTGGGGGGTTACAGTCCAGAGGGTCACATAGAGTTGGACACGATGGAAGCGACTGAGCAAGCACACATGCACCCATTCAGCAGTTAAGAACATTAAGGGAGAAAGAAAGGTGACAGAATGCAGCTAAGGTTCTATGCTGACACACTCTTGACCTTCTTTCTAATATGTCTTTCAAGGGATACTGCCAAGGGTTTCAGCTTAAACCTTACCAATCACATGCTCTAAA
Source organism: Budorcas taxicolor (assembly GCF_023091745.1). Taxonomy (NCBI): domain Eukaryota; kingdom Metazoa; phylum Chordata; class Mammalia; order Artiodactyla; family Bovidae; genus Budorcas; species Budorcas taxicolor. The sequence continues at coordinate 45,168,343 of NC_068921.1, forward strand.
CAGGTGATAGTGAAAGGGTTACTCATTCAGAGTACTGTATAAAAACTGTTCAATACCTGATATACAAACCACATTGCTGCATATGTATTTATGCCAGAAAAAAATAAACAGAATGCAATACCTTAATTGTTCTAACTCCCGGAACAATATTATTGATTTTAGATCTAGTCTCTCCTCTGAATAGATTCTTTTCTTTTTTTTTTTGGTAACAAGTCAAAGTTAATACACAAAAAATCAAATATTTAATTTATTACATAAAACTTCAAAGTATACCCTGCTGCTGTTGCTGCTGCTAAGTCGCTGCAGTCGTGTCCGACTCTGTGCGACCCCATACAATTCATGAAAGTGAAAAGGGAAAGTGAAGTTGCTCAGTCGTGTCCGACTCTTAGCGACCCCATGGACTGCAGCCCACAAAGCTCCTCCATCAGTGGGATTTTCCAGGCAAGAGTACTGGAGTGGGGTGCCATTGCCTTCTCTGAAAGTACACCCTACTTTTCTGTAAAAAAGTTGGATAAGTTTACAGATGATGTTATAATGGGAAAATTTTCCTAACAACTTTTATTTAAGACAAGGCTAATGAATTAAAAAGTTAAAGTATGATAGCATTCCTGTAATAAGATGTCTCCAATATATATATCTGATATATATATATATGTATATATATATACACACACATATATAGATTTAAGTCCCTAATACAATATACAATAACACATCTGTGGAGTGTACTTAGCAGGAAGAAAGACTACATTTCCTATTGTCTTCATATCTTCTTTTCTCTATTTTTTTTAACAGAGCAGGTCTTTATGTCTTCTTTCCCTCTCTCTCTCTTCTCCTCCTCCCCCAATGAGCATGCGCAGGTGCACACACACAGACACACACACACACACACACACACACACACTCACACACACACTCATTCATGATCCTGAAACTTACAGTAATAGTTTAGCTAAGGTAATTTATTCCCAAAGATCCAAGCATGACTAAATTGTTTATTTTCATATTCTTTTGGAATCACTTCTAAATAATGTAACTTAAGTTGGCTTAAAGCTCAACATTCAGAAAACGAAGATCATGGCATCCAGTCCCATCACTTCATGGCAAATAGATGGAGAAACAGTGGAAACAGTGGCTGACTTTATTTTTTTATGCTCCAAGATCACTGCGGATGGTGATTGCACCCATGAAATTAAAAGATGCTTACTCCTTGGAAGAAAAGTTATGACCAACCTAGACAGCATATTAAAAAGCAGAGATATTGCTTTGTCAACAAAGGTTTGTCTAGTCAAGGCTATGGTTTTTTTCAGTAGTCATGTATGGTTGTGAGAGTTGGACTATAAAGAAAACTGAGCACCAAAGTATTGATGCTTTTGAACTGTGGTGTTGGAGAAGATTCTTGAGAGTTCCTTGGACTGCCAGGAGATCCAACCAGTCCATCCTAAAAGAGATCAGCCCTGGTTGTTCATTGAAAGGACTGATGTTGAAGCTGAAACTCTAATACTTTGGCCACCTGAAACGATGAATTTGAAAAAATCCTGATGCTGGGAAAGATTGAAAGCAGGAGAAGGGGATGACAGGGATGAGATGGTTGGATGGCATCACTGACTCAATCGATATGAGTTTGTGTAGACTCCGGAGTTGATGATGGACAGGGAGTCCTGGCATGCTGCAGTTCTTGGGGTCACAAACAGTCGGACATGACTGAGCGACTGAACTGAATTGAACTGAACTGAATGTGTAATTATTACATTTATTACTCAAATAGACATTCATCAGTGATGTAAATACTGATCATTGGTGGCTCAAATGGTGAAGCGTCTGCCTACAATGCGGGAGATCCAGGTTCAACCCCTGGGTTGGGTAGATCCTCTGGAGAAGGAAATGGCAGCCCACTCCAGTACTCTTGCCGGGAAAATCCCATGGACGGAGAAGCGTGGTAGGCTACAGTCCATGGGGTCGCTAAGAGTCCCACACGACTGAGCGACTTTGCTTTCACTTTTCGCTTTCACTTTCCTACCCCGACAAAGTTTTTGTATGCTCACTGAAGAATGGGAAGTTGAATGACACTAGGTTATTCATTCAATACTGAATATTTATTGAGCTCTACTATGTTTTAGACATACTTCTATTTACTAGGAATTCAGCAGTGGTCAAAAGCTAAAAAGCTTGACCTACAGAGCTTAATTCTGAGCTTATGACAGTACTTCATTTCCTTCTTCCCTTCATTTCTTCCTCTATTTCTTAACTTTCCTTTTTCTTTTCTTTCTCTTTAAAAAAAAATATTTATGCCATCATTAAATAAGTATTTACCAGGCACTGTGTAAGACACTACCTTGAAAAATAGCACCATTTAAGATAACAGGTAGTCCTTTAACTACACATATAGAATATATTTCATTTTTATTTTATAGTCTAAAATATAATCTCTCTTCCACACCTGCTACCTCTTTATCTGGGGTCTAATGGCAACCCATATGATCAGCTTGTTCTAAAGTTGTATATTTTAAAGCAGGAGTAGATGTTATCATGTGATTTGGGAGCCCACGATCTATTTCTGATGAAACAAAATTTGAATATGTATCTACACTCTCACACATCTCTATTGATTTTTGACCAAAAATTATAGACAACATATTGTTACTTCTCATTTAGTTTCTTATTATTTTAAGATCATGGTATTATTTTACTGAAGTACCTATGTATCTGTTAACTTTCGTTTCTTTAGAAGACTTAAAGACCCATTATTATTTTAATATTCTACTACTTTTCAAAATGTGCTGTACTGTACATAGACAAAGATGTGGCTAATAAAATTTATGCTGTCCTAGAATACAGGCTTTTTCTTCCTTTTCATAATTCAGTGAACACTCTTGCTCCTTCTGTGCCCAGTTCCTCTTTTTACATCTAGCAGTTTATATTTTCATAAGCCAATAGAGAGTTTTCCTTCATGTACTTACTCCTTTTGTCTGTAATGTCTCTAACTCATAGTTTCTCAACCTTGACAAATCGCCACTTTGAAACAGTTAATTCCTTTTATTTGGTTGGAGAGTTGATGGGTCTGGTTTTATGATGGTAAAATGTTTAGCAGCATCCTTGACCTCTACCTAGTAGATGGGACTTGAGAGTTGCACATACAACCATTTACTCTTGACATCAAAAATATCTCCAGGTGATGCCAAATATCTTTTGTAATGCTGGATTGCAAAACCAGCTAGTTTTGCACTGTAATTCTAGTACATACCAATCTGAGTCAAATTCACCCATTCCAGTCCATTTTAGCTCGCTGATTCCTAGAATGTCGACGTTCACCCTTGCCATCTCTTGTTTGACCACTTCCAATTTGGCTTGATTCATGGACCTGACATTCCAGGTTCCTATGCAATATTGCTCTTTACAGCATCGGATCTTGCTTCTATCACCAGTCACATCCACAGCTGGGTATTGTTTTTGCTTTGGCTCCATCCCTTCATTCTTTCTGGAGTTATTTCTCCACTGATCTCCAGTAGCATATTGGGCACCTAATGACCTGGGGAGTTCCTCTTTTGGTATCCTATCATTTTGCCTTTTCATACTGTCCATGGGGTTCTCAAGGCAAGAATACTGAAGTGGCTTGCCATCCCCTTCTCCAGTGAACCAAATTCTGTCAGACCTCTCCACCATGACCCGCCCGTCTTGGGTTGCCCTGCAGGCATGGCTTGGTTTCATTGAGTTAGACAAGGCTGTGGTCCTAGCATGATTAGATTGACTAGTTTTCTGTGAATATGGTTTCAGTGTGTCTGCCCTGTGATGGCCTCTTGAAATACCTACCATCTTATTTGGGTTTCTCTTACCTTGGGGTTGGGATATCTCTTCATGGTTGACCCAGCAAAGCACAGCCACTGCTCCTTACTTTGGACGAGGGGTATCTCCTTACCGCTGCCATTCCTGACCTTCAAAGTGGGATAGCTCCTCTAGGCCCCCCTGTGCTTGTGCAGCCACAGCTCCTCGGGTTGCTCCTCCCAGCCTCTGGCCCTGGCCTCAGGTGTGCATGGCTCTGGGCAGGAATCCCTCAGAAGAAATGGAGCAGGCATCATGGTCAACAAAAGAGTCCAAAATGCAGTACTTGGATGCAATCTCAAAAACGACAGAATGATCTCTGTTCGTCTCCAAGGCAAACCATTCAATATCACAGTTATCCAAGTCTATGCCCCAACCAGTAATGCTGAAGAAACTGAAGTTGAATGGTTTTATGAAGACCTACAAGACCTTTTAGAACTAACACCAAAAAAAAGATGTCCTTTTCATTATAGGGGACTGGAATGCAAAAGTAGGAAGTCAAGAAACACCTGGAGTGACAGGCAAATTTGGCCTTGGAATGCGGAATGAAGCAGGGCAAAGACTAATAGAGTTTTGCCAAGAAAATGCACTGGTCGTAGGAAACACCCTCTTCCAACAACATAAGAGAAGTCTCTACACATGGACATCACCAGATGCTCAACACCGAAATCAGATTGATTATATTCTTTGCAGCCAAAGATGGAGAAGCTCTATACAGTCAACAAAAACAAGACCAGGAGCTGACTGTGGCTCAGATCATGAACTCCTTTATGCCAAATTCAGACTTAAATTGAAGAAAGAAGGGAAATCGCTAGACCATTTAGGTATGACCTAAATCAAACCCTTATGATTATACAGTGGAAGTGAGAAATAGATTTAAGGGCCTAGATCTGATAGATAGAGTGCTGGATGAACTAAGGTTTGTGACATTGTGCAGGAGACAGGGATCAAGACCATCCCCATGGAAAAGAAATGCAAAAAAGCAAAATGGCTGTCTGGGAGGCCTTACAAATAGCTGTGAAGAGAAGAGAGGCGAAAAGCAAAGGAGAAAAGGAAAGATATAAGCATCTGAAAGCAGAATTCCAAAGAATAGCAAGAAGAGATAAGAAAGCCTTCTTCAGCGATCAATGCAAAGAAATAGAGGAAAACAACAGAATGGGAAAGACTAGAGATCTCTTCAAGAAAATTAGAGATACCAAGGGAGCATTTCAGGCAAAGATGGGCTTGATAAAGGACAGAAATGGTCTGGACCTTACAGAAGCAGAAGATATTAAGAAGAGGTGGCAAGAATACACAGAAGAACTGTACAAAAAAGATCTTAACGACCCAGATAATCATGATGATGTGATCACTAATCTAGAGCCAGATATCTTGGAAAGTGATGTCAAGTGGGCCTTAGAAAGCATCACTATGAACAAAGCTAATGGAGGTGATGGAATTCCAGTTGAGCTGTTTCAAATCCTGAAAGATAATGCTGTGAAAGTGCTGCACTCAATATGCCAGCAAATTTGGAAGACTCAGCAGTGGCCACGGGACTGGAAAATGTCAGTTTTCATTCCAATGTGAAAGAAAGGCAATGCAAAAGAATGCTCAAACTACCACACAATTGCACTCATCTCACATGCTAGTAGAGTAATGCTCAAAATTCTCCAAGCCAGGCTTCAGCAATATGTGAACTGTGAACTCCTAGATGTACAAGCTGGTTTTAGAAAAGGCAGAGGAACCAGAGTTCAAATTGCCAACATCTGCTGGATCATGGAAAAAGCAGGAGAGTTCCAGAAAAATATCTGTTCTGCTTTATTGACTATGCCAAAGCCTTTGACTGTGTGGATCACAACAAACTGTGGAAAATTCTGAGAGAGATGGAAATACCAGACCACCTGACCTGCCTCTTGAGAAATTTGTATGCAGGCCAGGAAGTAACAGTTAGAACTGGACATGGAACAACAGACTGGTTCCAAATAGGAAAAGGAGTACTTCAAATCTATATATTGTCACCCTGCTTATTTAACTTCTATGCAGAGTACATCATGAGAAACGCTGGACTGGAAGAAACACAAACTGGAATCAAGATTACCGGGGGAAATATCAATAACCTCAGATATGCAGATCACACCACCCTTATGGCAGAAAGTGAAGCTAAAAAGCCTCTTGATGAAAGTGAAAGAGGAGAGCGAAAAAGTTGGCTTAAAGCTCAACATTCAGAAAACTAAGATGATGGCATCTGGTCCCATCACTTCATGGTAAACAGATGGGGAAACATTAGAAACAGTGTCAGACTTTATCACTGCAGATGGTGACTGCAGCCATGAAATTAAAGATGCTTACTCCTTGGAAGAAAAATTATGACCTACCTAGATAGTATATTCAAAAGCAGAGACATTACTTTGCCAACTAAGGTCCATCTAGTCAAAGCTATGTTTTTTCCTATGTGCATGTATGGATGTGAGAGTTGGACTATGAAGAAGCCTGAGTTTCAAAGAATTGATGCTTTTGAACTGTGGTGTGGAGAAGACTCTTGAGAGTCCCTTGGACTGCAAGGAGATCCAACCAGTCCATTCTGAAGGAGATCAACCCTGGGATTTCTTTGGAAGGAATGATGCTAAAGCTGAAGCTCCAGTACTTTGGCCACCACATGCAAAGAGTTGACTCATGGAAAAGTCTCTGATGCTGGAAGGGACTGGGGGCAGGAAGAGAAGGGGACGACCAAGGATGAGATGGCTCGATGGCATCACGGACTAGATGGACATGAGTCTGAGTGAACTCTGGGAGATGGTGATGGACAGGGAGGCCTGGTGTGTTGCGATTCATGGGGTAGCAAAGAGTCGGACACGACTGAGTGACTGAACTGAACTGATTTGAACTGAACATACCAATCTGCCCATGCCACAACTACCTTTTTTTTTTTTTTTTTTTTTTTTAAGATGCACCCTAAGTAAAACGAGAGGGGCTGGCGGCAGTGTAAATGGATAGATAGTATCACCAGCTCAATGAATGTGAATTTGAGCAAACTCTGAAAGATAGTTAAGGGCAGGGGAGTGCTGCAGTCCATGAGGTAACAAAGAGTTAGACACCACTTATAGACTGAATGACAACAAAAAAGTAATTAAAGCCCTTCCTGGCCTTTCAATGGCAAACGAAGACTCCAAATTTTGGACTTCCCTTATAAAATATTTTGCTTTCTCTTATTTCAATTATTTATTTAACTATACCCTATACTATATTACAAGGGAGCACATATTTCCTTACTTCTTTTGCATCCCCAAACCTGTCAGCTAGTAAGTGTTCATTGCTCAAATTCATGAATGAGACAAATAAAAGAGAATGAACCTGATGTAAGGATGTAGCTTGGTGAAAAATAATCCTGTAAACAAATTATTATCCAAATCCATGGGTTCACAACGTGCTATTAATAGATAACAAGTAAGATAAAACTTTGAAAACTTTAAAGTGCTCTACAAAAGAAAGCAATTATTACCATGTACCTACCAATGTCCATTTCCTGGATAGGAACCACCCCTACCCTCTCACCCCACCTGTAGTCAACCAATTTCTATTTGTGTTATGTCAGAAGACAATGTTTCAGATCCCCAGTATTAGCATCATCTGTGGAAACTCTCAAAGAATCTTAAAATATGTATGCCTGTATATGTGTGTGCACCTGTGTGTATGTCTGTATGCACACTGAAAGGAAGTAGTGACTATAAGTTAAAAAAAAAAAAAAAGAGCCTGTTGCTATTTAGTTAGGAAATTTGACTTAGGCTATGCAAATTTATCTGAACAGAAAATTCTAGCTTAACTATACATTGCTGCTAATGACAAGTTTCTGTTATATAACTCTTACAGGAAATAATGTTTTTGTACTATATTCCCTTCAAGCATGAAAGACAAATGTGAATCATCAAATGATGAAAACTATTCATAATTTCAAATGGTTTTCTGCTCAAACTAATGTGGAAACCAGAGTTGTAATTATAAATTGCTCATAACTATTAAGACTCAGCTGTTATCCTGTATATTTCCTGTAAGGTAGATAATAATTTTAAAATATTTTGAGTATATATCTCTATAGAATTAGCTTTCAATTAATTTTAAAGTGTTTTACTATCTTCAAAAAGCAACATTTTAGCAATAGTTGACAAAGCTTTCCTCTCTTAAACAGAAAATCAAATGACTAAATTCTATTTCTAAACAGTATTATTTTATGAGAAAATTACTATTATTCCCTCACACTTTAAAAATTATAATAATTTTTGAGTCTAAATCTTTTAAGGGAATCTATAATTGGCTGATGTTCAAAGGGTATAAAATGCATTCATTAAGATGTCAATTAAATTTCAGAAATAATTTTAAAAGTGGAAAACAGAACAAGAAAGAATTTTGAAAAATGCAATTAGAAACAATGGCGTGAGTTGCTGCTGAAAGAAATGTCAAGCTGAATTCACAAAGACAGCAAGTGGTTTAAATGTTAAATTATGTATGAAACATTATAAAGAATAAATATGTACTTAACCTATGATGGATAAAACTATTTAGGATTTAAACCTTATTCCAGCAAATTTTAATAATTAGTCTTAAAATTTCCCTAATGATAATATGGAAACTATCAAAATGAGTGCTTGGCTCTGGCATTGTTTCTGAAAATTATCACTCACAGTAAAAAGCAAACAAAAAATGTTTTAAGAAAATTTGAAAAATCAATATTCTTAATAGAAGAGTCTTCTTCATGTACTTCTTATTTTACTTATAATCAGAGATTGAATTTAACTACATTATACTAATTGTTTCATTCGTTGAATGGCCATGAGCTCTTTGAGTTAACCAGAATATTTAGTTTCATTTATTCTGAAAATTGTTATTTTTTGGCATTGTCTGTTTCATCTACAACTGCTTACAAAATTACAAAAAAGTTTGTGTCTATAGGATAGGTTTCACTCTTTCTGAGGAAAAAAAAAAAAAACATGCAAAAGTAATCTTGAACTGTTAAGTGTCTTGAAGACATTTTGTGAAGTCTCCCATTTCAGGTAAAAATCTTATTTCCAACATTCTTAAACTCAAGAGACAGTAAAGTCTCTGGACATTTTTTTTATATTACTGGATAGTTTTTTAAATTATAATTTTATTGGAGCATAGCTGATTTAGAATATTGTGTCAATTTCAGTTTACAGCAAAGTGTTTCAGATATACATATAAATATATTCATTATTTTTAAGATTATTTTCTCATATAGGTTATCACAGAATATTAAGTAGAATTCTCTGTGCTATACAGTAAGTCCTTGTTGATTATCTTTCCAATACATAGTAGTATGTATGTGTTTATCTGAAGCTCCTTATTTAACCTTCCCCCACAATGTTTCCCCTTTGGTAGCCATGTTTGTTCTCAATATCTATAAATCTGCTTATGTTTTATAAATAAGTTCATTTGTATCTTTATTGCTTAATTAGACCCTACTTATGAGTGATATCATATGATATTTGTCTTTGTCTGACTTCACTTCGTGTGACAATCTCTAGTTCTATCCATGTTGCTGCTAATGGTATTATACCATTCTTTTTATGGCTGAGTCATATTCCATTGTATATATGTACTACATCTTTTTTTTAAATTTTTCTTTTTATTATATTATTATTTTTTACTTTACAATATTGTATTGGTTTTGCCATACATCAACATGAATCCACCACAGGTGTACACGTGTTCCCAATCCTGAACCCCGCTCCTGCCTCCATCCCCATACCATCCCTCTGGGTTGTCCCAGTGCACCAGCCCCAAACCTCCAGTATCCTGCATCAAACCTAAACTGGCAATTCATTTCTTATATGATATTATACATGTTTCAATGCCATTCTCCCAAATCATCACACCCTCTCCCTCTCCCACAGAGTCCAGAAGACTGTTCTATACATCTGTGTCTATATGCATTAGTTTACTGTATTGGAGTTTTTCTTTCTGGCTTACTTCACTCTGTATAATAGGCTCCAGTTTCATCCTCCTCATTAGAACTGATTCAAATGTATTCTTTTTAATGGTTGAGTAATATTCCATTGTGTATATGTACCACCGCTTTCTTAATCCATTCATCTGCTGATGGACATCTAGGTTGCTTCCATGTCCTGGCTATTATAAACAGTTCTGCGAGGAACATCGGGGTACACATGTCTCTTTTAGTTCTGGTTTCCTCAGTGTGTATGCCCAGCAGTGGGATTGCTGGGTCATAAGGAGAAGGGGATGACAGAGGATGAGATGGCTGGATGGCATCACTGACTCGATGGATGTGAGTCTGAGTGAACTCCGGGAGTTGGTGATGGACAGGGAGGCCTGGCGTGCTGCGATTCATGGGGTTGCAAAGAGTCAGACACGACTGAGTGACTGAACTGAACTGAACTGAAGGCAGTTCTATTTCCAGTTGTTTATCCATTCTTCTGATAATAGACATCTAGGTTGCTTCCATATCTTGGCTATTGTAAATAGTACTCCAATGAACATTGGAGTGCATGTATCCTTTCAGATTATGGTTTTCTCTGGATTATTCCTGAGTAGAATTGCTGTATCATGTGGTAGGTCTATTTGCAAGTTTTTTAAAGGAACCTCCATATTGTTATCCATAGTGGTTGCACCAATTTTCTCTCTCACTAATGGTGTAGAAGGGTTCCCTTTCCTCCATGCCCTCTCTAGCTTTTATTGTTTGCAGACTTAAAAAAATTTGTTTTGACTGGAAAATAATTGTTTTACAATATTTTGCTGGTTTCGGTTTGATGATGGCTTTCTCACCAGTGTAAGGTAATACCTCATTGTAGTTTTGGCTTTCATTTCTCTGAGAATTAGTAATGTTGAGTGTCTTTTTCATGCGCTTTTTTTTTTTTGGCCATCTCATTATTGGATAATTTTAAATATTAGAAATAATACCTTTGTTTAAAGTAATCTTTCATGTGTCCTGTATTCATTGTTTTTGGATTTTTCATGTAGAACAATGTAGATAATCCTAAAATTACTAGTTTTAACCTTTAATTCCAAATAACAGTTGTAACTAATTTTGGAATTAATCTTTTCCTTTTGCCTTACATATTTTTTTTTAGAATATTGTATACGAGAACACTATGTCATGCAGTACAGCAAAATACCAGCAGAATCTATCTGTGCAGTGTTATTATGGTTCCTATTGCCTCATCTTTCTTTTACTTATGTACAATTCATAGGTATTAGGACCTTAATCCCAGGTGTAGGAGATTTGTATAACTCAGTTTTTAAAAATAAGATAACACTGATGATTTCAAATTATTCCATTTGCTTCATGTTACATCTAGAGACACTATGATTACTGTGCAGAAAATGTTGAGTTTTTTAACTTTCCTCTTCAAAAATCTTCTTATTTTAGGATAAAAGATCAGAAACTTATATTACCTCTGACTTGAACATACTTAAGCAGTGTATAATTAATACAAAAATAAATAAATTCTAAAATGAAAATTGAGAGTTCATGCGTCTGGGGAATATTTTCCTTAACCCATGTTTATTTACAATTTTGTAAGTTGAGCATTTTGGGGTATGTGTTCTCATGTGTTAGTTTTATCTTTACTAGCTACATGAAATTTCAGTATTTATCAGCTTTCACCAACTTTATTTCCTTATCTAAGAAATGAGAAATGTCTAAGAATGGACACATCAGTTCTTCAGGACAAACTAAAACTTAAGTGGTTGCAGAGATTAATAGGATTCCTTAAAAGGTAACATGCAAAGCTTTAGAAAATTCTTTACATTTTAAAAATAAATGTTAAAAGAAATGTGAGAATGGGATATACACTCCTCAGCATGCTGTTCTCCAAGGGTCTACAAGAAAATGTCATTAGCCAGTTTCCCAAAGCCCTCTAAACTCACTTGGATTGCTTTGAACTTCTTGTGGTGATCCACAAACATATTACCCATGTCTTAATCAATGGCATCACTACGTTTCTTCCCTACTGATCTTTCCTTGCTCCTTTCACTTTCCTAAGACACACTCAGATGCTGAGATGGTCATTGTGAGGTTGGGACAAAAGTCTAACTCAAAGTAAATCCAGTTCCCATATGTTCTAAGCAGGCCCTACCCACAGCTTCCGGATATGAGGATCCTTTAAGCAGGAGAATATCTTCTCCAGATATTCTCAAACATCAAACAAAATATAGGCATGCTATTTTAACCTTCTGCTAACTACTCAGAGAGTTGATCTTCATACTTCTTAGCAGTTAACACACTCAAACACAATCACTGAAGAATTAAACACATCAAGGACACAGGGAAGGACTCTCCCAGGCCCACCATCTGCAATGTATCCTCCATTTCTCCATCCACAGATATTACTTATGTGTATACTCCAGAGTTCACACTGCTTATTCCTTTAGTTAGAGTACATGTTTCTCAAAAATATGCAATCTTTTAGTAACATTTTCCTTAGTGATATGGGATATTCAGAGTAACATTGTCAAAAGCATGCTTAATTTTGTCCATTTTAAGGGATAAAATAGAAGGAGGTAGCTTCTAATTCTGTGTGGCAACATCTGACAAAGTCATCATAACTTCCAAGAGGCTTTGATGCCTCCTAGGAATGAAGATGTTTATTCTTAAGATTTTATAAGAAAATCTGACTCTTTAACTTGACTTCCATGGGAAAGTAATTTTAAAAAATCAACTCTAGTTGAATAGAAGCAGCTAAAGTAAATTTATTGATTTATTAATGTAACTAGATGTTCAAAAGAAGGATCTGGCTTTAAAATGCAAAGTACATCTTCAAGGATCTGTGATAGTCTCTCTTTCTCCCTCTCCTCGCATTTTTTTCTGGTTTCTTCTGTGATATTTTTATTCTTAAGCAAGCCCTCTAGCTACAGTGACCACCTGCAGATCTAAATTTATGGTTTTATCCATCTAGTAGTCGGAGATTAAAAAATAAAAAAAGCATTTTTTTTTTTTTTTCTGATGCTTTGAGGAAAAGTCCTGGGTATGTACTTTGTTCAGCTCACCTTGGGTTATATGTTCATTGCTGAGATTTACATCTTAATTGCTCGTAAGCAATAGAGATAAATAGGATACTAATATGCAGAAAGATTGTAATCATGATACTAATGATGGTGATGATGTTTGCCATTTGTGTGCATCTTTCATTTTTTTCAGAGATTTTCAATATGCATACTTTATTTGAGCCAAAAACATCATTACCAAAACATTGGTATTATGACTTCAGCAAGGATAAAAAAACAGTTAAAGAGAAGTTATGTCATTTGTCTCTGGTCACATAATTGATTCATGGGACAGTCCAGATTGAAATGTTGCTTTCTTAATGGCAGTCTGAGCTGGGAAGAGACCACTACTTAGTGTGGAGCCCCAGATAGTCACAGTTGCTATAACTTGCACTTAATGGTGTTATTTTGGAGTTTGTGCACATTTGATTGTGTTATTGAGTAGGAATTTAGAAAAAATTAAGAATGTGTGGATTAGAAGACTTTGAACAAGTGGATTACTACCCCCTGCTTCAAGGTGAGCACCCCACATAGTTTGACTGTTCAGTTCAGTTCAGTTCAGTTCAGTTCAGTCGCTCAGTTGTGTCTGACCCTTTGTGACCCCATGAACTGCAGCACGCCAGGCCTCCCTGTCAAACACCAGCTCCCAGAGTCCACCCAAACCCATGTCCATTGAGTCGGTGAAGCCATGTAACCATCTCGCCCTCTGGCATTCCTGTCCTCTCCTGCCCTCAATCTTTCCCAGCATCAGGGTCTTTTCCAATGAATCAGCTCTTCACATCAGGTGCCCAAAGTTTTGACTGTAATTTTTAGTAATTAGGTTTAAGAAGTGAGTATGTTAGATGAATATGAGATAAAAACACCTTTAATTTTCCAATAAAAGATTCATGATCCTTTTCTTTTATGTATTTAGTAATAGATAGATTGATTTTTCATTTGTTTTTCCAGTTAAATAGTATAGCATGGGTATTCCCAGATGACTAGCTTGTTTGAGACAAAGAGAAGGACAATAAAGGCTGTGTGAAAATATTTAAAAATAATTAATTACAAAGAATAAAGAATGTCTAAAAATAATACAAAACCATATAATCATAGGATAAATACATATAAACCAGGAGTGACAAAGATGAACAAAGTATAAAAAATAGAAACATAAATAGCCATAAATATGTTTCCTAAATTAAACAGTATTTAGGGAATTGAAAGAAAAAACTTTATGAAATATTATATAAATTTTTCAGTTTGTCCGTTTTTTTAAAATTTGTGTAAATACCAAGTGATGGTAAGAGAAGTTTGAGGAAAGTTTATCAGAAGGAAAATTGTAAAATTTATCATAAAATTAAAAGCCAAATATAATAAAACAATCAAATAAACAGAGCTACCTATTAACATTGCTGCATCTCAAAAAGCATAATGATGAGGGAAATAGGAACATGTGGAAAAATATAAGCCCTTAAAGCATACAAAATAACAAGTATTATTTACAAATGCTTGCATGAATGGTAAAGTATGTAATATCCCCAAAAAGTGATTAATATCAAACTTAGGGAAGTGGTTATATTAATATGTAGAGATAATGGCATAAATCACAGCAAGATCCTCTATGACCCACCTCCCAGAGTAATGAAAATAAAAACAAAAATAAAAATAAACAAATGTGTCCTAATTAAACTTAAAAGCTTTGGCACAATGAAGGGAACTATAAGCAAGGTGAAAAGGCAGCCTTCAGAATGGGAGAAAATAATAGCAAATGAAACAATTGACAAAGAATTAATCTCCAAAGTATACAAGCAGCTCAGGCAGCTCAATACCAGAAAAATAAACAACCCAATCAAAAAGTGGCAAAAAAAGTAAACAGACATTTCTCCAAAGAAGATATACAGATGTCTAATAAACACATGAAAATATACTCAACATCGCTCATTATTAGACAAATGCAAATCAAAAAAACTACAATGAAGGATCACCTCATGTTGGTCAGAATGTCCGTCATCAAAATGTCTACAAACGATAAATTCTGGAGAGGGTGTTGAGAAAAGGGAACTCTCTTACACTGTTGGTGGGAATGCAAACTGGTACAACCACTATGGAGAACAATGAGAAAACTGGGAACAGAACTGCCACGTGACCCAGCAATTCCACTGCTGGGCATACACACCAAAGAAACCAGAATTAAAAAAGACATGTACCCCAATGTTAATTGCAGCACTGTTTATAATAGCTAGGACATGGAAGCAACCTAGATGTCCATCAGCAGAGGAATGTATAAGGAAGATGTGGTACATATACACAATGGAATATTACTCAGCTACAAAAAGGAACACATTTCAGTCAGTTCTAATGAAGTGGATGAAACTGGAGCCTATTATACAGAGTGAAGTAATTATGAAAGAGAAACACAAATGCTGTATATGAACACATATATATGGAATTTAGAAAGATGGTAACAATAATCCTATATGCAAGGTGGCAAAAGAGACACAGATATAAAGAACAGACTTTTGGACTCTATGGGAGAAAGTGAGGGTGGGATGATTTAAGAGAGTAGCTTTGAAATATGTATATTACCAATAGATGACCAGTGCAACCTCAATGCATCAAGCAGGGCACTCAAAGTTGGTGCTCTGGGACAACCCAGAGGGATGGGGTAGGGAGGGAGGTGTGAGGGGTATTCAGGATGGGGAGACACATGTACATCAGTGGCTAATTCATGTTGATATATGGCAAAAACCATCACAATATTTTAAAGTAATTATCCCCCAATTAAAATATCTTTAATTGATTTAAAAAGTATTTTACAAAAGATGAATGTAATTGATTTGAGCTAAGTAAAACTTCTTATTAATGCCTCATGTTTTTGAAAGATTAGAAGCAAATAATAAAAAGTTACATGTTTACAAGTAAGAATAAAAGCTGGACATCATATATATATATATATATATATATATATATATATCTGTATACTGAAACATTTCATTATAGAGAAAACACTAGATATCAATTTGTAGGTAAGGATTTAAAATCAACTGACAGCATAATATATAACAGGTTTAATCATTTTAGTGTGACATGATGTGGTAATCAGAGCAGACCAGACTTATTCTGCATCCAAAAATAATCCTGTTCCTCCCTTGGGAAATTAAAATCCCTTGACTTTGGCTGATAGGAGTTCTTGACTTAATGGCTGTCCTCTAGCACTTATCATGCTGCTCCAGGTAATAGATTTTGAAATCAGACTACCTGGGTTAGAAACCTGAGTCTTCCTTTACTTAGCTGTCTATTCAGTCACTTTTCAGCATTAAGGCCCATCTTACATAGTTGTAAAATGCTAACAGTGACCAAAGTGTCTTTCTTTCTTGAATAAACTCTTGGTCAACTTCCACCCATAACTTTTACTTTGTTTTCAGTTTTATTCAAGAATTCACTCACTGTCAAAATCAGATAAAGATTAACTAATTACCAGCTCCTGGTAGGGAAACTAGTTATTCTAAGTCAGTGTATGGTAAGCCTTGTTATTCATCCATAAGAAAGCCTGTGACCTAAGCAGACCGAATCATACTGGAGAAAGGCTTTATACTTAGGCTGATCTTTAAGCAAGGAGCGGGTTAGGGGAGCAGATCATCTGAACAGCAGAAAATCAGCAAGTAACTTACAATCAGCCTTCCACATATTGCAGTTCTTACATATCTGTTGTTCTGTTCTGCCGATTCAACCAACCATGGACTGATTTCTATTGTGATATTTAATACTGAAAAAAAAATCCATGTGTGAGTGAACCTGTGCAGTTCAAACACATGTTCAAGGGTCAAACACATTTACTTGACTCCCTCTTTTTCTTTCTACAAGAAGTCATTTGTCTTCAGTTTCTATTGGTGATCACCTTGTACCACGAATGAAACTATATTGAAGTAAGATGAGGGGTTAACAAAACAGTGCAGAGGGGCAGAAAGACTGAGTTTTTGATGATATAAGTCCAAACAGAACTGCAACCAAAGTCTGCCTTATCTCTGAAATTCCAATTATAGTGAGATATTAAATTTCCTTAATATTTAAACCAATTTGACTTCATGTTTTCTGTTACTTGCAGAAGAACACAATAACTGATACACTATCTCATATATTGAACTGAAAAAATAAATGAGAAAAAAATTATAATGCACCTAGCAATGTACTCAGCACATGGCTATTTTTAGCTAGGTCAGGTTGGCCCTTTTGCTTTTTTGTCAATATGTTTCTTGTGCATTTTAGGTAAGCATTTTCTACTAATTAGCCTGTTTTTCATATAACCTTTGTCTGCTTCCTCAGTTTTAACTATCAGTATACATATGTTTTATTAACAATGTTATTGACATACAGTTACTTTGTACTTGCAATTCAGTGACCAAAATAGCCATAGACACAAAGTATTCAATATATATTTTATATGAATAAACTTACTTTCCTTAATCTTTGCTTAACAGTAATTCTTATGGCATTTATCCATCTGGCTTACTAAGCCTATTCCATGGAAATGTTCTATTTATACATATTAATAGTATCCTACATAAGAAATTTTTTAAAAAGGGTCATTAATTGCATATTTACAGATTCAAAAGCTTTCACAGCTAATATTTTAACATCCAAACTTTGAATCTTTGTGCAAGTTCTTTAATTTTGATATACACTAAAATTTATCCTCAGAAGCCATAGCTTAATGAGAGGTTATTCTACCGTTGTTAAGTTCTTCCCTAATTTGAGATCAAATGTAAACAGGACAATTAGAGACTCAGAAATGCCTAAGGAAGAAGGATGTCTTGAGGAAAAAAAAAAAAGCAAAACTTTAAATATAGGCAATGTTTGGAATAGTTAATAACAAAGCATTCACTGTATCAGCTATTAATGTCAATTCCTAGGAGCTACAAGACATCATTTAGAGAAGAAGAAAAAATATGGTATATGGATCTAAAATAAAGTATCAAAAATACTATTTTAATGATAGTAAGCACAAAAACACTTAGCATGTTCACTCAAACACAAATGTTTAATCCCCCTGAATTCTTTAAATCTCTGATCTCCTTTGGGAATGAAATAACTTCAGGGCTCAATTTGTACTGGTAGCTTAATGATTAAAGATGAAAAAGTCTTTGCCTATGCATCTGATTTTTATATGCCTTGTTTTACTGCAAATCCTATTAAAATAAACTCTGCTTTTAGTTGCTGTGAGTAATTGGATCCAGCACTTCACAGTTTTAAAATGTTGGCTTCCAATTTTAATCTTTGTTACTAAAAGGATGACACTAGAAATCAAGAGTGTTTTAAGTACTCTCAAAGATACAATTGTTGAAATAAAGTGTAGAAATAGTCCACTCAGTTTGTAAATTGTGTCTGGCTATGTGTAAGGGAGGGCTCAAAACCATTTGTAATCGTACTTTTTTGTTTGGTATAAATAAAATGAATGTTGCATTTTTCTATTGAATTTTCTGTTAATAAAGTAACAAGATATTTAAAGCACCCAATAAGAGATCAAATGCTGACCCTTGTGCTGTTTGTTTCATGTCCTAATAAATGACCCAAATTAAACATAGGTCTGTATGGTTTGTGCCTGTGAGTATTCGTGTGAAAGAAAGCCTTATTCTGATTTTACTTATGGTGAACACCAGGATTTGATATTTAGAATGATTTTTTTTTTTTGCCAGAATCTTTGTGAAGATCAAAATTTTTGTTTAAAATGATTGAACATATGTTCTGTAAGGAGAAATGTGAGCTGGCTCTTGTGCACCAAACTGTAGGAGATACACAGGTGTTTCTGATAGCAGATTTTAGTTCCTTCCAAAAGAGAGCAAGGGCCAGCCCCAGTGTAAGCAGGACAATTCTTTACATTCTCTCTGGTTCGTTGTCTCTTCTGCATGTTCACCTTGCCTTTGTCCCATTTAGTCTTGTCTAATTATTTCTTCCCACCTTACCTTTCTTATTATATCTTTGTTTTTATTGTATCTCTCATTTACAGAAGTTTGTAAGTAATGAATCTCTCACAATTTCTTCTTGTTTTTAAGAACAGGACATCATCTTTTAAAAATGTTACTTTTATATATATATTTCAGGCAGTATAGCAAAGTACAAAGGAGAAAATAAAGACACTCTGATTCCACCAAACAGAAGTAAGAATTATTAAAATTTTTAATCAGCATTAAATATTTAAATCATTGTAAAATTAACACATATCATAAGACAGATATGTTTTAATGCCTACTAAATTGATGGATGGATAGTTTAAACTACTAAAATAGTTTAGTAGTTCTTAAAGTTTAGTCTGCAATGCCCTGTATATCTTCAGAAATCATTTTAGGTAATAAAAAAGGCTAAACTATTTTTATTGTAACATTGAGACAATACATGCCTTTTTTACTGAATTGTCTTTTGCACTGATAATGCTAAAGCTGGGTTCTGTATAACTTGCCTCTTTATCATAAATTAGGCAGTTTCACCAAACAGCATTTAAAGTCACTATATTCTTCATCACAATGTGCTAGTAGTTAAAAACAAATCCAGCTTCACTTCAAAATATTCTTGAAATAGGAGCATATTTGATATCTTGGTTACCTTGAAGTAAAGCTTTTGTGTCATTATTTGTGCTGTGCACTACAGTAACCCCACTTTCCATGAAATGTTCTCTTACTTTGAAGAATTATTGACAGACAAAATATGTTGAAATCTGCCTCTGTGAACTTAACTACATCCTGGTCCTTATAGATATAGCTGATGAGAATGAAGGTAAAATTAATGTAATTTATTCTTATTTTGTGTATGTAAAT
This sequence comes from Budorcas taxicolor, assembly GCF_023091745.1. NCBI lineage: Eukaryota > Metazoa > Chordata > Mammalia > Artiodactyla > Bovidae > Budorcas > Budorcas taxicolor. The sequence continues at coordinate 45,187,947 of NC_068921.1, forward strand.
GTTAAGACTTATATAACTCTATGAATTCAATATTTTCCAAATGACCAACACGTGGTGTTACAAAATTTTGCATGGCTAAATAATTATTCAATGTACAAGATGGATTTTAATGGATATTAATGTAATAGATTATGAAAAGTTCATTGATATGATTTCATATTGCAACTAGTTTTGTGGAAAACTTCCTTTTGCTGAGTTTTAGTGTAGTATCAAATGTTATTATTTTCCTCATTTTTCCAACTGTCTATCTATATGACACTGGATTTATCTATTAATACTTCAGATACAAATGATGTTTGCAACAAATTGAGTGTGGAAGCTTCTTTTTTTTTTAATCAGACCTTATGGAGAACTGTAAAAATATAAGAAAAAGCCACTCTTCCTGCTAAATATTTTTTGTTTGTAAACCATAGATATTTTTTATAAAAAAGACAATATTTGAGATTTTAATTTTACATAAGCTAAATAGATTACATATATTAAAAATAAACATATGTATTTTTTAAATGCTCAGGTTTGATAAATATCTGTAGATAAAAATCACATGAACAAAAGTTTTCTGATGTCCTTAATGATTTTTTAGTGGAAAGAGATCTTGAGAACAAAACGTTTGAGAACCATTAAAATAAGTAGGTAGGCTACAATGTTTTAAAAATAAGCAAAGAAAGAAGAAATGAAAGAAAGATAAAAGGTGAAGGAAGGAAGGAAGAAATGGATAGAAAAAAGGAAAAAGTAATACTAGAAAGAGGGTAAATTTTTGTATAGTATATTTTAAGAAAATATTTAAGTGTAATATTTTCCCTTTTAACAAATTTAAAAAAGCTGAATTAAATTGAATAAATTCTCCCAATTAAAAAAGTTTCTGTATCTAAGAAGCATTCCCTAAAATTTACAAGGATTGGAAAAGAATTTGTAAAAAGTGTTCAGAAGTTGAAAGAGATTTTTTGATAATTATATCAATTTTAGATAATATTGATTGAGTTCTGTTAGGAAAGAAGAGAATATTAGAACTCTTCATGTCTTCCACTTACTGGACCACCAATTTTTTGGTTACTTATGATTTTATTATTTACTGACAAGGTCTAAATATTCACATGTATCCTGAAACCACAATTCCCACAGTTATTTCACTCACGAAAGGATTTGATACTTATCAACACTGTCTCCCTATTCTTGAGCAGTTTCTTCTTTTTTTGCCCTCATTGTGTTGTCCTTAGTCACTCAGTCAGATCTGACTGTTTGTGACTCCATGGACTGTAGCCCACCAGGGTCCTCTGGACGTGGGATTCTCCAGGAAAGAATATTGGAGTGGGTTTCCATTTCTTTCTCCAAGGAATCTTCCCAACCCAGGGATAGAACCCAGGGATCGAACCCAGGTCTCCACATTGCAGGCAGATTCTTTACTCTCTTGAGCCACCAGGAAAGCTCTTTTTATCATTATCAGATTATTTCAAGTAGGAGTCAAAATAATGTTTAATTGCTGTGGCTAAACCAGTAGTTTCTGTGCTTTTCCCTCACTTGCTTGGGATTACTCTCTCTCTTTCATACTATAAATTCATTTGCTTTACATTGCAGCTAAATTTTCTCTTATTTGAATTTTTTAAAAGTTTTGTTTCTGCTTAGTTCTCCAAACTTTATGTTATCTCTATGTATGCCTCATACCTATATTATCTCCTTAATTATCTTAATTTTTCAAAAATAGTCATAGATATTCTCTTCTACTATCACAAAATTTTATGTCAGTAATTTGTATTCCTCTAAATGTTTCCAATGTTTATATTAATTTTATTATCCTATTTCAATTTCCTCTTGTTTATTATGCTTTACAATCTTCCATTTTATTCTAGATTTTTTGGTTTGCTTATAATGTAGTTTTTGAGTTCTTGTTATATTGAATTGTCTTAATGTTTCCATTTATATCATAAAACACTTATCAGAAAATTTCTTCTTACTCTGGCTATATTTTCTTTGAAAGCCAGTTATTTTGTGACTTTTTATCTCACATATTTTCCTCCATAATTTCTTTTTTCTCTTTATTTCTCTTCTTCCTCCCCTCTTCAAATTCATTTTGTTCTTGCTACTTTAAAAAAAATTCTTTTTTTTTTAATTTTAAGATTATTGTTTTGTGTGGACAATTTTTAGTTTTTATTGAGTTAGTTGCAATATTGCTTCGGTTGCTTTGTTCTGTTTTTTTGGGCATGAGGCATATGGAAAATTTGCTGTGAAGAAATACCCTACATCCAAAGTAAGAGAAACCCAAGTAAGATGGTAGGTGTTGCAAGAAGATATCAGAGGGCAGACACACTGAAACCATACTCACAGAAAACTAGTCAATCTAATCACACTAGGACCACAACCTTGTCTAACTCAATGAAACTAAGCCATGCCCATGGGGCAACCCAAGACAGGCGGGTCATGGTGGAGAGGTCTGACAGAATGTGGTCTACTAGAGAAGGGAATGGCAAACCACTTCAGTATTCTTGCCTTCAGAACCCCATGAATAGTATGAAAAGGCAAAATAATAGGGTACTGAAAGATGAACTCCCCAGGTCATTAGGTGCCCAATATGCTACTGGAGATCAGTGGAGAAAAAACTCCAGAAAGAATGAAAGGATGGAGCCAAAGCAAAAACAACACCGAACTGTGGATATGAATGGTGATAGAAGCAAGATCCGATGCTGTAAAGAGCAATATTGCATAGGAACCTGGAATGTCAGGTCCATGAATCAAGGCAAATTGGAAGTGGTCAAGCAAGAGATGGAAGGGGTAAACTTAGACATTCTCAGAATCAGTGAACTAAAATGGACTGGAATGGGTGAATTTAACACAGATGACCATTATATCTACTACTGAAGGCAGGAATCCCTCAGAAGAAATGGAGTTGCCATCACAGTCAACAAAAGTCCGAAATGCAGTACTTGGATGCAATCTCAAAAATGACAGAATGATCTCTGTTCGTCTCTAAGGCAAACAATTCAATATCATGGTAATCCAAGTCTATGCCCCAACCAGTAACACTGAGGAAGCAGAAGTTGAATGGTTATGAAGATCTACAAGACCTTTTAGAACTAACACCCAAAAAGATGTCCTTTTCATTATGGGAACTGGAATGCAAAAGTAAGAAGTCAAGAAACACCTGGAGTAACAGGCAAATTTGGCCTTGGAATGCGGAATGAAACAGTACAAAAACTAATAGAGTTTTGCCAAGAAAATGCACTGGTCATAGTAAATACCCTCTTCCAACAACACAAGAGAAGACTCCACACATGGACATCACCAGATGGTCAACACCGAAATCAGATTGATTATACTCTATGCAGCCAAAGATGGAGAAGCTCTATACAGTCAACAAAAACAAGACCAGGAGCTGACTGTGGCTCAGATCATGAACTGCTTATTACCAAATTCAGACTTAAATTGAAGAAAGCAGGGAAACTGCTAGACCATTCAGGTATGACTGAAATCAAATCCCTTATGATTATACAGTGGAAGTGAGAAATAGGTTTAAGGAACTAGATCTGATAGAGTGCCTGATGAACTATGGACAGAGGTTCACGACATTGTACAGGAGACAGCGATCAAGACCATCCCCTTGGAAAAGAAATGCAAAAAAGCAAAATGGCTGTCTGGGGAGGCCTTACTAATAGCTGAGAAAGAAGAGAAGTGAAAAGCAAAGGAGAAAAGGAAAGATATAAGCATCTGAATGCAGAGTTGCAAAGAATAGCAAGAAGAGAAAAGAAAGCCTTCCCCAGTGATCAGTTCAAAGAAATAGAGGAAAACAACAGAATGGGAAAGACTAGAGATCTCTTCAAGAAAATTGGAGATACCAAGGGAACATTTTATGCAAAGATGGGCTCGATAAAGGACAGAAATAGTATGGACCTAACAGAAGCAGAAGATATTAAGAAGAGGTGGCAAGAATACACAGAAGAACTGTACAAAAAAGATCTTCAGGACCAAGATAATCACGATGATATGATCACTCACCTAGAGCCAGACATCCTGGAATGTGAAGTCAAGTAGGCCTTAGAAAGTATCATTATGAACAAAGCTAGTGGAGGTGATGGAATTCCAGTGGAGCTATTTCAAACCCTAAAAGATGATGCTGTGAAAGTGCTGCACTCAATATGCCAGCAAATTAGGGAAACTCAGCAGTGGCCACGGAACTGCAAAAGGTCCATTTTCATCCCAATCCCAAAGAAAGACAATGCCAAAGAATGCTCAAACTACCGCACAATTGCACTCATCTCCCACGCTAGTAAAGTAATGCTCAAAATTCTCCAAGCCAGGCTTCAGCAATATGTGAACTGTGAAATTCCAGATGTTCAAGCTGGTTTTAGAAAAGGCAGAGGAACCAGAGAACAAATGGCCAACATCCGCTGGATCATAGAAAAAGCAGGAGAGTACCAGACAAACATCTATTTCTGCTTTATTGACTATGCCAAAGCCTTTGACTATGTGGATCACAATAAACTGTGGAAAATTCTTCAAGAGATGGGAATATCAGACCACCTGACCTGCCCCTTGAGAAACTTGTATGCAGGTCAGGAAGCAACAGTTAGAACTGGACATGGAACAACAGACTGGTGGTTCCAAATAGGAAAAGGAGTATGTCAAGGCTGTATATTGTCACCCTGCTTATTTAACTTCTATGCAGAGTACATCATGAGAAACGCTGGGCTGGAAGAAGCACAAGCTGGAATCAAGATTGCCAGGAGAAATATCAAGAACCTCAGATATACAGATGACACCACCCTTATGGCAGAAAGTGAAGAGGAACTAGAAAGCATCTTGATGAAAGTGAAAGTGGAGAGTGAAAAAGTTGGCTTAAAGCTCAACATTCAGAAAACGAAGATCATGGCATCTGGTCCCATCACTTCATGGCAAATAGATGGGGAAACAGTGTAAACAGTGCAGACTTTAATTTTTTAGGCTCCTAATCACTGCAGATGGTGACTGCAGCCATGAAATTAAAAGACACTTACTCCTTGGAAGAAAAGTTATGACCAACTTAGATAGCATATTCAAAAGCAGAGACATTGCTTTGCCAACAAAGGTCCATCTAGTCAAGGCTATGGTTTTTCCAGTAGTCACGTATGGATGTGAGAGTTGGACTGTGAAGAAAGCTGAGTGCCAAAGAATTGATGCTTTTGAACTGTGGTGTTGGAGAGGACTCTTGAGAATCCCTTGGACTACAAGGAGATCCAACCAGTCCATTCTAAAGGAGATCAGCCCTGGGTGTTCCTTGGAAGGAATGATGCTAAAGGTGAAGCTCCAACACTTTGGCCACCTCATGCAAAGAGTTGACTCATTGGAAAAGACTCTGATGCTGGCAGGGATTGGAGGCAGGAAGAAAAGGAGATGACAGAGGATGAGATGGCTGGTTGGCATCACCAACTCGATGGATGTGTGTTTGAGTGAACTCTGGGAGATGGTGATAGACCAGGAGGCCTGGTGTGCTGCGGTTCATGGAGTTGGAAAGAGTCAGATACAACTGAGTGACTGAACTGAACTGAACCTGGGATCAAAACTACATTAGAAGTCAAATTCTTTTCTTTTTTTAATTTATTTATTTTTAATTTGAGAATAATTTCTTTACAATATTGTGTTGGTTTCTGCCATGCAGCATCATAAATCAGTCACAGGTATACATATGTCCCCTCTCTTGAACCTCCGACCCCATCCCACTCCTCTAGGTTCTCATGTTGAGCTCCCTACATCATACAGCATGTTTCCACTGGCTATCTGTTTTACATATAACAATGCTTATGGTTATGCTTCAGTGCTACTCTCTCAATTCATACTATCTTCTCCTTCCTCCATTTGTCCACAAGTCTGTTCTCTACTGCTGCCATGCAAATATGTTCATCAGTACCATTTTTCTAGTTTCCATCAGTTCAGTTCAGGTCAGTCGCTCAGTCGTTTCCGACTCTTTGCGACCCTATGAATTGCAGCATGCCAGGCCTCCCTGTCCATCACCATCTCCCGGAGTTCACTCAAATTCATGTCCATTGAGTCAGTGATGCCATCCAGCCATCTCATCCTCTGTTGTACCCTTCTCCTGCCCCAAATCCCTCCCAGCATCAGAGTCTTTTCCAAGAGTCAACTCAGCATGAAGTGGCCAAAGTATTGGAGTTTCAGCTTTAACATCAGTCCTTCCAAAGAACACCCATATATGTGCATTAATATACAATATTTGTTTTTCTCTTTCTGGCTTGCTTCACAACTGATTCAAATTTGTTCCATTTAATGGCTGAGTAATGGTCCATTGTATATACATATACCACAACTTATTCATCCATTCACCTGTTGATGGACATCTCAGTTACTTCTAAGTCTTTGTTTTTTTTTTTTTTTATTAATTTATTATTATTATTATTAACTTTACAATATTGTATTGGTTTTGCCACACATCAACATGAATCTGCCACGGGTGTACATGTGTTCCCAATCCTGAACCCCCCTCCCACCTCCCCCCCAACACCATCCCTCCGGGTCATCCCAGTGCACCAGCCCCAAGCATCCTGCACCCTGCATCAAACCTAGACTGGAAATTTGTTTCTTATATGATATTATACATGTTTCAATGCCATTCTCCCAAATGATCCCACCCTCTTCCTCTCCCACAGAGTCCAAAAGACTGTTCTATACATCTGTGTCTCTTTTGCTGTCTCACATACAGGGTTATCATTCCCATGTTTCTAAATTCCATATTTATGTGTTAGTGTATTGGTGTTTTTCTTTCTGGTTTACTTCACTCTGTATAATCAGCTCCAGTTTCATCCACCTCATTAGAACTGATTCAAATTTATTCTTTTTAATGGCTGAGTAATACTCCATTGTGTATATGTACCACAGCTTTCTTATCCATTCATCTGCTGTTGGACATCTCGGTTGCTTCCATGTCCTGGCTATTATAAACAGTGCTGTGATGAACACTGGGGTACACGTGTCTCTTTCAATTCTGGTTTCCTCAGTGTGTATGCCCAGCAGTCTATACTGAGCAATGGGGTACATTTTTCTTTTAGAATTGTTGTTTTTCTCAAGGCATGTGCCCAGTAATGGGATTGCTTGGTCATATGGTACTTTTATACATAGTTTGTTTTTTTTTTTCTTTTTTTACTTTACAATACTGTATTTGTTTTTAAAAAGAAATCTCCATAGTGTTCCCCATAGTGGCTGTAACAATGCACATTACCATCAAGAGTGCAGGAGAGTTCCTTTCTCTTAACACCTTTTCCAACATTTATCATTTGTACATTTTTTAATGATGGCCATTCTGATTGGTGTGAGGCGATACCAAAAATTGTGCAGAATTAACCAGATATTTCTCCAAGGAAGACAAATTCTTAATCACTGGACCACCAAGGAAGTCCCATTCTTGTTACTTTAGCTTTGTCTTTTCTTTCCTTGATTATTTCCATCTTGCTTGTGTTTAAACTGAGAAGATATATTAATTAGAAGCTGCTTGGTTCCCGTTACATCTTTCTGAGATCAATTTCTCTACCTGTGCCCCTTTTCTACAGCCTGAATTGAAACTTTCTTGGAGGCCAAGGTTCTTCTTTCTTTTATGATACAGTGTTAAATGTCTACTTTGGTGTATTCCTTTAGTAAGGCCTGTATTTCATATTCATAAGATACAAGATACAATTTCATAGAATTACAATTTTTTTTTTCACTTTATTGTGACCCTCTGTATCCTATGCTTCCATTAGTTAGTAAATTTAGTTTGTTTCATCCCATGTTTTTTCAGTCTCTTCTCCCACCTGCCCCAAGTTATAGAATGAAAAGGATAATGAATCTTGATGGTTCATCATTTTCCAATTTAGGGGTGTTAATGAAAGCTTTCAGGATTTTGATGACTCTTTAGTCTCTGTTCTGGAGGGTGGAGTTTGGGTTGGGAATTGAGCCTTGTCTTTGGAAACTAGAATCTTTTGTTTTCTTTTGTGGTTGCCTTTGAAATGGCAGTCTGTGAGATTGTCCCATGCCTCACCTTGATGCTGCTTCAACTTTTTCTTTTTCCTTACCCTTTTTGTGCTATTTTAAATTTCTGTTAGATATTGAAGCAAGAAATATTTATGACCCATTTTATTCTTCTAGCTTTTCTAGAAAATTTCATGTCAAACTGAAAATTAGTAATTAATTTTTTTAAAAACTTAACCTCAATTTGATTTGAAGTGTAAATTCTGACCATCTTTTTCTTTTCAACTGTAGAAATGACTTTGTTATTGATTCTGTAGTTATAATGAATTCTGGAAATTATGCCATCATCCAATTGATGATCCAGTGGCATCAATTTCATCTCTAGGTTAATATTATGACAGACTGCAGGAGGGCCAATTTCCAAACTTCTTTGGAAAGAAACTACTTTTATCCTCTAGTTTGTGTCAGAGGAAAGTTGTTGTTGTTGTTTTTGTTTATTATCCTAGCACCATGATACATACTGTGCTAGTGGTAAAGAACCTGCCTGCCAGAGCAGGAAACACAAGAGACATAAATTTGTTTCTTGGGTTGGGAAGATCAAATAGAATTTTAACACATATTTTGGCAGAAAGTGAAACTTCTAAGTTTTATGGCAGTGACATTGTTACAAAAGGAATTTCTTTGGGAGGAAAGCAAAGGAGGGAATAATAGAGATAAGGGAAGAATATAAAGAGTTGATATAGTTGATTCAATAGGAGACATGTATGGAATAAAGATACCAAAACCAAATTTTAATACACTACAGACACACACACACACAATTATAGCATGGGCTTCTCTGGTGGCTCAGATGGTAAAGAATCTGCCTGCAATGCAAGAGGCCTGGATTTGATTCCTGTGTTGGGAAGATTCCCTGGAGAAGAGACTCTCCTTCTCTCCACTCCAATATTTTGCCTGGAGAATCCCCATGGACAGAGGAACCTGGCAGGCTACAGTCTATAGATTCAAAGAGTAGGATATGACTGGAGCAAGTGAACACACACATACATAACAATAACACAGGATGTAACTATTTTATGTAAAAGAAGAAATCACTGTGGATTTTATGTATACACACACAATGACATGGACAATCAGGTAATTTTCTATATATTGCTTGCCTTTGGGCCTACAATGCTCAGGTTTATTTACCAATAATAAATTCTTGATACATTTAATACATTTATAATTCATTTTGTTGAGGGTTGACAGCTTTTCAAGATCTAATAAAATGTTTGGATGGAAAAGTATATGGGTTACTTTCCTAAAGTTGAAAGTTAAAATCCTGTTCAGTGTTTAAAATATAAACTGGCTTTTGAAGTAATGAAATTATTCTGAACAGATTTAATGCACTTGTTCTTTTAATGTGATAAGGGCATTATATATTTTCTGAAAATAAATGCAGAATAATTTTAAAATAAATATACATGGTCCATTTACAATTCTCCAGTGAAATACATGGGTGTTTCATGACATGTTTCACTGACAAAAAATAATCACATAAATCTTCCACACACAGCTGCAATTTAGTGAAATATGCAGTTTTCTGTTTTCTATTACTGTATACAGTATAAATTCTTCTGCTGGAAGACAGATTGTGACAAATTTGCAAGCAGCATCTGTATTCATACATTTGAAACATTAATTTATCCAGCAATAAAAACTTTGATTTCCCAAAAGGAGAGTCATGTCTGAGAACTAATGCCTATTTTTGAGACTTAACTGAGTTTTCAATGTTAGTCATTTTCTCATGAGTTACGTGCTCCCGTGGAAAAATATACAACTTAACAGCAAGCACAGAGAGTTAAAAGGGTCACGCAAAACATAAATCTGTATGCCTAGTTTATGTTTGTATATAATTCATATAAATAAATTTTTGACTACCTACAGTTTCCATTGTAGAAAATGCTTTTGTTAGCAATGATATCAAAGGAATAACAAGGAAAACTCTATAATATATACACTAAATTAAATGCTTGCATGTTACATATTTTGAAATGATAAATATGGTTTTGTGCATAATAGTGAAACCTTTTGAAACTGAAGAGTAAAGCCTGTGTTGTCAGCTGGCTACATGGTTTATTTCTAGATACAGTAGTTTCAAAAGAACTATATAAAAATCAAGCAAAATAGACCTCTGTAAATGTGATCCTAACTATTTAAGGTGATCTGTAAAAAAAAATTACTTGGAAACTTATCTATCATTCAATAAGAACTACTTTCAAACTCCCAGATTTATGAATAATGCAACAGCATGTAATCTCAGCAATAAAGAAAGCAGTTCATTTAGTCAATTTCTGTTTATTTTGCTTTGCTTGCTGTTTTTGTTTCTTCTTCCTCAGTATCAATTATTTACATAGTTCATTCCTAAGATCTCCTTTGATTTCTTATCAATTTCTTTCACTGAATAACTGATTTATAAAGAAACAAGACATTTGATTAGGTTATTTACAGCAATTTAAAATATATAATTTTTTTTTAACGGCTGACCCTGTATGCAAGACAGCAAAAAAGACACAGATGTGTATAGCGGGCTTTTGGACTCAGAGGAAGAGGGAGAGGGTGGGATGATTTGGGAGAATGACTTTGAAACATGTATACTATCATGTAAGAATTGAATCACCAGTCTATGTCCGATGCAGGATACAGCATGCTTGGGGCTGGTACATGGGGATGACCCAGAGGGATGTTGTGGGGAGGGAGGTGGGAGGGGGGTTCATGTTTGGGATCGCATGTACACCCGTGGTGGATTCATGTCAGTGTATGGCAAAACCAATACAGTATTGCAAAGTAAAATAAAGTAAAAATAAACATTTAAAATAAATAAATAAAATATATAATTTTATCAGGAAAAAAACAATCTCACCAAAACCCAAGTGAACCAGCCTCTTAGTTCCCCACAATGTAACATACAAAGGCCAAATTTATCTTGATTTTTTTTCTTGTTTTACTGTGATCTTACAAGCATTGATCAAATCATATTTAAATACATGCAAAATATATATTTTTAAATGACATGCTATAAGGTTTTAAAATTCAAACAGCTTTCTCAGCTATTTGAATAGTGACAATCTGAAATCTGCATCCATGCTGTTTTTTTAATTAAAATTTTACCCAAAGGAAAACAGTATTTAACAGTTTGTGAGCTTCTTCTCTCTAGAAATTGTGTAGTGAATTGTTTGCTCATACCATAAGGTGCTCCAGTGTCTTGGGCTTTTGCTTTACTGTTGGATCTTTTTTTTTTCCACTGCTGTTACACTTTTGACTTAATTTAATTGACATAGGCAACAGCATTCACATTGTTCCCTGATTGATTATCTGAACAGGTAATGCAAGCAAGGCAAGCCACAATGCTGGCTGGGACAATCATTCTAGTCACACTAAGTTGGCAGAGAGGGAGACTTACTTAGAGAGAGAACCTGAAGAAACTATTTTGTAGGAAGGAAGTGACTCTGGAGGATTCTTCAAACTCCACGTTTATGCATTTCTATTTTTAATTAATTTCTTCTTTCAACTCAATATGGTTTCACATATCATTGTCTCAGGACTGCTGTAGCAATAGAAATATTTGCTTCACTGTTGGCACGTGTGTTAGAGGTGTCTGACTCTCACCTTCTATACTGGAGGAGAATGTAACATTAGCATCTCACTTTAAGAACTTATCACTCATTTCTCTTCACTAATTTCTACTTACACTGACAATCGAGGAGTCAGGAGGTGTTTGCACTGGTTTACTTTCGGTCTCCTTTTCTTTCTTTCTTTAAGGCTTTTTTTCATCTTAGCATGAAATGGATTTGAGATCAAATATTGTCCTTACTCTTTATAAGTTCTGTAAAAAAAAGAATGAAAAGTTTGAGAAATCCAGGTGAGGGGCTTGAAATCCAGATGAGGGGCTTTATAGAGACAGAACAGAAATTAATGGTTGCAAGGTGAGAATGGGGAGTAGCCACTAATGATTATGGAACTCTGACTGGAGACAAGATATTCTATAGTTAAATAGTGATCATTATACAACCTTATGACTAGAAATGAAACCATTTAATTGAATAGTAAAAAGAGTAACTTGTATATGAATTTTATTTCAATAAAGTGCTACTTTAAAAAGCTGCAAAAATTAACTGAATTTTGATAAAAAATTACATTTAAATTGGCTCTGTGAAATAAACATATTGCAATATGGACACTCACTTTCCTTCCAACTGCATAGCATAATGCTATTTTGATAGTTTACTACATAGTGTTTAAGAGAAAAATTTCTTCTTGGCTGAAGATTCTGGAGATATCCCAAATGCATCAGCTCCTTACATAAACTGTTATTCACTCATCCAAAGCCTAGAGGATGTGTCTCATAACAAATGAAAAGAAGCAGTGGGTCTGTGGATATACTCTTTTTCCTGGCCAGCTATTGAGCCTATTAAGAAGTATAAACAACTTCTGATGACACACAGCTAAGGCATAGGTTATTCACATCTTCTGGGGTCTTTTCCTCTCAAACCAATGAATGCTAGTGTTGCCAGTTCTAAACGCACAGGAAAATCAATTTCTTGGGATACCACCCATACATGGTCATCGTGGAAGGCTATCTACGTTATGCAATTTAAAAATCCCTTTCTTTAAAATATTCAAATTTTCCTATAACCTCCTGATAATACAATTTTCATTACTAGAATTTCATTTTTAATTTGAAAGTGTCTAAAAATGCAGATGTTCTTCAGTTCAGTTCAGTCTCTCAGTCGTGTCCAGCTCTTTGAGACCCGATGAATCACAGCACACCAGGCCTCCCTGTCCATCAACAACTCCCGGAGTTCACTCAGACTCACGTCCATCAACTCGGTGATGCCAATCAGCCATCTCATCCTCTGTCGTCCCCTTCTCCTCCTGCCCCCAATCCCTCCCAGCATCAGGGTCTTTTCCAATGAGTCAACTCATCGCATGAGGTGGCCAAAGTACTGGAGTTTCAGCTTTAGCATCATTCCTTCCAAAGAACACCCAGGGACTGATGTCCTTTAGGATGGACTGGTTGGATCTCCTTGCAGTCCAAGGGACTCTCAAGAGTCTTCTCCAACACCACAGTTCAAAAGCATCAATTCTTCGGCGCTCAGCTTTCTTCACAGTCCAACTCTCACATCCATACATGACTACTGGAAAAACCATCGCCTTGACTAGACGGACCTTTGTTGGCAAAGTAATGTCTCTGCTTTTCAATATGCTATCTAGTTTGGTCATAACCTTCCTTCCAAGGAGTAAGCGTCTTTTAACTTCATGGCTGCAGTCACCATCTGCAGCTATTAGGAGCCTAAAAAAATAAAGTCTGACACTATTTCCACTGTTTCCCCATCTATTTCTCATGAATTGATGGGACCAGATGCCGTGATCTTCATTTTCTGAATGTTGAGCTTTAAGCCAACTTTTTCACTCTCCTCTGTCACTTTTAAGAGGCTTCTAGTTCCTCTTCACTTTCTGCCATAATGGTGGTGTCATCTGCATATCTGAGGTTATTGATATTTCTCCTGGCAATCTTGATTCCAGCTTGTGCTTCTTCTAGCCCAGCATTTCTCATGATGTACTCTGTATATAAGTTAAATAAGCAGGGCAGCAATATACAGCCTTGACATACTCCTTTTCCTATTTGGAACCAGTCTGTTGTTCCATGTCCAGTTCTAACTGTTGCTTCCTGACCTGCATATAGGTTTCTCCAGAGGCAGGTCAGGTGGTCTGGCATTCCCATCTCTCTCAGAATTTTCCACAGTTTCTTGTGATCCACACAGTCAAAGGCTTTGGCATAGTCAAAAAAGCAGAAATAGATGTTTTTCTGGAACTCTTTTGCTTTTTCCATGATCCAGCAGATGTTGGCAATTTGATCTCTGGTTCCTCTGCCTTTTCTAAAACCAGCTTGAACATCTGGATGTTCATGGTTCACATATTGCTGAAGCCTGGCTTGGAGTATTTTGAGCATTCCTTTACTAGTGTGTGAGATAAGTCCAATTGTGCAATAGTTTGAGCAGTCTTTGGCATTGCCTTTCTTTGGGATTGGAATGAAAACTGACCTTTTCCAATCCTGTGGCCACTGCTGAATTTTCCAAATTTCCTGGTATATTGAGTGCAGCCCTGGTGCCAATATCTTCCTATTGGCTTCTCCAATAGTCCAGCAGTAAGAAATCCACCTGCAATTCAGGAGATGGAGAAAAAGAGGGTTCAATCCCTGCATCAGGAAGTTGTCCTGGATAGGAAATGGTAACCTACTTCGGTATTCTTGCTTGGAAAATTCCATAAATAGAGGAGCCTGGCAGGCTAATTATAGTCATTGGGTCAGACAGGACTAACCATGCACACTCACTGACGTAATAAAATCCAACTCATTGTTTCACTCTTCTTGCTAGGCTTAATTGTTCTCTTTTTTATGTTATTAAAATATTTCTCATATATATGTAAATATTTTATTATCTATATTAACACTTCCACACATATTTACTAATGTTCATTGTCAATAAAGAATCATTTAGTTGACTTCTCTACGTGCAGAGTTCTGTTCTTCAGCTCGTCCATTATTCCACTGGTGTAATAATCCAATCATGGAAACACAAAGACTATTATATTGCTTACTTATATCAAATTCAAATTCCTCTTTCAGATTTTATAACCCTAAAGCCAAGTTCCAAAAGTATATGTTAAATATATCTTCTATTAATCTCCAACATAAACTATCTCATTCAATTCTCAGCTATAGTATATTCATTCTTTTGGACTTATATCTTTTCATTGAAATATGCCTGTGCTATTGCTAACACCAAAAAATAAGTAGCTTTAGATAAATGGTAGATTTTGATGTGATGCTCAGATTCCCTTTTAAGAATGAAGTCTTTTTTCCCCCACTTCTATGAAAATAACAGAAATAGCTCTCAGATTTAGCCTGCTTTGAAGACTGTCTCATCTGAAGAAATCTTCCTTATTTGAAGTCATGCCTGTTTTCATGGACTGATGGTAGCCATTGCCTGGTAAACACTGATAGATGCCTGATACATGCCTCCCTTCCTCTCCAACTTAAAATAACTCTGAAGTGCCATGCCAAGTTCAAGCTGCCTACGACATTGAAGTCAAAATATAGGGTTGGCTGTGTCATCAATGGGACTATATCAAGCCTAAGTTATTTATCAAATCCTGCTTTCTTCCTGACCTATACACAGGTGGTCATTTCAAAGATAATTCCTTAAATGCTCTAATCTCTTAGAGCCTGTTTCTAGGAGAAACAAACCTATAATAAAACTTTTAAGTAGTTATGTATAGTTGACCCTTGAAAACATAGTTTGAATTGCACAGCTCCATTTATATATGGATTTTTTTTTCAACTGTTGCTGTTGTCCAGTCACCTAGTCATATCTGACTCTTTGCAATCCCATGGACTGCAGCATGCCAGGCCTCCCTATCCTTCACCATCTCCCAAAGTTTACCCAAGTTCATGTCCATTGCATTGGTGATGCCACCCAGCCACCTTATCCTCTGATGCTGTCTTCTTCTGCCCTTAGTCTTTCCCAGAACCAGGAAGTTTTCCAATGTGACAGCTGTTTGTATCAGATGACCAGGATACTGAAGCTTGAGCTTCAGAATCAGTCTTTCCAAAGAGTATTCAGGATTGATTTCCCTTAAGATTGGCTGGTTTGATCTCCTTCCTATCCAAGGGACTCTCAGGAGTCTTCTCCAGCACCACAGTTTGAAGAAATCAATTTTGGGGTGTTCTGCCTTCTTTATGGTCCAGCTCTCACAACCATACATGACCCCTGGGAAGACTACAGCCTTGACTATATCTATCTTTGTTGGCATACTTCTCTGTTTTTCATCACACTATCTAGGTTTGTCATCATTTTCCTGCCAAGAAGCAATTTTCTTCTTGTTTCATGGCTGAAGTCACCATCCACCATGATTTTAGAGCCCAAAGATAGGAAATATGTTTTTACTTCCACCTTTTCCACTTCTATTTGCCATGAAGCAATGGGGTCAGATGCTATGATCTTAGTTGTTGTTGTTGTTGTTGTTGTTGTTTTTTAATATTTAGTTTTAAGCTGACTCTTTCACTCTCCTCCTTCACCCTCATTAAGAGGTCTTTTAGTTCATCTTTGCTTTCTTCCATTAGAGTGATATTATCCACATATCTGAGGTTGTTGATGTTTCTCCCACCTATCTGGATTCCAGCTTGTAACTCAGACAGCCTGGCATTTCTCCTGATGTACTCAGTGAATACATTAAACAAGTAGGGTGACAGCAAACAGTCCTCTCATAGTCCTTTCTGGAACTTGAACCAATCAGTTGTGCCATACAAGGTTCTTACTGTTGCTTCTTGACCCACACACAGGTTTCTCAGGAAACAGGTTAGATGGTCTGGTATCCCCATCTCTCTAAGAGCTTTCCAGGATTTTTTATGCTCCACACAGTCAAAGGGCTTTCCATGTGGCTCAGATGGTAAAGCATCTGCCTACAATGCAGGAGACCTGGGTTTGATCCCTGGGTCGGGACTATCCTTTGTAAAAGGAAATGGTACCCACTCCAGTACTTTTGCCTGGAAAATTCCATGGACAGAGGAGCCTGGTGAGCTCCAGTCCATGGAGTTGCAAAGAATCAGACACAACTGAGCGACTTCACTTTTGCTTTCACACAGTCAAAGGCTTTAGCGTAGTCAATGAAACAGATTTTTTGTTTGTTTGTGTTTTTTTTTTTTTTTTTTTTTTTAAATTCCCTACCTAGCTTTTTCTATGATCCAGTGAATGTTGACAATTTGATCTCTGGTTCCTCTTTCTTCTATAAATCCAGTTTGGACATCTGGAAGTTTTTGGTTGGCATAATGCTGAAGCCTAGCATGCAAGATTTTAAACATGACCTTACAATGGTGGGAGATGAGTGCAATCGTCCAATGGTTAGCACATTTTTCAGTACTACCCTTCTTGGGAACAGGAATGAGGATTGACCTTTTCCAGTCCTGTGGCCACTGCTGGGTCTTCCAGAGTTGCTGACATATTGAATGCAACACCTTGATGGCATCATCCTTTTGGGTTTTGAATAGTTCTACTGGAATTCCATATTTTTTTCAATAAATATATAAAAAATATATGTGTAGCACATTGTGTGAGAAATTCACATTGAAATGGATGGCTTATCCTTTCATAGAAGTAAGAGGCATGATATATTTAATATAAATTAATAAAGGGTTAGTTTCTTGTTAGTTTATAACTTTGCTTTCAAAGAATTAATTATCTTATAGTATGTCTTTCTCTCTTATATTTGGAGAAACTGTGTGTCAGCCTGCCATCATAGGTAAGTGTTTAAAAAAATGTTTCTAATATACTATTATTAATATTACTATAATGCTGTGTGGCAAACATTTTTTTAAAGATTCACTCATTAGTGTATAGGCTAGGTTACCATGAAGCTACTATATCAGTTACACTAAACAACAATAAGCAATCATATTGCTTCTTCCTTATTAATACATGAATCATTATACCTGTGAATAAATGTAAATTTCTTTCTCATATTACTTTTTCATTTTAAAGTGTTAGTAATATACCTATAATATTTTGTATCAAAAAGACAATATTGATGAAAACTATAACAAATGACTGATTTTTTAAACAGATAATGTAAACTTACATATCAAAAAATATAGTATACTACTGTAAATATATTTTCTCTTCCTTACAATTTTATAAGTAACATTTCTCTTCTCTAGTTACTTTATTGCAAAAATGCAATATACAAGACATATAATAAACATAATAGGTGTTAATGACTATTTATGTTATTCATAAAGCTTCTGATCCACTGGAGGCTATTAGTAGTTAAGTTTGCAGGGATTCAAAACTTAGACACAGATTTTCAACTGTGTGGAGTTGTGGTCAGTGGTCCTAAATACTGCATTGTTCAAAGTCAACTGTACAAAGTTTTTATTCCATTCCTTTCAGTGTGCTTTCTTCTCTACAGACTCTTTTCCTTTTATTCTTCACATATTTAATTCTAAATATCCTTCATAATCCACTTCAAGTTATACCAGATTTTTAATTCCTTTGACCTTTCTAGTTCACACTAATCTTTATCCTTTTAGACGACTATTGTATTTAAGATCAGGACCTCTGACTTACTGAACGATGACATCATAAGTTTAAGATGCTTTATAAAAGTTAATGAACCAATGTCAGATGTAATTGCCTAAGTGGAATCTCCTTGCTGTGGTAGCAGGAACTATGGTTTTTCTTTTCTTTTCTCTCTTACTCCTGCCCTTCACTCCACCCACATTTTCTGGTATACTTGAAATACAAATATATTTTACATAGACTTTTGTAAAATGTATAATTTATAACTTTTGAATATGGCAATTTTAAAACAATAGTGGTAACCAAGTAAAATCTAGAAAAATGATTAATTTTGAAGTATTTGGTTGATGATATCGTCACATCATATGATATATAGCTCTAACATGAAGTTATTGGGCATTTGAGCAATTATTGGACTATATATTAGAAATAGTGCCAGATGGTATATGATCATTTCCGATTTAATCAACATGAAAGGACAGTGAAGTCACTCAGTCGTGTCCGACTATTTGCGACCCCGTGGAGTAGCCTACCAGGCTCCTCTGTCCATGGGATTTTCCAGGCAATAGTACTGGAGTGGATTGCCATTTCCTTCTCCAGCGGATCTTCCCAACCCAGGGATGGAACCCAGGTCTGCTGCATTGTAGACAGACATTTTACCATCTGAGCCACCAACATGGGTAGCACATAATTCTGGAGAGTAAATACAGCTACAATTATCTATTTTTCTAGTTTCTAGTGATAGCCAATGAACACACTACTTTCACTGCTTCTTTGTGCCACAGGTTATTATTATCAATGAAAAGGAAGAAAGCAAACAAGGAACAAAGGAATAAAGAAAGAAAGGAAAATAAAAATAAAATTGATTCCTTAAGTAACCAGCAATGTCTGATGTGATGACAGCATAAGCCTAGCTCCCAAATGAGCTGCTGGTCTTTGAGAAAGGGCAGTGGCCCCCTCAAATTCAAGTTCAATATAGGAGCATTCCTACTTGGAGTTTTTTTCATGCAATACTCTAGTTCATTGCTTTACAGAACTTAAGTATCTAGTTCTGAGAATTTTTCAGTATTGGACTGAAACCACATGTGTCTATGTCTGTGTACATGGGTCTTTAGGCCCTGGTTTCAATCTAAGTGGACAAATTTGCTTTAAGAGAAATTAATTTCACATGCTCACTTTTTTGTGCTTGAATCTGCTCTTTGATAAGAAGCACTCCGGCACAGCATTGTCCTAGGATGACAGAGTGAAGGGCATTGATTCCTCTAATCCACGTCCCCTCTAGCTTTGCAAATGATGGATGTCAAGGAAGGCATACTTTTCGGTATTTAATGAAAAACAAAAGATTTGATAATCCCAAACAATGACTATTTATCCTTCCTATATTTACCATAAAAGATAACATAAATGTTTCAGAAATTTAAATTATGTTTCTTTAGATTATAAAATCAAAGAAATCTATGCCTTGGTAAATCTAATTATTTACATATACTGAAGTAAATGCTTATCTCCATTTTACAGAAGAAAAAGCAAAACAAAGCAAAACAAAACTTTGAAAAGGTTAAGTAACTTACTCAACATCAGTTTAGCTAGGATGAAACATAGGACTATATCATACCAAAATATTAGTTCCCTATACTATTGCAAACATTAAAAAGTCAGGAGTTACTAATATGCATTCCAAATATTTTAATATACAGAATTGCTTGTCAGCATTAGTGTAATTGAAGTTTGATTGCTCATTTTATAATCCTCTCATAAGAAGAGTTTAATTTTTTTCATCAGTTTAAAAATTTCCACTAAATAGAGCATAATTCATATTATTGGGGAAAAGATAGGAATATTTCAACTTCTCTTCCTACAGATTACTTTCTGAAAGATAATTCCTCTTCACTTACAAGACAAACTAGATGTGAAGAAAAAGAATATTTGGATGCCTTATATCTAACATTTCATTTCCACTTGGCAGCTCTTGTAATTCTGTCATTAAGCTGTCACCACCTTGTGCTTATTTCATCCTGATATCAAGATGCATGTTTATATAAAGAAAGCCAGAGAACTATTTAGCTGAATAAGAATGCCTTCAAAATTAAAAATAAAATTAAGGTTTCTTTTTTAATTATTAAACACACAGCAATTAATTAATAAAATTGCACTCGAGAAATAGATGAACAAAGAATTATTGTTCTAATCTTTTTAACTAGGAAGGGAAATGATTGATCTCCTATCAATAACAAATACAATTTCCACCCTATTTTTGTTTTTTAGAGACATGTTATTAAGGAGGAAAAGAAAGGAGGGAAAGGAGGGTAGGAAGGAGGTGGGGAGAGAGGAAGATAAAAGGTCACACTTTTCCATCTGTCACTCTACTTGCACACCCAGTCTCAGTGGGGCATGGATGGTAAAGGAGAGGATACAAGTTGGTGTAATGGACAGTGTGACAGAAAATTGGCATCTTAATTGTCCACTGTGGTGTGTTGCTCACATTCCTCCTCAGGATCAAGGCACTTATTTTTCAGCTGCCAGAGGTACTGGCCATTAAAGCCTGACATTTGACCTTTTTTCCAGAAAATTTCTTCATAAAACAGAACTGCTTCATCCCAAAGCATACCTTATTTCTGGGGATAACATGCCCTACTGATACAATATTCCATGATTATTTCCTTGACCTTATATCTCTCTCTGCTCTCTATCTTTCTTCTACTTTCTCTTTAAACACACACACACACGCACACACACACACCCCCCAACCATCTGTTAATAAATTATTGGAAAACCCAAATGTAAAGTGAAGAAATATTTAAATAAATTCTAGCCTATAAATATATTTTCATTTGACATTTTTTTCTTTTAAATACTACACCTGTTAAACCTATCATTTCCATTTTACTTTCTTTTTTCTCAACTTCAAAGTTTGATCTAATCATTCAATCACTGGAGACTAATGTCATCAAGTACTGCACTGGTGAACATACAGTCAAGGAAAGATAAACCATACTAGATGTTTTAAACAAGGAACTTAATACAGGGATTTGGTTACAAAGTTGTTGGGTAAACTTCAAAAACTGAAAGTAGAAAAGGGAAGGGAGAAGCAACAAAAGATGCTGATCCTTGGAGGGTAGGTTAGGAGCCAGATCCTGTTCTTGAGCCATTGGAAATACTGTTGCAGTTGGTTTTGGTCATCATCAGGCCCTTTCCTCTCTTCCTAATGGACAACCACTACAATATGACTGATCTAACTTCTTGAGCACGTGTGTGTCCCTGTAAAATAAGCATTGTGTGTTTTTAATTTGCATGTACCAAGTTGTATTTCAGTTATGTTCTTCATGGTTTCAGTGTTTATTTCTATAATCACTCTATAATCTAGTTTCCTTGATATGTATCTAATTCCTAGCTCTATAAATTATAATCTGGTTTGCTTGATATATAGCTAATTCCTGATTCGTAACTAATTCATGAGATTCCATGGTGTGCATCTGTATATTTTATTTGTCTTCCTCTTTAGTCACTGACTCAATGGACATGAATCTGAGTGAATTCCAGGAGATGGTGATGGACAGAAAGGCCTGGCGTGCTGTGATTCATGGGGTCGCAAACGGTCAGACACGACTGAGCTGAACTGAACTGAACTTAGTCATGTATAACTAGGTATTTTCCAATCTCCTGCTGGCTCAAAAAATACTGTAACAAATATGTGTATGGGCACCTCCTGTGAGATGACTAGCAAGCCAAAAATCACTGAACCATGGGTGATAAACATAACTAACCTAACAAAGAATTGCCAGTAATCCCAAACTGGCTATCACAGCTTCATTCCTTATTAGTGCATGAGGAAGGTTCCCTTTCTCCACATCATCTAACCATGGTGATATACAAGTTTCTTATTTTGACAATTTCTTGCATGGAATGCTTGCTTCTCATCTCTGCTTGATTGATTTTCAGAACAATTTAATAATTTCCTTCTCTTCATACATTTGCTCATTAACTTAGTCACTAATTAGATTTTTATTGACACTTCCCTGGTGGTTCAGACAGGAAAGAATCTGCCTGCCATGCAGGAGACCAGGGTTCAATCCCGGTTGGGAAGATCCCTTGGAGAAGGGAATGGCAACCCACTGCAGTATTCTTGCCTGGAGAATTTCATGGACAGAAGAGCCTGGCAGCAGGCTATAATCCAGAGAGTAACAAAGAGTTGGACACAACTGAGTGACTAACACACACATACACATACACACACACACACACACACTGTTCTGTAAGCATTGATTTTAAGCACTTAGAACTTGTGAGCAATAGATTGATGACAAAAAATATTCTAGCGTGCAGGTTATGTTTTAATTGACAGTAGAGGAGGATGGTGGGCTTCTCTTGTGGCTCAGCTGGTAAAGAATTCGCCAGCAATGTGGGAGTGCTGGGTTCGATCCCTGGATTGGGAAAATACCCTGGAGAAGGGAAAGGCTACCCACTCCAGTATTCTGGCCTAGAGAATTCCCTGGACTGTGCAGTCCATGGGGTCACAAAGGATCAGACAGGACTAAGTGCCTTTCACTTTCAGAGAAGGATGGTAGTGAGTAGAAAGCAATACACAAGGTAATAATGAATGAGAGAATTAAATAGTATGTTAGAAGGTGATAAGCAGAGAAGAAAGAAAAGTAGGACAGGATAAAGATATTGGGAGAAGGGTGATTAGCATAGAACTCTTCAAGCAGGTGACATTTAAATGAGAACTTGGAGATGTGTTATGTGTGTTACTCTCTCAGTCATGCCCAACTCTGCAAACCCATGGACTGTAGCCTGCCAGGTTCCTCTGTCCATGGGATTCTCCAGGCAAGAATACTGGAGTGGGTTGCCAGAGAAGTCATGGCTATTATTTGGGAAAATATCTGGAGGAAGCATCCCTGGGAGAAGCTAACCAGAGACTTAAGAAGAGCACATAATGCCAACTATTTGAAGAAGAGCATGAAAGCAACAGAAGAGATTAATGACAGTAGGAAATATAGGTAGAAAACAGACACAATTTTTATTCTGAGTGAGATGGGATAACAGTGGCAATTATTGAGCAAAGGAATGTTATGCTTAGGTTTATGATTAAAAACAAAAATCATTCCGGTTGCTGTGTTGGAAAGAGACAGTAGGTGGGCAGGTATAGAAGCAGAGACCATTCAAGAAGCTATGGTAGCAACCAGGCAAGAGAAGATAACAGCTTGAACTTGATGTCAGAAAAACAGAAAAGATGATGAAACGTGGTGAGATTCTGAATATTATCAATAATTTGAAGATAAAGCCAAAGGAAATAAATTCCTTGGAGGTTTTTTATTTCTGTATATATCTACAAGCCTGTCATCTGACTCCTATGTTTATTCATAGTGTCCTTTATTCGGTAGAAGTCCTTAATTTCAATGTAATCAAATCTCATTTTCACTGTGTTATATAAGCAGTTCCTTCCAGCACCAGTCTCATACTTCTTTGTATTAACCTCAGAGTTTGGCATTTCATAGCTTGGTCTTTAATCTTTTATCTTTGTAAAATATAAAATATAGGAATCCAGCTTTATTTTTTTCTCTCCAGGCAGTAAATCAGTTTTTCCAAAAGCAACATTTATTTTTCCCAATGATGTGTGATCTCACCTTTATCATGTAGCATGTCCCCACAAATACATGGATTTTAGTAAGTTATAACTGCGGGGGGTGCTCCGCAGAAAGAGAGAGGCAGTGGAACTTCCCTCAGCAAACCCAAGGGGTCCCAAGGAGAGGTGAGCCTGCTGTCCACCAACCCAGCCCCTCCAGGAGCGAGAGACAATCAGACACAACAGGGGTTCCATCTAAGCAGTTCCGCTTTATTGCCACAAACTCTTGGTTTATATAGGCAAGCAAGGGGGTTTTGCGAGGGTTGGACCACTCACGTTAAATGTCAAATTGTAATATGCCATAGTTGCACCAATCACGTTAAAGGTCAAGTCGTCATGCGCTTCATTGTAACAAGAGTCTATGGTGATCACGCACTGTCCATGTGCACAGAAATCAAGAGAGCCAATCAAAAGTTTTAACAAACAACTTAGGCCACGCCCTTATCTCTTCTGCCAGGCACCATCTTAGCTCTAAACTGCAAAGCTAGCCCTTCATTTTTCAAGGTTTCCCATTTAGGGCCCCACAATAACTATCTGCTTTTTTAAATAATATCTTATAATAGTTGAAATTAATTATATATTAACTAATGTTTTCTATAGTACTTCAATACTCTGGCCACCTGATGCAAAGAACTGACTCATCTGAAAAGATCCTGATGATGGGAAAGATTGAAGGTGGGAGGAGAATGGGACAACAGAGGATGAGATGATTGGATGGCATCACTGAGTCAGTGGACATGAGTTTGAGTAAACTCTGGGCATTGGTGATGGACAGGGAGGCCTGGCATGCTGCAGTCCATGGGGTTGCAAAGAGTCAGACATGACTGAGCAACTGAACTGAATGTTTTCTTTTGCGGTCAAAATATTTGAATTATTCCATATCTTTTAAATGCTCTGATAAATCTGAGTCTGAATTCTGTCTCTCAGAACACTTATATAAGGAATTCACACCATTTAGTTTTCACAAGTTAATATTACATATTTTTTCTTAAGAAAGAGAATATATTAGAGACTTAATTTGAAAATCAGTGGTTTCACCAGTTTTACATAGTCAGTGACTAGATAAACTCATGCTAAATTTTGCCTTCAACTTTTATTATATGAATAAATTTCTGAGGTCTTATAACCTTTAGCTGTCTTCCCTGTGCAAAGGAAGTAAAAATGACCATGGCTCAATTTTGATATGAGGGTTAAGACAGAAATGAGTGGAAGGTTTGTTTGATTAATTTGTCAAAATTAACAACAGTAATGCAGTGGTAATTCAGTCCTAGGACAAGAGGTCTGTTTCCTCTTACCTCTGTTTCCTCTTACCTCTGTTTCCTCTTGTGTGTAAGAGCTCCACTGTGAAACAATCTGCAGCAGACTGGTCTGTAAATGACAAAGGCAGATGTCTCAATAGCAGCTTTCTCTTTAAGAACAGAGCACGATCTCCTGTCAAGCTTTGAGGAAGAAGATACTATTTGACTGACTTCCTTACTGTTTTCGGCAGTATTACAGAATTATATTATCATATGAAAAAAAAAAAAAAACATTACATAAGCGTTTCCTTTAAGGTACTCAGTAGAATTTGGTGTTCAGCATCATGCATTTGTAAAAAGTATGTTTACAAATGTTCCTATTATGATGCTTTAGTTTTGCTTTCAATAAAACCCCTTGGGAGCTGAAGAAAGAAGAATGAAATTATTCATCAACTTTTGTTCTTGTTTCCAGAAATCTGTTTTTAATTGCTCAATGGATGATCAATAAAAGTGTTTATCAATTTTCTATGTAAGCTAAGTTGTAGTGGCCAGAACAATCCCTCACATATAATTGTTAAATAGTTTTTCTTCAATATTGATACACTATTAAGTGCATTCTAATTTTTTTCTTATATGCAATTTCATTGTATTTCTACTGTGGATTTCTGGGGATCTGTATAATGCTAACCCTGAGCAGATGTTTGGAGTCTAGGTTGATGGCTTAACAGCTCCTGGCATAAGCATGACCTTCATAAAATTAAAGCATAGGTTGTCTAATATGGTATAAGTGGCCTTTTATTTAAATCTTAGTTGGAGGTACAGAGTCAATAATCACTGAGTATGAACAAAGTGTAATAACCCAAAGATGATGAGACAGTATTTGCCCTTTATCAGAATAAGGTTAAAACCGCTGTCAAGGTGATAGACGCTAATCAGTGAAACCTGAACAATTATGCCCAATAATCATTAAATGGAGGCAGGGAACTAGACTCCTGGGAAAGCACCAGCCTTTGGCAAAACAAGATGTGCTTTTATTAAGAAAATCACAGAATTTGGAGCTAAAGGTAGTACAGAATTCAAAATAAAGGCAAATTTCTAGGTGCTGCCCTGTAGCATTTAAGAGGAAATGATTAAGTTTAAAACTTTTATAAAACTTGATACAGAAAAGCATGTATATTAATTAGGAAAGCTGGTAATTCCATAGTCCTCTGGAGAGGAACAAATACATATTATTTATAAAATACTTAAAGTATTATAAAATACTTATAATAAGTATAATATTGACTGTATTTCATGGCATGTTCTTTTTCAGAAGTGACTCTTTACTATAGAGAGTCTAACTAGAGAAAAGTCATAACTGTTATGAATCTATTTGAAGTAGGGAATAAGTTGAAAAGCAAAGGGCCATATCAAGGTAAATGTGCTATTTTTAGTTTTCCTCTAAATGATTCTTTTAACTACACAATAGGTTAAAAAAAGAAAAAAAGAATCCTGCTGCTATATGCTCATCATCAAAGATGCAGTATAGACATCATTTGATCTGACTACAATATTTTGTATAATAGAATAATATGGAATGTTTGATAAGATGAAATATTCTTCTTTATGCAAAGTTAGATTTGAAGGAAAGTGTCCCTTCAAGTGATTAGACTGAATTATCTCCTGGAATCTCTTGTATTAAAGAAGATCATTTCATTCAAGTATCCATTGATAGATTTTTGGGAATATATCACTTTACATCACTAATTACCTGAACTTTGATCTTCCTAAGGAAAAAAAACTTGCCAAATAAGTGAGAAATTATTCCATTATTATGTACTGTATATTTTTCCTCACATGGATTTGATAAAATTATTTTTCTCAATTTGTGTCAATCTTTGTAGCTGTGCTAGAAAAGAAAACAGTTGAAATGGATGAACATAGAAATATAAAAATCATTAGCAAATCTATGGCAAAAATTGTCTTTTAAATAAGTTATTATGATCATTTTTGTAGAGGAACAGAAACAGTATTATACAATCGAAACCTATAGCAAAGTATAATTAATCTTTTTGCATCATTCCCCCACATATGAAGAATATTTTTATACATTACAAGTTATCATTAATCACTTCTGATTGATGAAATAAAATGCATTCACATTCAGTAAATATGTTGGGTTTCTGTAAAATCTAGACATTTTATAATTTTATGTTGCAGCATCACAGCTAATTACATTCTAAAGAATTTTATTCCCTTTTACTCTCTATACCCATCATAGTCATCATCATCATAGTCATAAAACCACCATCTTTTCTCAGATCCTCATTGACATCTCAGTATCCATGCTTTCTTCACAAGGTAATAATAGCAGTCCCTCTAAAATGATAAATATGATTATCAATGTCCTTGTTCACACTTCAAAATCTTATAGCTTTCTAGGAAATAATCCCAAGTACTTAATGTTTTATAGAATAAGGCTCAACATGTCACAGTCTTTGTCTTTCTAGGTACCAGCCCCAGGGTCTTTGCACATGTTTTCCCTTCACTTAGTAAGGACAGTTTTCTGTTCCTTACCCAAAATTCTAGTCTTACCCTCATACTTACTTTTTTTTTATAGTATGTAATTTCTTGAGGGAAGATATAACATATTCCCCAGCCTAGCCTGGATACCCTTATTTGACACACTCCTTGCACACAGTACATTTCCTTCATTGAACTTAGCACAACTTAATTTTTTTTTTAATTTGTATAATTCTTGTTGGATAGTTTATTAGTAGGCCATAAGGTGGATGAGTACAGGCCTTGTACAGTTTTGTCCATTACTGTATATGGAGTACTTAACATATGAGTCTTTCAAAGATTATTACTTGAGTTAGTAAATCCTTCCACTCAGAGTTGCTGAAGCTTTGTTTTAGTTACCAGTCTATTTGCAAATTATTCCAAAACAGTATCTTAAGACAAAAAATATAATTTCATAATTTCTGAGAGTAAGAATTCAAGCACAGCTTTGACCTCTGACTGAGAGTCTGTCATGAATCTGTGGTCAGAGCATGCACCAGGACTAGAGGCATCTCAGGTCTTCACTACAAAATAATCCATATCCCAAGTTCAAACATGTGTTTGTTGACATTCAATTCCTCATAAGCTGAGCATCCCAGCTCATTGATGGCCATTGGCCAGAAGCTGACTCCAGTTCTTTGCCACATGAGCATATGCATATGGTACCTCACAACACAGTCTGCTTTAGCAGTATGAGCATGGGAGAAGAGCCTGAGAACATTCCAGATACATGGAATTTTGTCTTTTATAGCTAGATCACAGAAGTGATGTCCTATCACTTTTGCTCTATGCTTCTGACTAGAAGCATGTCACTAGATCTAATCCCCACTCAAGGGGAAGGAATTACACAGGAGTCATTCCAAGAAGTGAAAAAGCTGGTTTAAAACTCGTCATGCAAAAAACTAAAATCATGGCATCCAGTCCCATCATTTTCTGGCAAATAGATGGGGAAAGAGTGGAAACAGTGGCAGATTTTATTTTCTTGAGTTCCAAAATCACTGCAGATGGTGACTGCAGCCATGAAATTAAAAGACACTTGCTCCTTGTAAGGAAAACTATGACAAACCTTGATAGTGTATTAAAACACAGAGACATCACTTTGCAGACAAAGGTTCCTATAGTCAAAGCTATGGTTTTTCCAGTAGTCTTGTACGGATGTAAGAGTTCAACCATAAAAAAGGCTGAGTGCCAAAGAATTGATGCTTTCAAAACAGTGGTCCTGGAGAAGATTCTAGAGCGTCCCTTGGACTGCAAAGATATCAACCAGTCAATCCTAAAAGAAATCAACCCTGAATATTTATTGGAAGTACTGATGCTGAAACTGAAGTTACAATACTTTGGCCACCTAATGCGAAGAGCCAACTCATTACAAAAGCCCCTGATGCTGGAAAAGATTAAAGGCAGAATGAGAAGAGGGTGACAGAAGATGAGATGGTTGGATAGCATCGACTCAATGGACATTAGATTGAGCAAACTCCAGGAGACAATGAGGGACAAGAAAATCTGTGTGCCACAGTTCTTGGGGTCACAAAGAGTAAGATAGAACTTAGCGGCTGAACAAAGGACAATTTCTCAAGAAGGAATTCCAGGGATAGCACTATATCATTCCAACAGTAAAACATCTTAGAAGTTGCCTGCCACAGGTCACCATTTCCTATGAGAATTTTCTCATTTAGCTCTCATTATCTTCAGTGAGCATTCCTTTTAAAAATCTTATTATTGCAGTTTATACTAGAACTATTACACACATACTCTGCCATTCTAAAATCTAATTTCCTGCAGACAATACCAGATTCTAACAGCAACTAGCATCATTCCTTGAACACAGGTTCTCAGCAATTATTTACTGAATAAGTGAATATGGGGAGGGAGGTGGGAGGGGGGTTCATGTTTGGGAACGCATGTAAGAATTAAAGATTTTAAAATTAAAAAAAGAAAAAACTAAAAAAAAAAGAAAACATGGAAAGGAAGGATATTTTCTGCAATTTTTTTAAAGGAGAAACACAGAAAATCCCCTTTCCATTATTTAATTTCTTAATACAAAGATTATGATTTTGTTAAGTCCTCTTACATCCAATTGCATGTATAAACTGTGTATATATGCCAGGCACTCACATGTTTTAAATATTTAGTGGGGAAGAGAATAAGTTTCATCTTAGGATAAAATTCAGATTCCATCCATTTGGTAAAAGAACATAAATATTTCATTTTCAGACTTCTTATCCAAATTCCTCACAGGATGAGGTTTCTTGGAATTGAGATTTGTTTACAGTGTTGATAATCATGCCAGCAAACTGTATTGTCAGGTTGAGAAACAGAGCAATATACATGAGGACACGAGATTACTCCATAACTTTTTTTTTTTTTTTTTAATTTAATCAGTCCTGCAAATTCTCAGATCTATTCCTCTAAGGGGACAAAAAATGCTCAAATTTTGCAAAACAATTGCCAATTCTTAAAAGGCTAAATTAGCATTAATGAAGAAAACAGTGGGGAAGGAGGCACAACTGCCACCTGGAGGAGACAGATGTGGAAACATCCTCCATCCTTTCTGTTCCTGCCTTCTGAGAGTGGATACCACATTATGTGGTGATAAAGATGTGCCTTAGCTTACAGAAATCAAATACTGGTAGATCATTTTTATAAACACTGAATAATGCTCTAAAGAAAAAGCCAAAGCAGTTGGCATGTTATTAGCTGGCTTAACCCAAAATACTTGCATACGAATTTCTATTGTATTCCAATGCTTGCCTCTATGTAAGAACAAAAATAAGGCCATAGAAACAGTAGGGACAGAATACAAGAAACAGTATTCTGGAAAGTTCCTTATATTGTGAATATCTGATATTAACTTGTTTAGTGACACCTAAAAGAATAACAGTAAAGAACAGAGTATCTGACAATCATTATCTGTGAAATAATAATATTATTTTGAAAAAAACTGTTTCATCCTTTCTGTTGCTGTTGAGTCACTCATGTTCCGACTCATTGCCACCACATGGACTGCAACACATCAAGCTTCCCTATCCTTCACTATCTCCTGGAGTTTGCTCAGACTCATGTTCATTGAGTCCGTGATGCGATCCCAATGATCTCATCCTCTGTTGCCCACTTCTTCTCCTGCCCTCAGAATCAGAATCTTTGCCAATGAGTCAGCTGTTAGCATTAGGTGGCCAAATAATAGGAACTTCAGCTTCAGCATCAATCTTTCCAATGAATATTCAGGGTTGATTTCCTTTAGGATTGACTGGTTTGATCTCCTTGCAGTCAAAGGGACTCTCAAGAGTCTTCTCCAGCACCTCAACTTGAAAGCATTAGTTCTTTGGTGCTCAGCCTTCATTATGGCCCAGCTCTCATATCCATACATGACTACTTTAGAAATCATAGCTTTAACTATATGGATCTTCTTCAGCAAAGTGATGTTTTTGCTCTTCAGTATGCTGTCTAGATTTGTCATAGCTTTTCTTCCAAGAGGCAAGCATCTTTCAATTTCATGGTTTTATTCTTGCTCAAATATTAGAAATAGCCTCATACTTCTGATGCATTATTTTTCAAAACCATTCATTCAAACACTTTTCTATGCTTAGCTACTGTGTCAAGGGTCAAGGTAATGGCACAGATGTTATGTGTTCCTTGCAACTAGTCTCACTGCTAGTTGTCATATTTTCCCTTAACCTGTTTTCAAGTGTACCAAAGTATATATTTTTAGTATAGTGACCCTGTTGGATAATAAATAAAGCAAATTGGTATATCAATTGTTTTAGTGTAATAAAGCGTACACTTGGATTTTGGAAAATTCATATTTTTATAATATGATTATAAATAAGAATATGTTTTATATTTCTATTTGCTCTTATCTTAATGTGCATCTTTAGTCTCTAGAGTTTTACATACATACATTGTGACTGAGCACACACATGTATCTTTCTTTTGGGGCTTCACTGGTAGCTAAAGATATTCCTACAATGCAGGAGACCAGGGTTCAATCCCTGGGTCTGGAAGATGACTAGAGAAGACAATCCCATAGACAGATGTGCCTGGTGGGCTTCAGCCCATGGGATCTCAGAGTCAGACAAGATTGAACAACTAAAACACACACACATCTTTCTTTTTAACTTTTGCCAAAGAACTTTTGTTATGGTGATTGTTTCTATTATGCATAGAATACACATTTCAATTTTTGCTGTTTGTTATTTAGGATAACAGCTAAGTATTTTAGTATTGTTTCATATTCAGTAACTTTAGTGAATTTTGGTAGGTTTCTTATTCACTTTGATTGTTTTAGGTTTCCATAAAGTATGATAATATTCATTAGGAATAGACTACTTATAATTTGTCACCATTTTATTTAATAAAATAAAGTGCCATTAGTAATGTTGTATATTTTTAATCTTATATGTTAATACACATTTATATTTTATTATAAAAACTTTTTGTTTTTTATTTCTGTAAAAGAAATAGTGACAATAGCAATAGTTCTGATATTAGTTTAAATAAATTTAGTTCTTATTTTTGAATGTTGCTTGCAGCTCTGTAAATTGATTTTCTTTCTGGTGTAATTTATGCAGGTGCATTAAAAAAATCAGGTTGCTTTATAGCATTTTCCAAATTTGAAATAACATATTTGTAAAATTTCATATGGAAATCATTCTGTTGTATCTCTTACTGATAGATTTTAAATCAACTTTTCCACTTTGTATAGTTTCCAATGACTCTTTGGTAAATGCTGGTTTATTATTTCATTAATAAATTATCATAAACTTTCAGGTTTTTTTAATATATTTTACTTATGGTTATAGCTATTTTGGGCTTTCCAGGTGGCACTAGTGGTAAAGAACTTAGCTGCCAATGCAGGTAGACATAAGAGCTGTGGGTTTAATCCCTGGGTCAAAAGATCCCTTGGAAGAGGACATGGCAACCCACTCCAGTATTCTTGCCTGGAGAATCCCATGGACAGAGGAGCTGGCAGGCTGCAGTCCATAGGGTCTCACAGTCAGGCACTGCTAAAGCAACTTAGTGCACAAACGCACGCATGCATGTGCACGCGCACACGTGCACACGTGCACACACACACCACACACACACACACACACACACACATACCTATTTTAATTTCCCTTACCTTTTATTGTTTTTCCTTTTTCTTATTTCTTCATTATCACAAACCTTCTAAATGGCATTTTCATCTTTAGCAAACCAGTGGTTATATTTACTTTTACTCTTTTACTATTTATTTAAATTTAGCTCTTATCTTTATAAAACCACAAATTTCTACTTTCCTTCAGTTGGTTCAGTTCAGTTGCTCAGGCCTGTCTGACTCCTTTCCACCCCACGGACTGCAGAACACCAGGCTTCCCTGTCCATCACCAACCAGCAGAGCTTTCTCAAACTCATTTCCATTGAGTTGGTGATACCATCCAACCATCACATTCTCTGTTATCCCCTTCTCCTCCTGCCTTCAATCTATCCCAGCATCAGGGTCTTTTCCAGTGAGTCAGCTCTTCGCATCAGGTGGCCATAGTATTGGAGTTTTCAGCTTCAGCATCAGTCCTTCCAATGAATATTCAGGACTGATTTCCTTTAGGATTGACTATTGGGATCTCCCTGCAGTCTAAGGGATTCTCAAGAGTCTTCTCCAACATCACAGTTCAAAAGCATCAGTTCTTTGGCACTCAGCTTTCTTTATATTCCAACTCTCAAATCCATATGTGACTGACTACTGGAAAAATGATAACTGACTAGACAGACCTTTGTCGGCAAAGTAATGTCTCTGCTTTTTAACATACTGTCTAGGTTTGTCAAAGCTTTTCTTCCAAGGAGCCAGAATCTTTTAATTTCATCGATAAAGTCACCATCTGCAGTGATTTTGGAGCCCAAGAAAATAAATTGTGTCACTGTTTCCCCAGCCATATCTATTTGCCATGAAGTGATAGGACCAGATGCCATGATCTTAGTTTCCTAAATGTTGAGCTTTAAGCCAACCTTTTCACTCTCCTCTTTCACTTTCATCAAAGGCTCTAGTTCCTCTTCACTTTCTGCCATAAGGGTGGTGTCATCTGCATAGCTGAGGTTGTTGATATTTCTCCCAGCAATCTTGATTCCAGCTTGTGCTTCATCCAGCCCAGCGTTTCTCATGATGTGCTCTGCATGTAAGTTAAATAAGCAGGGTAACAATATACAGCCTTGATGTACTCCTTTCCCAATTTGGAAAGTCTGTGGTTCCATGTCCGATTCTAAATGTTGCTTCTTCTTTACTGGCATACAGATTTATCAGGAGGCAGGTCAGGTGGTCTGGTATTCCCATGTCTTTCAGAATTTTCCAGTTTGCTGAGATCTACATAGTCAAAGACTTTGGTGCCGTCAATAAAGCTGAAGTAAATATTTTTCTGGAACTCTCTTGCTTCTTTGATGATCCAACTGCAATTTGATCTCTGGTTCCTCTGACTTTTTAAATCCATTTTGAACATCTGGAAGTTCTCAGCTCACGTACTATTAAAGCCTGACTTGGAGAATTTTGAGCATTACTTTGCTAGCATGTGAGATGAGAGCAATTGTGGTGCAGTTTGAATATTCTTTGGTATTGGATTTTGGGGATTGGAATGAAAACTGACCTTTTCCAGTCCTGTGGTCACTGCATAGTTTTCCACACTTGCTGGCATACTGACTGCAACACTTTCACAGCATCATCTTTTAGGATTTGAAAGAGCTCAACTGAAATTCCATCATCTCCAGTAGCTTTGTACATAGTGATGCTTCCTAAGGCCCACTTGACTTCACATTTCAGGATATCTGGCTCTAGGTGAGTGATCACACCATCCTGGTTATCTGGATCATGAAGATTTTTTTTATATAGCTCTTCTGTGTATTCTTGCCACCTCTTCTTAATATCTCATGGTTCTGTTAGGTCCATACCATTTTTGTCCTTTATTGTGCTCATCTTTCCATGAAATGTTCCTAGGTATCTCTAATTTTCTTCAAGAGATATCTAATCTGTCCCATTCCATTGTCTTCCTCTATTTTTTGCATTGATTGCTCAAGAAGCCTTTCCTATCTCTTGCTGCTATTCTTTGGAACTCTGCATTCAAATGGGTATATCTTTCCTTTTCTTCTTTGCCTTTCACTTCTCTTCTTTTCTCAGACAAGCATTTTGCCTTCTTGCATTTCTTTTTCTTGGGGATAATCTTGATCACTGCATCGTATACAATGTCAGAAACCTCTGACCATAGTTCTTCAGGTACGTTATCAGGTCTAATCCCTTGAGTCTATGTGTCACTTCCACTGTATAATCATAAGGGATTTGATTTAGGTCATACCTGAATGGTCCAGTGGTTTTCCCTATTTTCTTCAATTTAAGTCTGATTTTGGCAATAAGGAGTTCATTATCTGAGTCACAGTTAGTTCCTGGTCTTGTTTTTGCTGACTGTATAGAGTTTCTCTATCTGTGGCTGCAAGTAATATAATCAATCTGATTTTGGTATTGACCATCTGGTGATGTCCATGTGTAGAGTCATCTCTTGTGTTCTTGGAAGAGTGTTTGCTATGGACAGTGCATTCTATTAGAAAAACTGTTAGCCTTTGCCCTGCTTCGTTTTCTACTCCAAGGCCAAATTTGCCTGTTACTCTAGGTATCTCTTGACTTCCTACTTTTGCATTCCATTCCCCTATGTTGAAAAGGATATCTTTTCTGGGTGTTAGTTCTAGAAGTCTTATAGGTCTTCATAGAACAATTCAGCTTCAACTTCTTCAGTATTACTGATTGGGGCATAGACTTTGATTACTGTGATGTTGAATGGTTTGCCTTGGAAATGAACAGAGATTATTTTGTCATTTCTGAGATCATACCCAAATACTGCATTTCAGACTGTTTAATTGACTATGATGGCTTCTCCACTTCTCCTAAGGGATTCTTGCCCACAGTAGTAAATATAATGGAAAAAAAAAAAAAAACAAAACATTAGAGCAATTTCCTGGTTTCTTTATTTTTTCTTTAATTTAATAAGGAAGGAAATCATCTTCTCATTTGTCTTTGAATATCTTCACATCCTCCTCTGAATACCATGTTGCTAATCAAATGAAATGTGTTTAATTGATTGCTAGATAATTTGCATTATCAGTTTTGATTTTTTAGTTCCAATGTTTATATATTGATGTTTTCTTATTTTTAAGCCAGTAAGTATGTTTTTGTTCACTCTTTTGTTCTTATTTTTAATTTTATTAAATTAAAATCAGAATATATGGCCTTTAAAATCTTTAGGGTTCTGAAATTTTAGTATTAATTATAGATAATTAGATGTAGAAAGAACTATATGTGCAAATGTGTTTATGTATGTATATATAGGCTTGTATATGTATATTCTGGAATTATTCAATTCCCGTATATCTTTAGTTATTTGTTTATTGCAACCTTTTCTGCCATTTAATAGCTTTAACCAATGCTCCATTTTAATAATTTATTTTATTCATTAAAACAGAAAATTTAAATGCTTAATGTCCCTTTAGGTATTGTGTAGACTCATCAATAAGTAGAAAAATATCTAAACAGACTTCACTATGCCTTTCTAATAGTTTTTGTTTCATTGCCAGTGTTATTTGTTCTGTATAGAATTAGGACTATCACATATTCATAAAATTTGCCTTAAATTATTATGTAATGTGTCTTTCCAATGACTTTAGTACTCTGAATATTAAATGTCAGACAGGTTCAGAATTAAGTCCTACTTAATGTTTAGTTTACATTATCTTCACGTCTTTGCCTTTTTATTTTGAATCTTTATTACATCGCTTCATACAAACTTATTTTAATTAGACATATTTATATTTTCCTTAGCTTTTACATGTTTTCAATGAAACATGTTAACATTGTTGTTGTTTAATCACTAAGTCATGTTAGAATCTTTGCAACCCCATGGACTGTAGCCTGGTAGGCTCCTCTGTCCATGGGATTTCCCTGGCAAGAATACTGAAGTGGATTTCCCTTTCTGTCTCCAGGGAATCTTCCTGACCCAGGGATCTAACTGACATAATCTGTTTGGCAGGCAGATTCTTTACCACTGAGTCACATAGGAAGCCCATGTTAAGCACACAGGAATATATACAATGTATATAGAATATTAACACTATATACAGCATTCCACCTAATATATGTGTTAGGTAGTTAGAATAGGAAAAAGGAGTCCAAAGTAGTGGTGGCTAAAAGAAAAAGAAAGGAAAAAAGCCCACAAAAATAGAACAAAGGAAGGTCCAAGGACCAGAGTGAGAACTTCAGGTGAAACAAATAACCCTCCTGGCTAGCCCAATTTACACAAGGCAGGCTCTGCTGCTGCTGCTGCTGCTAAGTTGCTTCAGTCGTGTCCGACTCTGTGTGACCCCATAGACGGCAGCCCACCAGGCTCCCCCATCCCTGGGATTCTCCAGGCAAGAACACCAGAGTGGGTTGGCATTTCCTTCTCCCATGCGTGAAAGTGAAGTAGCTCAGTTGTGTCGGACCCTCAGTGACCCCATGGACTGCAGCCTTCCAGGCTCCTCCGTCCATGGGATTTTCCAAGCAAGAGTACTGGAGTGGGGTGCCATTGCCTTCTCCGAGGCAGGCTCGGGGGCGGGGGGAGGGAGGGTGGGGGAGGGAGAGAAGGCACAAAAAGAGGAGTCAAAATTAAGCCACTTGCCTCTTTTTGGTAGGCCCGCCCTCACACCTCCAGGATGCATTTTCCTTTGCTTGCCAAATAAAACTGAGCTGTAACCAAGCTTTAACACTGGTCCACAATTTCAAATTTTTGCTGCAGTGAGACAGAACTGAGGATATTACACACTCCCCTGACATATCTGGTACCATTTCTCAGATTTAACCTGGCTGAAACAACCTTGGCTTGGCACCCGCGAGGTGGAGATCAAGCACAGCAGAAGCCCAACTTGGCAAAGCTCACACGTTGGAAGCTGAACACAAAGAAAACCCAGTACAATGGAAGTGACAAGAAGCTCAGTGTGCTGGAAACTGGGACAGCAAAAACAAACTCGGCAGAAAGCTCACGTGACTGCTTCAGATTCCAGAAGACCTCTGGTTAAGGTGGGATGTCCTCATCCCTATGGCTGGAAGGACATATGGCTAACAAAATCTTAATTCCTTTACAATCTCATTTCTTGTTTCCTTGAACCCCCCTGTGAACAGGTGAGTGGCAAAGGGTACAATTGAAGGACTCTTGCAGGACTACTCCCCCGTGTGTCCCAAAGGCTCTCTACTATCTGCTGCACCTTAAAGGCTATTGCCTAAGAGGAAACAGCTTTGTTTATTAAGCTGTCCTTAATCTTCTTTGTGCCAAGGATCAGGCCAATGAAACTGAGACAGGTCAGGTGTTTAGGAGATTTCCCAGCAGATTATGAAGGGGATTCCTCAGCACGTTTTTCCCACTGCTTTTTCCTCCTGTCCTTCAGATTTCCTCTCCATCTATGCCACTGCTTACAAAATATTGCATAGGTCATCATCTTTCCATTTCTGAAAGTTGTTTTTGAAACTTTTTACCTAAGATTGGGACTCAAACTCACATGGCAGGGACCTTGTGCTATGCTTAGTTACTCAGTCATATCTGGCTAGG
Source organism: Budorcas taxicolor (assembly GCF_023091745.1). Lineage (NCBI taxonomy): Eukaryota > Metazoa > Chordata > Mammalia > Artiodactyla > Bovidae > Budorcas > Budorcas taxicolor. The sequence continues at coordinate 45,225,976 of NC_068921.1, forward strand.
ACTTGAGCCCAGACTAAACCTATGGTGTCTGGTTTCAAGACCTAATGAAGCTCAGGTTCTTGATGCTTCATTCCAAAAAATTCAATGAGAGACACAGCAATAGCTAAGAAGTAGATTTGTTCATTTCAGAGAGAAACACAGTCCACAGAGTGTGTGCCATTGTAGAGGGTGTATATGGCAGCCATGAAATGCAGTGTGTTTAGCTTTTGTGAGCTGGGTGATTTCATTTCTGTGAGCTGGAAGCAGCAAGCGGCAGCTACACGGTTCTGGAGCCATGCCCAGCTGAGGAGATACCCCACATCCAAGGTCAGAGAAACCCCAGTGAGACAGCAGGCGCTGGAGCGGCTGTGAGGAGATACCCCATATCCAAGGGCAAAAGAGAAGCCTCAGCAAGATGGTAGAAGGGGAAAATTCACATTTAAAATCAAACCCCTCTCCTACCAGAGAGGCTCAGAGGGCTCAAACAAGCCTTGTGCACACCAGGACCCAGGGACCCCACAGAGGCTGAGACAGAACTGTGTTTGAGCATTTCCTATTGAGGTACAGATCAGCAGTGGACTGCCACAGGGTCAGGGGCTCTGGGTGCAGCAGACTTGGGTATGGCATAATACCTCTTGGAGGAGGTCACCATTAACTGCACCCTAGAGCTGCCAGAACTTATGCAAGACTGGGAAATAGATTCTTGGAGGGCATAAACAGACCCTTGTGCACCAGGACCCAGGAAAAAGACCAGTGACCCCACAAGAGTCTCCAGCAGAGGCGTGGGTCATGGTGGCACGCTACAGAATTGGGGGCACTGAGTCTACCAGTACATTCATGAGATCTTCTGAAGGAGGTAACCATTTTCTTCATTGCCTCAACCATAGTTTGGCATCAGGTATTTACCTGATGGGAGGGAACACAGCTCCACCCATCAACAGAAAGTTGAAAATAAAAATTCACTGAGCATGGCTGTGACCATCAGAACAAGACCCAGTGTTCCCCCTAAGTCAGTCACTCCAATCAGGAAGCTTGCATAAGCCTCTTATCCTTCTCCATCAAAGGGCAGACAGACTGAAAGTCATAATCACAGAAACCTAACCAATCTAATCGCATGGACTAAGGCCTTGTCTAACTCAATGAAACTATGAGCCTTGCCATGTAGGGTCACCCAAGATGGATGGGTCAGGTGGAGAATTCAGACAAAATGTGGTCTGCTGGAGAAGGGAATGGCAGATCACTTCAGTATTCTTGCCTTGAGAACCCCGTGAACAGTAAGGAAAAGGCAAAAAGATAGGACACTGAAAGATGAACTCCCCAGGTTGGTAGGTGCCCAATATGCTACTGGAGATCACTGGAGAAATAACTCCAGAAAGAATGAAGAGACAGAGCCAAAGCAAAAATAAAACCCAGTTGTGGATGTGACTAGAAATGGAAGTAAAGTCCAAAGCTATAAAGAGCAATATTCCATATGAACCTGGAATGTTAAGTACATGAATCAAGGCAAACTGGAAGTGGTCGAACAGAAGATGACAAGAGTGAACGTTGACATTTCAGGAATTGGCGAACTAAAATGGACTGGAATGGGTGAATTTAATTCAGATGACCATTATATCTACTACTACGGGCAAGAATCCCTTAGAAGAAATGGAGTAGCCATCATGGTCAACAAAAGAGTCCGAAATGCAGTACTTGGATGCAATCTCAAAAACGACAGAATGATCTCTGTCCGTTTCCAAGGCAAACCATCCAATATCATGGTAATCCAAGTCTATGTCCATACCAGCAATGCTGAAGAAGCTGAAGTTGAATGGTTCTATGAAGACCTACAAGACCTTCTAGAACTAACACACAAAAAAGATATCCGTTTCATCATAGGGGACTGGAATGCAAAAGTAGGAAATCAAGAAACACCTGGAGTAACAGGCAAATTTGGCCTTGGAGTACAGAATGAAGCAGGGCAAAGACTAATAGAGTTTTCCCAAGAGAATGCACTGGTCATAGCAAACACCCTCTTCCAACAACACAAGAGAAGACTCTACACATGGACATCACCAAATAGTCAACACCAAAATCAGACTGATTATATTCTTTGCATCCAAAGATGGAGAAGCTCTATACAGTCAGCAAAAACAAAAACAGGAGCTGACTGTCACTCAGATCATGAACTCCTTATTGCCAAAATCAGACATATATTGAAGAAAGGGGGGAAAACCACTAGACCATTCAGATAGAACTTAAATCAAATACCTAATGATTATACAGTGGAAGTGAGAAATAGATTTAAGGGACTAGATCAGATTGACAGAGTGCCTGATGAACTACAGGCAGAGTTTCATGACATTGTACAGGAGACAGGGATCAAGATCATTCCCAAGAAAAAAAAATTCAAGAAAGCAAAATGGCTGTCTAAGGAGGCCTTAAAAACAGCTGTGAAAAGAAGAGCAAAAAGTAAAGGGGAAAAGGAAAGTTATACCGATTGGAATGTTGAGTCAGAAAAGAAGAGCAAGGAGAGATAACAAAGCCTTCCTCAGTGGTCAGTGTAAAGAAATAGAGGAGAACAATAGAATGGGAGAGACTAGAAATCTCTTCAAGAAAATTCGAGATATCAAGGGAACATTTCAGGCAAAGATGGGCTCAATAAAGGACAGAAACAGTATGGAAGTAACAGAAGCAGAAAATATTAAGAAGAGGTGTCAAGAATACACTGAAGAACTGTGCAAAAAAGATCTTCACATCCCAGGTAATCACGATGGTGTGATCACTCACCTAGGGCCAGACAATCTGGAGTGTGAAGTCAAGTGGGCCTTAGGAAGCAACACTACGAACAAAACTAGTGGAGGTGATGGAATTCCAGTTGAGCTGTTTCAAACCCTAAATGATGATGCTGTAAAAATGCTGCACTCAATATGCCAGCAAATTTGGAAAACTCAGCAGTGACCACAGGACTGGAAAATGTCCGTTTTCATTCCAATCCCAAAGAAAGGCAATGCCAAAGAATGCTTAGGCAACCACACAATTGCCCTCATCTCACACACTAGTAAAGTAAAGTAATGCTCAAAATTCTCCAAGCCAGGCTTCAACAATACATGAACTGTGAACTTCCAGATATTCAAGCTGGTTTCATAAAATGGAGAGGAACCAGAGTTCAAATTTCCAACACCAGTTAGGTCATCAAAAAGCAAGAGAGTTCCAGAAAAACATCTATTTCTGCTTTATTAACAATGACAAAGCCTTTGACTGTGTGTATCACAATAAACTGTGGAAAATTCTGAAAGAGATGGGAATACCTGACCACCTGACCTGCCTCTTGAGAAATCTGTGTGCAGGTCAGGAAGCAACAGTTAGAACTGGACATGGAACAACAGACTGGTTCCAAATAGGAAAAGGAATACGTCAAGGCTGTATATTGTCATCGTGCTTATTTAACTTATATGCAGAATGAAGTGAAGTGAAGTCACTCAGTCGTGTCTGACTGTTTGTGCAGAATACATCATAAGAAATGCTGGGCTGGATGAAACACAAGTTGGAATCAAGATTGCTGGGTGAAACATCAGTAACCTCAGATATGCAGATAACACCACCCTTATGGCAGAAAGTGAAGAAGAAGTAAAGAGCCTCTTGAGGACAGTGAAAGAGGAGAGTGAAAAAGTTGGCTTAAAGCTCAATATTCAGAAAACTAAGATCATGGCATCCTGTCTCACCACTTCATGGCAAATAGTTGGAGAAACATTGGAAACAGTCGCAGACAGACTTCAATTAGTTTGTGAGATGAGGGCAATTGTGTTTGATGATTATGCATTGAAAGTTTTGTATGAATTTAATGGCTTAATTTCTCAAACTAAGAGATTCATCGCAGCTCTGATTGTGGGAATAACTGCCTTGATTGCCATAATTGCTTCAGTTACGGTTTCTGCTGTTGCCCTCTCAAAAGAAGTGCATAGTGCCTTGTTTGTTGATCAGCTGTCCAGAAATGTCTCCGTAGCTCTTACTACACAAGAAATTATAGATAGGAAAATAGAAAATAAGGTCAATGCTTTAGAAGAAGCAGTCCTGCTTATAGGGCAAGAAATTACAAATTTAAAAATTAAGTTGTCTTTAAGGTGCCATGCTGAATTTAAATGGATGTACATTACCCCTCTACAAGTGAATGATTCCATACATTCTTGGGAACACATTAGGAATCATATTTTAGGCATCTGGAATCATTCAGATTTTAGTATTGATATTTCTAAGTTATATTAGGATATTCAGAGTATGAAGCAAGGAGAGTCTGACTTTTCTTCTCAATGGCTTTCTAATTCCCTTTTTATTTTTTTTTCCTTTTTTTTTTATTTTTTAAGTTTTTTATTTTTTTAATTTTAAAATCTTTAATTCTTACATGTGTTCCCAAACATGAACCCCCCTCCCACCTCCCTCCCCATAACATCTCTGTGGGTCATCCCCATGCACCAGTCCCAAGCATGCTGTCTTGGAGGGGTATCTTTCCCATGGATCCTTTTTTGAAATAATAATTAATGCAGCCATGTGCTTATTATACCTGTTGATTCTGATTTGTGTATTATCCCTGTGTCTTTTCAGAATATTCAATCGAAGTGTTTCTGCTTCTATCTACTGAGTTTCATACTTAAGCTCTAAAAAATAAGAAAGGGGGAGATGTCGGGAGCTGCATTAGCCATTACTGACAAAATGGAGGCACGGCCCCAACCCCCTCTCCTCATCTCACAGGCACAGCCCCGGGATGAAGGAGTTAGGTCTTGTGATTCTGACTTGTTCTTTCCTTTCTTCAGTTGAGTTGGCTGGAAAGAATGTTAAGGTGCTTGAGAGAAGCATGAGAAAGCACAAAGCTTTCTACAGTTGTGCCCAGAAAATAATCTATAAAATAACCATTGACATTTGTTCAAGGATCTTTACAAAGAATGTCCCAGGATGAGCAGGTAGGCCGCAGCTTGAGGCCATGGGAAGGATTGTTATCGGAGACCTGTTTGTGAGGGAAAATTTTGGGCAGAAGAAGTTTGTTGAGTTTAGGGTTTAGGAATAATTAAGAATAGCTAGAAGCCTTTTTAGGAGATAGTGATCTTAAGATGATAGGGGCAAACAGGATTTAGAAAGATAAGAAATAAACTGAGGAATGTAGCATCAGTTACAATGCAATCATAATTTAAGTATATGAAGCAGGAACTCTGTTTGTAGGACAACAATGATTTCTGGAGACAGTAAATCTGGGTGGGGGAAACTGAAAATGTCAAACCTCTAACCTAATGCTTTCGTCAAAGTATAAAGGAGAATCTGAAGCTTGAAATAAACATGTAGTTCCGTACTATGAGTCAGAGACTACATCATCGTCCACCGATGTAGTTCCTTACTGTAAGTCAGAGGTTACTTCATCATCCACTGACACCGCTCACCCCTTCAGGCTGATTCCCTGGCTGCTGGAGCTGGACTCCAGCACTTAGGCTTTTGGAGGCAGTCCATCTGCCCACTGAGGTTTCAGTCTCCCATTGTAAAGGACAACAAAAAGGGAGCATGGAAGTGGCATGCAGGAACCAAGCAACCAATCAGGCAGCCAAGAAAGCAGCATTACAGAACAATGACCTAATAGGGGTTACCACCTTAGTTCCATAGACTAATTTGCCAGAAACTCCTTCATATACTGAAGGTGAGACTCTTAAAGCTAAGAGTGAAGGTTTTCAAGAAGATCACACAGGGTGGTTCCAAAAGGAGGGACACCTTTTTCTGCCTGGGAACGTCCAATGGAGGTTGATTAACTCCTTACATGCCACCACTCATTTAGGGGTTACTGCTGCTGCTGCTGCTGCTGCTAAGTCGCTTCAGTCATGTCCAACTCTGTGCGACCCCATAGACGGCAGCCCCCCAGGCTCCCCCGTCCCTGGGATTCTCCAGGCAAGAACACTGGATTGGGTTGCCATTTCCTTCTCCAATGCATGAAAGTGAAACGTGAAAGTGAAGTCGCTCAGTCGTGTCCGACTCTTAGCGACCCCATGGACTGCGGCCCACCAGGCTCCTCCATCCAGGGGATTTTCCAGGCAAGAGTGCTGGAGTGGGGTGCCATTGCCTTCTCCACATTTAGGGTTTAAGGCCCTACAAAAATTACTAGAAAGGTCCCTCAGAGGAACAGACCTCCAAGCAACAATAAGGCAAGTGGTCTCCTTCTGTTCCACTTATCAGTTAACAACCCCCAAGGTTCTCAGAGATCTTAGTTGGCCCAGCCCATCCAGTGGTGTGGGATCTAACCAGGAGATGACTGACAGATGGATTTCACCCAGAACCAGTTTCTAAAGGGTATAAATACTATTCATGATAGATACATTCACAGGATGGGTTGAAGGCATTTCCACCAGGACTGAAAAGGCTGAGGAGGTGGTAAAATAAAACTGCTTCATGAAATCATTCCCAGATTTCGTCTGTCCAGATCATTACAAAGTGATAATGGGACATTATTTACTTCTAAGTTTACCCAAGGGGTCTCTAAAGCATTGGGCATGATATATTATCTCCACTGTGCCTGGAGGTCTCAGTCTTCAGGAAAAGTAGAAAGAGCCAATCAATTCTTAAAATCAGCTATAAAAAAGATAATCCAGGAGACCTCCCTAGGAAGGAAGGAGGCTTTACCAATAGCTCTCATCCGCACCTGTATTGCCCCTAAGCAAAAGGTTGTTCTTAGTCCTTATGAGATGCTATATGGGAGACCTTTTGTTTATGTCAATGACCTCTTCCTAAATCCAGAGGCTCAGACCCTCCAATTTATTCCATGGCCATTGGGCAATTCCAGCAAATTATGCACTTGTGTGGTGTCAACCAAGACCCAAAAGATTTTAAACAGCCACCACTATATTCTCCAGGGACTCAAGCCCTAATTAAAGTCTGGAAAGATGGGTCCCCAAAGGCTCAACTCCGGCCCACAAGGAAGGGCCTCTACCTTGTAATACTTTCTACCCCCACAGAAGCCAAGGTACCAGGACACAACACCTGGATTCACTACTCACAGGTCAAGCGGTGGAAGAAAACAGAAGAGGACATTCAATCCACCTGTGAGCCCCTGGGTGATCTCAGATACATATTCAAGACTACAAATGAATGCCATTCTAATGAACATTCCCAAAATTAAGTTTCTGGGGTTAAGATTTCTCAGGATAGCTCTAAAAGTCAACAGAGCTTGGCAGGAGTTGAACTCCAAAATAGACAGGAGATGGATAGCCTGATCCCTGAATAAGGAGGGACTTGAGCCATCTTGAATGAGATGTTGTTTCTGGGTAAATACCTCCAGCTAAGTTAAAGGAAGTCTTACAATTCTCAAGAAAAATATTCAGATCTTATGGGATCTCAAAGAATGAGCTGGAGAGTTATCAGGGTGGCTACAGTCTCTCTTTGGGGGATCCTTCTGGGGAGAGAGGATTTGGAGTTGCCTAATGACCCTACTAATCCCTGTTATCACCATATCGATGCTGCTTATGATTACTCCATGTATTATCAATTGTCTAACCCATTTTGTCTCTTCCCAGGTCAATAAGCTACAACATGCAGTGCCAGTTCAACAAGGATATATAAAACTACATCCAACCATGGAAAATATCACTCACCCTTAGATAGACACAGTATAAGGACTCTGAGGCTTTAGAATAGCAAGAGGGGGAGGCCTAATGCCCCTCTCCCTCCCAGTTCAGCAGGAAGTAGCCAGAGAAACCTCGACACCCCTACTCCCAAAGAACTGGGCCTCCCATCTCTTGAGGGGGAAATGTTAGGTAGTCAGAACTGGAAAAAGGAGTCTGAAATAGTGGTGGCTAAAAGACAAAGAAAAGAAAAAGCCCATGAAAATAGAACAAAGGAAGGTACAAGAACCAGAGTGGGAATCTCAGGAGAAACAAACAGCCTTCCTGGCTAACCCAATTTACATAGGGCAGGCTCAAGGGGAGGAAGAATAAACATAAAAAAAGAGCCAAAACTGAGCCACAAGCCTCTTGGGTAGGCCCACCCTCACGCCTCGAGGCTGTATTTTCTTTGTTTGCCAAATAAAGCTGAGCTGAAGCTTTAATACTGGTTCGATGTTTCAAATTTTTGCTGCAAGACAGAATTGAAGATATTACATACTCCCCCAACATATGGAATCTCACTTTGTAATTTCCCTATGTTCCCCATTTCCTAGACTTGTGATCTTTATTTTTCTCCTTTCCTTCAAAGAGAATCTTTTCCATAAATTTTTGTTATGACTTACTTTCATCTCTTAAAAGCACTACATGTTAGTATCACTAAGTAATAAATTGTTTATTCTTGCCAGTTTTCTTTATATAAAAGATATCATAATATTGATATTATTTTGTGATTTTATATTGACACATAATGTTTTTAAGTTTTATTCTTATACATGTTACTGCTGTATATTCATAAAAATGTATTTATATTTTCTACTATTGTTGAAATCCTTTTTTCCAGAATTATATTGTCACAAACATTTTAACATGTGTCACCTGGTGAATATACTCAAAAGATTTACTAGGAGTTGTTGAATTAGAAATTACACATTGTTACTAAATAACAGAAAAATTGTTTTCACAGTTGATTGCAAATGTATCCTTCTACCAGGAGTGTGAGAGTTTTCATTGCTATGCATCCTTGACAGATATTGCAAGCATTTTAATTTTTGTGGGTGTGAAATATTATCTTTTTCTGTGATTCTCAATCTTTTGAAATCTCTCATGACTTGATATAAGACCTAACAATGAATAAGCCTTGTTCACATTTCACATATATCAATATTTGGAAACCTCTTTAGTAAGAGAAACTATATATTTTTGTTGTTGTTGAGACTACTGCTAACCAAAAAAAAAAAAAAAAAAAAAGTACTTTTTTTTTAAATTCCTTGCACAAATATACAAACATAGACTTAAGGAAAATAATAATAATAATTTTTAAAAATAACACAACTGAGTCAGGCTGAAATGGCTTAGCTTTCTTCTGCCTGTTTTTCTTCTTCTGACAGATGATGCAGAAGTGAACGTTGGAACTTCAGTGCTCCTTGTGAGACCTGAGATGTGGAAGAAGGGAAACTTCGTGCCTGAGTGCGCAAAGAGGGCATAGAAACATGCCCCTGGGGGCGCTGCAGAGCCCCTGAGAAGCTTTGGATTACATTGTTGTTTTTCAGTGGCTCACTCATGTCTGACTCTTTGCAACCCCATGGACTGTAGCACACCACGTTTTCCTGTCCTCTACTATCTCCTGGAGTTTGCTCAAACTCATGTCCATTGAGTCAGTGATGCCATCCTATCATCTCATCCTCTGTCACCCCTTTCTCCTGCCCTCAGCATCAGGGTCTTTTACAAGCAGTCAGTTCTTCATATCAGTTGGCCAAAGTATTGGAGCTTCAGCTTCAGTATCAGTCCTTTCAGTGAATATTCAGGGTTGATTTCCTTTAGGATTAACTGGTTTGATTTCCTTGCAGTTCAAGGGACTCTCAAGAATCTTGACAGCCATTCGGTAGTGTGTGATTTTTATCACTATCTTTTCAATTTGCATTAATAGAAGTATCACCATGTCAAGAAAGATGGCAGGTGAAACAGTAATTTGTCTTTACTCTGAGAATTGGCTACCAACATACTGTAAAATATTTGAAAGAGATCAGTCAGAAATGTACATGGATTTAGGTGATACGAATACCTGTTTGTATATTGGAAGGAAGATCTCTAAATGGGAATGGAACATTAGTGAGGGTGATTGCTCACTAATAGTGTATTAGGCACTAATGAGTAGAATTAAAATCAATCATTAAGAGTTTCAGATAGATCAGCTTGAGTTTAACATGAACAGGGACTATGTAGCAGTCAGAGCTGAACAATAATAAAATCAATTCCCTCTGGACATACTGTGTTTCCCGTCACTGGTGGTGATTTAGGCCAAATAACCACATGGTGGAGTTGTTGTAGAGGGAATTCCAGCATGAGATGGATTGTTGGAATAGAGGACAATTAAGGTTACTTCCAAATTCTGCAATGTATGCATTAATGAGTCATATATATATAAGGAAAAGAAGTCTGAAATTTATCACTGATGCAATTTTCAAATTCTTGCATCTCAAAATTTTTATTCCACAGCTTAATTTAATTAAAAACACTGAATATATGTGATGTAGAAACTTTTATTATGCTGAACACTCTTAGTTTTCAAAATTATGTATACTTGTACATTATATGTACCTGTCATACAAAAGGTCTAGAATCAGCATGTGAGTGCTTTCATTTTACAAATGTATAAAATATATAAACTTAAATGGTATTGAAGATAAATATAACAGAGAGAACAAAATAACCCAAAAATGGGTCAGCAAAAACTATCCAATTGATTAGATGCTTGCAGAAAACCACAGCAAATGGCAAAATCAATTCACCAATCAGCTTTGCAGTGTTTTATTCTAAACTCAGCGAGCTGGGCAATTAGGCATATACTCAGTGTTTTTATGTCTCTCATTGAAGAAAGCTTGATTTTCCTTTGGAAGCTGATGGTTAGCAGCAATAGATGGGCCAAAGTTCACTAAGGTTACTCTCCTATAAACAGAGTAAATTGATGTTTTAGAATATGCTATTTTGAATATTTTGAATGATTCAAAACTGAGATAGAAACCTCTGTAAGTTCATATTTGGTTATAGGCTTTGTGGCTAAGAAATTACTCAGTATTTTAATTCTGTGATTCTCCATTGTTTTTATGCTATGTTCAACATGATTTACTTTAAAAAGAATAGATTAATAATGTATGCTTCAACTCACGAAGTAGAATTTTAAATGATTCTCATTTTAGATTTTGTTAAAGTTAAAAAAAAAATGAGACTTCATTACAATTTTTTTTTTTTTTTTTTTTTGAAAACTGGCCTTCAAACCAAATTTGTGCTGAGGTTCCATTCTGTTGTAACAGAATGTACTCAGCTGCTGCCATCTATGGGGATGCACAGAGTCGGACACTACTGAAGCGACTTAGCAGCAGCAGCAGCATCCAATAATCAGTGACTCTAGATGAAAGTTTGAAATAGTCAAGTATCCGAGCATTCTAGAACTGAAAGTTAAATTAGAGACCATTCATTCCAATTCCTCTATACAAATAAAGGATCTTATGCATAAGATTTTAAAGATGAGATCTACAATGCAAAGTCTCATCAATTCCTCAGGTGATATTTTAATCTTGCACAAATTCCATCCCTAGAAAAGGTAGAAAGTATCCTAAATTAATACATTCATGACGATTAAGAGATTTAAAATGGTTTAATAGAATCATTGGAGAAGGAAATGGCAACCCACTCCAGTGTTCTTGCCTGGAGAATCCCAGGGACGAGGGAGCCTGGTGGGCTGCCGTCTATGGGGTCGCACAGAGTCGGACACGACTGAAGCGACTTAGTAGTAGTAGTAGTAGTAGTAAAGTCATAGTTCATTGAAGAGAAATTAGGCTAAGTAACAGAACTTCCATTATACCATTAAAAATGTTTTCTCTTGAACTTACCATCAATTAAGCTTGGATACTAGTCTAGGAAAATAATGTTTTAGTGCTTGATAACTTTCTAGTTAAAAATGTTTAAATATTTTTAAAAGCATCCTTTTGATTAGCTGTTTTGGTGAATTTAGCATTGTTATCAAAATTTAATCTTGAGTGTGAGTATGAGTCAATATTTATAGAAATACAGAAACCTAGAAACAGAAAGTACTATTTCCCTGCCTTTGACATCTTTATGGTCTGAGCATTAAACATATTTGTATGTCCATAGCCCACATGTATAGTAAGAATTCATGTTTGTGAGTGAAAGACTGAATAAATGAAAAGAAAGCATTCAATACTCTACTGACCCTAGCCAAAAATATCACATGTAAAATATATAACATTTAATAACTCCACAATAGACTAACTGATGAATTCCAAATGGAATAAATGTTTTGAAGTAAAATCATAAAAGTACTAAACAAAAACACAGATAAATTGCTTTATAAACTCAAATAGAGAAAGGTAGGAAAAATCAAAAGACAAGATGAAAAAGATTGCAAAGCTAGTGGGAAAAGGTGGCAAATATATCACCAAGAATAATTTTCTTCATGTTTAAATAACTCTTACAGAAAACAAGAGGCTAGCATAATAGAAAAGTGGAAAGCTAATATCAAGAGACAGTGAAAAGAAAGGAAAATATCTTTTCAAGCTATAAAAACTTGTGCAACCTTACTCAATAATGAAAAAATTATAAGTAAAGGTATATTGGGATTCCATTTTTCATCTATAAGTCTGTGAAATTAAAAGCCACATTTGATAAAAATACTCTCTGGCCAGCTGTGGGGAAAAAATGTATTCCTATGTGCTATTTTTAGAAAGTGATTTGATGGTATCAGTCAAGATTACATTTAAATATTCTTTAATTCAGCAATCATTTTATTATAAAGATTCACTCTTAAATGTGTAAAATGTTATACATAAAGATTTTTTTATTACATTATTGTTTGTACTAGCAAAATATCAGAAAATCACCAGTGGGGGATTAATTTATTGAATTATGCTATATCCACACATATATTATGCAATTGTAACAGTGAGGAAACTTTATGTATGCTTGCAGAAAATTTTCAAGAAACATAATTCTCAAGCAGTTAGCAAAATAAATTGTGATATTTACTATAGCTAGCAAATATGGAAGAATTTTATATATTGATTTGAAGCTAGACTTTCTGAGTTTATCCTGATTCCACCATTTAACTGAGAGACCATGCACAAGATACTAAAATCTCCTGTGGCTTAATTTTCTCATCAGTAAAAAGCAGATAATAATAACACCAATATACTGAAGATTAGAGTCTTATCACAGTTTTCAGTCTATTATAAGAGCTATACAAATGAGCCTTACTACAATAAGTATTAATTCTTCTAATTATATAATATTTTGTTTTAATATTATATAACAACTCTGTAATATTTTGTTATAATGTAATAATATGTAAACAACATAACGAAGACTTGAAAAAAAAATAGTGGAACTCTTACTAGAACAAGAGGAGTATCAGGAAAAAATTGACCAAAGTCCACTACACAAGTCTTGTACACTCCTGTCTGATGCAAGCTACCTCCACAATATTTTACTCTGATCTGAAGGTAAGGGAGGTTGATTCAGTATCTTAAAACTATCATCCAACATAGACAACATTTATGGATTTTTCTAAGTACCTCATTCATAAAAAAATTAATCTTAGCAAAGTACTTTCAGGGTGGTTCCTAAACTTTTTAGAAGAAATCTTCCTTATAGACATTCAATTAAGCTTCTTAATCAATGACTGCCATCTTATCTACTACCCATTTATTCTGGATTATTTTATTCTCCTCTTCTGAGGCTTCTGGAAAGGTGATTCTCTAACCTTAAGTTCACTAAGCCTTTAAAGGTGGTTCAGGATGAATCATTCCTGTTCAATGAAAGACCAAGTTGTTATTTAGTCCCCAGTTCCCATTCTCTATTCAAACTAAACCTGCAAATAACCTCATCTGATTCTCCAAAGTATCATTTGATCCCTGATATTCAGACTTCCTCTCTACCCTTTATTCTTTTGTCCATTGTTAGGTAAAGTTATTCTGGGTTTTCATTTGTCCTTACTCACATTTATTTTGGCTATTATCTTCTCACTTAGGAAATAAGTTGGGCCCATTTTTGACTCATGCCTTAGGCTAGAACAATCTAGTCCATGGAAACAGTCTTTTATTGTAGATTGCACAAAAGATTGATTTATCACTTCAGACTGATTACACACCATGGTGCAGGCAATGGTCCTGTCATGGTAATATAGAAGTCTAGTTTCTTATGAGGTATACCAGAAAGTACTGAGGTGTAGATACAAGACTGTTTGCTCATTTGGGGGATATTAGATGTTGGAACTATTTCACAGTTAGTTTTATTCAATGAGGAAGTTTTAAATGGTTTATGAAGAAATTAAGTGAAAACTTGCCCACATATTGCAATTTTGAAAGAACAAGCAGCTAAGTTCACAGTCAACTGAACAAAAATGAGGATTTCAAAGCATCTGAGGACTTTCAAGACGTGAGTGCTGTCTTGGGATAAGTGAATCGATATTGGAGATGAATCTCATTTTAGCTCCTGCAAACCTGCTGGACCATTTCCTGAGATATTGTATAAAGCAATTGAAGATGGCATGGTATAATGTTGAGCAGTTATACTCAAGCACTCTCTATTACAAAGAATTTTAGAAAAGTAACAGATAAATTTTTTGTTCTGAGTATATATGGCATGATTCTCCTGGTTTGCTCTTCTACCAGTATCTCCAATGACTCCCATTAAAAAAAAAAAAAAAAAAAAGATTCTGGAATTTAGAAGTAGACTGTTTCCTTCCTAAAGTAAATGAAAATAAAGGGAGAAAGAAAGCATATATATATATATTTTTTTTTTTTCTCATTTCTAAATGAATGCTAACAGTAGATTTAAACATGGGTTTAAATTAAGGGGTATAGCACTCTAATATATATATATATACATATTTTTAAATACTAACATGTTTTTAAAGCATCTTCTTTGAAAATTCAAATTTAATTTTGTCTTTTAAATGTTACTTTGTGCCACCTGGAATAGCAGTTTTAGTAATCTATAAATGCAACCATAAAATCTTATCCTTTTCTGACTGATTTCAAACAGAGTGGACCACTTTGAAGAGTTCCTTTTAATATATTCTGATAACTTACAGGGCTGTATTTTAGTAGAGGGGGTCAAACAGCCCTTTCTATTGCTCAATTTGCCATGGACAAGTGCAGTATTAAAATTGTGGAATGGGCTTTTTTGGGTCACTGATTTAACTCAAAGGGGTATTAATTCTGGCACATTTAAATTCTTCACATGTAAATCTGAAGAGCAGGGTAGCTGGGTAGGGGGAGAGGGACCCTCAATCATTTTGTAACAGTAAGCATTTAAGTGACCAATTCACAGAACAGGTGTCAATGAAAAGTTCTTTAAAAAATAAACCTGAGAAGAAAGAAGGACAGAATGTTTGTAAAACTGAAGTCAAAATATACTAGAACTGCTGTTCAATGGCTCAGTGTAAAAGGAACCTAAGTCAAGGGCTACTGACTACAGTTCAGTCCAAATCCTGGTTGAGTTGGAGAGCTGAAGCTTTTGTTTTGCTCTCGTTATTGTTTTGGGTATGACGGGGAGTTTAATGATGTTGGCACAAGGCCTGAAATGCAATTTGCTATTTTTATTACTCTGTCAATATGGTGCATTAAGGTCCTCAATACTCCTCAACAAATGTAAAATAAAGAAAAAATACTCTTTTTTATATCAAACTCTGTAGAAAATGAAACAGAAATGTCTAATGTATATTTCTCAATACCATAGTCTAGATTAAAGCACTTGAGTTAGTCTAACATTAATTTAAAACTATGGTGAAAACCTAAACTGTGTAGAGATACATGGCTTCTCAGATTGCTTTCAGGGAGTCTTTTAAGACAAGGGCCCTTTTTTCCTGTTTACTTACTATAAGGTGTAAAACAGAAGCAGAAGACAAGGACTTGTTCTTATCTCAGAAAGCATTTGCTGCTTTGTTTCTGGCTGGAGACAGACAAAATCTAGTTAACTAACAAGCAGAGGTCAAAGGAAAATAAAACAAGATAAAATTGAAAAGGATAAAATAATTTACAATATTGACACCATCACTACTCCTGACTTCTTATCCCTAATTAAAGCACATTAAAAATACTAATACTCATTAAAGACCAAGATTTACCTGAGCCATTACATCACAAATCCCTTCAAGCTTAAAGCATGGCATTTTATGTAGAGATTTTGTTTCCTTTTTTAATCTTAGAAATTACCAAATTAAACCATGCAAGGTGATTTTCAAAATTGCTTGTAATTGAGGTAAATATGTGGCTTTTGCCCAAATTTTCCACATAATTACTTATTCTTCAGTTGGCTTTTCTCTAAAATCTCAGCATAACAATATTTTATGTCTTTTTTTTTTTTTTTTTTTTTGATGGTGGGGAGAAAAGGCCTTGAAGTTTTAGATCTTAATTGTAGTTTATCTCAGGTTTTGTTTAACTGGTGAGGTTTATCAGTGATTTAAATGCACAGTCCTTATGAATTAGAGTTACCAAAGCCAGTATTCTCATTAGATTATACTGTTTGCTACAGCAAACAATCTGAATTTTCCCTGTCAAAATTCAACTAATGCTCATTTCTTTATATGCTAACTATATCAATTAACTTTTGTTCATAGAAATTTCATGTGATTTCACTGTGTTCTATTTGACTATGTGCTTGTTTAGTTGTTAATTTTCATAACCTCAGTCTCTGTTTTTATAGTTGGAGTCAGTAGACTTTTAACATAAGGGGCCTGGCAGTAAATGTTTGATGCTTTGCAGATCATAGAGAATTTGATAAAAGCTTTCAACTTGGCTATTGTATGGCAAAAAAAGCCACAGAAGATCCTTAAATGAGTGAGTGTAAAAGTGGTCTAATAAAACTTTATTTACAAAATTAGGCAGCAGACTGAATTTGGCTTATAATTCTTAGTTTACTGAAATTTGCTTTGGCTTTTGTGAGTTCCAGGACAGGGACAAGTATTTTTATAACTAATTAACAAAACACAAAACATAGAATATATGGATCTTGTACTTTATTGATGTAATTGTTGATATATATTTTATATAAATGCTCTTATTCCATGTAAAACAAATTGAATGAATTTCAAGCATTATTATGGATATTAACTGTAAACATAATCTGTAAAAAGAATAATATTCTATTTTATACTCCAGTAAATTTTTCCAAATTTAATTGATTATGTTTTTATTTAGAAAATTGGATATTTGAGACTGTTATATACACATCAATATCTGGTTCTTCTCCATTTTTAGGTATCAGGGAGCTTACAATTTTTCATCCTTATGAAGTTAGGCAAAACCACATTCCAACCTCTAGTTAACGAAATGTATATACTATCAGTGGGAATAATAATATTTCCTGAAAAGGGAAGATATAAGCATCTGAATGCAGAGTTCCAAAGAATAGCAAGGAGAGATAAGAAAGCCTTCCTCAGCGATTAACACAAAGAAATAGAGGAAAACAACAAAATGGGAAAGACTAGAGATCTCTTAAAGAAAATTAGAGATACCAAGGGAACATTTCATGCAAAGAAGGGCTTGATAAGGGACAGAAGTGGTATGGACCTAAGAGAAGCAGAAGGTATTAAGAACAGGTGGCAAGAATACACAGAAGAACTACATTAAAAAGATCTTCATGACCTGGATAATCATGATGGTGTGATCACTCACCTAGAGCCAGACATCCTGGAATGTGAAGTCAAGTGGGCCTTAGAAAATATCACTAGGAACAAAGCTAGTGGAGGTGATGGAATTCCAGCAGAGCTATTTCAAATCCTGAAAGATGATGCTGTGAAAGTGCTACACTCAATATGCCATCCAATTTGGAAAACTCAGCAGTGGCCACAGGACTGGAAAAGGTCAGTTTTCGTTTCAATCCCAAAGAAAGGCAATGCCAAATAATGCTTAAACTACCGCATAATTGCACTTATCTCACACACTAGTAAAGTAATGCTCAAAATTCTCCAAGCCAGTCTTCAACAATACGTGAACCATCAACTTCCAGATGTTCAAGCTGGTTTTAGAAAAGGCAGAGGAACCAGAGATCAAATTGACAACATCTGCTGGATCATGGAAAAAGCAAGAGAGTTCCAGAAAAACATCTATTTCTGCTGTATTGACCATGCCAAAGCCTTTGACTGTGTGGATCACAATAAACTGTGGAAAATTCTGAAAGAAATGGGAATACAAGACCATCTGACCTGCCTCTTGAGAAACCTATATGCAGGTCAGGAAGCAACAGTTAGAACTGGACGTGGAACAACAGACTGGTTCCAAATAGGAAAAGGAGTACATCAAGGCTGTATATTGTCACCCTGCTTATTTAACTTCTATGCAGAGTACATCATGAGAAACGCTGGGCTGGAAGAAACATAAGCTGGAATCAAGATTGCCGGGTGAAATATCAGTAACTTCAGATATGCAGATGACACCACCCTTATGGCAGAAAGTGAAGAGGAACTAAAAAGCCTCTTGATGAGAGTGAAAGAGGAGAGTGAAAAAGTTGGCTTAAAGCTCAACATTCAGAAAACGAAGATCATGGCATCTGGTCCCATCGCTTCATGGGAAATAGATGGAGAAAGAGTGGAAACAGTGTCAGACTTTATATTTTGGGGCTCCACAATCACTGCAGATGGTGATTGCAGCCATGAAATTAAAAGATGCTTACTTCTTGGAAGGAAAGTTATAACTAACCTAGATAGCATATTCAAAAGCAGAGACATTACTTTGTCAACAAAGGTCCGTCTAGTCAAGACTATGGTTTTTCCAGTAGTCATGTATGGATGTGAGAGTTGGACTGTGAAGAAAGCTAAGCACCGAAGCATTGATGCTTTTGAACTGTGGTGTTGGAGAAGACTCTTGAGAGTCCCTTGGACTACAAGGAGATTCCAACCAGTCCATTCTAAAGGAGGTCGGTCTTGGGTGTTCTTTGGAAGGACTGATGCTAAAACTGAAACTCCAATACTTTGGCCACCTCATGCGAAGAGTTGACTCATTGGAAAAGACTCTGATGCATCACCAACTCGATGGACATGAGTTTGGTGGGACTCCGGAAGTTGGTGATGGACTGGGAGGCCTGGCGTGCTGCAATTCATGGGGTCTCAAAGAGTCAGACATAACTGAGCGACTGAACTGAACTGAACTGACATATATATACTGTTACATGCTAAATGCTATGTAAGCAAATAGCAAGTATTATCTCTTTACTCATTTCAACACCTAAAGAAACATATATGAAATTCCCAGGTAAAGTCTACTATACTATTTGAAAACTGCATTTGTCACTACTTGGTCTACGTTTAAATATTACTTATGATAATAATAAACATATGCAGGTTTGTGATACTATCTATGTTAGCTCTTTTCTGAGCCGTTTATGTATACAAATTATATATTCACAAAAAATTGTGATGTAAATACTACTATTAAATCAATTTTACTGAAGAAATAGTGAAAACATAAATTCCCCAAAGTCACATAATTGTTAAGTGGCAGGATCGTGTTTGACCAGAGCAGACTCACAGCAGTGCCTATACTTAAACCATTAAATCATATTCACTATCTTGTTACAGACTTCTTGTCATAGACATGGTAATTTACAACAAAATTTATTATTGTTGTTATTTAACTTTAAAATGTTAAAAATTAACTGTATTGATAATCAAAAACTTGAAATAAGTATAATATTGCTTATGTAGGCAGAATTTTCATTAAAATAATGTTGGAAATAAATGTTCAGCAGTAGAGGATTAGTTATATATAGCATGCTTTATTTCTAGGGTAAAATAATATAAAACTATGAAAAATGCTACAGTAGAAGAATATGGATATGGGAAAAGCATCCACCATTTATTGAAAAGTGGAAGAAATAGCTTACCAATTAATATATTGCTTCATGTTTATAAAAGATATACACTAGATGTGCTCTGGTAAGTGATTCACAATTCACTCACTGGGAGGAAAAATTTTACACAAGGTAAATACTTCTATGTTGCTGATTTGAGGCTACCTGTGGGAAATCTGGGAAGCTGCCTGTTCTGGGAAAAGAACATACATTTAGCTCTTGTAAGCCAGTATGAAATGGCTCTAGAACAGTACGCACTAAATGTAAGTGTAATAATTTCTGAGTGGTGGAATAATAGGTGTGTGAGTTCAGGTCCTCTAAAAGGAAGTTGCCAAGATGAGTTTAAAATATAACAGACTCAGTGAGGGGACAGTCTATGAAGGAAAAATTTGGGGGAGGGGCGCGGTACTGGAAAAGATAAGGTGAGAGTCTACAGACCCTGAAGTAAGCTTGAGAAGAGAGAGGGGAATTAAAGAATTGGGTAGAAGGAACCTAAGACCACAGATTGAGCATAGATATGGGAGTATATCTACTAGAACGAAAGGGAGCCTCCAACAAAAGTTGCTCTTCAGAAGAGATCTCTGTCCTGCAGGAATGTCAGTACTGGTACCCTGGCTATGTTCAACTTTTGGCTGGGAACAGCAAGGGGAAGGATGGATCTACTTGAAAGAATATGGTAGAAAATCCAATAGGGATTTGTAAGTGAGGCTCTCAGTCAATTTTGCTCCTATAAGCAATTTCTATTTCTTGAAAGTGGTCTAAGAGGCTTACTTCCATGGTCTCCACAATAGACGTATCCTTTTTCCTATTATCTTTTCATTATTTATGTTTGCCTTTTCTTTCTTGATTGTGATGGAGGAAAGTTTTCTAATTGTCAAAATTTCAAATTGTGTTTGGATTTCACCATTCATCCATCTCAGTTCAGTTCAGTCCAGTTGTGTCTGACTGTGACCCCACAGACTGCAGCACTCCAGGCTTCCCTATCCGTCACCAACTCCTGGAGCCTACTCAAACTCATGCCCATCGCCTCGGTGATGTCATCCAACTATCTCATCCTCTGTCATCCTCTTCTCCTCTTGCCTTCAATCTTTCCCAGCATCAGGGTCTTTTCCAATGAGTCAGTTCTTCCCATCAGGTGGCCAAAGTATTGGAATTTCAGCTTCAGCATCAGTCCTTCCAATGAATATTCAGGAATGATTTCCTTTAGGATTGACTGGTTGGATTTCCTTGCTCATCCATCTACTATTCATTTAATACTGGTCGTATATCATACACTGTACAATTTCTCCTCATAATGAACCATTACCTGCATCTTCAAAGTTTATAATGAACTTTTATAGATAATGTATTAATAGAAGGCAATATATTAATATAATGCAATGTATTAATATACTGTTATAATTGTTTTAATATATTTATATTTCCCTGGAATATTATTCCTCCCAATATTTACATTAAAAACCTGAAAATCTAAAAAAGCTGTGACATCTCTAGGGCCTCACAGCTAATAAAATGGAGCCAATATTCATACATAAGAAGTTGTATCTTAAATATCTTGTTTTCCCATGTTTTTAAAATAATGGTAAAGATCACAATGACTTCTGTTGCTTTCATATACATTATTGTGATTTTAGTTTGAGTCATGAGAGGCAGCAGCCTCATGTAATATTGACACTATGGCCTCTGCAGTCAGGCTGCCTGGATTTTAAGCTTTGGTCTATGATTTACTAACTGTGTGACTGTGAGCTAACTCACAAAATCTCTGCGGGCCATCTCATCACATCCTTTGCATAATGATGACGATAGTAACTACTTAACAGTATTGGCACAAGCAGCATTAGCTCTTGTAAAACATTTGTAAAGTGTTTTGAAGAATGCTTGACACATAACTGTATGCATGTGTAAAAATCATGTTAATAAAATCATTATCATATAATAGGTAAAAAATAACTAACGTTTTAGAAATATTAAGTAATACTTCCAAGGTGAAGGAAATGAATATGTTAATTATGGTTTAAAAAAGAAAGGCTCAGCAAATGCAACTGAGTGAGGTACAGTAAGCCAATGAGCCATGCAGCCTTGGCTAAGGGATGTTTCCCCTCTGGAACTTCATTTCCTCATCTACAACAGTGTGTCTGTACTAGACAGTTCCCAAGGTTCCTTCTAGCTCTATGGTTTTATGGTTTCTAAGAAATCAAATTAATATTATTAAACTCTGAGAAAAAAAGATTTAAGTTTGATTTTATTTCAGGGGAAAAAATCTAAATATTTAATATAATCCAAAAGATCAATATTATGAACATTGTATTCAATTATTATATTTCTAAAAATCACTGAGAGTGGAAAAGAAGGATAGCTCAAATTAGTATGAAAGATTTCATAATACAGGAGATAATTTAAATTTTTAAATTAAAATAATTTGTACCTGTATGTTCAGGAATTGTCTTCAACTACTTTTTAGTTGAAAGTTGTTGGAAAGTGTTGGAAATTATAGCACCTACAAGGGAACTTTAGCTAGGATAATTCTTGCTGAAAAGCTTTGAGAATTTTCTTTTTTCTCTTGCTGTACATTCAGGTGTCAAATCCAAAAACCTTGATTAACATAACAATACTGACCAAGAATTATAGTGAAAATACATTGCCATTTGATCTATAAATTTCTGGTATTATGTTAGTATATTAATAAATTAAATTATGTTCTGCTTAATTAGGTTAAATTGTTTAGGACATGTTATAGGAAAGACTACAGTTTTGAATTCATATCTTGATAATAAAAAAGTGATAACACATGAGTAACAAAGTTTAACAGCCTTTAAATGTGCCAGATATTATTAGTATTTGTATTCTGTCATTGAAATTTCTCAGGGGATCTCTGAAATAAACCCTATTTGTACCTTCATTTCCAAGAGGAGTTTACCAAGGAATCTGTGAAAACAAAGCAAAAGCTACTTTTTATTTATTTATTACTTCTCTATGCCTGTGAAACACTGGATGATGCAACAAAAGCAGGTACTTTCAGTGATCCTCTGCCCTGACTGAGACACATTGGCCAGAGTTCATCTGCATCTCTGTGCCTGGGACATTTTCTGGGCCAGAGTCAACTCAGAGAGAAAGAAATTGCTTGGGAATTAACCTCCCTCATTACTACACATACTTACACACACACTATGTGTGTGTGTGTTAAGGCACTTCAGTCGTGTCTGACTCTTTGCAACCTTATGGAATGTTGCCCAATGGGCTCCTCTGTCCATGGGGATTCTCCAGGTGAGAATACTGGAGTGGTTGCCATGGGTTGCCATGCCATCCTCCAGGGAATCTTCCCCACCCATGGATTGGACTCATTTCTCCTGTGACTCCTGCATTGCACATGGATTCTTTACCACTGAACCACCTAGGAAGCCCACCCCACACACACTATAACATGCCTCAAATAACATCCCAGGTCTTCCCCCTTCAGAGGGAAAAACTAAGAGGATTCCTGTTCAGAACAGCTGGATTAACCTCCAAGGAGACAGGGATCAAGATCATCCCCATGGAAAAGAAATGCAAAAAAGCAAAATGGCTGTCTGGGGAGGGCTTACAAATAGCTGTGAAAAGAATAGAGGTGAAAAGCAAAGGAGAAAAGGAAAGATATAAGTATCTGAATGCAGAGTTCCAAAGAAGAGCAAGAAGAAATAAAAAAGCCTTCTTCAGTGATCAATGCAAAGAAATAGAGGAAAAGAACAGAATGGGAAAGACTAGAGATCTCTTCAAGAAAATTAGAGATACCAAGGGAACATTTCATGCAAAGATGGGCTCGATAAAGGACAGAAATAGTATGGACCTAACAGAAGCAGAAAATATTAAGAAGAGGTGGCAAGAATACACGGAAGAACGTACAAAAAAGATCTTCATGACCTGGATAATCATGATGGTATGATCACTCACCTAGAGCCAGACATCCTGGAATGTGAAGTCAAGTGGGCCTTAGAAAGCATCACTACAAGCAAAGCTAGTGGAGGTGATGGAATTCCAGCGGAGCTATTTCAAATCCTGAAAGATGATGCTGTGAAAGTGCTGCACTCAATATGCCATCCAATTTGGAAAACTCAGCAGTGGCCACAGGACTGGAAAAGGTCAGTTTTTATTTCAATCCCAAAGAAAGGCAATGCCAAAGAATGTTCAAACTACTGCACAATTGCACTCATCTCACACACTAGTAGAGTAATGCTCAAAATTCTCCAAGCCAGACTTCAGCAATACCTGAACTGTGAACTTCCTGATGTTCAAGCTGGTTTTAGAAAAGGCAGAGGAACCAGAGATCAAATTGCCAACAACTGCTAGATCATGGAAAAAGCAAGAGAGTTCCAGAAAAACATCTATTTCTGCTTTATTGACTATGCCAAAGCCTTTAACTGTGTGGATCAATAAACTGTGGAAAATTCTGAAAGAGATAGGAATACCAGACCACCTGACCTGCCTCTTGAGAAACCTATATGCAGGTCAGGAAGCAACAGTTAGAACTGGACATGGAACAACAGACTAGTTCCAAATAGGAAAAGGAGTACATCAAGGCTGTCACTCTGCTTATTTAACTTCTATGCAGAGTACATCATGAGAAAGGCTGGACAGGAAGAAACACAAGCTGGAATCAAGATTGCTGGGAGAAATATCAATAACCTCAGATATGCAGATGACACCACCCTTATGGAAGAAAGTGAAGAGGAACTAAAAAACCTCTTGATGAAAGTGAAAGAGGAGAGTGAAAAAGTTGGCTTAAAGCTCAACATTCAGAAAACGAAGATCATGGCATCCGGTCCCATCACTTCATGAGAAATAGATGGGGAAACAGTGGAAACAGTGTCAAACCTTATTTTGTGGGGCTCCAAAATCACTTCAGATGGTGACTGCAGCCATGAAATTAAAAGACACTTACTTCTTGGAAGAAAAGTTATGACCAACCTAGATAGTATATTCAAAAGCAGAGACATTACTTTGCCGACTAAGGTCCGTCTAGTCAAGGCTATGGTTTTTCCAGTGGTCACGTATGGATGTGAGAGTTGGACTGTGAAGAAGGCTGAGTGCCGAAGAATTGATGCTTTTGAACGGTGGTGTTCGAGAACACTCTTGAGAGTCCCTTGGACTGCAAGGAGATCCCAACCAGTCCATTCTGAAGGAGGTCAGCCCTGGGATTTCTTTGGAGGGAATGATGCTAAAGCTGAAACTCCAGTACTTTGGCCACCTCATGCGAAGAGTTGACTCATTGGAAAAGACTCTGATGCTGGGAGGGATTGGAGGCAGGAGGAGAAGGGGACGACAGAGGATGAGATGGCTGGATGGCATCACTGACTCAATGGGTGTGAGTCTGAGTGAACTCCGGGAGTTGTTGATGGACAGGGAGGCCTGGCGTGCCGCGATTCATTGGGTCGCAAATAGTCGGACATGACTGAGCGACTGAACTGCACCCTCAGTATTCGTTTCTAGATAAAACAAACTTATTAGGCTATTTTTTCGTCTCTGTCTCACTTCATTTACCCCCTTGTTGTTTGTATCGAGCTTCCTGCAATTACACCCTAATAAATTTCTCGTGTTAGAACTCTTGTTTCAGAGTGTGCTCCTGGTATAATAGAATCTAAGCCAAGACATCATATTATTCAATTCTTATAATAACTCTGCAGAATAGATATTATTTTACAAATAGGCAATAAGGCTTAAGGATGTTAAATGATTATATTCAAGTTCATACATCTGTTAGAAGCCAAATTCTAGTTATATCTTTCCTGTAGTTTGTAGAATCTAAGCTCAGAAACACTATCCTACCTGTCCACTTTTCAAATAAATGCTTTGAAGCTGTTACATGAAATAGGACAAATGCATCATCATGATTATATAAAAACCATTTATAACACAGCTTAGATATATTGTGCTAACTTCAAAACAAATTTGATAATCCATAGAATAAAAATCTCTTTGTTGAATCTAATTGTGACTATTAATTACAGTTATCAAATAATCAGTGTTTTTCATAGAAAAATACACACATTCTCACTTGCTAGCAAAAATCTCAGGCAACAGAGATATTTTTTCTGAAATAGAAGACTGGTAGATCTCTCATCAAATTAGGCCACTTATAAAACTGAAAATTATTAACTTTTTCTTTAAAATGGAATCTATTTGAAGTCAAAGAATCTTAAGTTCCAAAGGAAAACAGTATGGAGATTATTTTGAAAAACTAGAAATAAAATTACCTATGACCCAGTAATCCCATTACTGGGCATATACCTTGAGAAAACCATAATTCAAAAAGACACATGTACCCCAATTTTCATTGAAGTACTATTTACAACAGCCAGAACATGGAAGCAGCCTAGATGTCCATTGACAGATAAATGTATAAAGAAGCTTTGTACATATATACAATGGAATATTACTCAGCCATAAAAAGAAACAAATTTGAGTCAGTTGTAGTCAGGTGGATGAACCTAGAGTCTGCTCTACAGAGTGAAGTAAGTCAGAAAGAGAAAAGACACATATGATATATTAACATATATATATATGAAATCTAGAAAAATAGTACTGATGAACCTATTTGTAGGGCAGGAATAGAGACTCAGGCATGGAGAAGGGACTTGTGGACACAGAGGGGGAAGAAGAGGGTGAGACAAATTTAGAAAGTAGCATTGACATGCATACACTACCTTATATAAAATAGATAGCTAGTGGGGAGCAGTTGTGTAACACAGGGAGCTCAATTTGGTGCTTTGTGATAACCTAGAGGGTTGGAGGAGAAGGCAAAGGCACCCCACTGCAGTACTCTTGCCTGGAAAATCTCGTGGATGGAGGAGCCTGGTAGGCTGCAGTCCATGGGGTCGCGAAGAGTCGGGCACGACTGAGCAACTTCACTTTCACTTTCACTTTCATGCGTCGGAGAAGGAAATGGCAACCCACTCCAGTGTTCTTGCCCAGAGAATCCCAATGACGGGGGAGCCTGGTGGGCTGCCTTCTATGGGTTGCACAGGGTCAGACACGACTGAAGCGACTTAGCAGCAGCAGCAGCAGACGGTTGGAATCAGGAGGTTGGTGGGAAGGAGGCTCAAGGGGAAGGAGATATATGTATACTTGTACCTAATGCATGTTGTTGTAGAGAAGAAACCAGCAAAACAATTGTAAAGCAATTATCCTCCAATTAGAAAAAAAAAAAAAAGGAAAGCAGCCATGAAGAGACAGTCAAACTGTTAAGTGGTTGGTGCAGTCCATCAGGCCTCAGTGTTGCCAGGAGTTGGCCTCTCCTCACAGCTAGCCTGGCCTTACAAACAATTTCTCAGAACTCCAATGTTGGAGAAAAGCCATTTTGTAAACATGATGGATAAAGACAAAATAAAGCTATTCTAAAATCAAATATGAGAATAAAAAGAAAGAAAATATTAAACCAGAAAAAAATATAGAATTGTTGACATCACTTTTCAGTATTTTCACTATGATTAGGCTAAGAATTTTGAAGAATAGCTCATCTTTTTCCTCCTTCTCAATTCACTAAGTGCCTTAAAAACAATAAACAACAGGTATTTACTCTTGAATACGTGATCCCATGTTCACTTTCTACCAAACTTAAGTTTGGAAAAAAAATTTAAAAAGTATAACTCATTGAGTGAACCCCAAATTTGAGAATTTCAGTCCCCAAATTCACAAGCAAGTCCCTTGAACTACACTGTGTTATTTAAAGTAGACACATTGATTTTTGAATGGGTTTTATTTCAAAGTATCTATGATGACTTGTACTATTTCTAATTTTCGTTGTTGTTGCCAATTTTACTGAGTGAATTATATGAAAATTCAAGCAATGTGACTGGGAAACATTAAAGAAGGTTGTGAACATATTGATTCTACATGTTTAGACTGATTAGATGACTTTGATAGCAAAAATTTTCTGAAAGTTTCGAAGTTTCACTGAAAGCTTTTGCCAGGTCTCCAATTTCTTTAAACTACATTTTCTTTGTTCAGCTTTTTTTTCAGTTCCTTCTTAAATTATCCTTTACAAATATACTTTTAAATAATAATAGCAAAAGCATATAGCACTCATTATATTCATGGCACCTATTAAAGCATTTTATTAATCATTTATTATCTTTGCACCATCTTATTTTTACAGTAATAGTATTATGCACATTTTACAAATGAATAAATTGAAGTAAAAATTGAGAAAAAAAAAAGCAGCCTATAACAACCAGCAAATTATGATTATCTTCTTTAGATTTTGGTGTGTTAGAAGTTGGCTTAGAAGAGAAAGTAAAAAATGAAGAAAGAAAATAACATAAGTTAGAAAAGACCCTAATACTGGGAAAGATTGAGAGTAGGAGGAGAAGAGGGTGACAGAGAATGAGACGGTTGGATGACATTACTGACTCAATGAATATGAGTTTGAGCAGACTCTGGGAGATAGTGAAGCACGTGGAAGCCTGGCAG
The DNA here is from genome assembly GCF_023091745.1 of Budorcas taxicolor. Classification (NCBI taxonomy): domain Eukaryota; kingdom Metazoa; phylum Chordata; class Mammalia; order Artiodactyla; family Bovidae; genus Budorcas; species Budorcas taxicolor. Next base: position 45,253,872 of record NC_068921.1, read on the forward strand.
GCTATATGGTCCATATTGTTCTCTTACTCTAATGCTCTAAACTTATTCATAGCTGAAGACTCAAAATGGACCCTCTTGCACTTTCTCTGTAGCTATCTCCTCTTTGTTATTTTTTCTTGTGAACTGTAACCTCTTTATCCTTAAGGCCTCCCATCTCTAATTGCTATACTCAGGGAGATCATTATGCTCTGCTTATTTTCCCATCCCTTAGTTGTGGTTTAGAAATTTCCCCAGGAAATCAACGGGGGCATGTAGACTCACAGTGTTTGCTTTCTTCTCTCAGAGATCACTGCTTTGCACTGCCAGTTTTTCCATGTTTGAAGAGCATAGCACTATATGTTTTGTCATGTTTTTCAGTCACATAAGAAGTAGGATAAATGTGGTCTCTTACTCTGCCTGAGATGCAGGAGACCCAAGTTTGATCCCTGGTTTGGGAAGGTCCCCTGGAAGAAAGTATGGAAACCCACTCCAGTATTTTTGTCTGGAAAATCCCCATGGACAGAAGAGCCTGGCAGGCTACACAATCCATAGGGTCACAAAGAATCAGACATGACTGTAATGACTTAGAGCACCTGCAACCTTAATCAGAAGTCTCTTTTTATTTTATTTTTAGGAAAGTGATAATAAAAACTGAACAATAGGCCTACACTTAGGGAAACTGGATTGGATTCATAATTTTGATGAGTTTTTCTGAAGATGAACACATGCATTTTAGAAATAATACTTCTAATTATAAATAAATGTTACTCAGTTAGTTGTTAAATGTCTTCTATATAATTAATTTGACTATAGATATGTCTCTTACCAAAATTTTAGCATGTGTTTTTATTCTCCAATGATACTTGAGTTTTGCATGCATAGTAAGAGATCAGCCTACAAATCTACACATAGGAAAGGCAAATTTGACTGTTTTATTAAACATACAAATTTGTTTCCTCTAGGTCAAAACTTATATACTTATTACTAAAAATAATATGTAAGCAAAACATATGTTTTCTTTTTAAGTTGGTAATGTTATAGAGCTGTAAAACATATTACTGATAATGAAGTAGTAGGAACAAATATGGAGGCAGCATCTGTGAGAAAGAACTCCCATTCTGTCCTTCTGAGTCTAAAAATCTATGTCACTGATCCATGATCTGTGGCTAGTGGATACAGAGGACACTGGAGAGAGGGTTGTAATGGCAGAATGAGAGGATGACTATAACAAAAGCATATAAAAGCTTCAAAGTAAGTGAATGAATATAAGGCAGTACTTCCATTAGTTATCTATTTTATACATGGTAAACAAAAGAAAAAAAGAGCAGTATTCCATACTTGCAGGTTCTCAGTTTTCTTATTTCTTAATGCAGATACTGTTAAGAGAGAATATTTAGTCAGTGTTTACTCTGTGAAAATACCATTGTATATGATATCAGATATTTATAAGATTTCTACTTTGTAGCTGCTAAGATTATCTCTGTTTCAGAGGTGCAGAAACAGAGGTACAAAGGAATAATCTTAATTCCAGAAAGAATACGAAACAGCTTTTAGTGGCAGATACAAGACTATGCCTTCTAATTTCTACTTAATAATCTAATCAAATAGAAGTAAGAACAATGTCTTCTTTCTTCTTTGACCAATAGATTACCTTCAGGCTTAAGCAAAGAGGCATACATTTTAACCAGGAAACAAATTGTATCATGTTATACAGGAATGAGTTTAAAGGATATAAAGTGGGAAAAAGAGAACTAGCTATGGGTCAAAATATCTGGATATGAATCTTTCTTATGCTGCTAATTCATTCACCAAATATTCAATGAGAGCTCAATTCTGTCAGGCCTTCTTACAGTTAAACAGAAAATATACAGCTATGAATGCTTGTGATCTTTCTATTTAAATCTCTATCTCTATCTATCTATGTATAAGTTCAGTTCAGTCGCTCAGTCATGTCCAACTCATTGCGACCCCATGAACCGCAGCATGCCAGGCCTCCCTGTCCATCACCAACTCCCAGAGTCTACCCAAACTCATGTCCATTGAGTCAGTGATGCCATCCAACCATCTCATCCTCTGTCGTCCCCTTCTCCTCCTGCCTTCAATCTTTCCCAGCATCAACGTCTTTTCAAATGTGTCAGCTCTTCGCATCAGGTGACCAAAGTATTGGAGTCTCAGCTTCACTATCTCTGTATACTTACAGCTATATATGTCTATGTCTATATCTATAGATAGATATATAAAACCAACAATATATCTACATAACTATAGCAATATATATGTCAATTATATGTCAGTTATTTTGATGCCAAGTTAATTCAAAGTGCTTATTAATCTTTTCCTTAATTCAGTTTAATAGCAAAAATACTGTCCTTTGTGGATTAGCATATTTTATTATCTTCTTCAGATAACTAATGGTTGGACATTTAATTTTACTTCATGATGAGGACTGATTGTTTCATAATGTCAATTGTGAAATTTAGCCAAAAAGCATCCTCTTAATAATTTCCATGGACAGACATTATTGTCCTACATCCTTTAACTGAAATTTGCTCTGGAAAAGTATAGAATAAATCCTACCACATCCTATAGAATGTAGGACTGTAGAAATTTAGCTCTGCATTAATTATAAAACAACGGCAGCTTGTCAACACACTTTAAAAAACAGCATGAAGAGCAATTATTTAGTAGTAATTTTGGATTTATTTTGTCTTTGGGGAGAACATATTTTAAAAATAATGGAAAGCCTATCTCAAGTGATATTATTTCACTAGTTTTTCTCATAGGTGTAATTTAATGTGCATTATAATATCCTGATTTTTCTTGGAGCCACTTCATATTGGAATATATCAATACTGTCACATACTAGGTCACTGCAAGCTGAATAAAGTTTCTAAATCTGTTAGTTATCGTGTCAGCAGTTCTTAGAAAACAGATCCAAAAGAGCAGATGGCTGAGAATTCTGAGAATTTAGATTCTCTATACTTAAACTAGTACTAAAGATGTCTTTACTAATCCACAGACCTAACTGAATTTTTGATTCTGCTCCACAGAATATTTCTGTATATTGCTTGATTATTTTTCAGACTTGCAGGTTCAAGGTAATCTGATTCTTAACTACTGCATATTAATCTGTCATGACACATAGCTTATTAAATGTTTTATAAATTGATTTACAAGGAAACATTTTTATTGACACAGAGTTAAATCTTTTTTTATGTGCTAGATTCCCTAGGAAAAAGGAAAACACATATAACTGCATTTAAATCAGTAAAGAATCATAATTTTAGATAAAATGTATCTGTACAATAATCATATTCAATTAATAGAATCAGATTTGACCTCTAGCTAAGAAGTGAAAGGTTACATTATAACTCTATAACTACCAATATTCACTCCTAGCCTTTATTATTTCAGTTGTATTTAATATTGTTCTAAATAGAGTTATCAATAATTTCTGAAATTAGATACTAGAGAAAAAGAATTTCAATTAGATTTGCAATGTGCATATATATATGATATTTATCAGTATATTGTGATAGATTTTATTGTGTATGTTGAAAGAAGAAAGTTCATTCATGAATCTTTCCACCACAAAAATACTAATAAAGATTGATTAATATATGTGATAAAAATATTGTTCAGTATTAGAAATCAGTTAAAGAAACAGCAGGGAGATTGTTTATTTTTACATAACGATGAATAAAACTATAAGAGAATTATGAGAACATTTAAAATGTGTTACATATTTTTGAATTTATGCAAGGTCAAATAGTTCTTGAAAATGAGAACATATGAAAGATATCTGCTCATTCCTGTTAATAAACATTTATAAACGACTCAAGTATAGGACACTAAGCTCTAAATAAATTTGAAAATATACTTCTGACTAGGTTTTCCCATTTTAGACAAATAAGTACAAATGTGCACTTGCACAGACACACATGCACACATACACATTTCTGGTCTTAATAATCATACTTAAAGTTCTTAATACTGAAGCAGTACCCATCAAAGTGACCCAAATTAAGTAACTGGAACTTCTAGGAAAGTGGAAAGTGTCATAATTTCTATAATATTTAACAAATTAACATAAGAAATGGTAAATGACACAACTGATGTAAAATACAGTAAATCCCACAGTCTCTGAAATGCAAATAAATAAATCAAAATAGAATTTTGAATTCAGAATTCACCTTTTGATAAATGGATGACACCTACATATGAACACTGATTGTTTAAGATCACTGTACATATATTATGAACAAATACACATAGCAATGTTATTTTGAGTTGGATATTACTCATAACTTACAAGTAAAGAAACAAAAGTTCAGTGAATTAACTGGCCCTAGTCACATAGTAAGTGACAAAATGAAAGCTTTCATCTCACTTTTCTGATTTCAAAGTTCAGACTCTTTCCACCACTACTTTGCATTGCCAGAAATAAATATCTACTGGCAGGGTATAGTTGAAATAATTATACAGAAATAATACTTTATTTAAATACAGGTGGTTTCTCCACACCTACAATTCTCTGTCACCAGATAAGTGTCTTATAATTCAAGTAAGTCCTAACTCTATCTATCTAGAGGTAGCATTAGATTCTACAAGTTAAGGCCTCAGTACTTTGACCCCAGCCCCACCACCCTCAGCCCTACTTCAGAAGTCCAGATTGCCACTTGTGCTTCTGATCAATCTGCTATAGATCATAGGTTCCAATAGTTCCCTCTTCAGGTTTGATTAATTTGTTGGGGCAGCTCACAGAATTCAGAAAAAACAAAAATGAAAACATTTTACTTACGACATCAGGAGTTTATTATAAAAGGGTATAACTCAGGAATAGCTAGATGGAAAATAGGAATGGGGTAAGGCATGAGGAAGAGGCAAAGAGGTTCTGGTCTGTCAAAGAGAAATGGGCTTGAACCTGGGCTCTGTCCATTATGACTTGGGTAAGCTTGAACAGATTATTATATCTATTATAGACTGTTATTTGGTCTATAAAGCAGAAGAGGTAACAATAACCATTTCCTAAGACTGTTACAAAGATAAATTACAATATTGCAAGGCACATCTAAGCAGAATAAACACTGAAAAATGTCAACAGGTATTGTTTAAATTCTGTCAAACTAATTAAATTGAGAATGTTATAAATTTGAACTATGAAGAACTGTCTGGTCACGTCCATGAAAGCTGTCTCTATGTGACAAAATGCCTTTGATTGAAGATAGCTGCCACAAATAATTGGGACACTAAGTGAAACAAAGCTTACAAATTAACTTTTTTGTATCATTGAGGGAATATCTTCAAAAAAACTCTAATATGACTTCAGTAAGATCATTGAATATGTTGGTGCAAAAGATATAGATTTCAAGTACGCTGTCTTGGGTATCTCTTTGTGAGATACACCAAATGAGTTTTCAGGTATTGATTGGTTATTTAATGCTTAGCTTCTCTTCTAAGCAAATATTTTATTATTAAAAAAACTCAAAGTATGAAACTCCAATACTTTGGCCACCTCATGCAAAGAGTTGACTCATTGGAAAAGACTCTGATGCTGGGAGGGTTTGGGGACAGGAGGAGAAGGGGATGACAGAGGATGAGATGGCTGGATGGCATCAGCCACTCGATGGACATGAGTTTGAGTGAACTCCGGGAGTTGGTGATGGACAGGGAGGCCTGGCGTGCTGTGATTCTTTGGATCATAAAGAGTCGCACACGACTGAGCGACTGAACTGAACTGAACTGAAGTATGAAATAACCTAACAGAGATACATATTGTTGTTGTTTTAGTTGATAAGTTGTGTCCAACTCTTTGAGACCCCCGTGGACTGTGGCCAACCAGACCCTTCTGTCCATGGGATTTCCCAGTGGAAAATTAGAGTGGGTTGCCATTTATTTCTCTAGGGGATCTTCCTGACCCAGGGATTGAACCCACATTCCCTACATTGACCAGTGAATTCTTTGTCACTGAGCCACCAGGGAAGTGTAAGTATAGATACATATACTCTTGAACAAATCTGAACATGAACAAACAGTATACTATCACATGTTTCATTTTATCTCTTTCTTTGTCCACCTTCTGGCCCCTCATCCATTTCATTCAATTGGATTCTGGCAAAATTCTGTGGAATCTGAGTCACCAGGGATGCCCATAGAAGGAGTACTCAACTAAACTGTTTCTAAAAAATGTGTTCTCAAGAGAAACTTCCAAAAAACTTAAGACTCTTGTTAAAATACAGATTAATGGACTCGATGACAAGGCACCTGAGTTAGAATAGCCTAGGTTACATTTTCCAGCAAGGTCCTTTGGTGTTTCTTAAGTATCTTTAAATGAAAAGATTTCTGATATTCTGACTCTTTATGAGCTTGACTCTTCACAAAATAATGTTCTGTTGAGCAAATCCTTAATGTTGAGAACAATGAATATATAATATTTTCCTTAAGAATTTTCCTGTTTTCTGAATGCACATCCTCAAAATTTCTGACTAATGAACTTAAAATAACTGTGACTACATGGAAATAATTTCAAGTGTGTAATTTGCAGCAGTATATGGATTCAAATTTATCTTAAGTTTTATCTGCAAACACCAGCTGCTTAAGAATTTTTCAGTGAACAACTATTTTCTAATGTAGACTTTGTCTTCTACACCAAAGGCCAAATGTAGTGAAACCTACTGATTCATTATAGCTCTGAAATTCATTAATTTATAACATTATTTTTACAAACTTTACACAGCATTTTGATGTACCAGGCACTGTTTAATGAACTATTCAAATATCAAGTCATGTAATCATTATTACAGCCAAGAGTTAGGTGCTATTATGATCTGCTATACAGGTGAGGAAACTGAGGTGCAGAGAGATGATGTAATTACTAACTAACAAGTAGCCTAAAGTGATAAAATCAGAATTCTAACCCAGGCAAGTCAGGTTCAGAGTCTAAACTCTTAACCCACGCACTGTTGCCTCTGACACAAGATTGACACATTTCTTTGAGGTCAAAAGTTGGAAGGTTTGATTTTATTGGGCTTTTTGCCTAATTCTTTCTATAGTGAGTGAGAAGCTAATTTTTTAAAAAGTCTGTTTGAAAAAGTCTTATTAGAAATACATCCTTTTTGGCAAGCTTCTCTATAGTAATGTCTTATTTTATTTGGCAGGATTTGCAATTCAAAATTATTTCACCAAACATTAATATTCCAATTTAGTACAATGAAGCCTGACTTTTATTTTTCTCTTGTAAAATCAGTCACTAAACAAAAAGGAATTGCACGGGGTTCTGCTATGTGTTTGACTTCACTATTTCTATTACAGAAGCTCTTCATCACTATGGACTTGAATGTTAGGGAAAAAATTAATATGGTTTATAGCAGTAATCCTCTTAAATGCTTGAGACTTTGCCAGGTTTCAACTAACAAGCCAGGTTATTAACGGCTGCAGTCCTACAACACTCAGGGATTATTGTCTAGGTCTGCTGACGAGGCATTGCTAGTGACCAGTTTGTAAAATGCAATCTGTTATTTTATTTCACAACCTGATCAATGATTAAAACTGCTTGAAGTACAAAAACCTGCCTTCCCAACCAGCTGATGATTTTTGCAATACATAGAATTGAATGGCTCTTTTTATGTGTGATTAAAGGTTCTGATTATTACCTGTGTAAGTTATCTGGCAGCTTCTTTTTTTGGCTTTTGGTTTGATCAAGTAAACTTGAAAAGAACATCAAGATTTAGAAAAAATTAACATTAACTTTAACTAAAAAAATGACAGCTCTGTCAGAAGACTGTCTCCCCTCACCTGATTCTTAATATGGAGTTCCTGACAAGTATACAGATTTGCCTTAATTATTTATTCATTTCATTGAAACCATCTTCATCTGCTTTAAATTTCTAATAAGTCTATTTAAATAAAGAGAATCCTATTTGAATGTTGATTTTTATCCTTTAAAAATCATGTAGGTGTCGTATTTATACAGAAGTGGTATGAAGCAATGGTAGTGGTTATATCAGTAAATGGCCAGAATAAACATGCTAATTTCATTAGGTAATGACATATTAGTATTTCAAACCAACTAAGTGTAAAATAGCTACAGATATTAATGGGTTACATGACATAACCCATATTGTTGTTAGAAAATATGGAAAATGTAATCTATAAAGAAGAAAGAAAGGAAAAAATCCCTATTTGCTCACCTTCATGAACTGAACAAGTTAAGTCAAATAGCACACTTTCCTTTGACACAGTAAATAGGACAATTGTCCTGTTCCCTGTGCCTAAGGACTGGTGACAGGTTTTGACATGATTTTGTTTTGTTTAGCTTGGTTTGGTTGGGTTGATTTTACTGGCTCATTAAAAACCCAATAGCTCTTATTTAAAGAACTGCCTATTTTTTCCCCTCTTCATAGAAGTCTAGATCATGTCTTTGCAAATTTGCTTCTCATAATTATCCAAATTTAGTATGAATTTGCCAATTGTTCCCTACCCCTGACAAAGGTCACTCTTTCCTAAAGTATATATATTATAAAACTGAAGTCCTTGGATTTAAATACAGGACAATCATTTGAAGGGCAAGTGAAAAAAAACTCTGGGGATGGTAGACATTTATTTCCAATTTACTTCTAAGGATATTTTCCTCTGTCATTTAAATAACCATGGGACAGATGCAGGTAGGAAGCGTCTTCCTCTCCCGCTTATGGACAGACACAGGTTTAAACACAATAGACTTGTCTTACTAATTGAGGAATGAAAGTTATGACAAAGTGTTTGAAGAGAAAGAAGCTAGGAGCTAGGTAGTTACTCCTACCTGGATTTTTCATGCATTAATCTTGGTGAGAATACTAGAGTCTTCTGTCTGACAGGCCCCCAAATTCTATTTTCATGAGAAAAGCTATAGAGAATTTTTTCTTCTTTTTGCCCCATATGTTTGGAAATTCTGCCATCTATTTAATTATTTAGATTCCTGAAAATGGAATTGGAAATTTGAAATAAACTTTCATCTGAATTTTAAGGTATTTTTATTTCAAATTTCTTAGATACTGTTGAGTAATCCAATACCATTCTAAAATTTTATAAAATCAATAAAATAAAATAGATGCTTTCACCCTTCTCTGGAATCTCTTATATGCTTATCTCTAAGCATGGTATGTCTTGCTGTGTTTTGTCCCCTACCCATGTTGGTGGGAACTCATTCATCCTTTGCATTCCACAAATGTAAAAACGTTTTGTAAGAATTAAATCTCAAGAGAGTAGATGATAGTTCTCAGAAGTATTAATTTTTGCCAGTGCTCCAATTTAACTCTCTCCTAGTGATTAAATTGTAATCATATAGTAGGAAATGCTGACCACTGATCCAGGGCAACAAGGTTAAGTTTCAGAGGTCTTTTAATATGCAAATTTTCCTAAGAAAGTTTTTATTAATAATTTACATGTCAGTGTAAAAAAGTATCATATATGTCTTTTAAAGTACTTTTGGATAAGGAAATGAATACAAAACTAAATTGAAGTGAGATGTTTCTACAAAAAGTTGACAAATATATTATTTAAAGGTAACCTATAGGGAATGCAGAGTCTTTTACTGTTAATGTTTAGCCTAAAGTAAGAATTTGCCTTCTAAAAATCATCATTATATTTATGAATTGGTAATAATAGTATAATTTTCTATACATATAACTATTGGCCCAAACTGATATTTTATGAAACTATTTCTGATTAATATAATGCTTTTATTTCTTTTATTCAAAAGAAGTCTAATTCTGCATGTAGTTTCAAGTGTTGTGGCTAATAGTACATACCTAATTGTATGTTAATTCAAATGTTATTTACCTACGAAGAAAATATATTTATTTAGATCTTTGTATTGATGAGTTAAAAGGGAAGGAGTTGGATCTGAATGTCCAATTCTTACTTGCCAAATATATTGATATTTTCCAAGTCTGTGCAATTGTACATAGTGTCTTCTCCATCAGAAAAAAATAACATGTATAAAGATGAAACAACCAACACAAGAATGTATTCGTTCATTATTCATATGGAAAACTTGAAAAGTGTAGAATGTCAGTTGTCTCTATACTGCCATTATGTAGAAATATAAATACAGGAATAAATTATCTTTCATTTTCTATAATTAATCACACATATAGATATAGATATATCAATATATAAAATCACATGCATCTCCTAAACTCTATTAAAACAATATAAAAATAATTGGTCTCTTTTTGCACCTTCCTTTGGAAATGCTCAAGGGATTTTTCACATCAATTAACTCATTTGTTTACCCAACATTCCTATGAGGTGGAAGTAGTTATCATATTGTGACATCTTTTTCAGAGGTAGTGTATTTTGAAGTTTCTCTTTCAGCTACAGTGTGGCTCATTCAATGACAGAAGGCAAATTTAGGGGAAATTGTAGATATACCACTGTGGATACCAGCTGCATAAAAATATTCTCTGCAGCATACTCATCAGTATTGTCTACTGTATAACTTGGTTACAGAGCTCTCTTTAAAGTTTCTCAGCATACAATTATATAACAACTCCCTCTAAGCAACCCCCGCTCCACCTTCCAAAATTTGAACAAATTGGGATAAGCCTGTGGATAATAACAATAACAAAATTGGTAATGAGAATGATGGAGGTAGCAAAAGGTAAAGCAAATTCAATATAGCTTTAATATTCAGAAGGATTTCTGTAAAATGCATGGGTTTCAATACACCATACTGAAGAATGAGGTCTTTGTTCTTTGTTTTCCAGATGGAAAAGAAAAGAAGACTGAAGTCTTTGCAAGATCCTTCAGTGAGACGCTTCTGACAAGTGATCAAATCATTGAACAATTCTTCCTGAAAAATAATGTTCAGATGTAGTCTAAGCATTCGCCTGGTGACAGCGTGAACATCATTCCCTCTGTGTTGACATTCATTCTAATAATAGACAATGTAGACAGAATATCTGACACCCCCACCAAACCAAAAAAGACTGTGACTTCATATCTCTGCTATAAAATCCTTACTAATGGAAATATTCTCATTGATTAAAAATGTCTTTGAAACGCCCTTTTTTAAAACTTTTGATTATGTTACCAAAACATATGGAATGTGGTAGAAATACAGTGTAGGTTAAGAAATACTGGTATTGTTCAACAAATTATAAATGTTACCCAGTAAGATGATGGCATCCTTTTTTATATCACAAAATTGATATATATTTTTAGAAATAAGTACATAAACAGCTTTTCAATATTTCTATAAACAAAGATACTTTTAAAAGTTATTGTGAACTAAGCCAGAAAGAAAAACACCAATACAGTATACTAACACATATATATGGAATTTAGAAAGATGGTAATGATGACCCTGTATGTGTGTCAGCAAAAGAGACACAGATGTGTAGAGCAGACTTTTGGACTCTGAGGGAGAGGGAGAGGGTGAGATGATTTGGGAGAATGGCATTGAAACATGTATACTATCATGTAAGAAATGAATCACCAGTCTATGTTTGATGCAGGATACAGGATGCTTGGAGCTGGTGCACGGGGATGATCCAAAGAGATGATATGGGGTGGGAGGTGGGAGGGGATTTCATGTTTGGAAACTCATGTACACCCGTGGTGGATTCATGTCAATGTATGGCAAAACCAATACAGTATCGTAAACTAAAATAAAGTAAAAATAAAAATTTAAAAAAAATTTCTAAATACAATAACGTAGAAAGGCATAAAGGCTTTTCCTGTATGCACTTACTGCCAATCTTATTTCTAATTAACCACCTGCCCAAGGCACACAGAATGTTTTGAAGAAAATTCCAAATAAATATATCAATAAATATTTCATGGAAATCTCTATGAGTTATAGAACCATTTCTTAAAATATAAACTCAATATTATTAAACTTTTCTAAATTAACAACAATTTCCTAAACATAATCAACCACTGAATTCATTTCTCAGATTTCCCTAATTGTCTATTTTTCAACTGCTTGTTCCTGTATAGTTCATACAAAGAGTTGACACCCTACATCTCTTTTAATGTGTACATTTACCCTCTTCTTCCAGTTTATATTCCTTGCAACTTATGTTTTAAAATACCCTGTTCATTGTCATGTCATCAGTTTTGCTCATTGTAAAATGTGAAATCATTTTCAATTTTTCACTGTCCCTGTGATTTTCTCTACATTGATAGTGAGCTGGTTGCATGTCTGACTCATTTTGATCACATGTATAATTTATTTTTTGACAAAAATATCTAATTTTTTCCTCATTGTAAGACTCCTAGTCTTCATAATGAAGTATTAGCAAAAGAATACAGACTCTGGAACTAATAAAATCTGGATTGGGTTTCAGTTCTACCACTTATTAGTTTTAGTGTCTGAACCTTGGCAATTATGAACACTATCTGTGACTCAGTTTCCACAAATAACCTTCCAGTGTCTTGTTTCACTTCAGTGGGCAAAAAGCTCAATTTGTCATTATTGAAATATAAACATTTCTTCCGTAACTCTTCTAGTAGAATGGAAAGAATAATTATGTTCAAAACTATTGGCGGGAAAGCTTTTATAAAATCTTTGGCTATATGATAATTGAATTATTTTACAGAGGTAGAGGGTCTTGCCAAACATAGCTTTGTTTTTGTTTTGCTTTCATTTTTGACTAGCTACAAGTTCACTCATAGAAAAGTGTTACAAGGTACATTATTCATTTTCTTTTAATATTTTATAGAAAGAGTAGGCCAAAAAAGGCATTGATAAGAACATTTATCAAAGACTTGGCCAAGTCAGATGGCAATTCTGAAATCCTTATCTAATTAGTCATGTGATTGAATTAAATGTTCTTGTTCTGGTAGCTATTGCAAAGATGATTTCACAGAGTCTGATGCTGGAGGAATCTCAACTGTAGAGATCCAAACTCAGCGGGTAAAGTGATGGTAGCAGAAGACAGTCTGTAGACCCCTCCTACTGTGAACCTTGGTTCTTGTGCCTGCATGCCCTCCTCCCGGGGATCTTCCTGACCCAGGAACCAAACCTATGTCTCTTACATCTCCTGCATTGGCAGGCAAGGCCTTTTACCACTAGTCCCACTGGGGAAGCCCCAAGGACACAAAGAAGAATCTGCAATCTTACTGGTTGCAAGAGAGTTTTGGTAACCCACACCAGTATTCTTGCCTGGAGAATCCCATGGACAGAGGAGCCTGGTGGGCTACAGTCTACAGGGTCACTAATCTCGGACATCACTGAGCAACTGAACACCCACACAAGGAGAGAACAGAGAGAACACGTTAAGAGAGAAGTCGGCCAATCCAATACAGGCAATGGCCCTAGAGGGCTGGGTGCAGAGTTTTTAAGGCAAGATTGTTTGCATAATCCAGGAGGTCATTGACTGACAGTCTCAATTGATGGACTATACAGTTCATGGAATTCTCCAGGCCCGAATACTGGAGTGGGTAGCCCTTCTCTTCTCCAGGGGATCTTCCCAACTCAGGGATCAAACCCAGGTCTCCTACATTGCAGGTAGATTCTTTACCAGCTGAGCCACAAGGGAAGCCCTCTTAATTGATAGTTGCAGGTTATATAACAATAGACTCAACTGTGCATATCCTTTCCATAATTCAGTCTGTTATAATTAGATGTATGTATGTATAGAATATTTATGGACATTTAATGAGCCTAATGGCAGCCAAAGATTGTCTTAGGACATGATGGGGTGAGGTGTGTACATGTGCTAGAGTGGGGAAAGTCCCTCCAGTAGGCCAGTGGGGAATATTTCCAGTCCCCTGATCATTTTGGAGTACTGAAGGGGCAGAATTGGTGAACAGCTTGGCAGGATTAGGCAGCTATTAGACGTTCAGCCATCAGTGCCATCTCTCCTTGCTCCTGGGTAACTTCCTGACTGACAGTAAGAAAATCTGAGACTAATATATTTGGAATTATACATAGTCACAGGTGACTAAGAGAGCAGATTTTTTCTTCTAATATTTGCATATTAATTATTATTATACATTATACATATCTGATATAAAGAATGTTAAAGACTTGCTGATATTTTTAATGAATAATTTATAATTTTAAGAAGAATCTGAATAGGCTATTACAATAATATTTTAAAGGAAAGAGGCTTTGGATCTTTTCTTTAAATACATCTATCCTATGCCCTGGCTATGCAATCTATCATGCTGTACTTCTGAGAGTGGTGCATAATTTTCAACACACTTCTGAAAGAGTGTCCTAGTTAACCCCATTTGAGTAAAATAACTGTCACCAAAAATATACCACATGATTAAATTTTGTTGAATTCAGAAAAAGCCAGATGGAATAAGAAAAATCCTGAAAATGTTATCCTTTCAAAACTACTGAAAGAAATGGGGATATTTAAATGAAAGTCTAAGGCTTGGCCTGGAGAAAATTCTTTGTTCACAAAATAAGCTGTTTTCCTAGATTTGAGAAGGTGGATTCTGAATAATAAAGTGTAATTACATCTGTATTAATTAAAAGTGGAGAAAATTGAGTAATAAGAAAGGGTTAAAAACAAGCATTTTACTATAGATATATGAAAGAATTTTACAATAATTTGATCTGACACAAAACAGAATGTTCATACAAATGTAAATATTGTCTAGCTGACTGTGGATCAAACACTGAGGTTGTTAATCAACTTCTCTATGACTTTGAGAGTCTACATATTTCTGATTAATCACTGATGATAGCTTACTTAGAAAGGTATCTCTAAAAACTACTTTAGACAAAAAAAATAATACTCCAAGTGATAAAAGTACTTTTATTTGGATAGTTTAAAATCGGTATGGAGTCAAACTGAATAATTTGGTGAAACGATGTATAAGACTAAAACTAGCTATTTTACTTTCTATTTTAATTTTAAAAGATACAATCACTAACACTTCTTATTGTGTTCTGTTAAGAAATCTACTTGTATGCTGTTAAAGTTGTCAAAGGGAAATGCTAGCAAGTCATAAATTGGCATATGTGAGCAGGAATCTTAAGGACAGAAATGATCAATTTGGAGAAATTGTTTTATACACCAATTGGTGCATTTTATTTCTTTGTTTATTTATGCTATGGCTATAAGTCAAATGCTTAATTATTACTTGAAAAGGCAATTAAAACTGACCATTCATTTCTGTGAGTGTAGATTAGAATGACCTAGAGTTTTTCATAATGCATGCCTAAAAATTCAATATGTAAGGTACATAACCAACTACAACTTTAATAATAGCAACAACATCATAGTAATGAAACATATGTTCATTAGGAAGATCCCCTGGAGAAGGGATAGGCTACCCACTCCAGTATTCTTGGGCATCCCTGGTGGCTCAGCTGGTAAAGAATCTGCCTGCAATGTGAGAGACTTGGGTTCAATTCCTGGGTTGGGAAGATCCCCTGGAGAAGGGAAAGACTACCCAACCAGTATTCTGGCCTGGAGAATTCCATGGACTATATAATCCATGGAGTCACAAAGAGTCAGACATGACTGAGCAGCTTTCCCTTTCATGAGTTCATCTAAGTATGTCCTTTCAGATAATTTCCTGACTCTCTGTGGATAAGCAGAAATGAGATTCTCGCTTGAAATATTGCTTTTTTACAGTAGTGTCTCATTGAAGCAATAAGAATCCAAGTTCGTTTTTGTGTTTGCTTTGTTTCTCCTCATTATTTCTAAATAAATTAAATTTCAGGTTTTGTAAAAACAGATTTCAATGACTCTCGTATATACAAGGCAAATTTTAGAGACAATATTTCATTATTTTAATAATAATTTAAATAAACTCTAGCAAAGTCTTTAATCTGTTTGGTTGGCACCCTAAAAATGATCATTAATAACGTCTATAAAATTGAGTTTATACAATCTATTATACATTGAAACTTTGTATTCCAAAAAGTTAAAATAAACACAATATTTATGATGTTTAAAAAAGATTATGAATTAAAACTTTATTTTGCAGAATTAAAAAATCACAATAATATTTTTATGCTAGGTGACAAGAAAATGGAAAGAAGGAATGACTTGAAATGCTGAATACATATCAAAGAAATCACATGGCTAATTTAATGTTCATAAAACTGGGTGCAAAATGTATAATTAAACACCCTTAATTATATAAGGATAGAAATAAGAAACAAATGGCCAAAGTACACATAGAGGCTAAAGGAGAAGGTGAATTTTCACATTGTATTTAACTCCACAGTCCATTTTCTTACTGCTATATTAGTATTAGACCTAGTATTTCTACTAGAGCTGAAGATACACGATTGGGTATGAAGGAGTACTCATTTCTGTCATGTAATTCTGTGCTTTAAAAGACCTAACAAAGGTCAGTCATTTGTGAAAATCAAACCTGGTAAAAAAAATCACATGTAAATCTTCATCATCATGGTTAAACCTTTATTAGAGTAAGTAATGTATTTATCACAATTTTTGTGATAGTATGTCACATGTGTAGTATGTTATTCTCAAGGAAATATGCCATCAAAGACATTGAAAACTAGGTGTTAAAAATATACATCTTTAACCATTATGCTTTAAATTAGTTCACTAGAGAAATGATCTATGCTTTTAAATGGTCAATTAAACACTTAAGATTACTAAGTCAGAGGAAAAAAAATTCATAGTGTGGACCTTCTGTGTTAAGCCACCAGATAAACAAACATACATATTTTAGAAAAAGAAAATGAGTAGGTATATGTAATAAGCCTACTCAAATATCATGAATGCAATTAAAAATATTTATAGGCCTTGTCTCATGAAACCAAAATACAATTCTTATCTTTTTCTTTCCAAGAGATGACTTAATTGTAAATAATACAGTTAATACTACACTTTCATCATATTCTCTATTAATTGAATTTTTCCCTTTCCAAGATCTATGAATAGTTTTAAGTATCAAAATCAAGAACGGTTAACATGGTTAAAACTGCATTCTTAATAAGAATTTTACTCTAATTTGTATTACTGTTTATTTTAAAAAGTTCCTGCATTGTAGAGCGATCTGTTTCTTGCCTGTTATGGTACCTAGGTTCTGTAATCATTAGTACTCAAGGATGGTCATAATTTTTCTTCATGATATAACTAAGTAAGTAAGTGTTAGTCGCTCAGTCATGCCTGACTCTTTGCGATCCCATGGACTACAGCCCACCAGGCTTCTCTGTCCATGAGATTTTCCAGGCAAGGATACTGGAGTGGGTTGTCATTTCCTTCTCCAGGGGATCTTCCCAACCCAGGGATCAAACCCAGGTCTCCTACACTGCAGGCAGATTCTTTACAGAAGAGGCATTCTATATTTCATTCAAAATAGTTTGATTCAAATTCTAAAGTAACTGGGAAGAAACTCGATAAATTTAAAAACTGAGACGTCTTCATGGCTTAATTTTTTAAATAATTATCTGCATTCATAGTGAGTTTCAAATGAATGACTAGGTTATAAATTTCCTTGCCCTGAAAGGAAAAAAGATCTCAAGTCAGTCAATGAGTCCCATTTTGGAACTTCTCAAATTCTCCCTAAAGCAGCAGCAATATTCTTTTGAATATATGACTTTCAAATCATCTTTCAAGCATATTGAAATCAATTAAACAACATGTATATTCTCATTTACAAAAGAAATCAATCAGCTGTCATTTTTGATTGATTATTCTTAGAGTGGTATTTAATCTATGAATTTATTACACATTTTTCAACTACTGTAAAATGGCAAATGAATTGGAAATGATATCACATGGTAAATGGACAGAAATATTCTTCTCCTCAAACCCTTTTCTTTTGAAGTATTCCTTAAATCACATGATCATCTGTTATTGAAAAAAAAAAAATTTTGTTACATCTAAAACTAGCTTCTGCTATGCTATCATACACATAAACATTAGTAAAAATTGAGCCTAAAATATGTGCCAAGAGCAAAGTAATCTACCTATATTGTATTAGTATGATCCATATGATTCTTTCAAAATAGCTTATTTGCTATATGTCACAATAAAATATGCTATAAGACCTAAGCAATTTTTGTGGATAAGGTCACCTAACTTGTACCTCAGTAACATTATAGGTCACTGACCACTCTCATTTTCTGCATGAGATCAGAAAAATACTTTCCATGTCTATATTTTGAGACTATGGAATTACAATCATCCCTGACTAATTAGCGTGGTGTGTGTACTCTGCTCAGGTTGAAGAGTTTATCACTGAAATTGTTACTGAATATTATACTATCATTACAATAAAATATAGATATTTAGTCAGTGCTATTATTGTTTTTCAATTTTCTACTGACAATATACATTCTCATTGCCTGTACCAGGCTGACTACTCTCTCCCATCCCACCCTTGGTACACTGCTGCTACCATGTATGTCTTTTACCAGTTTCCAAAATGTAAAATCTGACTCTCTCCTGTCCATCTGAAGCTATCACAATATTGTTAACTGTCTATACTCCAAAACAAAATAAAAAACTTAATTAAAAAAAATGTTGTAACTACATAATTTTCATTAAAAATGCAGTTGAATAGGTAATTTACTTTGTTCATTGACAATCTCCTTCTCTGGCACTTCATTATTTTTTCAAAGACAATGCTTCTCTACCATGCGTTTAGCATTGCAGTTTGTCTCTAGGAAGAAAAAGCAAAAGCAAGAACTGCATGACAGTAAGAGGAAGAGAATGAAAAAATAAAGGAGCTTTTACTGGATTTGTGAGTGTTCTTTTCATCAAAGAAAGCAGTATTTTATAAATATGTTTTATTTAGTTTACAGAGAGCCGATGTTGTTGAAACTGGCAGGACATCAATTTTTATGTTCATGGAAAGCAGGAAATTGAGTTGTGTTAACCTACAATAAAAGTCATAATTAAGCAAAAAGATGTTTAAGGTGAGAGAAAGGAGCAGCATTTATTTAGACTCTTCTTTTTGCCATAATTTGCTGTCGCATGTCACATACATTATTTCACATAATGTTCTCAGTTCTCCAAAGTATTCATCATTATCTCCATTTTATCCCCATTTTATTCGTAGGCAAGCTGGAGTCTGGAAAATATAAATAACTTGTGAAAATTTTCATAGCTAGTAATTAACATACAAGATTTGTATCAAGATCAGTCTGATTAAAGTTTACCTTTCAAGTATACACACACACACACAATGCAAAGATTAGGTGAAATAAACATTTGAGAGTTGAGACTGAGCTCTTAAAAAGGTTATTATGAGAAAAATCAAGTAATAAAAAAATGTATTTTATGGTATTTTATCTTACCATAAAGTATTTTCATTATGTTTTAGTTTATAGTGGGAGAATTACAGTCTCTGATTAAGTAAGGTAGGAAGAACTCAAGAATTATTTCACAACTCATTTCTTAACTGTTATTACCAAAGAACCAAATGATTCATCCATTTTGGTGTGAGTGTGTCTGTGTGTGTGAGAGAGAGATTAACAATGAACAATTGGGTAGAAAATCTTTCACAAATCTTTATAAATTGATAATATAAAGTTAGAATTAAGACCACATATTTTTGTTAAAAAGCAATTAAACCATAGGAATCTGTATATTTTATTACAAGTTTCATACTTGTGTGATTATATACATTACATGCCTGTTCTCATATACCCTATGCTTTTTGAAGAGAAGAGGTAAGATTAAATGGATAACAGCGTCTGATATACAGGCTATTCTTAAAAAAAAAAAAAAAATATTTGCAGAGTAAATTAAGCAGCCACAACAGATAATAATATAACACAAAGTTTAGAGAATTGAACCAGAGATCTCATCCTTTAATAATAATTCCATGAGACTTATTTGAATATTAAAGATGCAATTGGCAATAGACATTCATAGATATCATTCAACTTTATTTTTCTTTGTTGTGATTTACAACAAAACATATGCTTCACTGAAATATAACATGATAAAAAAAAACCATCAGATCATGGTATATGAAATACGCTAAGCTGCATTAATAAAATCATATACTTACCTAAACAGTATACAATTAAGTACCTTAGAGCCTGTCATGAAATCAACAAGGGAGAGAGAATATGTTTACATTCTCCTATGGCACACGTTGTTTTGTAATTTCTTTCAGGAAATGCTTCCTCCAAGCGATATACATATTTGGGAACAGAAAACAAGCAATATTTGTAGAACATATGGCAAATTTAAGAACATGTTGCTCTAATTTCATTATCTAAATATTTGTTATTTAGTGGAGAGTTAGTCTTTAAAAATTTTTTTGATTCCAACTTTCGAAAGGTTATTGAAAGTTACTGATGTTTTAAGATATTCTGCAAACCCTGTCTCCTTTATAAAATAAAAAGTGTATTCACCTAAATTCTAAAATCTAAAAGAAAAATAGCCCTCTGTTTAAATACTTTTTATCATAATCATAACCCAGAAAAATCACACAGAAATAGTTAGAGTTTGATCCAGTCGTATCTGCTTTCATGAAAAAATGTTTGATAACAATGAACTAGTTCTCAAACGGTAATAAAATGCTGTACTGTAAATCCAAAGTGACCTGCAAAACTCAGAGGAAAAGTGAATATGATCTCTTTCCAGTTATTCTAGTAGAGACAATATAATTTTTGAACTTCCTGACAGCTCTATTGCTTTCTCTACCAAAGAGCTGGCAATGTTACCAGTGCCTTTATCAAGAAATGTTCTTTCACCTAACACTGCAAAGTCAAGATTTCACCTATCATGTGTTTATGACAGGGTAGTTTGACAAAGATACAGAGCAAAATGAATTAAGCTGAAAATGGATATGAATTAAAGATTCATATTAGAAAATCAGTATTTCCATGTTTTTTCATGTCTAAAACAATGCTATTTTTAAAGTCCTTATGATGAAAATATTTTCATTTTTAAACAAAAGAACATTGTGCTACATATGTAAAAACATGGAGAAAATTGAAATTTAGTCTTTAGAAGAAGACCGAGCCTGTCTATCAAATGTAATACTTAAAAAATTAGCAAATAGTGATTGGTTAAATAAGAGGCAGTCAATAGGCAGAATGCTTCTACATGTTCATTTTTCATCTTTTGACAATTTAAAGCATATGGCTGATAATAACAGGAAATTAATTTCTTCCCTTTCATGAAGCAAGAAAATAATGACATTTCTAGAGCTTTAAAAGGACACTCAAAAGAGTCTAACAGAAACAGTTTTTGTTATAATTGCAAATATTATGCTCTCTATTAAATGTTGGACTGATTATCTACACAAGCTTGCATATAATATGTTTCAGGACAAGATATGCAAAAATAAATGGAAAAAAGTTTGATTCAGGTTTATGTCAACTGTTTTGTTTGGAGAGTGTACGATACAGAACAATTAACTTAAAAGGATCAAGTCCATGAGGAAAGGAAGACTATCAGAGGAGAATGCAATGAAGGAAATGTTTTGCAGATGTACTGCATTTAAATTAATAAAATCTCATTAGGTTTTATGTTTGCCAATAACGGCTGGAAAAGTTACCATACATTGTAGGAACAATTACCCAAATCTTCACTGTCTCATTAGTTTTGTCATACTGTTTTCATTATAATACATTAGAACTTGCAAGTGAGCCTTCAGTAATGACATATTGTTCCAATTCTCCTTTCAGCAGGCTCTAAGATATTTTACTATTTGTGCTATAAGCCAGCAGGTGTCTTCACTTTGCTTTTTCTGAATCAGTTTTATACACAGACCTCCAGACACAGAATGGAATGTAAAAGGGCTTTCAACAACCACATAAAACTGAGTCAGATTAGAGTAAAGCAATACACACTATTTTTATGATTTTATGGTAATTCAAGACACTAAAAATATGCACCTTTAGAGTGTATGTCTGCTCTGGTAAGACCTGTTAGTGAAAGCTGTATTAATGTAGATAAACCATGCAGTATATAAAGTTTAAAGATTTGCATAACAAATGGAAGACATAGAGCTGATTTGAATATCTAAAGCATTATAAACTTCAATAAGAACAACCAACACTGTTTGAGCTTTCAAGGCACTTGCATTCAAATGAGAAAGATTTAAAAAGGATATGATTTTTAAAATGCTTTGAAGCTTCCTATTAAAGGTCTTAGGCAGCTCAAGGTTAAAATAAATATTGGATTTAAGGTGGGTGAGAAAAGATTTAGAAGCAATTTAAAGTAGAAATCACTTAGCAGTGAAATAGAATGAATGTTTATAGTTAGTGTAATTGTCACCTGACCTTCAGAAAACAAAGAACTGGTCTATAGGAGTCACACAAATGAAAAAAATAAAATAAACTTTAGCAGGGAGACTCCAAATTTCTGCTCTACTTATTCCTTATGATTAAATTATGACTCTGACAATATTTTTCCTAGAAAAATAAATGCCCCCAAAGTGTAGCTGAATTTAAACATTTGAAACAATGAAGATCTAAGTACTTGCTCATGCGTTAAGCTATGATTATAGTGAAATAGTGTTATATGAAGTGTCTTTGTAAAGCAGGTGATAGTTCACAGATATCTCATCCTATTTGTGTCAAATAGGAAAGCCAAAGCTATTGCTAAGTGTGTTGCAATTGTCTCAATAGTTCTGCTGTACTGGCTGGTCATTTGGGAGCAGTTTTTTCATCTTATGATTGGGGGAAATAAAAATAAAAACCAAAATAACAATCTCTTGTACCAAAAATAATTTTTAAATTGTCTAGGGACTTCCTTGATGGTCTGGTGGCTAAGATTCCTTACTAGCAGTGCAGAGGCCCCAGTTAGATTCCTGGTCAGGGAACTAGATCCCCATTTGCTGTTGAGTTCCCATGCTGCAATTAAGGAAACCTGCATGTCACAACTAAAAATCCCCAATACTGCAAGGAAGATGCAAGATCCTGCTTGCTGTAACTATTGACTGTAGTACAGTCAAATAAATAAATAAAAATTGTCTAAAAACTCCTTGACACTAATAATAAAATACTATTTTGTGAAATGCATATTCATAAATTCATTTATAAGCACTTATGTATTGCAACCTGTATAATTTACAGTGCAACTAACATACAAAATAAATAAATAAAAAGATAGATTGTGCAAAAAGAAAAAAAAATAACAGGCTTTCTCTCCAACAAAAGAGTCATGGTTTAACCAAAATCTTTTGATTGAAAATTGCGTTATATATGTGCTTAGTCACTCAGTCGTGTCCAGCTCTTTGCAACCCCATAGACTGTAACCTGCCGGGCTCCCCTCCATGGGGATTCTCCAGACAAGAATACTGGAGTGGGTTGCCATGCCAGGGGATCTTCCTAAGCCAGGGATCCAACCCAGGTCTCCCACATTGCAAATTCTTTACCATCTGAGCCACCAATAGTTCTAGAGAAAAAAAGTTCTAGAGAAAGTCTTCCATATAGCATTTATCTTCCACAGAGAGTCACTGGCAAATTTCCCATTTGCCACATGAGGACTATTGTGAGGTGTATAAACCAATTTACTTTACTTAGAATTCTATTGCACCAGGGCACCATTTCACTGGTTGCCTAACAAACATGTGAAATCTACAAAAATCACCTGCAAATACTTCTCACTACTAGACTTGATATATTAATGAAACATTTTTATTACTACTATCTATAGATTTAAAAAGGAATTCCCTGGTGGCTCAGCTGTAAAGAATCCACCTGCCAATGCAGTAAAAACCTGTTGCTAAATATGTGTCAACAATTTGTATCCATGCATGTGGGTATGCATGCACACACAGAGAGAGACAGAGACACACACACAGATGCAGAGTTCAGAAATAAGATGCAAAAATCCTGATATGAAATAATCCATATTGACCATGGACTATTGGTCCCTAGGTTAGGGAGAACCCCTGGGGAAGGAAATGGCAACCCACTCCAGTATTCTTGCCTGGAAAATCCCAGGGACAGAGGAGTCTGGTGGGCTACAGTCCATGGGTTGGCAAAAGTGTCAAACACAACTTAACAACTGAACAACAACAACAACAACAACAACATGGATATAAAAATGTTTTCTTCCAAGCATTTTTGCTTAATTTATTTTAAAATAACTGATGTGTGTATCCATGAACACATTGGTTGTTATACGTATTATTTTGGAAATGAATTTATTTGCCAGTTAAAATTTCTGGTTTTCAATGGGCTCATCTAAAAGTGAGAATCTTCAGATTAACCTCAAATCAAAACAGATTGGAAACTACCTTGGAAAAGTCAAACAAGTATGAATAAATACAACAGAACACACTGGAAGATATTGTGAAGTCCTTTGATTTGCAAAACTTAATTTTAGCAAATTACATATAATGAGAAAATTTAGGTCTTGAACACAAGTTTGGTATCGTTCAACCTGTCATTTCTTGTGCATTTTTCATTCATAATTCATTGATTGCTTTATCTGTAACCATGGACACTAAATATGGGTGACAAAATACCAGATGCTTTCTTGGGTCCTTTATCTGTACTAACTTTTTTATTTCAGAACTTTAGGAAGAAGAAATGATCATTCTCATCATCATTCCTATTTAAGGATGGGAAGCAAAGACACAAAGAGGCTCAGAAGCTTGAACAAGGTGAGATTGCTTGTGATTGCTTGAAATAGGACCTGAAACAATATGACTTGGCTTTGGAGACCGTATTCTTGACTGTAGTACATACAGTCTTCTCAAGAATACATTCATGATCAGTATGGATTATTTCAAAAGAGGATTTTTGAATCTTATTCAAACTCTCTCTCTCTCTCTCTCTCTCTCTCTCTCTCTCTCTCTCTCTCTCTCTCTCATTCCTGGCCTGTCTCTCTCTCTCTCTCTGTGCATGCACACATACATGCATACATACTAATAATTGACATGCATTTAGCAATAGATTTTTCCTCTACTTGTTACACAAATGAGACTATATGTTCAGGAGCTATTATCTATATGTTTATGAAAACATCTACCAATATCACAATCGAATGAGATTTATCTCAAATACACAATGCTGATTCTCTATTTAGAAATCAATATAATCCATTTCATCAATAGGCTAAAGAAGAAACACCGCATGATCATATAAATAGAGGTAGAAAAATCATTTGATACAAATCAACACCCTCTCATGATTAGAATTTCTCAATAATTTAGGAACATATTATATCATTCTCAATTAGAAATGCAGAGCTTTCCCATTAAGACAAGGAGCAAGACAAGGATGCTCCCTCTCCATAACATCTGAATATCATACTTGAAATTCTAGTGAATGGAATAAAAGAAAAGAAAAGAAAGTGCACAAATGGGAAAGGAAGACATAAGACTGTTTTTGTTCACAGACGATTGCTTACATAGAAAATCTGAAAGAATCAACAACAACAAAACACATCTAGGACAAATTAGCAATTATAGCAAGGTTGCAAGATACAATATTAATATACAAAAGTCAATTGTAATCTTATATACCAAGAATGAACAAGTAGAATTTGAAATTAAAAACACAAAATCATTTATAATAGCACCTTCAAAGGGAGAAGGCAATGACAACCCACTCCAGTACTCTTGCCTGGAAAATCTCACGGGCGGAGGAGTCTGGTAGGCTGTAGTCCATGGAGTCGCTAAGAGTCGGACACGACTGAGTGGCTTCACTTTCACTTTTCACTTTCATGCATTGGAGAAGGAAATCGCAACCCACTCCAGTGATTTGCCTGGAGAATCCCAGGGACAGGGGAACCTGGTGGGCTGCCATCTATGGGGTCACACAGAGTTGGACACAACTGAAACGACTTCGCAACAGCAGCAGCACCGTCAAAAATAAAATAATTAGATATAATCTAGAAAAGTGCATACAAGATCTATATGAAGAAAACTATACAATCTATCAAACTATATACAAAATCTATATGAAGAAAACTGCAATCTCTGATGAAGGAAACCAAAGAAGAATGAAAATATGGAGAAAATATTACATTTATGATAGGAAGACAATATTATTAAGATGTTTATTCTTCCCAAATTGATCTATAGATTCAAAAAAATTGTCATCATAATGTCAGCAAATTACTTTGTGCATATCAGTGACCTGATTCTAAAGTTCATATAGAAAAGCAAGACTCAGAATAACCAATACAATTTCAAAGGAGAAAAACAAACTTGTATGAACTTCAAGATTTTCTATAAAGCTACAGTAATCAAGACAATGTGGTATTGGTCAATTGATCATTGGAACAGATTAAAGAGCCTAGAATTAGACCCACATAAACATAGTCAATCAATTTTTGAGAAAGACAATATGATAGATATAAAATGGTCTTTTCAGATCGTGCTACAGGAATCATACATCAAAAAAAGGAAAGGAGGATCTAGAAACAGATGTATAAAAAATAAATCTAGACAAAGATTCAAAATAATTAACACAAAAAGATCAAAAATCTAAATGTAAAATGCAATGCTATAAAAATCCTTGAAGATACTGTCTGAAAAAATTTAGATGACCTTGCATTTGTTGACGACATTTTAATAACACCAAAGGACTGGTCCTTAAACAAAACAAATATGCTGAACTTTTAAAGTTAAAAAGTTCTGCTTTACATTGACATTAATCCGCCAATACAATATTGTAAAGTAATTAATCTCCAATTAAAATAAATAAATTTATATTTAAAAATAAAAAAAGTTCTGCTTTGTGCAATATATTGTCAAAAGAATAAAGATATGTTACAATTTTGGAGAAAATATTTGCAAAAGACACATCTAATAAAGAAATATTGTACAAAATATACAAAGAACTCTTGACATTCAACAATACGAAAAAAAACCACTTGATTAATAACTGGGAAAAGACCTTAACAGACACTTAAGTAAAGAAGATCTATCGGATGGAAAGACGCTACACATCATATGCCATTCAGAAGATGTAAATTAAAATGAGATACATTATTGCTGCTGTTGTTCGGTCACTCAGTCATGTCCAACTCTTTGTGACTGCATGGACTGCAGCATACAAGGCTAAGCTAGCTCTATACACTTAGTCTAATAACCAACCCAACATCTGAAACACCAGCCACAATAAATTTTAGAGAATGTGAAGTAACAAGGTCATTCATTCATTGCTGGTGGGAGTACAATGTGGTACAGCCACTTTGGAAGACAGCTTAACAGTTTCCTTCAAAATTAAACATGTTTTTTACCATGTGATCCAGCAATTGTGATTCCTGTTTTTTACCCAAACGAATTGAAAACTTATGCTCACACAAAAACATGCACATGGATGGTTATAGCAGTTTTATTCATAAATGCCAAAAATGTAGAAGCAATTAAATTATAGGTGAATGAGCAAAAAAACTGTAATGCATCCAGACAATGGAATTTTATTTAGCACTAAAATCAAATGACCTATCAAGCCACAGAGACATGGTGGAAACTTAAATAAATATTCCTAAGTGAAAGAAACCATTAGGAAAAGGCTACATACTGTATGGTTTTAACTACATGATATTCTGAAAAAGGCAAAACTTTGGAGATAGTAAAAAAAGATTAATGGTAGCAAGTGATTAGCAGAGAGGAAGATGAAGAAGCAGAGAGAAAGGAATATTAGGGCAGTGAAACTATTCTGTGTGATACTATAATGGTGGGTGCTTGCAATTACATACCTGTAAGAAAAACATAGAATGTGTTAACATCAGGAGCAAGCCCTACCTATCGTAAACTATAAACTTTAGATGATTATGATGCATCTATGTAGGTTCATCTGGAGAAGGCAATGGCACCCCACTCCAGTACTCTTTTGCTTGGAAAATTCCATGGACAGAGGAGCCTGGTAGGCTGCAGTCAGCTAAGAGTCAGACACGACTCAGCGACTTCACTTTCACTTTTGTGCGTTGGAGAAGAAAATGGCAACCCACTCCAGTGTTCTTGCCTGGAGAATCCCAGGGACGGGGGAGACTGGTGGGCTGCCGTCTATGGTGCCGCAGAGAGTCGGACACGACTGACGTGACTTAGCAGCAGCATGTAGGTTCATCAGCTGTAGGAAATGTAACAATCTGATGAGGCATGCTGATAATAGGAAAGGCTATGTATGTGAGGGACAGAAGGTACATGAGAAATCTACCTTCCTCTCAAGTTTACTGTTAATCTAAACTACCCTAAGGGATAAAGTCTGTGAAAAGAGACAAAGAAAATCTCTCTTTTTCCATATATATGTCTCCATTCTTTAACTACTATGGACTGAATATGTTTCCATAAAATTCATCTGTTGAAACCTAACAGCCAATGTCAGTGGTGTTAGGAGGTGAGGGCTTTAGGAGTTACTGTCATCTTGAGGGTCCACCTTCATGAATAGAATCAGTGCTCTTATAAAAGAAATCTTAGAGGACTAGGTTGCCCCTTCTACCATGGGAAGATACAAGTCTCCAACTTGGATGAGGGCCTTCATCAGAGATGAGGGCCCCTAATATCATATTTCCAGCCTCCAGATCCAAGAGAAATACATTTCTGTGTTTAAAAGCCATCCAGCTTAAGGTACATTTTTGTTTCAGCCACTCAAAGGAACAAAGGCATTAGCCTATGATCGGAACATCACAAAAGTTTCAACAATCTTCCAGAACCTTCCAGTTATCCTCTTTGCAAATCTAAGTTATTTGAAACAGCCAGGAAGACTTTTTGATGAAAAAATGTGCTTGAAGTAGATAACTGCTTCCCCAGCTCAGTATGAGACACACGATTACAAAGATTCATGTATAGGAATGGATGTATTTTCCCAGTTGCTTTTTGTTTTCCTATTATGAGTATCAAAGTTTCTAAATAAGACTAATAAAGAGAGATAAAGAATATTGCAGTATAAAGCAATTGAACTGTTTGTCAAGAATAAAGTAGTTAGTCTGTATTCCTGTTAACATCTTATATCAGTTTTAAAAAATTCTCCCAAGAAAAAGCTTAGTTTGGGTTACCCATAAGAATAATAATATGTAATTAATTTAAACTGATTCATTGATCAATCTTACTTTAAGACTGGAGAAATGAAGCAAATATGGATATACTATTCAAGACATTTCTTGAAGATTTTTATGCACAAATATAAACAAAATCACTTAGATATTAAAAATTCATGTAAAGACCAGTAAGTTATAATTAAAAACTCTTATACTTAAAAGATGCTTGCTCCTTGAAAAACCTAGATAGCATATGAAAAAGCAGAGACATCACTTTGCTAGCCAAGGTCTGTATAGTCAAATCTTTGGTTTCTCCAGTAGTCATGTAAGGATGTGAGAGTTGGACTACAAAGAAAGCTGAGCACCGAAGAATTGATGCTGTTGAACTGTGGTGTTGGAGAAGACTCTTGAGACTCCCTTGGACTGCAAGGAGATCTAACCAGTCAATCCTAAAGGAAATCAACCCTGAATATTCATTGGAAGGACTGATGCTGAAGCTGAATCTCCAATACTTTGGCCACCTGGATGCGAAGAGTCGACTTCTTAGAAAAGACCTTGATGCTGGGAAAGACTGACGGCAAAAGAAGAGGGTGGCAGATGTTGAGATGGTTAGATACTATGACTGACTCAATAGGTATGAATTTGAGCAAACTCTAGAAGATAGTGAAGGACGGGGAAGCCTGGCATATTGCAGTCCATGGAATCACAGAGTCGGACACGACTTAGTGACTAAAACACAATAGCTTCAAATTTAAAATTTGAAATATTTTGGTTGAATAATAGTTGAAGAAGTAAGATATTTTTCATACTACAATATAAGGCAAAATAGATCATAGGAATGTAACAAAAGCTTTAAGCACATTGCTGCTTTTAACAGATTCTATATACTTGGTCAAGTTATATTACCTCTTTGAGTTTCTTCTCCAGTTTTAATATTCTAGGTTTGTACTCTGCTGTGCTTAGTCACTTAATCATATCCGACTCTTTGCAGCCCCATGGAGCCCTCTAGGCTCCTCTCTCCATGAAGATTTTCCAGGCAAGAATACTGAAGTGGGTTGCCATGCTCTCCTCCATTTTACTAACTTTGTTTTATACTCCTTTCAATATTTTTTTTAACAAATTATTTCCATTAATAGTCTGTTCTATGCACTTTTTGTGTTATTTCTATTAGCCATTACTCAAAATAGAACTAGATATCCTCTGATAACAAGACACAATAATTGCCCACATAATCTAAAAGAACCAAAAGATATTTTATAATTGATTATTGTTAGCTTTTCTGTTTTGCTCCCTAAATATCAAATGTACCTAGTACCCTTAGTTTATCTACATATAAACTATCTTTCCTAACAGCCATCATCTTGTAACAGTTTTTAATAGAGTATGATCAGTACAAATACAGAATCACTATGCTGTATACTTGAAAGTAATATAATATTTTAAAATAACTATACTTTAACTTAAAAAATCAAACAAATTGTCTCTCTCTATGTCTAAAGTTTTTTGAACTTTGAAGATGATTTAAGTGACAATTTTTACTCAGCTATACTTCTAGGTAAAGGCACAATCTAGTTTAACTTCATTTCCTAAAGAAAACAAAAAACAAAGAAACCTTTCTTTTGATTTTATTATTTTTAAATCAAGAATCAAAATAAAAATTTGGTTCAAGCCAGTATTCAGCAGGCCTCTATATGTTTGTTTGGTTTAAAGTGGTAAGAAAACAATGGTGATAAAAAACAACTTTCCACATTTTTTTGTGAAAACAATTCATTGCTCTTCTGGTTGGTTCTTTGCATTTGCTGAAGAGTGTCCTCGTTCATTTGCCTTTATAAAGTTTCCCTTATCTCTCTTTTGGAATTATCAGCACCTCATTAAATTGTTTAGTTTTTATATTTCATTTACAATAAAATCAATTGCTCTTTAATATAAATTGACCTACATTTAGAAACAAAATTCAAAGTAACAAAATTGTGATGAGAGGGAGAGTGCTTACAATGTTTTTTTCTTTTCTTTTTTTCCCTGTTTATTTACAAATATGTTGCTCATTACAAATTTTTTTAACTTTTAAGGAAATCAATTTTAGGTCTGTCAATTTCTCTGACATGGATGTTTATCTGCTCTTCTTGATTGCAGCTGAGCTCTTAGGGGAAAAACTAGTTTTCTCCAGGGATTTCAACTACTTTATTTTAATTAGATCTTTTTTTAATGGACTTTTGTTTTTGGAATTAGCAATGTAAGTGCTTTAAAAATGTAAGATATAAATTCCATCATCTCTCAATTACTCACAGGAATAGAAAGAAGTTGTATAGATATTCCAGTAAAGGAGAAAATTCAGCAATAACTTTTGACTTTTAAATAGACTATGTTATATTGTTCCCAGCCGGAAAGACCTTTTTAAAATTTATTTTATTAATGTATAGCTGACTTACAATTTTCTGTGTTAATTTCTATAGTACAGCAAAGTGATTATATAAATGCATTCTTTTTCATTTTATTTTTAATTGTACCTTTATTTTAGTTTCATGTAAAACTGGTTTGCATTTGTTGAATATACACTGGGGTAAGTGTGGGTTGAAACCCATTCTACATATGGTGAAATGTATAAGTATATGTATTATAGCTAGAATCTCATGTGTAGACTCCTCCAGACTGGTAATCATTAATGACAGGAATAAGAAAATGATAGCCATGTTTAATTTAGGAGCATTGCTTTCAGGTCGTAAAATGTTAGTTTCATTATAAGGTTGTAAACGATAAAAAGTTGAATTCTTTCAAGAACACTTTTATTCATTAAGCTAAATAATTTCATTTTCTCATAAAATTACTTTAACTTCTTTTTCACAAGAGGTGAATCTTAGCACTTAGTGAATTTCTTCACTACTTTTTCAATATTGTATTCTATGACAAAGCTTCCTAAAAGCTGTAATACAGTGGAGAAGCAAATTCAAACAAAAGCAATCTTGTTTTATTATGTTCAAAAAAACCCCTCACTTTTAATACAACTTTGTTTTTGGAATCAGTTCCAACAAATGCAATTTTCTACAGGGCTATTGTTCAGAATGATAAACCACATATAGACACATCTGGCCACCTGAAAAGAGAATCCAGGAAAATGTAAAGATACTCCCAAAGAAACAACATTTGATGAATAGAGCCTTTTATCATCTTCTCTATACTCCTACCACAATGAAAGGGCAAACATCTCTGAAAATTTGTAGATCAGTCACATATTCATTGCAAACCACCACCAGAGATGCCTAACAGAACACTATATCCTACCAACTTGTGATTGCAAACAAGTCAAAGGCTTATATTATGAACAGTATCACCAGAAAACAGTAAACTTCATGATATAAATGTCAGCTTGACATGATGTATTAGTGTGCCACCCCCAAATATTATTCTTTAGATGGTGTGGCAGAGAATGTTCACTTCAGCAAAATATAAAGAGACTTATGACCTTTTGGATTTAACATACCACAGGGGACACTACCCAGTAACTATGAAAAAAAATTAACAAATTCTGGATTAGAGTTCCAATACTAAAAAGGCATTAAATAAATGAAATTGCCCAAGGTTTTGGTGAGTTACAAGTTTTGGAGGCTCTGTATGAGAACTGTAACATAACTCATTATAGCTTCAGGCACTAATAAGTTATGAGGCACTCACACGTATGAGATAAACCCCATAACTTACTGGAGCCTATATCATCCCTTCATTATATCCAGGGACATGTGAAATAGCTGAAATTCAGCTCAAAACCCCGAAGTTCAGTAATAAAAGTGAATAGATCAGCACATCTATTGATTTTGCTGTCTTTTTTGTGCTTTTTGTTATCCTACTTCCCTTTAACATCTGAAAGATTCCAGCATTTTTCTTCTGAGCTTCTTCCATGTTGGCATTTTAAATATGCTGGCAAACATCAAAATAAACTAGGTTTCTGCTTTGCTCTCCTCTCAAGAGTAATTATATTAGTCAGTCAAAAATCTTAGGCACTTTTTTCTTCTAACAAATAAACGATATGACTTTACTCCAGAGGAGGAACTGTGGAGACAAATTCAAAATCCATACTCATATCATAATGTATGGTGACAAATAAAGAGAAGTATGAGAAAATAATGTGATGTATTTTAATAAAGGTCTAAAGACTGAGAGGTTTTTTTTTTTGATAAATAAAAAACTTAAGAAATGAAATAATAGAAATCAATCAATTAGGAAAGACCCCTGTATTGATAATTTCAGAAGTATGTACATTTGCAGGTACTCAGGCCTTAAAAATAAAAATAAGCATAGAATATCTTTAAAATCTGCATTAATAGAATTCAATGTGAATTTGCATTCATTGGGAAAAGACAAAATAGTTGATACTTTTGTTCAAACAGAATTTAGATTAACAAATTCTTTTCTAACAGAATCTGTTAATCTAACAAAAGATAGCGAAATGTAAGAATCATAAACTTAGCCTAGATGAGATTTGGATTTTTAAATAAGAAAAGGATCCCAACTGCATGATTCAAAGAGATAATGCAAATCATTCAAGCTTATACATTTTATCATTCAGTTTTATCCCTAAAGGAAAGTCAAACAGAGATATTTGCCTTTCTCAATAGGTCTTTGTACAGTACTCAACAAAATCAAAACATGAATAACAGAAGGATACAGATTTAGTGGAGAGCCAAGGTCAGAAGACATCTGGGCACAGATGCTGTCTCTGGCTAACTGGTGTTTGTGTATGGTGCTGCTGGCGGTGGGGGAGGTGGTATAATCAGTAGTTGCTTGAAGTTAGAAGCTTGTCAGGGCTTAAAGATAGTAAGCCCAACTTGTGGACCAGGGAATCCAGGATATTGTGGCTAAAAAGAGGCCAACTATTTGGGAACCAAAATGTTAAGTGGATTCCAATTGATACCTGTGACAAATATACATCGAAGGAAGAATAGTCAAGAGGAAATACAAAAGTTGAAGATGCTATATATTTTTTTTTTCATTATTTTATAAACAGAAACTACATCTATCCCCACTATTTCTTAGATATAATTAAGGCTTCAATAAACTTAACTGTTCATCTGAAAAAGTGCATCATTTAGATATGTTTTTGGTATTAACATTTGATATGACAAAGAAATTATTTCAATGTCAGTTCAGTTAGTCGCTCAGTCATGTCCGACTCTTTGCGACTCCATGAATCGCAGCACGCCTAGGCCTCCCTGTCCATCACCAACTCCCAGAGTTCATTCAGACTCACGTCCATCGAGTCAGTGATGCCACCCAGTCATCTCATCCTCTGTCGTCCCCTTCTCCTCCTGCCCCCAGTCCCTCCCAGCATCAGAGTCTTTTCCAATGAGTCAACTCTTCACATGAGGTGGCCAAAATACTGGAGTTTCAGCTTTAGCATCATTCCTTCCAAAGAAATCCCAGGGCTGATCTTCAGAATGGACTGGTTGGGTCTCCTTGCAGTCCAAGGGACTCTCAAGAGTCTTTCCCAACACCACAGTTCAAAAGCATCAATTCTTCGGTGCTCAGCTTTCTTTACAGTCCATTTCTCACATTCATACATGACCATAGCCTGGAAAAACCATAGCCTTGACTAGATGGACCTTTGTTGGCAAAGTAATGTCTCTGCTTTTCAATATATCTTGGACAAATAGAGTGGAGTCCTTTAGAATATTCCAGTAGCTTTAGAAAATACGGCCCTAAAATTAGAATGGTCTCTTTGTTTGAATCTGAAAACAATTTCTTCTTTCTCCTGGAAACTGCTTTCTTGAAAAACTTATAAAAGCCCATTTAACTCATTCTATAGTAGTTTCATTATACAACTAAAAGAACTATGGAATCTAACTTTTTATTGTGACTCTCTTTGTGAGAGAATATTTCCATGTTTTAACAGAGGATGGTAGAAAAACCAAGGGTAAGTATCTTCACCCATGACCATTATATAAAGCATATGTCCCTTACCTAAGAGAACAAAACTAAGCTCAACAACATCAAAACATGAATTGCAAAAGGATACAAATTTTGTGGAGAGCCAAGGTTAGGAGATGTCTGGGCACAGGTGCTGTCGCTGGCTAACTGGTGTTTGTGTATGGTGGTGGAAGGGGTGGTATTATCAGTAGCTGCTTGAAGTTAGAAGATTGTCAGGGCTTAAAGTCTGTGAGCCCAACTCATGGACCAGGCAGTTCAGCATATTGTGGTTAAAAATAAGCCAGAAACATACCTGTACACACACTGTCTTTAGTGTGATAGTACTCTGCATAAGGAAGATGGCTAAAGAGTTAGAAGATAGGATCGGGTTTTAGGATGGCTGGTGATTATGGCAGCTTTCACAGGCTGGGTTCTTCAGTTAGAGGTGAGTCTACTCTAAAAGGACAGGCCATAGATTCCCTTCTAAGTTGTTCTGAGTGGTACTTAAGCAAGAACTCTAGTGAAACAAAGATGGATTTGAAATTCTTGTTGAAAAAGAGTAGGTTCCAAATGAGGAAGAACATCACATTTTTTTCTTATTGATTTATTTTAGTAGGAGAGGCAGTACCAAGAATTTCAGCTCCCAAAGCATAAGGACTGGGATCTTTTCAAAGAAGACTGCACACTTTGATACTGAACAGAAACTTCTAAGGAAAAAAAAAATATTTCTAATCATTTCTCAGCTTTTATCAATGTCCAGATAATTAACACTGCAAAGATTGGATTGTGGAAGTTTAAACATTCATAATTGTTTATTTATGATGAAGATTAGACAGTTTTATATGTCTCAATTATTATTTAAAATGCCATAAATTTATTTTCAGTAAAATTATTTCTTATTTATTTTAATCTTTAGACATTAAAGGAGGATTATAGTAATTGTGACTCAGCTGGTAAAGAATCCGCCTGCAATGTGGGAGACCAGGTTTCAATCCCTGGGTTGGGAAGATCCCCTGGAGAAAGGAAAGGCTACCCACTCCAGTATTCTGGCCTGGAGAATTCCATGGACTCTATAGTCCATGGGGTCACAAAGAGTTGGACAAGACTGAGTAACTTTCACTAGCACTACCATAGTACAGAAGCAAGTACTATTGGCAGAATGACCATACACTCTAGTTTGCCTGGGGAAGACTCTTTGTACCTATTGGCTTGGCATAATGGTTAACTGCACCCCTTTCACTTCCAAAGTGTCCTAGTTTGATGATAAACTATGTGATTATATTACCAGATGATTTCTGGAAAACAAACTGACTGATGTTGCAAACCTCCAGTTGCCTTCAATCCCTATTTTTCCCCTACTTTTGTGCTTTGACTATCAATTTTTATTTTTTTCATTTTTGGCCAAATAATCCAGCACAGTGTTATATGTGTTGTTATGCTTCATCTATTTTTTAAAATATAAATTTATTTATTTTAATTGGAGGTTAATTACTTTACAATATTGTATTGGTTTTGCCATACATCAACATGAATCCACCACAGGTATACACGTGTTCTCATCCTGAATCCCCCTCCTTCCTCCTCCCTGTACCATCCCTCTGGGTCGTCCCAGTGCACCAGCCCCAAATATCCAGTATCATGCATCGAACCTGGACTGGCGATTCGTTTCATATATGATATTACACATGTTTCAATGCCATTCTCCCAAATCATCCCACCCTTTCCCTCTCCCACAGAGTCCAAAAGATTGTTCTATACATCTGTGTCTCTTTTGCTGTCTCACATATAGGGTTATCATTACCATTTTTCTAAATTCCATATATATGCATTAGTATACTGTATTGGTGTTTTTCTTTCTGGCTTACCTCACTCTGTATAATAGGCTCCAGTTTCATCCACCTCATTAGAACTGCTTCTTCCATTTTACCAGGATCAAGATGGTGTCTCACACATTTAGAAACAGAAGGGCAAAAATAAGAAAATTCATTACATTCTTAATCAAATAGCAAAACTCTGTATTGCAGTTTGCAAGGTGAAATACAATCTTATCTTATCATTTGTACTTATCGGCCACTGTTCTTAGAAATTTTTATGCATTGCTACAAAGATAATGAAGAAGTTGATCTAATTGGAATTCTGGTATTTAATAAAAACAGCAGCTAAATAAAGTAAGATTTCATCACACTATCTACTCTGCTTCTTCACCAGTTCTTTTGTGGTATACCTTCTTTTGTGGCTTTCTTCTTTGCAATGCAACATAGTATACCATAGTAATATAGGATATTGACATAAAATCAATCATGAATAAACAGAAGAACAATTCTGATCACAGAACATAAGATAATTTTCATGTAGCCATATACATTTACAATAATATTTTTCATTGGCTGTTTTATTTTCATAACAGACCACTGAAAAAGATGATGGCTGAGAGACTCTGTTTATTTTAATAATAAACAGAAAAAATGTTATGTCTAGTTTCTTGCTTCCTGTTACATATTTTTTATTAATTTCTACAAGGCTTTAATGATCACTAATAAGAGTATTTGTTAAGGTTATTTCCCCCCATATGCATGGTCTAATTAATGGCAACATGAAGAGAAAACAAAAAAATCACTCCTTTATGTAAAAGCTGACAATAGCTCCCTGCTAGAGACTGGATATTTTTATCCTCCCCCAATTCATACACTGAATTCTTAACCCTCAATATGATGATATTAAGACTTGGGGTCTTTTGGATGATTAGCTCGTGAGAGCAGAACACTTGTGAGTGGGATTAATACCATATAAAGGTGGTCCTACAGAGAACCTTGCCTCTCCCTCCATATGAGGACACCAGCTACATGGAAGCAGGACCTCACCAGATGCTGAATAAGCTGGGTCCATGATTTTGGACTTCATGGTCTCCAGAATTGTGAGAAATATATGTTTATACGTCATCTGACCTATAGTATATTGTTAGAGTAGTCCGTAGAGACTAAGGCATTCATCAGTTGAATTATGAAGACTATATGGTGGCTGTCACATGGCTAACAAGGCACTTTAAAATGTGTGCCACTACTCATAGACTAGTCACACTGAGTTACTTTTGGCCATTCTCTCAAAAATCACTGCCTATGAACTGGCTCCTCCCTATTCCTAGAAATCTCTCCTCCCTGCAGCTCATCTTTATCTGTTGTTGTTCAGTTGCTAAGTCATGACTGACTCTTTGCAACTCCAACTAAACTGCAGCATGCTTCCACATCCTTCACTGTCTCACGGAGTTTGCTCAAACTCATGTACATTGAGTCAGTGATGCCATCCAACTATTTCATCCTCTGTTGCTCCTTCTCTTCCTTACTTCAGTCTTTCCCAGCATCAGGAACTTTTCCAAGGAGTCGGCTCTTCACATCAGGTGGTGAAAGTATTGAAGCTTCAGCTTCAGCATCAGTCCTTCTGAAGAATATTCAGAACTGCTTTCCTTTAGGATTGACTGGTTTGATCTCCTCGTTGTCCAATTTTGCTGTTCAAGGGGCTTTTAAGAGTCTTCTCCAGCATCACAATTTGAAAGAATCAGTTATTTGGCACTCACTTTTCATTATGTTCTCACATCTGTACATGACTACAGGAAAAACCATACCTTTGACTATACAGACCTTTGTTGGTAAAGTGATGTCTCTGCTGAAAACTTTTTTTTTTTTTAATTTTCCCCTGTCAATATCAAGTCAAATGTCAGTCCCTTGGAATAATTTCCACCACCAATCCCCCATCTTCCTTCCCATCTAAATTTTCCTGTGTCCCTTTGTTGAAACAACTTTACACATTGTGTGTGTGGGTTTCCAGTTCTATCTCATCACTAAATAGTGTGTTTTCAAGGAAAGAGGCTAAGCCATTGTATATCCATTTTCCAACACAAAGCACTGTACATAGCAGATACTCAACTAATAGTTATGTATTAATGATTGAATTGACAAATTAGCTAGAAATGTCACCAAATTAAGAAAATTTGTTTGTTCATACATCTCAAAATCATAGTTTAGGTACCTATGATGTTCCTGAAAATATCCTGGAAGTTCCTAGGGAAATACTTGCAGCAAGACTAGATTTCCATCTGTAAGTTTACCATCTAGTGAAGTTAATTCACAGCATAGATTGTGCTTTTTGTGAATTAAAACCCAAGCAGAAAATGAAAATAAGTTAAAATGCAGGTTAGAAAAATGCCACTTGCAAAAAAATTAAAATAAAAATAAAACATGTTATATTTCTTAATGCAAAAAAAATTTAAAAATAGTTTATTATCTTTACATTTTGATATAGAGGATTGAATGCTTAACATATACCACAAGTGTAAGCTTATGCTCTTAGCCATGCACCTGTATTCATTCCAAATTATTAACTGCTTAAGTACTTTGCATATATCATGATGTTTACCCTTCACATTGATGTCCTGAAGTATAGCATTTCCACCATTTTTCAAATTAAAATGACTTGCCCAAGATAACACATTTCAAATGACAGAATTTGAGTCTCCACACCTTCCCATGAGTTTATTCTGCATTTATTTGTTGACATTTGATTTCTTTTATTTATAATGATCCTTCTATATATAGCCTTTCTTATTTATAATTTCCAGTTTTGGAGAATTTAAATTTCTGTCATTTGGCAACTGGCAGAATTATCTCAATACATGAAAAGTGGCTTTAAAGAAACATGCATTATGATAGTTAAACAGTATATTTGTAAATTGTTTTTAACATTTTTTGTCTGCAGCAAAAGTATTATGCTTCATCTTGCTTTTTCTTTCTTTTTTTTTTTTTTTTTAACTCAGGTATTATAGTCACCTAGTTATTTTCTAATCATTTACATTAAGAGCGTAGATGCAGGGGCTTCCATGACAGTTAAATGGATGAGTTACAATATTAGTAAGAAAAATATCTGGGCACTGTGATAAATGCTTTTATAATTCCTCAGTTAAAGGAAATAATTTGCCCTCTGAACAAAATCCTTATTACTCTAGGGTTGCCTGAATTTAGGCGGGAACTATGGTCAATTAGGCTTCCCTGGTGGCTCAGACAGTAAAGCATCTGCCTGCAATGTGGGAGACCCAGGTTCGATCCCCGGGTCAGGAAGATCCTCTGGAGAAGGAAATGACAACCCACTCCGGTACCTTTGCCTGGAAAATCCCATGGACAGAGGAGCCTGGTATGCTACAGTCCATGGGGTCGCAAAGAGTCTCACATGACTGAGTGACTTCACTTATGGTCAATTACCTTATTTTCCATGGACTTCCAGCCTACTGATTGATGGATGTAAATTTCTTTATAAACATGAAACAATAAAAGACTGCTAAATGGTGTGCACTTGTTGGAACTTCATTTATAAGGGAATGATTGAGCAGGTGGAAAGAAACTGCATATCTATCTGAAATATTACATGGGCTTGTTATAGCTATATAAAATATAGATCAAAAATAAATGTTTATCCTGCAGCTCAATTCCAGAAAAATAAACTAGCCAATCAAAAAATGGGCCAAAGAACTAAATAGACATTTCTCCAAAGAAGACATACAGATGGCTAACAAACACATGAAAAGATGCTCAACATCACTCATTGTCAGAGAAATGCAAATCAAAACCACAATGAGGTACCATTTCACACCAGTCAGAATGGCTGTGATCCAAAAGTCTACAAGCAATAAATGTTAGAGAGGGTGTGGAGAAAAGGGAACCCTCTTACACTGTTGGTGGGAATGCAAACTCCTACAGCCACTATGGAGAACAGTGTGGAGATTCCTTAAAAAGCTGGAAATAGAACTGCCTTATGACCGAGCAATCCCACTGCTGGACATATACACTGAGGAAACCAGAATTGAAAGAGACACGTGTACCCCAATGTTCATTGCAGCACTGTTTATAATAGCCAGGACATGGAAACAACCTAGATGTCCATCAGCAGATGAATGGATAAGAAAGCTGTGGTACATATACACAATAGAGTATTACTCAGCCATTAAAAAGAATACATTTGAATCAGTTCTAAGGAGGTGGATGAAACTGGAGCCTATTATACAGAGTGAAGTAAGCCAGAAAGAAAAACACCAATACAGTATACTAATGCATATATATGGAATTTAGAAAGATGGTAATGATAACCCTGTATGTGAGACAGCAAAAGAGACACAGATGTATAGAACAATCTTTTGGACTCTGTGGGAGAGGGAAAGGGTGGGATGATTTGGGAGAATGGCATTGAAACATGTGTAATATCATATATGAAACGAATCGCCAGTCCAGGTTCGATGCATGATACTGGATATTTGGGGCTGGTGCACTGGGACGACCCAGAGGGATGGTACAGGGAGGCAGGAAGGAGGGGGATTCAGGATGGGAACACGTGTATACCTGTGGTGGATTCATGTTGATGTATGGCAAAACCAATACAATATTGTAAAGTAATTAACCTCCAATTAAAATAAATAAATATATATTTAAAAAATAAAAAAATAAGTGTTCATTACAAATAAGTGAATGTTTTTATTTTGGCATTGGGGCTATTTTTTTCAAGGAAAATATAGCAATAGCAGTATGCATTATTTTACTCATGTGTGAAAAAAAATATAAACAAGTTGAAGCAGGACTTTTCCATAGATGTTATTGTTTGCTCTATATAGGGGCCTGAAGAGAAAATACAAAGAAAATATTCTTTATCTAACCACCTCATTCTATCTCCCTTAAAACAATGTTTTCATACAATAGGAGACTGTTGGAATACTTTTGCTATTTTTTTTAATGTTTATCATCTTTACAATAATAAGGAGTACCACATCCTTAGGCATGCTCAGGCTCTCAGAAAACATGCTTATAGAGGGGCAAATAACGCAGAAAGACTTCCATCATAGAGAACTTCCTTCTGATCATAGTTTGACATAGAGCTCAGTTTTGAAAATCCTTGACACCTGGGCTTCCTTGGTGGGTCAGAAAGTAACGAATCTACCTGTAATGCTGGAGACCTGGGTTCAATCCCAGAGTTGGAAAGATCCCCTGGAGAAGGAAAAGGCTACCCACTCCAGTATTCTTGCCTAGAGAATTCGATGGACAGAGGAGCCTGGAGGGCTACAGTCCACAGGATTGCAAAGAGTAGGACAGGACTGATTTACTTATACAACAACAACACTTTAACACTTTTTTGTGTCACTTTATATATATCCAAGATTTTAAATCATTAAACTTCTTCAATATTAACATACTGGAATGAAAACAATCTCTCATACCTAAAAGAGATGTCCGTTCATTAAAAAAATTCAATATTTATTCAAAAACATTAGCCTTAGTCTTATTTCCATATTTACAAAAATCTCTGTATGAAATAAGGTGGTAAAACATAATTGATGGCACTATTTCTTTCAGAGTTATACAGAAATAGTAGAAGAAATTCATGATAATTTTGTCTTCATAAAGCTATTAGTGAATATGAATAGTTTCTTCTAAATAACTGCAGAGCTGCCTGGTGCAGGATTCATTGATGTTTCAAATGGGTAATAGTGTTACTGAGACAACAAACCCTTTAACTACTGGAGTGCCACTTACCTCAGCATCTTTATCCACCTACTTGAATGTTCTGTATAAATGATACCTATTTTGTGAGCCATGATATAAAAAGTTTAGGAAAAACTGAGAGTCACCAAAAAAGAAAAAAAAAGACACTGTATAAAAGCATAAAAAGAATAAAATTCACAGTAAAAGACTACATATTTTAAAAGTACTAATTTTGCTATCATATAGTGATTCTAATGCCATGACAATTTTTGGTGGTAAAACATCCCAATTCATCCTTTGATATTTTATTTTTTACAAAATTTGTTTCATAGAAATCTTTATTACAGTTTATGTTACTTTATGACTATGAATTTAAAATAATATTATTTTATAACTAGTAATTTATTATGGGTTAAGAAACCAGTTAATCAGCATTGCTTAGAAAGGTATGTAAAATAAAACTAAGGATTTTATGTACATGGATTTGGTATTGTTGTTGTGTGTTTTGGTTTTGTGGTGTTTTTATTTGTCTCCTTTTTACTTTTACTTTTTTGCCTGTTTTATTCATATTTATCAATTGATGAATTATAAAACTGGACTCAATTATTTCCAAAGTACAGAAAATAAAGTGTAAACATTTGATAAATGTTTGAAAAGGTTGTCTTAAATTTTTCTTACATTGTGTAGACTATTTAATTATGAATTTATATTTGCATTATTTCCATTATTCAACTCAATTATCAATTTAACTATTTAATGTGAAAGAAATGTCACCAACTGGTAATAACACTGTACTTGATTCTTCTCATTTTGATATAGATTTTAGTATAATTTTAATCTTCATACTTCAATTTTGAGAATGATGATTATTACAAATGAAGTGATATACTTATGATCTCTTTTTAAAAATTTTTTCTTAAGAGAAGTGCCTGGGATTTGAAGTTTATTATAGATAGACTTTTGGCCAACCCCTTTTCCTTATTTGTTTTAATTTCTTTAACTCAGCTGAAAGTGTGCCATTTTATGAAATCTATGCAATTAAGATCTCAAGATCATGTGATTACACATTGCCTGGAAATCAGGATGATCTATGGATTACTTTGGACATCACTTTTAACAAGTTGGTTTTGATTTCATCAGGTGTAATATTAACCATTTGAGTGAGCTTCCTTTAGTTTTCAAGATCTGAAGTTATATTTAAAGATAAGAAAAAAGGCACTAAATATATGCTTCTTCTGCATCTTTGTAACATCTGCATATCATTTATTGTCTGGTCAACTAGCCATTCAACATTTAATCAGCAAATATTTTTGAGTCTCTGTCATATATTCGACTGCATACAATACACTAGAAATAAAAAGATAATAACCAATTTCTACCTTTAGGAGATTCAATTCAATTAATCTCTGCTATGAGCTAGGCAGTGGACAAAACAATGAAAATTCAAAATTATATAGGATAAACACTTGAACCCTAGTGACAGTCGCTCAGTCATGTCTGACTCTTTGTGATCAGTTGCTGGTGATCACAGGTACCTTTCTATAGCATAAATCCTAGAACACATATTCTCCTTTTCTTCCTTATAAGGGCATTCAGCAATTGACGGGCATTCAGCAATTGACTGGCATTTCTCCTTTTAAACTAATAATATTTCTTTTGAGACTCTTCCTGATCCCTATTGCCAGCAGTAGTTTTGAGGGCAAACCAAGGCAAAATTTTAAAAAACGAGCTTCCCTGATAGCTCAGTTGGTAAAGAATCCACCTACAATGCAGGAGACCCCAGTTCGATTCCTTGGTTGAGAAGATCCCCTGGAGAAGCGATAGACTACCCACTCCAGTATTCTTGGGCTTCCCTTGTGGCTCAGCTAGTAAAGAATCTGCCTGCAATGTGGGGGACCTGGGTCAAATCCCTGGGTTGGGAAGATCCCCTGGAGAAGGGAAACGCTACTCACTCCAGTATTCTGGCCTGGAGAATTCCATGGACTCTATAGTCCATGGGGTCCCAAAGAGTCAGACACGACTGAGTGACTTTCACTAGCACTAGCACTGTTTTCCCCTGTGAGTAATTTACATTTAACACATCATTCAAAGTAATGTCCAAGTCATGGGTCTCTGCTCCAAGGAAGCTCTCTCTGATGTGTTATTATTTCTTCATATCAGAATAGCTTTGTCCAAGTGACTTGAACCTAAACATAGTGACTAGATCGGTTCACTCAAGACAAGTTATTGATCTAATTGTGCTTGTTATG
Organism: Budorcas taxicolor; assembly: GCF_023091745.1. Taxonomy (NCBI): domain Eukaryota; kingdom Metazoa; phylum Chordata; class Mammalia; order Artiodactyla; family Bovidae; genus Budorcas; species Budorcas taxicolor. The sequence continues at coordinate 45,298,350 of NC_068921.1, forward strand.
AATTTACATTTAGAGCAGATTTTGGATTTCTTCAAGATACTATATTTCTCATCTTGATTTATTCAACTTTCCTATCTGTTAATGATTCATTAGAAAGAGTGTGGCAGTTTTGTTTCAGATCATACTTGCACTGCATATTTGGACTGTTTGCTTAATTTACAATACCTCTATCTTTATCTTATTTTCTTGGTGATTAGTATGTTCAAGTTGTTATTCTTCTCTGTCTTTATATCTGTTTCTTTCTTTTTGTGAATTTGCTCCTTTTCTGGTTGTGGAATTACTTTTTTGGTACTGTGTTTCATTTTTTGTGTCAAGAATTTCTGTATTTCAGTAGTAATGTGGCACATGAGTAAAAAAAGTACATCCCTTTTTCATGTGTTTATTCTTTAAGAGCGTTCAAAGCTTGCTTGCTCTCAATTTAACAAACCACAAGTTTGTTAAACACTATTTATTAAAGGGTCACTATGTAAAAAGGCTGCTAAGAGCTCTTAAGAGAAACCAAACCAAGATTATTGCATTTGTTCATTAGGGACTTGCATTAACAAAAAACAAATCTTGATTTTTTAACATAAAATTAGAACAAATAATTATAAGCTTATTTAGAGCAAAGAACATTACATGACAAATGAAAGGTAATGTTTTGAGATAGGAGTTGTTATGTAAGACATTAATTCTTTTGTATTTTGTTAGAACTTAATAATAGTGGTTGAAACATTTTTGTAGAGATGATAAGATAGCAAGGGATTTCCAAAACAGGTATATCTCTTACCTTTACTGCTGATAAGATTGTAAAAGTTTGCAATTAAATGGAGGATAGAGATAACTCAGTAGACTTTTAATCCAAAATTATTATATACTGATATGTTCAACCCATTTTTTTCAGTCATAAGAACTTTTCACCAAGTCTAACATTCTTGGAAGGACAATAAAGATGAAAATATATATTGTTATAGTGTCCTCAACAATCATACAAGATATAAAACATGCACAAATTATATAATTAAGTACAAAAATAGCCCATTCAATAACCTGAGTTTTGTTTTTATTTCTTTGTGATGCCTAAAAATTGGAAGATGGCTTTCATTGTGAAAATTTATTAACAAGCATAGTGTTTTTGTAGAAAATCCAAAGGGAGAATTCTTTGTCATGGAGATTTTTATTCTTCTGTTAAAGACTATGGCAGCATTGTATAAATTCTGAGTGCAGGTGTAGGCACTCAGGTTTGGTTTCCAGAAGTAAAGCTTTTGTGTGCATGTGATTAAAAAAAAAATCTGTTGGCACACAGTCTCTCAGGTCTCTGTGTTTATCTGTATGTAGTGTCACATGCACAAGCAACAAATCAGTGGATGTCTATACTAAAGCAGATTAAGAAAAAAAAAGCTGCTCCAAAACGATAACTCTTGCCTACCAAAGCATGGAATATTTGAAAAAGATATAAAACTCAAATCTGAAATTAGGACAGTAATAAACAGTTTAGGGAGACTTTAGTCACTGAAGTCAAATGGTAGTTCTAAAGCCGGCATTAATACAGGCCAATTATATAAAGCCATTTGAAAGGCTATTTTTCACCATGTTTCTTCAATTCTTCAGTCTGCGGTGATGACCAACATCAGATACTATTAAGAAGTTTTCAAGCGTGTAAAATAATATGATTTCACAATGATTACATATTCACTCTACAGCTGGCTGAGTTTTTACATCTCCATTTGTCATTGACGATTGTGTCCAATTAAATGATTAGCTTTTAAAAACTGCTGCACATTATGAGAGTGAACTTGTGTTCCATTGCACTGAGTGATGCAGAAACAAACTCATTACAGCATGTAATTCACCCATATTAAATAACAAACAGATGGCTGCTGTAAATGAGAGCTCCTTTTTCTCTTCAAAAGTGCCAGGAAAAAGGTGTTTTTATTTATCTTTGTTTCCAGCTTCTTTCTGTTTTCTTGACAAGTGGGCAGCTGGTTGCTGAGGTTTTTCAATTGGTGCAGAAGAATGAAAAGCCTGTTTCCATTAATTTCCCCATAAAATAAGTCTTTGAATCATTTCTGTTATAAATGCAAGTGCAGTAGCAAGCTGCTGCTTGATTAATTCACTTATTATGAAGATTTCATCTTTTATAAGAGGGCCTGCAGGTAATTTATCTTGTTTAGTAAGATTAGAAAAATGTAATTATCTTGATACCTTTGGACCCCTCTCATTTTAATTGTGTTCTCATAAATTTCAAGCATAAAGATGGGAATTTTTTGTGCACAAATGTTCCAACATGTGGTCGAAAAAATGTTCTTGTAAGATCTGCATAAAAATTTATCAAGTAAAATACATTAGGACTGTACTATTACAGGAATGCATACAAATAAAGCTACCATACAATTATGCTAGTGTGTGCTAACAAATATCTGCATTGCTAGTTCCCTAGTCACCTAACAGCTGGGGTGAGGTAAAGGGTTCTGGGATTTGTTGAAAATGCTGGGTTTTTTGTTTGTTTGTTTTTAACCCAAGCATAAATATCTCTAGGGAAATGAAGAAATCTGTCATATTTAAACCCATAAAATTAAAATTGTGTTTGTCTTCCAATGTTTCAAACTCAAATGAATTGACTTATGAGTGTATATCTTGTAATCTTTCCATTACTTTCTTTACATGTCCTAGCATCCTTGGGAATTTGGATATATCTCAGTTTTTAAAATGACTATGTAATTTGATTTACTTTTTAAAAACAGTGTCTAAAAATGTAAAGTGAGATGAGTATGTATCTCAATTCTTTTCCATATGTAATCTTCAGATATTGTATCTTGCAGGAAACATGAAATCAGGCTTAGTAGAAATACCTCCTTTTCTCTGATATTTTCTTCAGTTCTGTTAGTATCAGTGTTTTAATGCCTTTAATTCCATTCTATGTAGAGTATTTAATGTGCCTCTGCTAGATTTCAAAATATTTTGCTATCCACTTAATTACTTAGAATTACTATTGTTCTGTTGTGTATGTTCCTCTCAGTCTTGACTTATTGTCCTGGAAGAAGGAAATTAGAAATATATAATACAGCTGTATACTCCAGAAGTATCTAGTCTTTATATATAGCTTTAGATAGGAAAACATTTCATCTTTTGTAGTCTGCTGAAGGGTATCAAAGAGGTCAAGCAATTGTTTTGGTAAATTCTATTCAGTTTGCTGTTCAGACAGGCACACAACAATATATAATCGGGGTACAGTGATGTTTGCTATCTACGGAATGGCCTATGTAATTAAAAAGATATGTTAGATCTCTGATTATCATAGTTTTCCAATTATAGAACTTCTTACCACATAGTTCAATAAAATTGAACAACTTATGAGTATGAATCAAAATAACATGTTAGAAACACAGGTATTATAGGGAGAACTCCATCTGTTATAAATTGTGGCAAGATATTTTTGATCCACCTCCTAATTAAAATAAAAACAAAAATAAATAAATTGGGCCTAATTAAACTTAAAAGCTCTTGCAGAGCAATGGAAACCATAAACAAAAAGAAAAGGCATAGAATGGGAGAAAATATTTACAAATTAAGTGACCAACAAGGGATCAACCCTCAAAATATACAAACAGTTCATGCAGCTCAATATTAAAAAAAAAATAAAAAATCAACTCAATCAAAAAATGGGTGGAAGATATAAATGGATAACTTTCCAAAGAAGACATACAGATGGCCAAAAAGCACATGAAAATATGCTCAACATCACTAATAATGAGAAATGCAAATCAAAACTACAATGCCATCATCAAAAAACCTACAAATAAATTCTCGAGACGATGTGGAGAAAATAGAACTCTCATGCCCTGTTGGTATGGAATGTAAATTGGGACAGCTACTATGGAGAAGAGTACAGATGTTCCTTTAAAAAACAAAACAAAAAAATAAAAATAGAGCTACCATATGATCCAGCAATCTCACTGCTTGGCATACATCAAGAGAAAACCATAATTTGAAAAGATACATGCACCCCAATGTTCATTACAGCACTATTTAAAAGAGCCAGGACATGAAAGCAACCTAAATGTCCTTTCATTAATGGATAAAGAATATATGGTAGAAATATACAGTGGAATATTACTCAGCTATAAAAAGAACAAAATAATGCCATTCACAGTAACGTGGATAAACATAGAGATAGTCATACTGAGTGAAGTAAGTCAGGCAGAGAAATACAAATATTATGTGACATTTCTTATATGTAGAATTTAAAAATGATACAAATGAATTTATTTTCAAAACAGAAATAGAGTCACAGATATAGAAAACAAAGTTATGGTTACCAAGTGGGTAATAGGGAGAGGATAAATTGAGAGTTTGGGATTGAAATATATACTGATATATACAGCCTCTTATTCTTATCCATCAGAGGGCAGACAGAATGAAAACCACAGTTACAGAAAACTAACCAAACTGATCACGTGGACCACAGCCTTGTCTAATTCAGAGAAACTATGAGCCATGTGGTGGAGGGCCACCCAAGACAAACAGGTCATGGTGCAGAGTGCTGACAAACCGTGGTCCACTGGAGAAGGCAATGGCAAAAATTTCAGTATTTTTTCCCATGAACAGTATAAAAAGGCAAAAAGATATGACATTGAAAGATGAACTCCTCAGGTCGATAAGTGCCCAATATGCTATTGGATAAGAGTGGAAAAATAGCTCCAGAAAGAAGGAAGAAGCTCAGCCAAAGCAGAAACGACACCAGTTGTGGATGTGCCTGGTGATGGAAGTAAAATCCAATGCTATAAAGAACAATATTGCATAGAAACCTGGAATATTAGGTCCATGAAAGTGAAAGTTAAATCTCTTTGTGACCCCATGGACTATAGCCCACCAGGCTCCTCCATCCATGGGATTTTCGAGGCAAGAATACTGGAGTGGGTTGCCATTTCCTTCTCCAGTGGATCTTCATGACCCAGGGACTGAACTCAGATCTCACTCATTGCAGGTGGACTCATTACTGTCTGAGCCACAGGTAAATGAGGTCTATGGATCAGGGTAAATTGGAAGTGGTCAAACAGGAGATAGCAAGAGTGAACATCAACATTTTAGGAATCGGTGAACTAAAATGGACTGGAATGGTCGAATTTAATTTAGATAACCATTATACATTATATCTACTACTGTAGGCAAGAATCCTTAGAAGAAATGAAATATCCCTCATAGTCAATAAAAGAATTTGAAATGCAGTACTTGAGTGCAGTTTCAAAAATAATCTCTGTTCATTTCCAAGGCAAACCATTCAATATCACAGTAATCCAAGTCTATACCCCAACCACTAATGCCAAAGAAGCTGAAGTTGAACAGTTCTATGAAAACCTGGAAGACCTTTTAGAACTAACACATACACACACAAAAAGATGTATTTTTCATCAAAAGTATTATGGACTATGGAATGAGGTTCGTGACATTGTACAGGAGACAGTGATCAAGACCATCCCCATGGAAAAGAAATGCAAAAAAAGCAAAATGGCTGTCTGGGGAGGCCTTACAAATACCTATGAAAAGAAGAGAGGTGAAAAGCAAAGGAGAAAAGGAAAGACATAAGCATCTGAATGCAGAGTTCCAAAAAACAGCAAGAAGAGATAAGAAAGCCTTCTTCAGTAATCAATGCAAAGAAATAAAGGAAAAGAACAGAATAAAGACTAGAGATCTCTTCAAGAAAATTAGAGATACCAAAGGAACATTTCATGCAAAGATGGGCTCGATAAAGGACAGAAATGGTCTGGACCTAACAGAAGCAGAAGATATTAAGAAGAGGCGGCAAGAATACACAGAAGAACTGTACAAAAAAGATCTTAACGACCCAGATAATCATGATGATGTGATCACTAATCTAGAGCCAGACATCCTGGAATGTGAAGTCAAGTGGGCCTTAGAAAGCATCACTACGAACAAAGCTAGTGGAGGTGATGAAATTCCAGTTGATCTGTTTCAAATCCTGAAAGATGATGCTGTGAAAGTGCTGCAGTCAATATGCCAGCAAATTTGGAAAACTCAGCAGTGGCCACAGGACTGGAAAAGGTCAGCTTTCATTCCAATCCCAAATAAAGGCAATGCCAAAGAATGCTCAAACTACTGCACAATTGCACTCATCTCACATGGCTAGTAAAGTAATGCTTAAAATTCTCCAAGCCAGGATTCAACAATACATGAACCGTGAACTCCCAGATGTTCAAGCTGGTTTTAGAAAAGGCAGAGGAACCAGAGATCAAATTGACAACATCCACTGGATCATGGAAAAAGCAAGAGAGTTCCAGAAAAACATCTATTTCTGCTTTATTGACTATGCCAAAGCCTTTGACTGTGTGGATCACAAGAAACTGTGGAAAATTCTGAAAGAAATGGGAATACCAGACCACCTAACCTGCCTCTTGAGAAATCTGTATGCAGGTCAGGAAGCAACAGTTAGAACTGGACATGGAACAACAGACTGGTTCCAAATAGGAAAAGGAGTCCGTCAAGGCTGTATATTATCACCCTGCTTATTTAACTTCTATGCAGAGTACCTCATGAGAAACGCTGGACTGGAAAAAACACAAGCTGGAATCAAGATTGCCAGGACAAATGTCAATAACCTCAGATATGCAGATGACACCACCCTTATGGCAGAAAGTGAAAAGGAGCTAAAAAGCCTCTTGCTGAAAGTGAAAGAGGAGAGTGAAAAAGTTGGCTTAAAGCTCAATATTCAGAAAATGAAGATCATGGCATCTGGTCCCATCACTTCATGGGAAATAGATGGGGAAACATTAGAAACAGTGTCAGACTTTATTTTTTGGGGGCTCCAAAATCACTGCAGATGGTAACTGCAGCCATGAAATTAAAAGATGCTTACTCCTTGGAAGAAAAGTTATGACCAACCTAGACAGTATATTCAAAAGCAGAGACATTACCTGACTAAGGTTCGTCTAGTCAAGGCTATGTTTTTTCCAGTGGTCATGTATGAATGTGAGAGTTGGACTGTGAAGAAGGCTGAGCACTGAAGAATTAATGCTTTGAACTGTGGTGTTGGAGAAGACTCTTGAGAGTCCCTTGGACTGCAAGGAGATCCAACCAGTCCATTCTGAAGGAGATCAGCCCTGGGATTACTTTGGAAGGAATGATGCTAAAGTTGAAGCTCCAGTACTTTGGCCACCTCCTGCGAAGAGCTGACTCATCGGAAAAGACTCTGATGCTGGGAGGGATTGGGGGCAGGAGGAGAAGGGGACGACCGAGGATAAAATGGCTGAATGGCATCACGGACTCGATGGACGTGTGTCTGAGTCAACTCTGGGAGATGGTGATGGACAGAGAGGCCTGGCGTGCTGCGATTCATGGGATCGCAAATAGTTGGACATGACTGAGCGGCTGAACTGAACTGATGCAAAAGTAGGAAGTCAAGGGATGCCTGGACTAACAGGAAGTTTGGCCTTGGAGTACAAAATGAAACAGAACAAAGGTTAATAGAGTTTTGCCAAGAGAATGCAATGGTCATAGCAAACAACTTCTTCCAACAACACAAGAGATGACTCTGCACATGGACATCACCTGATGGTCAATACTGAAATCAGATTGATTATATTCTTTGGAGCCAAAGATGGAGAAGCTCTGTACAGTCAGCAAAAACAAGACCAGGAACTGACTGTGGCTCAGATCATGAACTCCTTATTGTCAAATTCAGACTTAAATTGAGGAAAGTAGGGAAAACCACTAGACCATTCTGGTATGACCTAAATAAAATCCCTTACAAGTATGCAGTGGAAGTAGCAAATAGATTCAAGGGATTAGATCCAGTAGATAGAGTGTCTGAAGAACTATGAATGGAGTTATGTAACATTGTACAAGAGGCAGTGATCAAAAACATTTCCAAGAAGAAGAAATGCAACAAGGAAAACTGGTTGTCTCAGGAAACTTTACAAATAGCTGAGAAAAGAAGAGAAGCAAAAAGCAAAAGAGAAAAGGATGCATCTGAATGTAGAGTTCCAAAGAATAGCAACGAGAGATAAGAAGGTTTCCTAAGTGACCAATGCAAAAAAAAAAAAAAAAAAAAAAAAATTAGAGGAAAACAATAGAAGGAGAAAGACTAAAAGTCTCTGCCAGAAAATTAGAGATACTAAGGGAACATTTCATGCAAAGATGGGCAAAAAAAGGTCTGTAAGGTTATGGACCTAAAAAAAAGTGGAAGCTATTAAGAAGAGGTGGCAAGAATACACAGAACTATAGCAAAAAGATCTTCTTGACCCAGATAATCACGATGCTGCGGTCATTCACCTAGATCCAGACATCCTGGAATACAGAGTCAAGTGAGCCTTAAGAAGCATCACCATGAACAAAGCTAGGGGAGGTTATGAAATTCCAGTTGACTGGTTTCACATCCTAAAAGATGATGCTGTGAATGTGCTTCACTCAACATTGCTAGCAAATATGGAAAACTAATCAATGGCCGTAGGACTGGAAATTACCAGTTTTAATCCCAATCCCAAATATGTGAAGTGAAGTGAAGTGAAAGTCACTCATTCATATCCAACTCTTTGCAATCCCTGGACTATACAGTCCATGGAATTCTGTAGGCCAGAATACTAGAGTGGGTAGTCTTTCTCTTCTCCAGGGGATCTTCTCAACCCAGGGAACAAACCCAGGATTCCAGGATTGCAGGTGTATTCTTTATCAGCTGAGTCACAAGGGAAGCCAAAGAATACTGGAATGGGTGGCCTATCCCTTCTACAGGTGCTCTTGCCAAGTGGGGAATTGAACCGGGGTCTTCTGAATTTCAGGTGGATTCTTTACCAACTGAGCTGTCAGGGAAGCTCCCCAATCCCAAAGAAAGGCAATGACAAGGAATGTTCAAACTACTCCACAATTGTACTCATCCCACATTATAGCAAAGTAATGCTCAAAATTCTTCAAGTGAGGCCTCAACAGTATATGAACTGAGAACTTCCATATGTTCAAGCTGGACTTAGAAAAGGCAACATCCATTAGATCATTGAAAAAGCAAGAGAGTTCCAGAAAGCCTCTAATTTTGCTTTATTGACTAAACTAAAGACTTTGATTGTGTGGATCACAACAAACTGTGGAAAATTGTTCAAGAGATGGGAATACCAGACCACCTTACATGCCTGCCTGCTGCCTGCTCAGTCACTTCAGTTGTGTCCAACTCTTTGCAACCCTATTGACTGTAGCCCACCAGGCTCCTCTGTCCATGGGATTCTCCAGGCAAGAGTACTGGGATGGGTTGCCATTTCCTTCTCTAGGGGATCTTCCCAACCCAGGGATTGAAACCATATCTTTTATGTCTCCTGTATTGGCAGGTGGGTTCTTTACTACTAAGCTACCTGGGAAGCCCGACCACCTACCTACCTCCTGTGAAATCTGTATGCAGATAAATAAGCAACAGTTAGAACCGGGCATGGAACAATGAACTGGTTTCAAATTGGGAAAGGAGCATGCCAAGGGTGTATATTGTCACCCTGCTTATTTAACTTATATGCAGAGTATACGTGAAATGCCAGGCTGGATGAAGTGCAAGCTGGAATCAAATTCAAGGTGGGAATATCAATAACTTCAGATAAGAAAAGACACCACCCTAATGGCTGAAGGCAAAGAGGAACTAAAGAGCCTCTTAATGAAAGTAAAAGAGGAGAGTGAAAAAGCTGGCTTAAAACTCAGCATTCAGAAAACAAAGATCATGGCATTTGGTCCCATCACTTTATGGCAAATAGATGAGGAAACAATGGAAACAGTGAGAGACTTTACTTTCTTGGGCTCCAAAATCACTGCAGACTGTGACTGCAAGAGATGAAAATAAAAGATGCTTGCTCCTTGGAAGAAAAACTTTGGCCAACCTAGGCAGCATATTAAAAAGCAGAGACATTGCTTTGTCAACAAAGGTCCATCTATTCAAAGCTATGGTTTTACCAGTAGTAATCTATGGATGTGAGAGTAGGACTATAAAGAAAGCTGAGCACTGAAGAGTTGATGCTTTTGAACTGTCGTGTTGGAGAAGACACTTGAGAGTCCCTTGGACTGCAAGGAGATCCAACCAGTCCATCCTAAAGGAAATCAATCTTGAATATTCATTGGAAGGACTGATGCTGAAGCTGAATATAGTGTGGCCATCTCACAGTGTCTATTATCCAAAAATCTAAAGGTTACCAAGCATTTATTATGCACCTGGCACTGGACTAAGTAGATGGGGAAACAGTAGAAACAGTGTCAGACTTTATTTTGGGGGGCTCCAAAATCACTGCAGATGGTGACTGCAGCCATGAAATTAAAAGATGCTTACTCCTTGGAAGAAAAGTTATGACCAACCTAGATAGTATATTCAAAAGCAGAGACATTACTTTGCCGACTAAGGTCCATCTAGTTAAGGCTATGATTTTTCCTGTGGTCATGTATGGATGTGAGAGTTGGACTGTGAAGAAGGCTGAGCGCCGAAGAATTGATGCTTTTGAACTGTGGTGTTGGAGAAGACTCTTGAGAGTCCCTTGGACTGCAAGGAGATCCAACCAGCCCATTCTGACGGAGATCAACCCTGGGATTACTTTGGAAGGAATGATGCTAAAGCTGAAGCTCCAGTACTTTGGCCACCTCATGCGAAGTGTTGACTCATTGGAAAAGACTCTGATGCTGGGAGGAATTGGGGGCAGGAGAAAAAGGGGACGGCAGAGGATGAGATGGCTGGATGGCATCATGGACTCGATGGACGTGAGTCTGAGTGAACTCTGGGAGATGGTGATGGACAGGGAGGCCTGGCGTGCTGCGATTCATGGGTCACAAAGAGTTGGACATGACTGAGCGACTGAATTGAACTGAACTGAACTGATACTTATTCCTTACAAAAATAGGACTAGACATCATTATTTTCAATTTACAGATGATAAAACAAGGTTCAAAGAATTCAAGTAACTTTGCCAAGAGCACACAACTAAAGTGGTACAGTGACAATTTGAACCTATTTCTATTGATTTCACAGCTTACTGATTTATTGCATTTATTTTATCAATATAATTATGTACATTTACTTATATTTGCAAAGAATTATTTTAAAAATATTAACTAATTTAATTTTTATAATAGTCCTGTGTTGTATTTTGTGCTGGTAATTTTTATTATGTATACTTCAATGTTTACTTCAAGATCACTGCAGATGGTGACTGCAGCCATGAAATTAAAAGACGCTTACTCCTTGGAAAAAAAGTTATGATCAACCTAGATAGCATATTGAAAAGCAGAGACATTACTTTTCCAACAAAGGTCCATCTAGTCAAGGCTATGGTTTTCCAGTAGTCATGTATGAACACAAGAGTTGGACTATGAAGAAAGCTGAACGCCAAAGAATTGATGCTTTTAAACTGTGGTGTTGGAGAAGACTCTTGAGAGTCCCTTGGACTGCAAGGAGATCCAACTAGTCCATTCTGAAGGAGATCAGCCTTGAGTGTTCTTTGGAAGGAATGATGCTAAAGCTGAAACTCCAGTACTTTGGCCACCTCATGCGAAGAGTTGACTCATTGGAAAAGACTCTGATGCTGGGAGGAATTGGGGGCAGGAGAAAAAGGGGACGACAGAGGATGAGATGGCTGGATGGCAACACTGACTTGATGGACGTGAGTCTGAGTGAACTCCGGGAGTTGGTGATGGACAGGGAGGCCTGGTGTGCTACAATTCATGGGGTCACAAAGAGTCAGACATGACTGAGCGACTGAACTGAACTGAACTGAGCTGATACTTCATATGTGTGAAATATGGACTCCATTCCAAATCATTTAAAACTTTTCTTATATTCCATGTTTCTTTTGTTCTAAAACACAAACTAGTTTCTTAAAGATACAACAGCCTTTTTACTATGACTTTTTAAAAGGCCTGTTTATCTTGGACTATTTTATTTTTTACAAATTTTAATAGATAACATAATTATTTCCACTGTTCCATTTGCATTTCTTTGTAATTCTAGTAAGGATTTTCATGTGCTACCCAAATCTGTAGCATAAAACTGAACATCCATAAAATTCTCACACTAGTGATTTGTTTATAACTTAGTGAGAAAACCTTAAATAGATAAAATTATCCCCATGTTGTGCTATAAACAGTAAGATATAGTAACTGTAACAGGTAACATGTGCCCATTTTATACCTTATATAGCAGAACTTGATAACTATAGGAGACAAATATTGCCTATGTTATAAGAGGACAACAAGAAAATTGTATTTGTAAACTGCCTTTGAAATCTTAATAATTTAACTAGTTCTTATAGTTAATTGTTAAAAAAGCTGTTCTATATGAATATTAGCAAAAGCTTCATCTCTGTATATATAGTCAGATATATTAAATAAAATCTTGCTGGAACTTTGTTAGGAATTGCTTTAAAACTGTAGATTGAGAAAATTGATGTACTTTTCATGTGAGATTTCCAGTCTATGAACAGTATCTCTCTCGATTTAAGTATTCTTTAACATCTATTCCAGTATTCATTTGATCATGGAGAAAGCAAGGTAGTTCCAGGAAAATATCTACTTCTGCTTCACTGATTAGATTAAAGCTTCTGACTAGCAAAATGCAGAAAATACTTAAAGAGATGGAAGTACCAAACCATATTACCATTCTCCTGAGAAACCTGTATTCAGGTCAAGAAGCAACAGTTAGTATTGGACATGGAACATTTGAATGGTTCAAAATTGGGAAAGAAGTATGACAAGTCTGAATATTGCCATCCTGCTTATTTAACTTCTATGCAGAGTGTACGCTAAGTCACTTCAGTCATGTTCAATTCTGCAACAGTATGGACTGTAGCCCACCAGGCTTCCCTGGGAGACTCCAGGCAAGAATATTGGAGTAGGTTGCAATGCCCTCTTCCAGGTATCTTCCCAGCCAGGGATACATCATGTGAAATGCCAGGCTGGATGAAGCACAAGCTGGAATCAAGATTGCTGGAGAAATATCAACAACCTCAGATATGTAGATGATACCATTGTAATGACAAAATGAAAAGAGAACCTAAAGAGCCTCTTGATTAGGGTGAAAAAGAAGAGTGAAAAAGCTGGCTTGAAACTCAACATGAAAAAACTAAATTCATGGCATCTGGTCCCATCAATTCATGGCAAATAGAAGGGGGAAAAGTGGAAACAGTGATAAATTTCATTTTCTTGGCCTCCAAAACCACTGTAGACAGTGATGGCAGCTGTGAAATTAAAAGATTCTTACTCCTTGGAAGGAAAGCTATGAAAAACCTACACAGTGTATTAAAAAGCAAAGACATCACTTTCCTGACAACGGTTTGTATGCATGGATGTGAGAGCTGGACCATAAAGCAGGCTGAGCACCAAAGAATTGATGCTTTCAAATTGTGATGCTGGAGAAGACTCTTGAGATCCTCTTGGACTGCAAGGAGATCCTAAAATAAATCCTAGAATAAATCAACCCTGGATATTCATTGGAAGGACTGATGCTGGAGCTCTGATACTTTGGCCACCTGATGGGAAGAGCTGACTCATTTGAAAAGCCTCTGATATTGAGAAAGATTGAAGGTAAAAGGAGAAGGAGGTGGGAGAGGATGAGATGGTTAGATAACATCACCAATTCAAATAACATGAATTTGATCAAACTCTGGGAGATAATAGAGGACCGAGGAGCCTGGCGTGCTACTCTCCTTGGGATCACAAAGAGTTAGAGTCCATGGATCCCAGTCAGTGGGACCTGACTGAGCACACACATTTTATCACTGTGAATATCCTCATCATGTTGCTATGGTGGTGTTTGTTTAATCACTAAGTCGTGTCAGACTCTTGCAACCCTATGAAGTGTAGCCTGCCAGACTCCTCTGTCCACATGATTCTCCAGTAAGATTACTGGAGTAGGTTGCCATTTCCTTCTCCAGGGGATCTTCCAGACCCAGGAATCAAACCTGGGTTTCCTGCATTTCAGGCGGTTTCTTTACCGGCTGAGCTACGAAGGAAGCGTTATCGTTTTACAAAATGTTACCCAGGGGAAAAATGGACCAAATACACAAGGATCTCTGCCTTATTTCTTACTATTGCATGTGAATCTATAATTATCTCAATACAACTTTCAACTTGAAAATTGGAGTCTTTAACTATTATTTGATATAACTTTGATCTTTGATCAGGGTTTACCAAGGGATTTAGATACAGATATGAACACATCTTATGTGTTTATTTAAATCAGTTGCTTCATTAATTAAAAAGTAAAATTTGCTGAATATACAGATTTAAATTGTTTTAATAACATAAAGTATATTCAGTGATTAAAATTTTGCATCTACCTCTAAAGCTTAATGTAACTGACCATTAAAAATTATTATTTATATTGATCATTCAGACTTACACGATAACTTAGATGAGGTGCATTCATGGGTGCCAGAATCAGCTAAATAAACTTATTAGTAAAGGATTTCATATATACATGCATTTTGTGAGTTTCTGCCATTTCTATTTCTTCTTCAGACTGACTGTTAAGGTCACTGAAATATAGTAGGAAAATAGAGAAATTTCATCTCAATACACTTTTTAGTAGTTAAATTGCAAAATGTGCATGTGTGCTAAGTCACTTCATTCATGTCCGACTCTTTGTGACACACTGGACTGTAGACCACCAGGTTCCTCTGTCCATGGGATTCTCCAGGCAAGAAGGCTGGAGTGGGTGACTGTGTCCTCCTCCAGGGGATCTAGTTTGAGGCTCTTTTCTTTTTTTAACTGAAATTGATTTAAAAATTATGATCAAGTAATTTTTAAATCAATCTCAGTTAAAAAATGAGTCTCAATCTAAACACCTCCACTCTTTTCTTGGAAAAAGTCAAACCTAATTTTAGTCTTTCCATTAAAGTACCTCATACCTCCTCTTACCTGGAGAATCCCATGGACAGAGTGGCCTGGCTGGCTACAGTCCATGGGGTCACAAAGAGTTGAACACAACTGAGTGACTAAAACACACACATACACTCCAGTCATAATACCAATCATACTGAATATACAAAAGTATATGGAAATAGATAATTTTATTGAAGGAAATGGAGAATAAAATAATAATTTTAACCGAGATGTACTTTCTCTTCCATATATATCTAATGAAACAAAGGACTTACTGTCTCACTGATCATATTAAATAAAAACTATATATTTATATAGAAAACAATATTCCAAGAAGGTAAAAATTTCAGGGTGCTTATTTTAGTGCACTATTGATATAGTACCCATGAAAATGAATAAGGAAAGAAGATAAGAAGGAAGGGAAGGAGAGAAGGAAGGAAGGAAGGGAAAAGAGGGAGGAAAGGAGGAAGAGAGAGATAGACAAAGAGAAAGAAGGAAATAAAAATTTGACCTTAGAAAAAGTCATCTGCAATTATATCCCTTGTAAATACAGTTAACACATTTCAAATAACAGAGAAAATGAATGGAAAATAATTGTTTTTATGGTAAGAAAATATAAAAAGATCCTTGTATGGACATGATCATATTGAACAATCTTTGCAGAGACAATTCCTAGCTCTCAGTGGGTGGTTTAGGCTCTTAGAGTCCATAGGATATTGTTGATTTTATACTTTTAAATGAAATAAGGAAACAAAGGTAAGAATAAAATGTAAGACAAGTAACATACATTACATTTGGCCTGGTAACCATTCCCAGATATACAATAATAACATTAACTAAATATTATTAAGACAATTAAATTTGATTTACATGTACACAAGATTCATAATGCACTAGAAATTGTAAGCAAAACAAAGAAAGACCTTAAGATCAACTGCAAATTGTGCAAATTGGTTTTTGAAGTATGGAAAATTAAAATTGATTCTCATTATCTGTATTTATATGGTTATGTGCATTTATTTATATGTGAAAATTGTATAAAACACCCAACAGATTTAGATATACTATTGCAATGATGAAAGAATTATTATTTTTTAAATGTCTTTTTCTAATCAAAGAACAATATGTGAAACATGTAACCAAAATGTCATTCCAATAAAAAGTTAATAAAATAGAGAAGCAAAGATACATTTATGACTATAAAGGAAACATGTAGTAATATTTTTTTAAATTTATTTATTTTAATTGCAGGATAATTGCTTTACAATGTTGTACTGATTTCTGCCATACATCAACATGAATCATCCATAGGTATACATATGTCCCCTTCCTATGTAGCCTCCCTCCCACCTCCAATCCTTCCTGCCTCTAGGTTGTCACAGAACACCTGCTGAGCTCCTTTCATCATACAGCAAATTCCCACTAGCTATCTATTTTACATATGGTAATGTTATATTTCAATGCTACTGTCTCAACTCATCCCATCCTCTCTTTCTACTGTGTCCACAAGTCTATTATCTATATTTGTGTGTCTACTGCTACCCTGCAAATAGGTTCATCAGTATCATTTTTCCAGATTCCATATATTAATATATGCATTGATATACAATATTTCTCTTTCTCTTTCTGACTTCACTGTCTGTAACAGGCTCTAGTTTCATCACATCACCAGAACTGACTCAAACTCATTCCCTTTACAGCTGAGTAATATTCCTGACACCATGCTTATGGCAGAAAATGAAGAGGAACTAAAAAGCCTCTTGATGAAAGTGAAAGAGGAGAGTGAAAAAGTTGGCTTAAAGCTCAACATTCAAAAAACGAAGATCATGGTATCTGGTCCCACCACTTCATGGGAAATAGATGGGCAAACAGTGGAAACAGTGTCAGACTTTATTTTTGGGGGCCCCTAAATCACTGCAGATGGTGATTGCAGCCATGAAATGAAAAGACGCTTACTCCTTGGAAGGAAAGTTATGACCAACCTAGATAGCATATTGAAAAGCAGAGACATTACTTTGCCAACAAACGTCCATCTAGTCAAGGCGATGGTTTTTCCAGTAGTCATGTATGGATGTGAGAATTGGACTGTGAAGAAAGCTGAGCGCAGAAGAATTGATGCTTTTGAACCATGGTGTTCTGGAGAAGACTCTTAAGAGTCCCTTGGACTGCAAGGAGATCCAACCAGTCCATTCTGAAGGAAATCAGTCCTGGGTGTTCTTTGGAAGGAATGATACTAAAACTGAACTCCAGTACTTTGGCCACCTCATGTGAAGTGTTGACTCATTGGAAAAGACTGATGCTGGGAGGGATTGGGGGCAGGAGGAGAAGGGGACGACAGAGTATGAGATGGCTGTATGGCATCACTGACTCGATGGATGTGAGTTTGAGTGAACTCCTGGAGTTGGTGATGGACAGGGAGGCCTGGTGTGCTGCAGTTCATGGAGTCATAAGGAGTCAGACACGACTGAGTGACTGAACTGAACTGAATATATATACCACAAGTTCTTTATCCATTCATTTATCAATGAACGTCTAGGTTGTTCCATGTACTGGCTGTTGTAAACAGTGCTGCAATGAATATTGGGGTACGTGTGTCTTTTAGAATTGTGTGTTTTTCTCAGGGTATATGCCCAGTAGTGGGATTTCTGAATCATATGGTAGTTTTGTTCCTAGTTTTTAAAGAAATCTCCATACTGTTCTCCATAGTGGCTGTATCAATTTATATTCCTACTAACTGTGCAAGAGGGTTCTCTTTTCTTCCCTTCCTCTCCACCATTTATTGCTTGTAGAGTTTTGGTGATAGCCATTCTGATCGGTGTTAGATGATACCTCATTTTGGTTTTGATTTGCATTTCTCTTATAATAGCAATATTGAGCATTTTTTATGTGTTTATTGATTGTATGTATTCTTTGGAGAACTGTTTAGATCTTCTGACCATTCTTTGATTGTTTTCCTAATATTGAGCTGCCTGAGCTGCTCATGTATTTTGAAGATTAATCCTTTGTCAGTTGCTTCATTGCAATTGACTTCTCCCATTCTGAGGCTTGCCTTTTCATCTTCTTTATGGTTTCCATTGCTGTGCAAAAGCTTTGAAGTTTGATTAAGTCTCATTTGTTTATTTTTGTTTTTATTTCCATTATTCTAGGAAGTGGGTCATAGAAAATCTTGCTGTGATTAATGTCAAAGAGTGTTTTGCCTTTATTTTCTTCTAGGAGTTTTATAGTTCCTTGTTTTATATTTAAGTCTCTAATCCATTTTGAGTTCATTTTTGTGTGTGGTGTTAGGAAGTGTTTTGTATGTATAGTATCATATCATCTACAAACAGTAAGAGTTTTACTTCTTTTCCAATCTGGACTCCTTTTATTTATTTTTCCTGTCTGATTGCCATGGCTAGCACTTCTAGAACTATGTTGAATAATAGTGGTGAGAGTGGGAACCCTTGTCTAGTTACTGATCTGAGTAGAAATGCTTGCAATTTTTTATCATTGAGAATAATGTTCACTGTTGGTTTGTCACATATTGCCTTTATTATGTTGAGTGTACTAATATTCTTGGAAGTTATTCCTATAGATTCCAGCATTGGCTATTTTAGTTCAAGTTATATCTCCACTGATGAGAGATTTGGATAAATTTATCACTATATTGCTATTTTTTGTTGTCTCTATTATATTCCAGTACTGAAAATTTTTAAATAAATACACATCTAATATTTTCTTTAAAGGTCTACATTTTGCTTTAAAAGAATGCTAAAAAGAAACGTAGTTACATAATGCTGAAATATTTAAAAAATTTTAACAAATAATAATTAATTTACTTAAACAAAATATTGGAACATAATATGTAAAACTTGTATGCTTTTTCTTCAATGTAAATATTGCTTTAAGAAATATTCTTGGTAATTCCCATTGTTATTGTTCCAGTAGAGAAAGAATCTCCAAATTGAACTAACTGGTTTAATAAATTTGGCATTTCTATAATAGAACACAAAAATTATGTGAACATTGTGATTAAAATAATATTTTTTTGCTGAAAAGGAAGTAAGTAAATCTTATGGAATAAACATATAATGATGTAAGAATTATGTAATTTTTATTTGATTGCTCATCTAAATATTACCTACTCAGCCCACAGGTAAACATCCACACATAGACAATAATGTCAGTTTTTAAATATTTTGACCACTTGTAGTTCTATATATGTATGAACAACTTAGTTTTACTCACATATGCACACAAAATCATAATGAAGTTATACTATTTATTGTTAGGAAGCTAAAATATATTTCCAGCTTAATTTAAAGCTAATAAATATTCAACCATACTTGTACCATGGCCTCCATTTTGCTTTTGCTGTAGTTACCACAGGTGAAAGGAACATTCCTGAGTTAGGAAGGAGTTATGAAATCAGAGGGGCAATGGAGTAAATACATCATGGATGTCTTTTAAATCACAGGAGTGATTTTGGCTTTTGTTGAGTGTGAGATATGAAGCTATTAGAGTTTTTTAAAAAGAAGGATCACTCTTTGTGATGAACAAAGATCCTGTTACTTACATTTTGGATCTAGTGTTTGGTTTATTCCTTCCCCACTTCTGGTCAGTGTTGCTTGATTCTATATTTTATTTGCTTTTTGAAAGCTAAAGCATATGCCAAGTGAAATATACCATCTCATCTCACAGGAAAATGTGGTTTAAAATAATTTAATTAGAAGTTGGTCCCATTCACTACAATGTATTAGAACTTGGTATTGAGTAAAATTATGAAAAAATGTTCTCTAACTTTCATTTTACCCTATGCAATAAGAAGTATAGAACAAGGCAGTCTAGAACATCTGTGCAAGGGTGAGATAAAGAAGTCAGACTATCTTTCTGCTCTACCACTTTTATTATATGAGTTTTGCTTTCATAGTTAGAATATGACTGCTCAATTAATATGATGCAGATGCAAAGGGGACAAAATTGTGGCTATCATTCGTCTTTGCTTCCTGCAACAGAAGATCTGTACTGCCATGGTTACAACAGTAGTGCTGTGCTTAGTCATTCAGTCATGTCCCACTCTTCACATCCCAATGGACTATAGCTTGCCAGGCTTCTCTGTCTGTGGGGATTCTCCACGCAAGTATAACTGAGTGGGTTGCCATGCTCTCCTCCAGGGGATCTTCCTTACCCAGGGGTTGAGCCCAAGTCTTCCACATTGCATGCAGATTATTTACCATGTGAGCCATCACGGAAGCCCAAGAATGCTGGAGTGGGTAACCTATCCCATCTCCAAGGGATCTTCCTGATCTAGAAATTGAACTGGCCTCTCTTGCATTGCAGGCAGACTCTTTACCAGCTGACCTACCAGGGAAGCCCACCACACGTAGCAGAGGAGGACAGCAAATAAAGGGGTCAGAGAATATTTGCCACATCACTATCTATATGCATAGCATAAAATAAAACGACTCTAATCAGCTAGTATTTTTTTAACATAGAAAGAGTTTTGCTTTGAGTGTGTGTATGTGTGTATGTATATAAAAGAGAGGGTATATGAATATGTGAAGGAAAAAACAAGTTTTTTTCAGCCCAATTTATAATGAGAGTGGAAGATAGTCTCTTTTCCTAAAGGGAAACATCAGAATTGTGACAATAAAATAGATATTCTTTGATGATAGGATTATGCTTTGTTTAATGATAAATGCAAGACTTGGTGACTCTATTTTGAGTTTTCTCTACTCATTTTTCTTTTCCTGGTAAAACATTCCACTTGAACAACATGTAAGATTTGATCCATTGAGCCAGCTTCTTTGGGGAATGAATCTGAGTGAGTCTTTTAACGATGAATTATAGTTGGACCTGACATATCTGTTGAGTGAGATATAGACAAAATGTTCTTGAGTTATAGTTTTCAAACCCCAAATCCAAGAATTTCTATTTTTTTTTTAGACATGCTTAACTAGAGTTATTGATAATACAAAAGAACTTTGTGTTGTGGAGACAGACACCAACTTGGAAGACTCCTTTAATTTTTGTTCAGGTATAAGTAATTCAGTCTTCTAAAGACTGTGATATTGAGCACCTTGTTAAAATCTAGTTGATTTCTTGAAGTCATGTCTTCTCTAGGAAAAGGCTGAAGTGCCACACTTAAATAAAGCTTAGGAAGGTAATTTTTGTATGAGAAATGCCTCAACGTTGAAGAGGAGAAACCAGGTCCAGTGTGGAGGCCATGGTCATGGGGAAAGTACTTTCTTTTTATTGATACCAGAAAATATCTAAGGTAATTAGAACTTCAGTCTTGTGTCTCCTGTGGTGTACCTCTTGATGCACATTATAGGACTTTCTTGACTATTCAGAAACATCTTTGTGTATATCCATGGTAGAGATTCACAGTGTTGGTCCTGTATATTTCTCATGAGATGTTCAGATGAGGGAGGGACTGTACTTCTATAACTCATTTACATTTTTTGACTCAGGAAGACAAAGCACTGGAGGGAGTAAAATTTCTCTCTGGTACTATGCATGAGAGAAACTTTTCTTTAATGTGCTTATTACTGTCACCAACAATTAGATTGACAAGGGGTCTACAGTTCAGAATCACTGGATAAGACAATGCTGTTCAGTAAGACTAAACTTTCTGATTGCCTCATGGGTTACCAAAGGCTGCGTCTGACAACTCCAGTAAGTATTTCAAGCAATTAGTTTTTTTGTTTTTCATGCAAAGATAAAATACCACATCTGTAATAAACCAGATGCTTATCCTATAGAATATTGAGCTTTACTGAACAAAACTTCTCTGAATGAAAACAGTTACTATTTGTGAGGCAAACAAATCTCTAAAGTGCAAAGAAGAAAGGAAGATGAAAGGGACATCTTGTGACATGAAATTAAATCTATAACTCTGACCTGATTTCTTCATCTGATTTATTGGTATTTATTTTCCAGAACCAGAAGACCATGTGAACTGATGACAAATAAAGATTGTCTAATTTGTCTCAAAAATATTTCTTAATGTAATCAATTTTTCTATCATAACTGCAAATTTATTTTTGAAAATTCTTATAATATTCTTTGATTACAGTATTAATGTTTAAATGGTCTGCAATAATATATGCTCAATTACTCTTAATATTTGTAATTTGAATCAATGTTCTGCCTTAATTAGCCTTTCTGTGGTTTAGAAATTTACTGATTTCAAGTATCAAATTATGATGGTTAATTTTAAATGTTTTTGTCTATTATCTGCCACTGATTTTACAATCTTATTTTTATTATTTTTTTATTATCCCTACATTGTGTTCAGTTTTTTCCCCTTTATAGTTTGTTACATACTTAGATCATTGATTTTAAACCTTTCTTCACATAGCATCAGTTCAGTTTAGTCACTCACTCATGTCTGATTCTTTGCGACCCCATGGACTGTAGCACTTCAGGCTTCCTTGTCCATCACCAACTCCCAGAGCTTGTCCAAATTTGTTTCCATCGAGTTGGTGATCCATCCATCTCATCTTCTGTAGTTCCCTTGTCCTCCTGCCTTCAGTCTTACCCAGCATCAAGGTCTTTTCAAGGAGTTAGTTCTTCACATCAGGTGGCCAAAATTTTTGCTCTCCTCTCTCACTTTCATCAAGAGGCTCTTTAGTTCTTCTTCACTTTCTGCCATAAGGATGGCATCATTTGATTTATCTGAGGTTATTGATATTTCTCCTGGTAATCTTGAGTCCACCTTGTGCTTCATCCAGCCTGGCATTTCACATGATGTTCGGTTCAGTTCAGTTCAGTCACTCAGTCATGTCTGACTCTTTGCGACCCCATGAATCGCAGCACGCCAGGCCTCCCTGTCCATCACCAACTCCCGGAGTTCACTCAGACTCATGTCCATCGAGTTGGTGATGCCATCCAGCCATCTCATCCTCTATCTTCCCCTTCTCCTCCTGCCCCCAATCTCTCTCAGCATCAGAGTCTTTTCCAATGAGTCAACTCTTTGCATCAGGTGGCCAAAGTACTAGAGTTTCAGCTTCAGCATCATTCCCTCCAAATAAATCCCAGGGCTGATCTCCTTCAGAATGGACTGGTTGGATCTCCTTGCAGTCCAAGGGACTCTCAAGAGTCTTCTCCAACACCACAGTTCAAAAGCATTAATTCTTCGACGCTCAGCTTTCTTTACAGTCCAACTCTCACATCCATACATGACCAATGGAAAAACCATCGCCTTAACTAGATGGACCTTTGTTGGCAAAGTAATGTCTCTGCTTTTCAACATGCTATCTAGGTTGGTCATAACTTTCCTTCCAAGGAGTAATCATCTTTTAATTTCATGGCTGCAGTCACCATCTGCAGTGATTTTGGAGCTACCCAAAATAAAGTCTGACACTGTTTCAACTGTTTCCTCATCTATTTCCCATGAAGTGATGGGACAAGATGCCATGATCTAAGTTTTCTGAATGTTGAGCTTTAAGCCAACTTTTTCACCTTCCACTTTCACTTTCATCAAGAGGCTTTTTAGTTCCTCTTCACTTTCTGCGATAAGGGTGGTGTCATCTGCATATCTAAGGTTATTCATATTTCTCCTGGCAATCTTGATTCCAGCTTGTGTTTCTTCCAGTCCAGCGTTTCTCATGATGTATTCTGCATATAAGTTAAATAAGCAGGGTGACAATATACAGCTTTGACATACTCTTTTTCCTATTTGGAACCAGTCTGTTGTTCCATGTCCAGTTCTAACTGTTGCTTCCTGACCTGCATATAGGTCTCTCAAGAGGCAGGTCAGGTGGTCTGGTATACCCATTTCTTTCAGAATTTTCCACAGTTTCTTGTGATCCACACAGTCAAAGGCTTCGGCATAGTCTTTAAAGCAGAAATAGATGTTTTTCTAGAACTCTCTTGCTTTTCCCATGATCCAGCAGATGTTGTCAATTTGATCTCTGGTTCCTCTGCTTTTTCTAAAACCAGCTTGAACATCTGGGAGTTCACGGTTCATGTATTGCTGAAGCCTGGCTTGGAGAATTTTGAGCATTACTCTACTAGTGTGGGAGATGAGTGCAAATGTGTGGTAGTTTGAGCATTCTTTGGCATTGCCTTTCTTTGGGGTTGGAATGAAAACATCTTTTCCAGTCCTGTGGCCACCGCTGATTTTTCCAAATTTGCTGGCATAATGAGTGCGGCACTTACACAGCATCATCTTTCAGGATGTGAAATAGCTCAACTGGAATTCCATCACCTCCACTAGCTTTGTTCGTAGTGATGCTTTCTAAGGCCCACTTGACTTCACATTCCAGGATGTCTGGCTCTAGATTAGTGATCACATCATCATGATTATCTCAGTCGTGAAGATCCTTTTTGTACAGTTCTTCCGTGTATTCTTGCCACCTGTTCTTAATATCTTCTGCTTCTGTTAGGTCCAGACCATTTCTGTCCTTTATCGAGCCCATCTTTGCATGAAATGTTCCCTTGGTATCTCTAATTTTCTTGAAGAGATCTCTAGTCTTTCCCATTCTGTTCTTTTCCTCTGTTTCTTTGCATTGAACTCTGAAGAAGGCTTTCTTGTCTCTTCTTGCTATTCTTTGGAACTCTGCATTCAGATGCTTATATCTTTCCTTTTCTCCTTTGCTTTTTGCCTCTCTTCTTTTCACAGCTATTTGTAAGGCCTCCCCAGAGAGCCATTTTGCTTTTTTTGCATTTCTTTTCCATGGGGATGCTCTTGATCCCTGTCTCCTGTACAATGTCACGAATCTGTCCATAGTTCATCAGGCACTCTATCTATCAGATCTAGTCCCTTAAATCTATTTCTCCCTTCCACTGTATAATCATAAGGGATTTGATTTAGGTCATACCTGAATGGTCTAGGGGTTTTCCCTACTTTCTTCAATTTGAGTCTGAATTTGGTAATAAGGAGTACATGATCTGAGCCACAGTCAGCTCCTTGTCTTGTTTTTGTTGACTGTATAGAGCTTCTCCATCTTTGGCTGCAAAGAATATAATCAGTGTGATTTCGGTGTTGACCATCTGGTGATGTCCATGTGTAGAGTCTTCTCTTGTGTTGTTGGAAGAGGGTGTTTGGTATGACCAGTGCATTTTCTTGGCAAAACTCTATTAGTCTTTGCCATGCTTCATTCCGCATTCCAAGGCCAAATTTACCAGTCAATCCAGGTGTTTCTTGACTTTCTACTTTTGCATTCCAGTCCCCTATAATGAAAAGGACATCTTTTTTGGGTGTTAGCTCTAAAAGGTCTTGTAGGTCTTCATAGAACCGTTCAACTTCAGCTTCTTCAGCATTACTGGTTGGGGCATAGACTTGGATAACTGTGATATTGAATGGTTTGCCTTGGAGACGAACAGAGATCATTCTGTCGTTTTTGAGATTACATCCAAGTACTGCATTTCAGACTTTTTGTTGACCGTGATGGCTACTCCATTTCTTCTGAGGGATTCCTCCTGCAGTAGTAGTTTAATGGTCATCTGAGTTAAATTCACCCATTCCAGTCCATTTTAGTTCACTGATTTCTAGAATGTTGATGTTCACCCTTGCCATCTCCTGTTTGACCACTTCCAATTTGCCTTGATTCATGGACCTGACATTCCCGGTTCCTATGCAATATTGCTCTTTACAGCATCGGATCTTGCTTCTATCACCAGTCACATCCACAACTGGGTATTGTTTTTGCTTTGGCTTCATCCCTTCATTCTTTCTGGAGTTATTTCTCCACTGATCTCCAGTAGCATATTGGGCGCCTAATGACCTGGGGAGTTCCTCTTTTGGTATCCTATCATTTTGCCTTTTCATACTGTCCATGGGGTTCTCAAGGCAAGAATACTGAAGTGGCTTGCCATTCCCTTCTCCAGTGAACCACATTCTGTCAGACCTCTCCACCATGACCCACCCGTCTTGGGTTGCCCTGCAGGCATGGCTTGGTTTCATTGAGTAGACAAGGCTGTGGTCAGGAACAGCAGCGGTAAGGTGATACTCCTCGTCCAAGGTAAGGAGCAGTGGCTGTACTTTGCTGGAGCAGCCGTGAAGAGATACCCTACGCCCAAGGTAAGAGAAACCCAAGTAAGATGGTAGGTGTTGCAAGAGGGCATCAGAGGGCAGACACACTGAAACCATACTCACAGAAAACTAGTTAATCTAATCACACTAGGGCCACAGCCTTGTCTAACTCAATGAAACCAAGCCATGCCTGCAGGGCAACCCAAAGGAGGCAGGTCAGGTGGTTGGTATTCCCATCTCTTTAAGAATTTTCCACAGTTTGAGGTGATCCACACAGTCAAAGGCTTTGGCATAGTTAATAAAGCAGAAGTAGATGGTTCTCTGGAACTCTCTTGCTTTCTCGATGATTCAACTGATGTTGGCAATTTGATCTCTGGTTCTTCTGCCTTGTCCAAATGCAGCTTGAACATCTGGAAGTTCATGTTTCATGTATTGTTGTTGAAGCCTTGCTTGGAGAATTTTGAGCATTACTTTTGTAGTGTGTGAGATGAGTGCAATTGTGTGGTAGTTTGAACATTCTTTGGCATTGCCCTTCTTTGGGATTATAATGAAAACTGACTTTATCCAGTTTTGTGGCACTTTTGAGTTTTCCAAATTTGCCGACATATTGAGTGCAGTAATTTCACAGCATCATCTTTTAGGATTTAAAATAGCTCACCTGGAATTCCATTACCTGTGCTAGCTTTGTTCACAGTGATGCTTCCTATGGCCCACTTGACTTCACATTCCAGGATGTCTGGCTCTAGGTGAGTGATCACATCATCGTTATTATCTGGGTCATTAAGATATTTTTTTGTATAGTTCTTCTGTGTAGTCTTGCCACCCCTTCTTAATATCTTCTGCTTCTGTTAGGTCCACATCATTTCTGTCCTTTAGTGTGTCCGTCTTTGCATGAAATGTTCCCTTGGTATCTCTAATTTTCTTGAAGAAGTCTCTAGTCTTTCCCATTCTCTTTTATCCTCTATTTATTTGAACTGATTACTGAGGAAGACTTTCATATCTCTCCTTGCTATTTTTGGAACCCCGCTCAAATGGGTATATCTTTCCTTGTCTCCTTTGCCTTTAGCTTCTCCTCTTTTCTCAGCTATTTGTAAGCCCTCCTCAGACAACCACTTTGCCTTTTTGTGTTTCTTTTTCTTGGGGATGATCTTGATCACTGCCTCCTGTACAATATTACAAACCTCTGATCATAATTCTTCAAGCTTTCTGTCTATCAGATCGAATTCCTTGAATCTAATTGTTACTTCTACAGTATAATCATGAGGGATTTGATCTAGGTCATACCTGAATGGGTTATTTAGAAGAAAAGCTATGACCAATGTAGACAGCTTATTAAAAAGCAGACAAAGGTCCATCTAGTTAAAGCTATGTTTTTTTTCCAGTAGTCATGTATGGATGTGAGATATGGACTCTAAAGGAAGCTGATCACCAAAACATTGATGCTCTTGAACTGAGGTTGGAGAAGACTCTTGAGAGTACCTAGAACTTCAAGGAGATCCAAGAAATCCATCCTAAAGGACATCAGTCCTGAATATTCACTCAAAGGAAGTGATGCTGAAGCTGAAACTGCAATATTTTGGCCACATGATATGAGGAATTGACTCCTTGGAAAAGATCCTGATGTTGGGAAAGATAGAAGGCAGCAGAAGAAAGGGATGACAGAGGATGAAATGGTTGGATGGCATCACTGACTCAATGGACATGATTTTGAGTAAACTCTGGGAGTTGGTAATGGGCAGGGAAGCCTGGCATGCTTCATTCCATGGGGTCTCAAAGAGTCGGAGACGACTGAGTGACTGAACTGAACTGAACTTAATGCTTTAGTGATTTTCCCTGTTTTCTTCCATTTAAATTTAAATTTGGCAATAAGGATTTCATGACATGAGCCACAGTCAACTTCCATTCTTCTTCTTTTTTTTTTTTTTCTGACTGTAGAGCTTCTCCACAGCTGCAAAAAATATAATTAATCTGATTTTGGTGTTGACCATCTGTTGATGTCCATGTGTGGTGTCTTCTTGGCAAAACTCTATTAGCCTTTGCCCTGCTTCATTTTGTACACCAAAGCCAAATTTGCTTGTTACTCCAGGTATCCCTTGACTTCCTGCTTTGCATTCCAGTGCCTATGATGAAAAGGACATCTTTCTTTCTTTTTTTTTCTTTTTTGGTGTTAGTTCTAAAAGGTCTTGTAGGTTTTCACAGAACTGTTCAATTCAGCTTCTTTGGCATTAGTGGTTGCTGTGATATTGAATGGTTTGCCTTGGAAATGAACAGAGATCTTTCTGTCATCTGAGATTACACCCAAGTACTGCATTTCAGACTCTTTTGTTGACTATGAGGGCTGCTCTATATCTTCTAAGAGATTCTTGCCCACAGTAGCAGATAAAATGGTCATCTGCATTAAATTCTCCCATTCCAGTCTATTTTAATTAATTGATTCCACAAGACCTCTGGTTGGGGTAGGAAGTCCTCGCACCTATGACTGGAAGGACTTATGGTTAATGAAATCTTAATTCCTTTACAATCTCTCATTTCTTATTTCCTCAAACCCCTTGCAAATAGGCAAGTGGGAGTGGGTTCCTCAGGGTTTTCCAAAGGCTCTACTATCTGCTGTGCCTTAGTAGCTGTTGCCCAAGAGGGTGGGGGTTTCTTCTGTCCTTAATTTTCTTTGTGCCAAGGATCAGGCCAATGAAAATTGTGAACACAGTTCAGGTATTTAGCAGATTTGACAGCAGGTTACAAAGGAGATTCCTCACTACGCTGTTCCCACTGCTTTTTACTCCCATCCTTCAGCTCCCCTCTACTGGGACTTGAGTCCAGCCAAAACCCATGGTGCCTGGCTATGGGACTTAATGAAGCTCAGGCTCTTGATGTCTCATTACAAAAAAATTCAGCGAGAGATATAGCTATAGGTAAAAGGTGGATTTGTTCAGATTCAGAGAGAAGCACACTCCACAGTATGTGGGCCAACGCAGAGGGCAAGTGCTGTGGCCATGGAATGTGATGAAGTTAGTTTCCTGGAGCTGGGTGATTTCATATGCTAATGAGTGGGAGGATAAGTCCAACAACTGAGGAACCACCCACGCCTCAGGATTTTGACAGTGCCTTGGAACTGTCCTGGCACCTCTAGGTGTGTCATTTAGCATGAAGATTAAGGATCAAGATTTAGTTGAATTTAACTTGTCATCTTGGACCCATTTGATTTTACTTGGTTTGTTATGCCCTTGGGCTCTCATTCTTTCAAAAGTTGTGCCCTGCCCCCTTCCCTCCTGTTTCACTCTCTTCTGAGCCCTGTCTGGGCTCACAATTTTGCCTCTACAATCTTCTGGAGAAACAACCAGAAAATAGCTGGCCCTTGGGAGGGAAATACTGTATAATACCCAATCTCTCTAGATATTCAGGCCTTCATCTTCCATGTTTCCTACAACATGTGCAAAAGCAACATCTCTCAGTGAACATGCTAAGACAGCTGACAGGCACACAATGCCTGCTAAAAGTCCATCTGTTGGTGGCATCTCAAGGACAACTGGGCTTCCATGGATAATGTTTGCCACTTTGGGATTTAACCCTGCAGGCCCTTTGGGCCCAAATCCTTAAGACCCTTCTCCTAAAGTTACATACAAAAAAAACAAATAAATAAAATAAAGTTACATACATACCCCTGCATCAAATCTCCACTCCACTTTTAGGGAACATCTGGTCTGTTACCTCTTATCAATTTGTTCTTAAGCCATTTACTAACTCCTACAACCAGGACCCTGCTCCCTTGTAGGGAACATTGCTCCACCCCACTTACTATTATTAAAATACACTTAATGACCCTAACAGGACCAGATAACCCATTCTTTTGTCATTACTTCTGTTATGACCTAAAGTGGGTCTATGACAATGAAATGTTTACCATTAGAAACACCGTAACTTTCTCTTATGGAGAACTAGGGGAAGAAATCAGTGACTTACATTCCCTCAGAGCAATAAGAGAATAAGTCTTATGGCTGTTTCACCAGTCCAGTCTCAAGACACAGGCTTGGATTGCTTTACATAATGATATCTATTTCCATCTGCAGTGAACAAATAAGCAATGAGTTAAGATTACAATCCCTTAATCCCACCCAGTACTAGTCACACTGGAGACCTTGGGGACACCCAGCTCCATCCTGGGGGTCCCAGGAGGTCGATATGCCTTGACCTGCCAGGGACCTAATTCTTGGGAGGCCAACATGCCTCGACCTGCCCGGGGATTCGATCTCCAGGAGGCTATCATGCCTCAACCTGCCTGGGGATCTGCACCTTTACCTGGAGACGCTGGCTCTCCGGGTTGCAACAGTAATGCATAGCATAAGCTTCAGAATGACACCCCTAAAGTAGTCCACCCATGGACATAGAAGGAAACCTAATAGTTGTGGGACTGTGCCCAGTCTCCGCAATAATTCAGAAGTCCGAGAACCCCATTGCCTTTCTGGAAAGTCTAAAAGAGGCCCTCCAGAACTTTACCAATCTGGACTTAGACTCTTAAGAGGGACAAGTGATTTTAAAGGATGAATACCTGTCCCAATATGTATCAAACATGAAGATAAAGTTACAACAGCTACAACAGAAATACCCTGCTGCTTCTTTAGATGAGATGGTATAGACAGGCAACAATACCTTTTGTAACAGACAACAGGAGAGGGAGGCCAAGTCCTAGGAAAGGGAGAGAGGGAAAGAGACATGGCATGCCCAGCTGCTAGCCACCCTCCAGGGAAGCCCTATGGCAAACTCTGAGTCTTTGAAGGACAAGTTCAGTTCAGTTCAGTCACTCAGTCGTGTCCGACTCTTTGCAACCCCATGAATTGCAGCACGCCAGGCCTCCCTGTCTATCACCAACTCCCGGAGTTCACTCAGATTCACGTCCATCGAGTCAGTGATGCCATCCAGCCATCTCATCCTCTGTCGTCCCTTCTCCTCCTGCCCCCTATCCCTCCCAGGATCAAAGTCTTTTGAAGGACAAGACACAAGGCAAATACCTAATCTGTAGACAGGTGAGACATTGGGCCCAAGAGTGTCCAAACCATGACAAGTCTCCTAAAACAGCTTGCTACAAATGCCAACAGTTGGGACATTGAGTGGCACTCTGCCCTAGGGACTACAGAGCCTCAAGGTCAAGCACCAAGCCTTCCCTCACGATGGTTCCACAGGACTGAAGCAGCCCTCTCCAGCCAGCCTGCCTATCACAGATAACCATCATGGGATTGGAGCCAAGGGTGCAATTGGATGTGGCAGGTAGGTCCGAGAATTTCTTAGTTGACACAAGGGCTAGCTATTCTGTCCCGCCCTCCTTCTCTGGAGTCTTCTCCTCCCAAACCTGTACCATTTTTGGTGCTATGAGGAAATCAATTACAAAAAGATTCACCCGAGCACTTCTTTGTTGCTGGAATGGACAAACACTTTCCCACCAGGTTTTTGTGGTCCCTGCATGTCCTACTCCTTATTGGGAAGAGACCTTTTCCTGCCTTCAAAATCTTGCAGCTATTGCAGTCCTGATACAAGATGCTTTAAAACTCTCTCTTGGGGGCAAACTAACTGTTTTTACCAGCCTCCGACTGAAGCAACTACTGAATGGGAGAGGCCACTTATGGATCTCTGTCAAAGGATCCTCAGATATCAAGTAGTGCTGGTGGAAAATCCAGGACTAACTGTATACCCTTGTGAGGTTCTTAACCCAGTTACCCTCCTGCCTACCCCCGAGGGTTCTCTCCCCTTTCACTCTTGCCTAGAAACTTTGGACGACTGGACAAAACCTCGAGAGGGATTGTCAGAAGATCCTCTGACCAATTCTGAGCAAATCTGGCACACTGATGGAAGCAGCTTTTTCTTGGATGGAAAAAGAGCTGGATATGCAGTAGTCTCCAATTTTGAGACCATAGAGGCTAAACCTTTGCCACCAGGTACTTCAGCCCAATTAGCTGAGCTCATAGTCCCGACTTGAGCTTTAGAGCTGGGAGAAGGAAAAAGAGTAACCATTTACACGGACTCCAAGTATGCATTTCTGACGCTACATGCACATGCTGCTACTTGGAAAGAAGAGGCCACTTGACCACCCGAGGATCTCCAATCAAATATGGTGATCAAATCCTTAGGCTCTTGGAGGCAGTCCATCTGCCCACTGAGGTTTCAGTCTCCCATTTTAAAGGACACCAAAAAGGGAGCATGGAAGTGGCATGAGGGAAACAAGCAGTCAGTCAGGTAGCTAAGAGAGCATCATTTCAGAACAATGACCTAGTAGGGTTGCCACCTTAGTTCCACAGACTAATTTGCCAGAAACTCCTTCTTATACTGAAGGTGAGACTCTTAAAGCTAAGAGTGAGGGTTTTCAAGAGGATCATATGGGGTGGTTCCAAAAGAAGGGAATCCTTTTTCTGCCTTGGAACCTCCAATGGAAGTTGGTTAACTCCTTACATGCCACTTCTCATTTAGAGGAGAAGTCCCTCCAAGGATTACTAGAAAGTTCCCTCAGAGGAACAGGCTTCCAAATGACTATAAGGCAAATGGTCTCCTCTTGTCCCACTTGTCAGTTAAACAACCCTCAAGGAGCTCAAACACCCCAGATGGCCCAACCCATCCAATGACATGAGACATACCCTGGAGAGGACTAGCAGATGGACTTCACCCAGATGCCAGTTTCTCAATGGTATAAATACCTATTTGTCATGACAGATACATTCACAGGATGGATTGAAGGCTTCTCCACCTGGATTGAGAAGGCTGAGGAGGTGGTAAAAAAGACTGCTTCATGAAATTATTCTGAGATTTGGTCTGCTCAGGTCATTACAAAATGACAATGGAACCTCATTTACTTCAAAGTTCACCCAAGATATCTCTAATGTATTTGGCATTACTTATTATCTCCATTGTGCCTGGAGGCCTCAGTCTTCAGGAAAAGTAGAAAGAGCCAACCAATTCTTAAAATTAGTGATAAAAAGATAATCCAGGAGACCTCCCTGGGATGGAAGGAGGCTTCACCAATAGCTCTATATTGCTGCTAAAGAACAGGTTAGTTTTAGTCCTTATGAGATGTCATATGGGAGAACTTCTCTTTATGTCAATGACCTCTTCCTTGATCCAGAGGCTCAGAACCTCCAGTCTTATACCATGGCCATTGGGCAATTCCAACGGGATATATGCTTGTGGGGTATCAACCAGTGCCCAAAAGATTCTAAAGAGCCACCACTATGTGCTCCAGTGACTCAAAGCCTAATTAAAGTCTGGAAAGATAGGTTCCGAAAGGCTCAACTCCAGCCCACATGGAAGAGCTCTTACCCTGTAATACTTTCTATCCCCACAGCGGGCAGTGTACCAGGACACAACTCCTGGATTCACTACTCACAAGTCAAGCTGCAGAAGGAAACAGAAGAGGACACTCAACCTACCTGTGAGTCTGTGGGAGATCTCAGATACCTATTCAAGACTACAAGTGAGCATCATTCTAATGAACACCCCAAAGATTAAGTATCTGGGGATTAGATTTCAAAGGGTCCCTCTAAAGAGCCAACACAGCTTGGCAGGAGTTGTACTGCAAAATAAACATGAGATAGATCTCCTGACCTGAAGGCGGAGGGACTTGAGTCATCTTAAATGAAAAGTGTTGTTTCTGGGTAAATCCCTCCAGCTACATTAAAGAAAGTCTCATGATCTCAAGGAAAGCATTCAAATCCTACTGGATCTCAAAGAACGAGCTGAAGAGTTACCAGGGTGGTTACAATCTCTCTTTGGGTGATCATTCTCTTAAGGAGGGGAAATTTGGGGTTGGTTAATGCCCCTACTAATCCCTGTTATCACCATATTGTCAAGGGAGTGTAATCTCCTCGGTTCTGTCTCCTCACAACAAAGATTTGAAGTGATGGACATTAAAGCCCTCGGTGCATCAGAGCTCTTGGACAGTCCATTTTATAGTTCTTGGACAGATCAGTTTTATTTAGAAAATAAAGGAAAATACACCCTTGAGGCATGAGGGCATGCTGACCCAAAAGACTCAAAGAGAAGAAAGAGAGAGAGAGAGAGAGAATGAGCGCTTGTGCACAGGGGAGACAGAGAGACCCCCAGGCCCTCTGGCTCCTCTTTTTATATGTTTTTTCCTCCCCTCTGGGCCTGCCTTATGTAAATTAGGCTAGCCAGGAGTGCTATGTTTTCTGCCTGAGGTCCTCACTCTGGTCCTCTGACCTTCCTTTGTTCTATTTTTGCCAGCTTTTCTCTTCCTTGTCTTTTAGCCACAGCCATTCTGGACTCCTGTTTCCTATTCTAACTACCTAACAATATGATTTCTTCATATATCATCAATTGTCTAACTCATTTTTGTCTCTGTCCAGATCAACAAGCTACAATATACAATGACAGTTCAACAAAGGTATATAAAACCTCCTGACCACAGAAAATATCACTCATCCTTAGAGGGACCACTATAAGGACTCTGAAGCTTGATACTAGCAAGAGGAGGTGGCCCAATGCCCCTTGCCATCTCAGTTCAGCCGGAAGTAGCCAGAGAGACCTCAACATCCCATTCCCAAAGAATTGAGCCTCCCATATCTTGAGAGGGGAATGTTGGGTAGTTAGAATAAGAAAAAGGAGTCCAAAATAGTGGTGGCTAAAAGACAAAGAGGAAAAGTCCACAAAAATAGAACAAAGAAAGGTCCGAGGACCAGGGTGAGGACCTCAGGTTAAAAAGAAAAAAGCTCTCCTGGCTAGCCCAGTTTACATAGGGCAGGCTCTGAGAAGAGGAGACAAATGTTTAAAAGGAGGAAGCCTAGAAGGATTGGGGCTTCTCTTCTCTTTGCATCTTTTGGGTCAGCCTGCCCTCATGACTTGAGGGTGTATTTCTTTTGCTTTCTAATTAAAACTGAGCTACAGCACTGGTCTGTCCAATTTTTGCTGCAGTGAGACAGAACCAAGGAAATTACACACTCCCCTGACGCTTCCATCACCTGTTTTCGCTTTATCTCTGTCTCTTCATTGTTTCTGGAGTTATTTCTCCACTCTTTTCCAGTAGCATATTGGGCAGTTACCGACCTGTGGAATTCATCTTTCAGTGTCATATCTTTTGCCTATATCTCACAGCATAAAGATGTAGATTTAATATTTGCTTCAGTTACTTCCTACAAATTTTGATATGTGATATTCCATTATTGTCTAGTTAGCATACTTTCTTTTTCACTATAGATTCTTTCCTGGCCCAAGGATTATTTAGAAGTGTATTTCTAATATCCAAGAATGTGGGGATTTACCATGTGTTTTTTTTTATTATATAGTCATAATGAAATTCACTATGATCAAGAAATCTTATCTGTGCGATTTCCTAGAAAAATTTAAAACTTATTTATGATAGAGCATTTGGCATATTTTCCATTAAGTTTGAAAATATATTTATTTAGTCATTTTTGAGTACATTCATCTGTAATATCAATTTAATTTAGTTTGTTAATAGTGGCTCAGACGGTAAAGCGTCTGCCTGTAATGTGGGAGACCTGGGTTCGATTCCTGGGAAGATCCCCTGGAGAAGGAAATGGCAATCCACTCCAGAACTCTTGCCTGGAAAATCCCATGGATGGAGGAGCCTGATAGGCTACAGTCCATGGAGTCGCAAAGAGTCGGACACGACTGAGCGACTTCACTTTCACTTTTCAGATCGTCTAGATCTTTTCTATTTTTTTGATTACTTGTATTAAATGCCAAAAGAAAAATATTGCAATCTTCAATTGAACTTCAGTTTTATCTACTTTTATTTAATTTATATCAATTCTTGCTTTATGTGTTTTTAACATATGGTAATAGTTGCATACATATTTAGGATTGCTATATCTGCTTCATTAAGTAATGCTTTCAGTCTTATAAAATAGTCCTTTATTTCTAGTAATGTTCTGTTTCTCAAACTTTGATTGATATGAATGTAACTCCATTAGCTTCCTTACGTTTGGATTTTGCATCATATATCTTGGTTCCAACCTTTTACTTTTAATCTAGCTCTTTATATTTAATATACTTTTTGGAATCTTCTTGGATAGTTTTTGATATTTATTTATAGTTTAATATTTTTATCTTATCATAATCTGAATGATATACATCCTTTAATGTGTATCCAGATGTGTTTAATGTCCCAGCATTTGGTCAAACTTGTACATGTAAATGTCAGGATTATTCTTAAGTAGTTGGCTATGATGTAGGTCTATGTGGGTGACAGTGGTTTTCGGTCATCTGTGTTTAGTGACTTTTTCAGTTTGTTCTATCAATTACTGACAGATGGATTTATAATGTATAACAACTTTTATGGCATTGTGTATATTTTCTTTTAATTCTGTTGATTTTTTTTTGCAAGCATATTGAAGTTCTAAAATTAGTCACATTTGCATATGATTGTCTTCTTAATAAATTGACTTATTTATCATCATGAAGTGTCCTTTTTCTCTGTTAGCATTTTTTGCTTGATATATGCTTTGCCCCTTATTAACATAGCACTCTGCACTTCTATGCCTACTGTAAACATAGAAAAATTATATTTTTACATCAATTTATTTTCATTATTGTAGCTTTTTATTTAACATTTGTCTCTAGTACATATTTAGATATCAATTCTCTGTAACACATTGTCAGTTTCTGCCTTTTAGTTGGCTTCTGTTGTTAATAATTGGGCTTCCCAGGTGATACTAGTGGGAAAGAACACATCTGCTAATGAAGAAGACATGAGACCCTTGTTCCATCCCTGGGTCAGGAATAACCCTGGAGAAGGGCACGGCAACCCATTCCAATATTCTTGCCTAGAGAATCCCCTGGACAGAGGAGCCTGGCAGACTACGGTCCACAGAGTCAGACATGACTGAAGTAAGTTAGCACCCATGCACATGGTTAATAATCATTTTATATCATTTTATATAATGATAAAGTATAAGTCCACTATTATAATATATATTTTGCATCTCCTTTATTTTATGTCTGTCCTTTCTTAACATGTTTTAGTTTACTAAACATATTTTGAAATATTTTAATTTTTACATTGTTTTAAATTATACTATTATCTGGCTTATTGTTTGTTCTGAGCATTAAAATATAATGAATATATCACCCATTAACTCTCTGGTTATTTGGATTTTATAATAATTGACATAAAGGCAGAAACCATACATGTCTATAGACTTCCCTGGTCATCCTCTATGCTATAACTCTCATATCTATTTAAATTATAAACCACACAAATAAAAGTTATATTTTCCCTTGAAACTCTCATGTGTCTCTTAATGAAATTTAGCAGAAAATAACTATTTATACTTGCCTACATATTTACCATTCCTAATGCACTTTGTTTTCTCAAAAAATCCAGATTTCCATTTGCTGCCATTTCTTCTCAAGATAAAGAATATAGTTTAGCCTTTTTTGTAGTACCAGTCTGCTCACAATGAAATACATTTGTTTTCTTTTATCTGAATATATTTTAAGCTGTATATATAATTTTAGATTGTGATTATGTTTTCTTTAAACAATTTATGAATATTCTTCCAATTTCCATACTCTTTTAGCATCTATATAGCTTCATATGAGATGGCTACCATGCTTAAACTCTATCTATGAATGATGTGTTTTTATTTTCTTTTCTACTTTCAAAAAAGTCTTTTTATCTTTAATTTTTTAGTTATTTAACTCTGATTTATTCACATTTACTCTGTTTTATTCTTCTATTGATTCTAATAGATATCATTCTTATTGCCATCTGTCTTACAGTTTCTGATAAGTTAGTCATTAATATTATTTCTGCTCCCTGATATTTCTTTTCTACCTTCTTGCTTTCAGAATTTCTTATTAACTTTAGTTTTCAGAAAGTTGAACAAAATAAAAAAATATGGCTGGATGAATTTTCTTTATATTCATTCATCTTTCATCTGCTGATTCTGCTGTTTGTTTTAACTTCTTGAAACTATCAGATGTCATTTTAAATCAAATTTGAAAAAGAAAATTGGCCAGTTTTTCCTGAAATATTTTCCTACTCCTATATTTCTCTCTAAGATTTCACTATCTCACAGTACATTGATGCATATCTCCTTGTTTTGATCTGAATAACTTCTACTGAACTGCCTTCAAAATTCTATGACTCTTTCAACTGTAGGTCCAAAATACTATTAATTCCCACTGAAGAATTAAAGGTTTCAGAAGTTTTCTTTACCTAGCTTCTTCTTTTATTGTTTCTTTGTTTTATTTATTGACCATATCTTCAACCTTTAAGTATGCAATTACTTAACATAATTATAGTTGTTTTGAAATATTTGCTTGCTTGCTATTATGAAATGAATGTTTGTGTCACCGCCCCCCCCCCCCCCCCCCCAAGTTCATGTGCTGAAACCTTAATCACCAGAGTGGCTGTATTTGGAGATAGGACTTCTAAGAAAGCAATCAAGGTTAACTGAGGTCTTGAAGAATGGAGCCTGATTGAATAAGATTGCTGCTAAGTCGCTTCAGTTGTGTCCAACTCTGTGCGACCCCATAGACGGCAGCCTACCAGGCTCCCCGTCCCTGGGATTCTCCAGGCAAGAACAATGGAGTGGGTTGCCATTTCCTTCTCCATTGCATGAAAGTGAAAAGTGAAAGTGAAGTCGCTCAGTTGTGTCTGACTCTTCTCGACCCCGTGGACTGCAGCCTGCCAGGATCCTCCATCCATGGGATTTTCCAGGCAAGAGTACTGGAGTGGGGTGCCATTGCCTTCTCCAACTGAATAAGATTAGTGTCCTTATAAAAAGTGATACCAAAGATCTCATTTTCTCTCTGCGTGAATGTGCTAAGGAAAGGCCATGTAGGGAACCACAGAAAGAAGATGTCTGTCTACAAGCCATGAGGAGAGACTTCACCAGAAATTAAACTGGCTAGAAACTTGATCTTGGTTTTCCACCTTCCAGAACTGTGGGAAAATAAATCTCTATTGTTTAAGCCACCTAGTCTATGATATTTTCTTAAAGCAACCTGAGTAGAGTAGTCTATCTGCTTTCTTAATAACTAATTTATCTGTGTGTCTGCTTCTATTGACTGAATTTTTTATTGATCAATTAAATTTTTTTTTCATATCTCATAATGTATGAGTATATTCAAAACAGAGTAGAGAATGTTCTGTATTGTTTTCTTTTTCTTACATTAAGTCTGAGAAATTTCCTATTTCTGGGATTAGGTGGTGGTTTAGTTGCTAAGTCGTGTCTGACTCTTGCAACCCCGTGGACTGTGGCTTGTAAGGCTCCTCTGTCCATGGGATTTTCCAGGCAAGAATACTGGAGTGGAGTGCCATTTCATTCTCCAGGGGATCTTCCCGACCCAGGAATTGAACCCAGGTCTCCTGCATTGCAGGCAGATTCTTTACCAACTGGGCTATATGATAAGTTAATTACTCAGTTTCTCAAAGTTTTTAATTTCAATTTGAACTAAAGTTCAGCTATGACTTTGTGTGTGGGGGGGGGGGGTGGGTGGGGGGTGTGTGTTAGTCACTCAGTCATCTCTTATTCTTTGTGACCCCATAGACTGTAGCCCACTAGATTTCCCTGTCCATGGAATTCTCCAGGCAAGAATTTTGATGTGGGTTGCCATGCACTTCTCCAGGGGATCTTCCCCACTAAGGGACTGAATCTGGGTCTACCTGTATTAGCAGTCAGATTCTTTACTGTCTGAGCCACTGAGAAAGCCCCCAAGTCAGTTATAAGCTACTACTATAACTAATTAAATTGAGTACGACTATGACTATTTCAGCCTTAATCTGTTGTGTTGCTGCTACCTTTTTGGTTATGTCAGTATTTGACCTGGGCTCTCAATTTAGATTTTTTTTTTAAATTTACTGATTTCCATGTGTATGAAATTTCAGCAGGAATCCATAGTTGAAAAACTCAGAATACATGTGACTTATGTGATTCCTCCTTCCTTGCTACTTGTTTTCTTGACAAAATCAGGAGTATGAAATTAAGAGGACAACTGTATGCAAACAAATTGTTTTGCATTGGGGCATTTCCCCATTATATTCATTCTGCCAATCTAAAGTATTGTTAAGGCTTGCCTGGATTCTTCTCCTTCCTTAAAAGGCCACTTTTTTTCAGTTCATGTCTAGACTCCACACTTGCCTCCAGTTATGAAAGCTGCCATGGTACTTTGTTCAACTATGACTGTTTTCTGCCTGAGCTATCTTAAAATACAAATTGTATTATATTAATTCTCTGTTCTTAACATTTATCAAGAAATACTGAGAAAAATCTTTGAAGGATGGATATCGATGAGACCTCAACCATGAAATCAATGTTGTATAAAGATAAAGCAAGAGAGAAAAATCTGTCAGTGGGCAATGTTTGGTGATCTTCAAAAGAGAAAGTGAGTGTTGGGAGTGAGTATCAGATTGTAATAGATTCAAGAGTGAGTGGAAAGTCAGAACCTCATCCATACCTCCAACAAATGATTCATGCTTGACAAGTCAATGATGGAATCCATTCCAGCTAAGAGAAACTGCTCTGCTTTTAGCTGCTTTATGAACTGCACAGATTTTAAGGAACCTTGTTATACAACTAACCAAGTCTAACATTAACATGTATGTGTTTTAGTCGCTCAGTTGTGTCTGACTCTTTGTGATCCTATGGACTGTAGACCCCTATGCTCCTCTATATATGGGATTCTCCAGGCAAGAATACTGGAGTGAGTTGCCATTTCCTTCTCCAGAGGATCTTCCCTACCCAGGAATCGAACCCAAGTCTCCTGCACTGCAGGCAGATTCTTTGCCATCTGAGCCACCAGGAAAGCCCATTAGCATATATACCATTTATCTATGGGTCTACAAATTGATTTATCATGAGGGATTTGGGCAAGAAGGAAGATGATGTCTAAATTGGACAAGTAATGCTCTTTCTGCCAAGGAATTCAAATTTTAAATCAACTCACAGTTAATGTCATGCATTAGGAGCTAAGAAGATGCACAAATAGAGACAGCAATATAATAGGTAATTTACAAGCTTTAGAATAAATCTAAGTTGTAAGTAAATTGAAGTTAAGATTAATCAGGGTTGGGATGGAGGGGAGGGAGGCTAAAGAGGGAGTAGATGTGTGTGTATATATATATCTGCATATGTGTGTATGTGTGTGTGTGTGTGTGTGCACACACTGCATACCAAGTCATTTCAGTCATGTCTGACTCTTTGTGACCCTATGGACTGTAGCCCATCAGGTTCCTCTGTCCATGGGATTGTCCAGGCAAGAATCCTGGAATGATTTCTACCTCCCTTATGTCTCTTGCCTTGGCAAATGGGTTCTTTACCACTGATACCCTAGTGCCACCTGGAGATATAAATAAATAAATATTTATATATTTACATAAATTATATATATATTTATTTATATAAATTATATGTATATTATATAAGTATAATATATATAAAACATGACTGATTTGCATTGGTATACAGCAGAAATATACATATACATTTATATATACATACCTATATATAGAAATATATATTTATGTATAGAAATATATTTCTATGTATATATATTTTATATATTTATATATATTTATTTTTATAAATATATATGATATATAAATTTATATTATATATAAATATTTACATATATTATATTTTATATTTATATAAATTAATATTATATATAAATATAATATATGTATAAAACATTATGACTGATTTGCATTTTTGTACAGCAGAAATCAATCCAACATTATAAAACAACTATTCTCCAATTAAAAAATTTTAAAAAGAAAGATTAAGTAGGGTCTATGATAACTCAAAGGAAAAATAAAAGGAAAGATCTAGATTAACCAGGAGTATTAAAATGTAACAAATTTTAATTATTATATATTTAATTATATTTGAACAAACAAATATAATTAACAGAAACAAAAGAGGAACATTATTGATTGATTAAACAAAACATAATATGAAAAAATGGCACAAGTAAATGCAGAAAAGTTACTTTCAAAATTTTATCAGTTTTGTCAAGTGAGAAGAAGTGTAATTTTTACATAATTTGGAATATTAGAATCATCAAGTTAGAACTTTGACCAAGTTCAAATAGAGTTGTGGTAATTAGTAAAGTAGTATCTGAGTGATTAGAAAAAGGAAATGGATATAAAGGGGCTACTCTTTTCTTTAAAAGTGAAAAAGAAAAAAGTAGATAGGCATTTATCCTCAGCAAGTGGAAATTACCCATGTGGTGTACTTGCTTGGTTGAGTCTTACTGTGAAAGGTTATTGCTAATACTATGTTCTAAAAGTTGCAATCAATATTTCCATTGTGTGAAATATAATAGTCTATCCTGTTAAAGGTATCAGTATGGCATTCAATTGTTTTTCACTGTTGTTGTTATTGTCTTTAACATCTCTTCTCATTTAGTAACAAGTACCATTGGCTCTCCCTAGACATCGGCTCTTCATCCTTAGATTCAACCAACCATGAATGGAATTTGAATCCATGGATATGGAACCTATAAATAGGAAGGACTGACTGTACTATGCCATTTTATATAAGATTTGAGCAACCATGGATTTCGGTGTCCATGGGAGTGATGGGGCAGGGGAGAAGTCTTAGAACCAGTCCTCTCAGATACCAAGGGATACCTATATGTGAACTATTATGAAATATTATTGTTTGTATACCAGTAAAACCTATATGTGTGTGTATGTATAAAATCTGGCTCCCACAATAAAATTTTAAATATTTTGTCATTACATATTCATTAGTATTTCCTCTTTCATATGTTCATCTTTAATTTTTAGGAATTTTATTACTTT
Source organism: Budorcas taxicolor (assembly GCF_023091745.1). Lineage (NCBI taxonomy): Eukaryota > Metazoa > Chordata > Mammalia > Artiodactyla > Bovidae > Budorcas > Budorcas taxicolor. The sequence continues at coordinate 45,340,901 of NC_068921.1, forward strand.
GATAACATAGTTTACTTTATAGCTAAGCATTAATTTAGAACAAAAGAAGGAATAAATTGAAATACTTATATTTGTTTCTATGTATATATATATTTGTTTTTAATTAATTTTCTAGATTTTTTATTTTCAAGTTTGTACAGTAATTCTCCCTGTGCCTCTTCCAGTCTATATCTGTACTGAATTACCTAATATTTGTCTTATAAATGCAGTTACTTTTATTTCACTAAAGATTTATTCATTTATATATCCAAAAAATTCATTACAGAGATGTTTGAAATCAACTGTGAAAGACAATTGTCAATTAGTTTCACTGGTTACTATAGATAAACAGTTGAGTTTACTTTCCTAAAACTGTTAATATAACTTCTCCAATTAGGAAAGGTTATCAGAGAGTAACTTAAACATGCTATAAGTAGAGGAGAAATTGTTTACTGGCCAAGTGAATCAGAGAGAAAAGAGACTTACAGATTATGGTAAAATGTTTTTAATGTAATATAAATTCAGAACACTTACAGAAACAACATGTACTGTTTAAAAATAAGCTTATTATATTGTAGTTCTATATTTTACCAGTAACCTTGCCATCAATACTTCCTGCTCCTAAGAGTGCTTCTGTGCAACTAGCTTGCTTTCCATGATCCTAGGTCTTTATTTCTCACCCAATTGTTTAATAGCATCATGTAGTTTGGGGTTGTTTCTAGCAATACCCATTGAAATAAAAACAAAGTACTTATGTTTTTATTTTTAGCCAATCTTTTGTCTGTATAGAGCCAGAGACTGGCAAATATACAAACAGAGACACAGAATAAAATTTTTAAAGTGCCATCATCCCTTTTGCTTTTATTTTTCAGGGCAAGTCCATCCTTTACCTCAGCAATAACTCTATACACACTTATTACTATGCTGCTGCTGCTGCTGCTAAGTTACTTCAGTCGTGTCCGACTCTATTCACCCCATAGCCGGCAGCCCACCAGGCTCCACCGTCCCTGGGATTCTCCAGGCAAGAACACTGGAGTGGGCTGCCATTTCCTTCTCCATCTCAAGAAAGTGAGAAGTGAAAGTGAAGTCGCTAAGTCGTATCCGACTCTTCACGACCCCATGGACTGCAGCCTACCAGGCTCCTCCGTCCATGGGATTTTCCAAGCAAGAGTACTGGAATGGGTTGCCATTGTCTTCTCCATATTACTATGCTACATCCTCTCAAAACTCCCATCTGTATAAGTGACTAGTCTTCATTAACTTCTCCCAAAGCCTTACACACAGGGTTTAAACTGTGACTCAGTCAGATGGCCTGAGTTAAAATTCTGCCTGTGTCAGTTATTAATACTACTAGTGAAGACTGAACAGGTTTTTCATCTCATTGTGCTTTATTTATCTCATCTGTAAGACTACGCTTCTTTCAAACTATTGCTAGATTCAATGAGTTAATAGTTTAGAAGATTGTGAAAAGTAATTGGTACATAGTAATAATTACAAAAGCGTTAGTAATGAGTTTCATGTGTTCTGTTTATACAATGGTGGTGTTTTGTTTTTCTGATTTTTCCCTCATCCTTTCCGAAATGATGCCTGATGATATAAATACTTGCCTTTTGTGTAAACAAAAAGACCTTTTACTTATCAATTTTTGTGTGGTGGCATGCATGCATAAATTTATTTCTAGCAGTATGTGTGTGCTTGGTTGCTCAGTCATGTTGGACTCTTTGTGACCCTATGAACTGTAGCCTCCCAGGCTTTTCTATCCATGGGGATTCTACAAGCAAGAATACTGGAGTAGGTGCCAGGGCTTCCTTCAGGGGATCTTCCCAAGCCAGGGATGGAAACCAGGTCTCCTGCATCATGGGCAGATTTTTGGCTGTCTAAGCCACCAGGGAAGCCATTCTTACCACTATAGGATCTATTCTATTATCTATATACTTGTCAATAGTTGAACATCATGTGTTATAGACACTGTTTTTCAAGGTTATCATGGTTTTTCTTAAATGTGACTGATATTGGAAATGACCTATTCCTCTAAGTGTAATTTGGTTAGCTGGGGCTCCCTGGATATGTGGAAATTGTGAAAAACTTGACAATCTACAAATTGACAATGTTTAAGAGTCTAGACAATGATTTCATGAAAGCTGTTTCCTCACAGCCAGCTAGTTCTTTGGTCTACATTTCCATTTCTCACATCAGTTCGTTTCCACTGAAATTATACTAATTTCTGACATCAACCCTTTCAATCATGTCTGAAAACTGTCCACTCCCATTAAATATCTAATGAGTTTTGGAATTTATTGAAAATTTAGTTGTTATGAAGAAGGAGTTCATGTCATTTGCAGCATTCCACTGTCTTCTGTTTCAAGTTCTAGTTTTCCATATCTCTCCCTTTTCTCTGAGGCAACAAAATAAATCCCTCCCTTGATTCATGCACAGAAGTTCAAGCTTTCTTAAGAGCTGGTATTCTATCACAGTTAATCTTGGTAAAGAGGATTCAACTAAGATAGGCCTCTTCTTATGAGGAAGATTCATACTTGCTATTAAGATGAACAAAAAAACAAAACCCCTTTTTTCTGACCTGTTCCGTAAATTAGCACTGCTTCAGATTTCAGAAATCCCATTCACTGTATTAAACTTTGTCAAGCCACACCATTCAAAATGACCAGGCTTGATGGACACACTGGATAACTTTGTACCTTTGCTAATAAAGTACAGGAACATGAAGATTTATCAGGGTCCTACAGAGAATCTTGACAAATAAAAGCTACAAGAAACCGCAGCCCTAGAGCAAAAAAAAAAAAAAAAAAAAATCCACTGAGCAAAGATGCCAGTAATATAGGCCAAGAGTTAGTAGATCTATTGTGAGAAAACAGGGTGACTGAGTAACCAGCTGAGAGAAGAGGAGAATGATGACTTGTACTTTTCGGTCATGGAATACTCTGACTATCTGATAGCCAGTATATGAGCTTTTGGTCTCCAAAAAGTAGGATGACTGTGACTAAAGGGAGAGTCCAAAGGTGGGAATATGACCAACCTAGATGGCATATTCAAAAGCAGAGACATTACTTTGCCAACAAATGTCCATCTAGTCAAGGCTATGGTTTTTCCAGTGGTCATGTATGGATGTGAGTTAGACTGTGAAGAAAGCTGAGCACTGAAGAATTGATGCTTTTGAACTGTGGTGTTGGAGAAGACTCTGGAGAGTCCCTTGGACTGCAAGGAGATCCAACCAGTCCATTCTGAAGGAGATCAACCCCGGGATTTCTTTGGAGGGAATGATGCTGAAGCTGAAACTCCAGTACTTTGGCCACCTCATGCAAAGAGTTGACTTATTGGAAAAGACTTTGATGCTGGGAGGTACTGGGGGCAGGAGGAGAAGGGGACAGAGGATGAGATGGCTGGATGGCATCACCGACTCGATGGACATGAGTTTGAGTGAACTCTGGGAGTTGGTGATGGACAGGGAGGCCTGGTGTGCTGCAATTCATGGGGTGTCAAAGAGTCAGACATGACTGAGCAACTGAATTGACTAACTGAGAGGAACTCTGTTGCTGCAAATTTTTCTGATTGGAGTTAAAGCTCCAGGGAAAAGAATAGGAGCTTACTCAACCAAGGAAGTCTTAGAACTGTGTTCTTTTAGAAACAGTTGTAATGAGGGAGCAAAGTTACATCCCATTCACTCTATTAAACTTCCTCAGATGTCTTCTGTCTTAGATTGTGTCAAGAAGAATACTGTGGACCAGTCAATGGAATATTGCAGGACAAATGATTTCCTCACAATGAGGAGACATTTCTTATTCATCCTACATTCAATTAGGACTTCCCTGGTGGCTCAGACGGTAAAGCGTCTGTCTACAATGCGGAAGACCTGGGTCCGATCCCTGGGTTGGGAAGATCCGCTGGAGAAGGAAATGACAATCCACTCCAGTACTATTGCCTGGAAAATCCCATGGACCGAGGAGCCTGGTGGGCTACAGTCCACGGGGTCGCAAAGATTTGGACACGACTGAGCGATGTTCCTTCTACATTCAATTAGGAGTACACTTTTTCTCCCATTTTTATATATTCTATTCAGTAAATAGAGCCACCAAAGTATCTAAGTCTGACCAATTAAGCAACCTATTATTATTTTTAGACACAGTGATTAGATGAGTTAGAATTCTCTCTAATTTTGTCATTTATCAATAATGATATTTTTGTGAACCTACCACTTAATGACAATAGCAATTTCTTATTCAACTTAAGCATGACTAAGTTGGTTTTCTATTATTTGCAACTGAAAGATTCCTGATTATTTCATCCTTCAATTAGAGCTAATAAAAGTCTATAATATGGCACAATAACTTTACAGACTATATTAGTGTTCAGCTTTCATTTTACCTTCATCTTTCTTCATGAGTCAAATAAGTATTACCATAGTCTATAGCATAGCTCAATGTCTTTAAAAGTATAAGACGTGGGTTCATTACTACTAACAAATTGAACTACTAAATGTTATGTTATGTCTCAATTAAAAGACAGGACTAAGTTCTAATTACAAATGAAGCTAAGTAAATGTTACATTAAGGAATATATGTTAGAAATGGATTTGAAGAGTTAATCATTTTATATTATACATGACTTTATTGATAGCTGAATGACATTTCAGCACAGAATCCAATAAGTTAACATAACAGTGAAAAAAAAAAAAAAGATACATGCTGAGAAACAGCAAGAGTAGTAACACCAGAACTTCATTTTTAATGAGTATGATTGTTTTATTTAAATTTAAATTTTTAAAATATTTAAGTGACTGTTTCATTCATCCAGTCTCTCAAACTAAGTACTACTAATCTCTTTATTTTCTTTATTCTATATTTAGTTCTCATATCCAACCTATTACCTATTACCAAATTCTGTGATTTCTATCCTCTCTGTAGAACTTTAGTTCAACTTATGTAAGCGCCCTTTGATTCTGGAAGTGGTATGGCTAGAAGGACCTTGGTCCTTGTCTTCTTTGAAGAGAGCATTCAGCAAAAAAGACCAAGGCTGTGAAATAGAGACAGTTTTTAAGAGAGGCAAAGTACACGTGGAAAAGCACAGAGGTGAACTGGAGTGAGTTGTGCACAATAAGATTGGCTTAAGTTGCTTATCTGTGGTAGCTTTCCAGGTTGTCTTTGGCCAGTCATCTAGCTTGGGCTTTTATCTCATAAGGGCTCAATGCTCCTGCTGATCAACAGGAGGCCAGCTGCAGCCATTGAGCCTGGACCCTATCTACCTCATTTTCTCTTCTACTGCACTGTTGCCCCTGCCCCTGTTCACTCTCCATCCAGCACTCAGAACTTATTTTTGATTTTAAATGCATGTCATATTATATCATTCATTAGCTAAAATGTGCTCAACAAATTTTTATTGCCCTGAGACTAATATCTATTAATATATTCCCTGAAAGAATCTACATGATTTGCACATTTTAATGTATTTTTGTCTCATCTCTCCCTTGTCTTCTACACTCCAGACATAGGGGCCTTCATTTAGTGATATGAAAATCAAGTTCTTCCCTGTCGTGGGATCAGCACACATGCAGTTTTCTGTCTTGAACATGCTTCTTCTAACCTCTTCACCTAATTAACCATGTTCAGATATTAGCTTGTATATCATCTCCTCAGGACATACCTCCATTTGATTCGGAACTACATTATGTCCCCACATTCTATGCTCTCTGAAAACTGTAAGCCTCTTTGTACCAGTAATATGACTTCTATCTATTTATTTGTTGTTCATAATATATCCATCTTTCTAACTAGAATATGAGCTTACTGATGTCAGGAGTCATATCTATCTTTTTTAATGTTATTTCTCAAATACTGAGTACAGTAGTTGGAGCATGGTAGACATTCAATAAATAATATTTTTAATTCTGAAATGAATGAATGCTCACTCTATCACTGTTGGATAATGTAATTTTAAGTGTGGTCTAGCTACAGGGAACAGAATTTGATAACTAAACTCATTTCAAAATTTTGCATTCTCATTTATTCAACCACTTATTATAAATCAATACATTTATATTCTGTTTTATGTACTTCATGCTTTATGAACTCCCCAGGCTGAAGCATTATCTGGGGCATGGTCAACCTTGGGTCAGTAACTTAAACAATTTTCTCAGCTTCAAAACTCAAACTATGCACAATGGTAAATTCCCCATGTTGGGTGCAAACATGTATGGACTATTCTCAATGGCTAGCTACCAGCCTAGGTTGAAAGTTAGTCTTCTTATTGAACATTTATTCTAAACTCTGTGGTATAGTATAGAGCAGATAAAATTTACTCTGATTATTTGGATGTAGAAATATTACCTAATAGACCACTTCTACAGTAATATGTACTCCCAATTCAACAAAGAACATTTAAAAACTTGTTAGAATGTAACCTTTTAGAATTCTGCAATCTAAGTATAAAGGGATTTTCCCACAGCTTCTTAGGCAGAAAGAAAAGCTTACTAACAAAGGAATTTTCTTTAAAATTTTATGTGTTTTCCTCAGACTCTGGGAACTAAATGAAAATAGTGTAGCATCTACCAACTAATGATAAAAAGGGTCAGAAATCTAAAACTGTATAACTGGTCAACATTTAAGATAATATTTACCTGTCATTGTTAAAGAAACCTATATGCAAGAACTCAAAGCATATTTCATTCATGCATCCTATCTAAAGAGAATAGTTGGAAAAAGATAATAGCACAAAATCTTCCTGAAACTACAGACTGAGGAAAACAAAGTTGTAAATAACAAAAACGTTATTATATATGTATATATACACACACACATATACACACGTATATAGTGTATGTGTATATATGTGTATATACACATATAGTGTACGTGGTATATGTATGCATACATATATATAGTGTATATTTACATATATAGTGTATGTACATATGAGTTAAAGTCCCACATGTCCATGGAATGTATAATATAATCATTAAATATTCATTCCCAACACATTATTGGGAGAAGGCAATGGCACCCCACTCCAGTACTCTTGCCTGGAGGATCACATGGATGGAGGAACCTGGCAGGCTCCAGTTCATGGGGTTGCTAGGAGTTGGACATGACTGAGCATCTTCACTTTCACTTTTCACTTTCATGCATTGGAGAAGGCAATGGCACCCCACTCCAGTACTCTTGCCTGGAGAATCCCGGGGACAGGGGAGCCTGGTGGGCTGCCGTCTATGGGGTCGCACAGAGTCGGACACGACTGAAGTGACGCAGCAGAAGCAGCAGCAGCAACACATTATTGACTGGGGGATTTTTGTAGAACCCAACACCTGTGGTGTTAATACACCTCTGATCAGTAATGTGTTAAAATAAAATAATTGGTTAAAATAAAAATCACATACTGGAGAAAGGTGTGTACTATTAGAATACTATAAATGAAAGCAGATCTTTTCAGACATTTCAACCACAATTACTTAACTGATTTCCTTTAAGAGCTTCTGAAAATTATACCTGTTCAACTAGTTATACTAAAACTGAATCTCTTAGGAGTGGGCCAGGCATGTGTACTACCAATCTGCTTTTGTTGCCAATGTTGTCACCTGTGCAAACTGACATAAATCCACACTTATGAATCATAGCTGTAAGTGGTTTTATGTGCTATTTGGCTTGTCTTTCCAAGTTGCTTCCTGGTGATAATCCGAGTCTACCTCTTCTCCAGTTGTGTGCAGGGTCTGGTAGTCCTTGCCTCTCTCATTCTTCAACCACTTGTATAACTTCATAGTCCAATTAAGTTCAGCATATCTCTGGTTGAAATTCACAAAAGTTTTTGATATGGTCCAGGGCTATCATTGTCTAATTTTTAAGTAGATGTAGTAAAAACTATTCCCTTAGATTTCAAAACTTCTATGTTAAGATTTAAGTTTTAAGACTAAAGAGACTCTGGACTATATTCTAGGTCAATAAGCTAAGTGGAAACAAAGAGGCAAGAATAATCCAACTATTTTGGCAAACTAGAAGGCATTTCTACAGTAGCTTTATCTCCATTTTCATACCTTTCCATCTCAAGAACAGTAGTAACTAACACTTACTTTGTACTCTCTCTGAGCCAAGCTAGGGTATAATAGCATTCATGTGTGCTAAGTCACTTCAGTTGTGTCTAACTCTTTGCAACCCTAGGGACTATAACCTGCCAGACTCCTCTGCCAATGGGATTCTCCAGGAAAGTATACTGGAGTGGGTTGCCATGCCTTCCTCCAAGGGACTGCCGATTCAGGGATCAAATGCACATCTCCTGCAGCTCCTATAATGCAGGTGGATTCTTTACAACTGAGTCACTGGGGAAGTCCAGGGTTTACTAGATGCCCAGTTAAATTTGCATTTCAGATATACAACAAATTTATATTTAATATAAGTGTATGTGCCTCAGATATTTGATGGGACATAGCTAAAATATTATTTGCTGTTTATCTGGAATAAAATTTTAATTAATTGACCTATATTTTTATTTGCTAAATCTGGCAACCTATGTCAAGCTCTATTACAAAACAATACAAGGAAGCAGTGATAAAACAGAACAGAGTGCTATTGTAGTAAAGTCTATAGTCAGAATAATCTGCATGTCTATTTTGGTTATAGTGATGATGGATGATGGAGTTTTCAGATGTGTCTCTGGGTTAATGAGAGATATATTGTCGTATCTAATTTTTGTTTAATGTAACAGATTTGGAAAGCTAAAATAGAGAAAGGAACAGAGCAAATGACAAAGAATAAATTTTTATAATTATGTCTGGAGAATCAAAATTAAACTAACACAAAATCCACCTTAGCTTTTAAAGATGTTCCTGCATCTATTAGAATAAGTCTATGCCATTGTGTATGAGGCTTGTTCCAAGTGATGGACTATAAATTTGAAAGTTTATAACTGAGACTAAAACTCTCTATACTGGGAAAGGGTGTTGTGAACCTATTCCTAAATTCATATGGGTCAAGACAGTTAATAAATTTTTAACAATTTTTTTTTTTTCATTTTCAGTTCTTCGACATATTCTTCTGTTCAAGGGAATTGCTAAAAATAAAGTAGGACTTCCCTGGTGGTGTAGTACATAGGAATCCACCTACAACAGAATCCCTTGTACACATTCCAATAAAGCATTCAAAGAGTGATATTGGTTTAAAAATACCATATCTTGTCCCAGCATAAAAGCCCAAGGGAAAGGAAGTTCAATCTTTTTTTTTTTTATTTTTTCTTGACGCTAAAACTCTAAAGCTTCAGGAAATTTCTTTATTACTTAGTACTGTATGTTCTAATCAAGCATAAAACAGGAAAGTGACTACTATCAAAGGACCCATAAAAAGAGTTCATGATGTTTCAGAATCAGACAACATAAAAAAGGACATATTCAAATTAGAAACACTATTATAAAGTGTGATTCTATAAGGAATCTCCATAACAGTCTTAATAATGTGATTAAAGAGATAAAGTAATAGCAATATACACAAGTACTAATTAGAACATTGAAACTATTACGCCTCATGTGTGAGACAAGTCATAAAATTCAAAGAATATTTGTAAGAAACACTATCAGACTGTCTTTTAAGTTTTTTAGTGCCTGAGGCTGATTTTGTGAACTTGTGGTATGAGTTGAAAATGTTTAAGAGAATTCAATTGGGCTAATAATGCATGCTTGTTTCAGAATCTCATTATAATATAAAAATTAATTTAAAGCTATAATTTTCTCCACTAGATTCAATGGCACAGTTTATGTAAAATCTAAAAACTGATGCAAATTCCACAATATTCCAGACAACAAAACTACATGTTAAAAAATATCTGTGTACTATTACCGTGCAGCCATAAATTTCTTGAGGCTAGAAGTGATGATAAATGGGAGTAGTTCTATAATTAAGACATGCTTAGAACAATATATTTATTGTATTATCAATTTTTAAAATTTTTATTTAAAAAGTGTAAGCACATAATATAAAATATAGAAAATGTAGTTGAAATATTATTTGAGAAATTCAGAGCTAAGGAAAAACAAAAATACAAATCCAGGGTTTCTATGTAGTCATTTCTTAACATGGAGCCATAGCTTAGACTGTCTACTTTACAGAAGTTAGGGTAAGAGAAATATAGTCAATGAAATTACTTTCACTAATAATAGTTGATATCTTGACAAAAAGCGATAATTCCTTAATTGGGTAAACTTTTATTTTCAATACATATTATACTCTTCTCCAGGAGGCTCAAATTTCACACAGTAAACATTTGAAAAACTTGGAGGAAAAGGAACCTATATTAACTTTCTTTCTTGCTTTAGCCAATAGACTTCTTAGTAAAAGGGACTTTTTTTTTTTAACCCTAAAACACCCATTAACAATACCCAGAGAAGACTTTCCTCAAAAGGCATTTGGAAAGCCTGAATTAAATTATTCACATTTGCCAGAAAGAGAAACAAAGTAGTACTCAACAAATGATGAGACATCTGCAATGACAAGCAGAAATTTCACTTGTATGTTTATATAAAGATGATAAAGCAACATATAGGTAGTCCCTAACTTACAGTGGTTCAGTGTATGATTTTTTTTTACTTTACAAGTGGTGAGAAAGGTATACACATTCAGCGGAAACCATACTCTGGATTTTGAATGTTGATCATTTCCCTGACTGGAGACACGCAGTATGAAACTTTCTCCTAATAGTAGGCAGCAGCTGAAAGTCACAGCTCCCCATTAGCCATGTGATCATGAGGATAATCATTCTGTACCCACACAACCTTTCTGTTTTCCACTTTCAGTACAGTATTCAGTAAATGACATGAGATACACAACACTCTCATAAAATCGGTTTTGTGTTAGATGATTTTTTCCAACTGTGAACTAACGTAAGTGTTCTGAGCATGTTTAAGGTAGGCTAGACTAAACTAGGACTTCCTGGTGGCTCAGACGGTAAAGTATCTGTCTACAGTGCAAGAGACCCAGGTTCGATCCCTGGGTCGGGAAGACCCCCTGGAGAAGGAAATGGCAATCCACTCCAGTACTATTGCCTAGAAAATCCCATGGACAGAAGAGCTTGGTAGGCTACAGTCCATGGGGTCACAAAGAGTCGGACACAACTGAGCAACTTCACTAGACTAAACTATGACATTAAGTTGTTATGCGTATTAAATGCATTCCACTCACAGTATTTTAAACTTATGATGAGTTTATTGGGCTTTAACCCTATCTTAATTAAGGGAAGATCAGTACTTACTGATAGTCTTAAGGAGCCAATTCCAAAACAGAGTGAAGTGATTTTATAATGGAGGTTAGACTGAAATTCTCATAGCATTTGCAACTATAGCAAAGATTTTCACAGGCTTCTTTTAATAACAGCTTTCAAAACAGTCAATAATAAAAAAACTGAGTGAAATTCATCAAAAGCAATATTAAGAGAGGCAAAATAATGAAGATCATGTTGTAAAGTTTCTGCTAGTCTTGAACAAAGCGGAGAAAAATAAACTTAATGGCACACATAGATTTAAAGGCTGGACTGTATGTCCATCAGGCTGACCACTATATACTGCATTTGTCTAAACCATGGAGATAAATAAAGGTGATTTATGTCCCCATCAGCTGGTGTATGTGGCTGGTTAATAATGGACTGATACGCTTTAAAGTTGGTTCATCCAGAGATAGAGCTAATACTTCATAAATGTTGAGGAGTCTGATAAAAATATTTTTTCTGAACAGAAAGGCCAGATACTGACATTCAGACTTCATAACTTATTCAACTTCACTCATCAGCAAGGTTGTGGTGATGATTAAATGGTGTAAAAGTGTGTGCCTAGAAAGTAGCAAATTCTGTGAAGGTTTTCAATTAATAATGATAATGATGGTGATAATGACAATGATGGTGGTGGTGTTGATGACAGTGAAGATATAAATAACCTGAAACACAGACAAGATTTCAACTAAAAATTATATTCTAAATATCTTGTCAGTTTCAGACAAAAAGGGAAAATTTTTTCATGTAGATGAATAATTTACCATTTGGCACAACAGTCATCTTAGATGTCTCTGTATAGGTCACACAGGCCAAACTCAACAGCATTCTCAACCAAGACTCAGTGGATATCCTCTGATTCTTCCAGGAACACATTCATAGGCAGATCTGTGAGAAAGTATAACAGGACCATTTCACATCTACCTGTATATCTCCTGGGAGGCTCCCTCTCATACACGAGACTGCCATGAAGCACTTTAAGGTGTAGAAATTTACATCTCCTGTATAAAACCACTTCACTGTAGGCTAGAATTATCTTCTTGATGACTGAGAAAATCGCTGGCTCATGACACCAGCTATCTGATGCCTCTGGTTCAATGTTGTCTTCTGGTGACATAGTCCTGAACACCATTCCAATCTTTCTTATACTCTCTGTGTAAGTGATAAACTACCTAAAGCCATTTGGTCAAGTTATCACCTTTCAGGCTGCATATATGGAATTTTGGGAAAGCTGCCTAGCAGCGTCAGTGGTCACTGATGCTTACAGACTACTTGACTTCTTGACAAGGCAAAGAATTCATCCCAACTTAGGATAGCTGTGAACAAGATGAAAATTCTGCAGTATATTGAGCAAAATGAAAACCTATTGTCTGTATAAATGACATAATATGTATTTATAACAATTACTTGTAAAACAGCTCACATCATTATGTTGATAGAATAATGATAGGATAGTTAATAAAGTAATGATAGAAACAGTAATGATAATAAAATATTTAATATTTACAAAATATGCTCTGCTAAATCTTTAACATGCATTATTTTATTTCATAATAAACATAGTCACCAGGGTTATTATTAAATGGCATAAAAAATAACACAGGGTCAGACAGCTAGCAACTTGCTGGCAGTCTACAAGCCCAAGCTATCAGACTTTATTGTTCTTGAGGTTAAAGGATATATTTCATCATTTCCCAGAATGTATTGAGCAGTTTTAACAGAACTTAATTGAAGAGATCATTTACTAAATAACTTCATGATTACGAAAAGGCAAAGAATTGAATACTAAAACACACTGCTAAGTTTGGTATTAATTGAAGCATTTAAACACAATTATTAAACTCTTGGACTTCACTAAAAATGGACAGATATATACCATATGTCCTTATTTATCATTCACTTCTTTACATATTCTGATCTTCCATCAGAAGAAGCATATGCCACAGTAAACATGAAAGGATCACGCTGGGATTTTCTAACAGAGTCTTTATTTAAATTATAATTTTGGTGTACTGCCAGATGACCATCTGCCTTATATACTAATTAGACTGTACCATTTAAAGCATACAACTTAAAGATATTATGTGAAAAGTAAATTTATGACTTGAAAATTTTTCTAATTTGAGATATATTTTATCATACTAATAATGCTATTTTCAATATGCATTATAGAAAGTGTTAGGATAGAAAAGAAATTGACATGTAAGAAGAATGTATTAAGTGCAGTTTTATTTTTCAAGTAAGAATTTCAAACAAGCTAAATAGATATACCCAAAGTTCAGGACTTATGTGGAAAACTTTATTCTGCAAAGCGATTCAGTTACTTTCAATTCACTGTGTGTCTGTATGTGCTCTGTCAATTCAACTCTTTGCGACCCCAAAGACTATAGGCTGCTAGACTCCTCTGCTCATGGGATTTTTGAAGAAAGACTACTGGAATGGGTTGCTAGGGGATCTTTCCAACCCAGTGATCTAACCTGCATCTCTTGCCATTCCATCATTGGCAGGTGGATTCTTTACCACTGCATCACCTGGGAAGACTTGTAAGTGCATAGCCACATATCATTAGAAGCATGCTGCTGCTGCTGCTGCTGCTAAGTCGCTTCAGTCATGTCTGACTCTGTGAAACACCATAGACTGCAGCCTACCAGGCTCTTCCGTCCATGGGATTTTCCAGGCAAGAGTACTGGAGTGGGTTGCCATTGCCTTCTCCACATTAGAAGCATATATAGTAGCAAAATTTGAAAGCATTATTACCATCTAAATATAGTGCTATTTATTGATAGATCATTTTTTCCTGGGTGAGTTTTGATAGTTTATACCTTTCAAGGCATTTAAACATACCAAATATATTTGTATAATATCATAATATTCCCTTCTTATTGTTTTTAGTATCAGTAAGATATGACTGTGCAGATCACAACAAACTGTGGCATATTCTTAATGAGATGGGAATACCACACCACATTACCTGCCTCTTGAGAAACCTGTATTCAGGACAAGAAGCAACAGTTAGAACTGGACATGAAACAAAGGACTGGTTTCAAATTGGGAAAGGCATATGTCAAGGCTGTATATTGTCATCCAACTTATTTAACTTCTATGCAGAGTACATCATGTGGACTTCCAGGCTGGATGAAGCACAAGCTGGAATCAAGATTGCCAGGAGAAATATCAACAACCTCACATATGCAGATGATACCACTCTAATGGCAGCAAGTGAAGAGGAACTACACAGCCTCTTGATGAAGGTGAAAGAGGAGAGTTGAAAAAGCTGGCTTAAAACTCAACATGAAAAAACTAACATCATGACACCTGGTCCTATCACTTTATGGTAAGTAGATGGGGAAAATGTGGGGGGGAAAAGACACCTGCTCCTTGGAAGAATAGCTAAGAAAAACCTAGACAGTGTATAACAAAACAGAGACATCACTTTGCTACAAAGGACCTATAGTCGAAGTTATGGTTTTTACAAAGTAGTCGTGTATGGATGTGAAAGTTGGACCATAAAGAAGGCTGAGCACCAAAGAATTAGTGCTTTCAAACAGTGGTGCTGGAGAACACTCCTGAGAGTCCCTTGGACAACAAGGACCTCAAACCAGTCAATCCTAGAGGAAATCAACCCTGAATATTCATTGGAAGGATTGATGCTGAAGCTGAAGCTCCAATTCTTTGACCACCTGATACAAAAGAGCCAACTCGTTGGAAAAGACCCTGATGTTGGGAAAGATTGAAGGCAAGAGGAGAAGAGGATGACAGGACAAGATGGTTGGATGGCATCATCAACTCAATGGACATGAGTTTGAGCAAACTCCAGGAGATAGTGAAGAACAGGAAAGACAGGTGTGCTGCAGTCCATGGGGTCACAAAGAATTGGACATGACTTAGCAACTGAACAATAACATTGTTATTTTTGCTTTAAGTAGCCAATTACCCCTAAAGGAGATTTTTAAATTCAAAAATACATTTTATATTCTTCATATATTTACCACTTGTGACACTGTTTTTTCTTTTGCTTATATTCAAATTTCTATTTACCATCGTTTATCTTTTATTTGAAGAATTTACTTTGAATTTCTTGTAATGCAAGTTCAATAGCAATTAATGTTCTCCACTCCTGCTGTTCTGGAAAGGTTTTTATGTTCAATTTGTAAGACATTTTCAGTGAGTACAGACTACCTCATTTTATTACTCTCCCTTTTAACAAACTTCACAGATATTGCATTTTTTATGAATTGAAGGTTTGTGCCAATCCTGCATCAAGTAACTCTATCAACACCATTTTTCAACACCATTTTCTCACTTCATGTCTCTGTGTCATATTTTGTTAATTCTTAGTTATAGTATTTCAGAATTTTTCCTTATTAGTTCAGAGATATAGATATTTGTTCAGAGATATTCAGATGACAGTTTACGTTTTTAACAATAAAGTATTTTTAATTAAGATATATACATTTTTCTAGACATAATGTTTTGCACACTTAATTGACTACAAGGTAGTGTAAACATAACAATTATATGCACTTGAAAGCAAAAAGAAAATGTGTGACTCACTCTATTGTAATATTTGCTTTGTTGTGAGGGTGTCTAAAACTGAGCCCACAATATCTTTGAAGCATTTAATTTTACACTGACAGAGTTTTATTTTGTTTTTTAGTACTGTAATGATTGTCCTTGAACATATATGTATAATTTCTGATAAAATATTTGTTGCAATTTTTTGTTTTTCTGTGTGGTATTAATATTTGCTTTTGTTCTGGCTCTTTCAAAAACTGTCTCTATATCAATGTGCTATTAGCAATTTAATATGTGGTTTAGTATGTCTACGTTAATTTATATAATTTGAGAAGTTTTGTTTGTTTTCCAAATTTTTATTTATTTTTAAAATTGCTTTCAAGTGCGTTTGTTTCCTCTGAACAATGTGAATCAACTACATATCCCCTCACTCCTGAGCCTCCCTCCCACCCTCTCATCTTGTACTTCTAGGTAATCACAGAGCATTAAGCTGAGCTTCCTGTGTTGTACAGCAGTATCCCAGTAGTTGTTTATTTTACACATGGTAGTGTATATATATCAATCAATATTCCTCTCTCAATTAGTCCTACCCTTTTCCTCCCTCAGTCTGTTCTGTTCTCTGCATCTACATTTTTATTTCTGCCCTGCAAATAGGTTCATTGGTACCATTTTTCTAGATTCCATATATATGCATTAATATATGACATTTGTTTTTTTCTCTTTCATCCACATCAGTACAAATGACCAAATTTCATTCCTTTTTATGGTTGAGTATTATTACATATATATATATATATACCACATATTCTTTATCTATTCATCTATTGAGATCACTTTGGCTGCTTCCATGTCCTGGATGTTGTAAAGAGTGTTGCAATGAACACTGGGGTAAATGTGTCTTTTTTAATTATGGTTTTGTCAGGGCATATGTCCAGTAATGTGATTGCTGGCTCATATGGTAGTTTTGTTTTTAGTTTTTTAGGAAATTCCATGTGAATGCTATCAAACATTTCAAGAAGAGCTAATACCTACTCTTCTCAAACTCTTCCAAAAAATTCTAGAACATTCCTAAACTTATTCCATGAGGCCACCATCACCCTGATACAAAGATATTACAAAAAAAAAAAGAAAATTATAGCTAATATTATTGATGAACATAAATGCAAATATCTTCAACAAAATACTAGCAAACAGAATCCAACAACATATTAAAAGGATCATATATCACAATCAAGTGGGCTTTTTCCCAGGGATGCAAAGAATCTTCAATATATGCAAGTCAATCAATGTGATACACCATATTAACAAATTAAAGGATAAAAATCACGTAATCATCTCAATAGGTGCAGAAAAAGGTTTTAACAAAGTTCAACACCCATTTATGATAAAAACTCTCCAGAAAGCAGGCATAGAGGGCACATACCTCAACAAAATAAAGGCCATACATGACTAACCCACAGCAAGTATTATTCTCAATGGTGGAAGCAGGAGATGTGGGTTCATTCCCTGGGTCAGGAAGATCTCCTGAAGGAGGAAATGGCAACCCACTCCAGTATTTTTGCCTGGAGAGTCCCATTGACAGAGGAGCCTGGAAGACTACACTCCATCTGATAGCAAAGAGTAAAATATGACTGAAACAGCTTAGAAGCAGGAGCAACAAGACAAGGGTGCCCACTCTCACTTCTACTAGTCAACATATGTTTGGAAATCTTAGTCTTGGCAATTAGAGAAGAAAAGGAAATAAAACGAAACTGGAAAAGAAGACGTAAAACTGTCATTGTTTGATGCATATTTAGTTATATGATCCTTCTGCTTCAGATGTTAGGCTCCTTTGATTGCTAAAGATACACTGCATTTTCTACCCTAGATTTAGAATTCATGCAGCATCACTTCTACCACATTTTAGTAAGTGAAATGTACCAGGCATATAAAGTTCATTAAAAGAAGATACGAAGACACACTTTAGGGGGGGTTCAGGATTGGGAACTCATGTACACCCGTGGTGGATTCATGTCAATGTATGGCAAAACCAATACAGTATTATAAAGTAAAATAAAGTAAAAATTAAAATTAAAAAATATATATATAAAGAAAATTTAAATTTCGAAGCTTGTGCTTTTAATAGTAAGTTATTTGATCTTTCTCATTGCACTTATTCTTTGATATGTGGTTGTTTGCTTCAACATGTTCAGGAAGTAATAACACTAACTGTTAAAAATAGACATTTAGTTACTATTTGCTGTGTGTTTTTGTAATTCCTTTCTATTGTTTCATTATCTTATTAATAATGTTTCTGTAAAATTGTAAATACAGAATTCTTTAGTTTAAGACAGGCATATTACATATTTATTGAGGATTCTTCCATTCAAAAATAACATGTACAATTCTGGTGTAGATGTGAGACATAAAGTGAAGAGCACATCTGCCATCATAGAGATTACAGCCAGAAGCACATATTGATTGAATAATCACTTAAGTAAATTGATAAGAACTTTAAAGAAAATCATGAGAGCACAGATCAGGGGACATAGGACTAAATCTGGAAATTAGAAAAGTTTCCCTAAGGAAGTGATATCTCAGATCAAATTTATTGGGCAAGTAAGAGGCAATCCGGCAGTGAGGAGAGATAAACAACTTGGAACAATCCTTAAAATAGAACACAAGAATGACAAAAATAAAATCAATATGAACGGTCAGCTGAGAGGGATAAAGAGACTGACTAGCAAATGTTCTACAGAAGTAGACAAAAAACAGATTTTATAAAACCTTGTAAAAGACATAAAATATTTTGATCTTTGTTAAGATCAGTGAAGACTTAAAAAGGGAAAACAAGCAACCTGAGCACAATTGAATTAAAAAATAAAAATCTTCAGCTACAACATAACTGAGAGATGGAAAGGGGCAAAAACATTTTTGTCTGAAACTTTTTTCATACATTGTATATTGTTATATGTTTTAATGTCATTCTACTTATTATACTTATTATAGTACCTATTATATTTATTATGGTACCTATTATAATATATATTGCATATAGAGAGTGAAGAGTGAAGTTGCTCAGTCGTATCTGATTCTTTGCGACCCCATGAACTGTAATCTGCCAGGCTTCTCTGTCCATGGGATTCTCCAGGCATGAATATTGGAGTGAGTTGCCATTTCCTTCCCCAATATTGTGTATAGTATAGTATTATACTCTATCATATTGATTATTTTATTTTGCTATTTATATTTAACATAAATTATAATATTTATATTTAATATTTTGGATGGAAGTTTTGATTTCATTTGTTTTTAAACTAAGATATTTATCTGTTACTTTAAAATTCCAATTTTGTGAAAATAAACTCATTTCCACAAGTCAAATAGCATCACCTCACATTATAGCATGACTTTTTGAAGTTTCACGTGACATTATATTTGGATTTAAAAAAATTGGCTCTATGCCTGTGGCAGCCAGGAGGGGAAATATTCTGTCACCCTTATAAGAGTCACCAAAGCAGTACATAACTTGCCAAGAGATCAATTTCTCTAATGAAAAATATGTAAACTCTTCATTAAAAAAAAATGATCATGGTATATCCTTCAGCTTCTGAGTTTCTTATTAAAAAGTAAATCCTGCTGTAGAATAAGTCCACCCTGACACAAGGTAAAATTTGTATATATTTTCATTTGTATCTAATTTGTTGCACCCAATTATCATAATAAACCTCACAGAATCCTGTTATTATCCAATAATTCAAATGACAGCCAAAGGAATAAAGATAACCTTTAAAAGATTCAAAGTTATTCCTAACATTTCTGCAGTTATTTTCAGTTTAATAGATTATAGTGAAGCAGAGTCGCTCAGTCGTGTCCGACTGTTTGCGACCCCATGGACTGTAGCCTACCAGGCTCCTCCGTCCATGGGATTTTCCAGGCAAGAGTGCTGGAGTGGGTTGCCATTTCCTTCTCCAGGAGATCTTCCCGACCCAGGGATTGAACCCGGGTCTCCCACACTTTAGGCAGACACTTTACCATCTGAGCCATAAAATTACCTCAAATTGTAATATTTTAACTACTGTTTCAGACTTCCCTTGTGGCTCAGCTGGTAAAGAATCCGACCACAATGAGGGAGATCTGGGTTCGATCCCTCGGTTGTGAAGATTCCCCCAGAGAAGGGAAATGGCAACCCACTTCAGTATTCTTGCTTAGGAAATCCCATGGACTGTATAGCCCGTGGGGTTGCAAAGAGTCGGACATGACGGCGAGTTTCACTCACTCAGTGAAAAATTAGAAAAGTTAATAACTTGTCTATAGTTACAGAGCATTAAGTAACTTGTGTATGATTATAAAGGTTTTGCCAAGTCAAAAGTTTCAGGTAACATGCCACTTTCTGAACAATAACAGTTTCTTGTGAGTGGAGAAACTGTGTACTTTATATTCCCTGCTTGGAGATTCATAAAGATCAGACCGTTAAGAAGTTGGAAAAGTTTTAAAATTATAATACCTGTGTAACTTTATGTTAACAGATTCGTTTTATTTTGTTTAAGCTTTATACAATATTATTTAAAGATGAATTTCAATTTTTTAATAACATTTACTGATTATTCATTGTGTAGGAGAAAAAGTTGTGTTGAGTGCACCTTTAGAAAGCTAGTTTATTATTTTCCATAATTAATGAAAACTAAAATACTAGCCTCAAAATTTATGTTCCAAAACTATAACAATATCTTATAATAATTAATAAGTTGCAATTTCTTGCATGGATTTTGAGGAATTAAACAAGTATAAAAATATCCTATAGGGAAGAGATCATTTATTTTTTACCTCTTTCAACATCTAGTAAATTGCTAGGCTTTTAAATGTAGCTCAAAGATTATTTTGCATTATAAATTTAAAATATGGTAAAACATTTAGAATCCATTTAGGACCTAACTGCTTCTATTTTCTTTCTGTTAAAAGTAAAAATTATTTTACTTAATACCATTAACCCTTGGATTTCTTTAGTGTTCATTTCTTGCCTCAACTATAGAAAATAGTGTTTTCTATCATAAGATCCTCTTATATTTTTTGTTACATCATAATATTAATTCCCAAGTTCAAGACTGCTGCAGGCCACCAGATGTGGATCTATATTTTTATCAGTGTGTGCTTTTCATACTTTAAGAAAATAAAATATAAATGAGTTTAGTCGTCTTGCTCCTCTATTACTTAACCTCCACCCAAGCAATACTATATTGAATAAAATATCCTGGACCAGGAATCAGGAAGCATGGGTTCTATATCTGATTCTGCCCTATGTTACTATGATATAAATCAAGTTAAGTATGTTTCTGGCATCACTATTTCCGTTTTCTGCAGTTGGAGTTAATGTTGCCCTACTTAACTTGCATTGGTGTAAGACCCCAAATGAAACAGTGAGTCACGAAAAAGGAAGTAATGTACCGGTATCTTTACAAATGGGAAGTATTATTTATTTGTAGTCTCAGGATGCTTATTATTTGTGAAATGTGGGTATTTCTGTAACAATTATTCTTTAAAGTTCATTCTCCAGAAATCATGACTTTCTAAAGGATTTTAGAGTAACATAACAAACTGGGAAGGAGAAATAGATTGACGTGAAAACCACAGGAGGGGTCGAGTGGGAGTGGGAGTGGGGAGGGTGAATGGGATTCTTCCCCACCGCAGGGTGGCTTTGTCCTCCACGTACACACTTCAGAATGCTGGTGCCCATTACCTAACAATTTTCGTTGTTAGGGTTATAGTCTGTTTTGTTCATCCCCATGACAAATATGGGTGCGTCCACAGAGGGAGAGAGTGCCCCAGTGACCACACATAGGGCACCTGCCTCAATGTGGGTTTAGGGAAGGAGCCCTGTTTCTTCCAATGCTACACTGCCCCCACCCCTGACACATACCCCGGCAGCCCTGAGCACCTCTTCCCTACTTACTGCAGCTTCCTCTAAAGATAGGTGCCGTGCAGTGGAGCCTCCACCACAAAGGGGCTCCTGACTGACTACCAGGAGATATATTTGGGCTGCTTGCTGTTGGAGGGGCGGCAGCACCGTGTGTCAGTCTCTCGCCTACATGTCCTCCTGTCCTCGCCTACATGGTCTTTGCCGTTTGAAAGGCTGATTAGCCATCTTTCCGTCTGGCAATCACCTTGCCTCCCCTCAACTCACACATCCCTAGTTGCCCCAGATGTGTCTGACCTGCTGGTCTTCCCTCTCAAGGCTACTCCCCCAGTGAGACACTTTTCTTTTCTTTTCTTTTCTTTTCTTGACTGTACATGCTAAGGCTGGGTATAAGCTGCCACCTTGCCAACTCAAGCCTCAGTGCACTCCCAGGCCACCATCTTGACCAGTCTCAGCCAGGTCACGCCCTGTCTGCACATGCTGCCCTTCTGTAGACTCCTGGCCAATGAAGCCTGCCCCGTTATTCTGGCTCCAGCTCTGGTAAACTCATCACATCTCTCCTTCAGTTCAGTTCAGTCGCTCAGTCGTGTCCAACTCGTTGCTACCCCATGAATCGCAGCTCGCCAGGCCTCCCTGTCCATCACCAACTCCCGGAGTTCACTCAGACTCATGTCCATCGAGTCAGTGATGCTATCCAGCCATCTCATCCTTGGTCGTCCCCTTCTCCTCCTGCCCCAAATCCCTTCCAGCATCAGAGTCTTTTCCAATGAGTCAGCTCTTCGCATGAGGTGGCCAAAGTACTGGAGTTTCAGCTTTAGCATCATTCCTTCCTAAGAAATCCCAGTGTTGATCTCCTTCAGAATGGACTGGTTGTATCTCCTTGTAGTCCAAGGCACTCTCAAGAGTCTTCTCCAACACCACAGTTCAAAAGCATCAGTTCTTTGGTGTTCAGCCTTCTTCACAGTCCAACACTCACATCCATACCGACTACTGGAAAAACCATGGTGGTGACTAGACGGACCTTAGTCGGCAAAGTAATGTCTCTGCTTTTGAATATGCTGTCTAGGTTGGTCATAACTTTTCTTCCAAAGAGTAAGTGTCTTTTAATTTCATGGCTACAGTCACCATCTGCAGTGATTTTGGAGCTCCAAAAAATAATGTCTGACACTGTTTCCACTGTTTCTCCATCTATTTCCCATGAAGTGATGGGACCAGATGCCATGATCTTCGTTTTCTGAATGTTGAGCTTTAAGCCAACTTTTTCACTCTCCTCTTTCACGTTCATCAAGAGGTTTTTTAGTTCCTCTTCACTTTCTGCCATAACAGTGGTATCATCTGCATATCTGAGGTTATTCATATTTCTCCTGGCATCTTGATTCCAGCTTGTGTTTCTTCCAGCCAGGGTTTCTCATGATGTACGCTGCATATAAGTTAAATAAGCAGGGTGACAATATACAGCCTTGATGTACTCCTTTTCCTATTTGGAACCAGTCTGTTCTTCCATGTCCAGTTCTAACTGTCGCCTCCTGGCCTGCATACAGATTTCTCAAGAGGCAGGTTAGGTGGTCTGGTATTCCCATCTCTTTCAGAATTTTCCACAGTTTATTGTGATCCACACAAAGGCCTTGGCATAGTCAAAAAAGCAGAAATAGATGTTTTTCTGGAACTCTCTTGCTTTTTCCATGATCCAGCAGATGTTGTCAATTTGATCTCTGGTTCCTCTGCCTTTTCTAAAACCAGCTTGAACATCAAGAAGTTCACGGTTCACATATTGCTGAAGCCTGGCTTGGAGAATTTTGAGCATTACTTTACTAGCGTGTGAGATGAGTGCAATTGTGCAGTAGTTTGAGTTTTCTTTGGCATTGCCTTTCTTTGGGATTGGAATGAAAACTGAACTTTTCCAGTCCTGTGGCCACTGCTGAGTTTTCCAAATTTGCTAGCATATTGAGTGTAGTACTTTCACAGCATCATCTTTCAGGATTTGAAATAGCTCTACTGGGATTCCATCACCTTCACTAGCTTTGTTCGTAGTGATGCTTTCTAAGGCCCACTTGACTTCACATTCCAGGATGTCACCAGTAACGCTGAAGAAGCTGAAGTTAAATGGTTCTATGAAGACCTACAAGACCTTTTAGAACTGACACCCAAAAAAGAAGTCCTTTTCATTATAGGGGACTGGAATGCAAAAGTAGGAAGTCAATAAACACCTGGAGTAACAGGCATATTTGGCCTTGGAATACAGAATGAAGCAGGGCAAAGACTAATAGAGTTTTGCCAAGAAAATGCACTGGTCATAGCAAACACCCTCTTCGAACAACACAAGAGAAGACTCCACACATGGACATCACCAGATGATCAACACCAAAATCAGATTGATTATATTCTCTGCAGCCAAAAATGGAAAAGCTTTATACAGTCAACAAAAACAAGACCAGGAGCTGACTGTGGCTCAGAACATGAACTCCTTATTACCAAATTCAGACTCAAATTGAAGAAAGCAGGGAAAACCCCTAGACCATTCAGGTATGACCTAAATCAAATCCCTTGTGATTATACAGTGGAAGTGAGAAATAGATTGAAGGGCCTAGATCTGATAGATAGAGTGCCTGATGAACTATGGAATGAGGTTTGTGACATTGTACAGGAGACAGGGATCAAGACCATCCCCATGGAAAAGAAATGCAAGAAAGCAAAATGGCTGTCTAGGGAAGCCTTACAAATAGCTGTGGAAAGAAGAGAAGTGAAAAACAAAGGAGAAAAGGAAAGATATAAGCATCTGAATGCAGAATTCCAAAGAATAGCAAGAAGAGATAAGAAAGCCTTTTTCAGCATTCAATGCAAAGAAATAGAGGAAAAGAACAGAATGGGAAAGACTAGAGATCTCTTCAAGAAAATTAGAGATACCAAGGGAACATTTCATGCAAAGATGGGCTCAATAAAGGACAGAAATGGTCTGGACCTAACAGAAGCAGAAGGTATTAAGAAGAGATGGCAAGAACACACAGAAGAACTGTGCATCTCTCCTAGACCCTCTTTTTCTCTTTACTGCTCAGCTCCTACAACAGGATCCTGCTGCCAGAGGTCAGCAGTCCCTGAAAATACACATCACATCCTGAGAGCCACTTTTAGGGACCTGAAGCCTAGAGGCAGCCCTGGAGCCAGCAGTGGCTAGTGGTTTATATTGGAAAGATGAAGGATATTTTTTCTGCTTCCTTTTTTATAGATACAGTTTTTCACTTGATATCTTATCAAATGTTTGTGTTTGAAAAATGTTAAACATGTAGTATTACTGTTTTCTACTTGGCTTTAGTAAACAATAACTGAATAAATTCTTTAAAAATGACAATATTTCTAGAATATAATTGTATATATCTCTTACCAATCAGCCCCTTTCACCCTACTTTGATTGGGTATATTGAAGCATGTTTCTAACCTGGCCACTTGGAAGATTTCCCATTAGGTTTGTCTTTCTCAAAGGAGCACAATTTGTGAGATGGAACCAGTATGAGCAGAAAGGGAAATCTATTAATTCTAATATTTTGATATACTTATTTCAAAAGTTTAAATTTAAAAAAGGAAGAAATTCTTCTTAAATACTTTTATTTTTTATATATTTCATAAGTTTGTTTTTCTTTCATCCCTGAACCCTCCCCAAAACTATTTACCTGGTGTCTCAAAAGGATCAAAAGTATCTTTTATTGTTAGCTTTTCTTTTATTTTCCTCTCCACTTCTACTTTAAAAAATAATACCAACATTCCCAGAAATTGAGACACTTTCGAATTCATAAGAGAAACCATCTATTTGTAAAGGATCTGTGTGTTGTCATAAAGTTTTTTCCATAAAAGTGTGTCAGTGTGTCATTTACATGGTCCACATGGGATTGAGTGGTTATTTTGAGGTTTTCACCCTGGCAGTTTAGCATGGGGAAACTCATTTTAAGTGAGTTGCTACTCATATGATGAAAAATTTCTTATTTATGTTGGAAAAGAATAACCTGGAGGTTATATAAACATAAAATAAATTAGATTATAACAAAACTCAGAGAAGAAATTGACAAATTTTAAATGTCATTGATAGGTGTATGGTGATTCTTGGCATGCATACATGCTAAGTGACATCACTTGTGTCTGACTCTTTGTGACCCTATGGACTGTAGCCCTCCAGGCTCCTCTGTCCATGGGATTCCACAACAAGAATACTGAAGTGGGTTGCCATTTGGCACAGGTAGTCAAAAATCAATAGGTTAGTGACATCCTTAAGAGATTAATACATTACAAATCTTGTTTTTAGAATATTTTTCAATGGTTCTTGTCTTCTGTTACCAAGAGAAGATTTTAATAAAGCAAGATGCAAACTCTCTACTGATGTTCTGAGCCAAATAGAATAACAATAGAGCCTTTTTCTAGATATTTCCTACTTATTTTCTGGTGAGCGGAGGATGAATTGTTTAGTTCTATCTACCTATTGCTTTCACCATGCTTCCCCTGTTATTCCTAAAGCCTGTTTCAGAATTTGATTAACTGTCTCCAGATATATTATGTAAATAGCAATTGGCTGTAACTATAAGTAATCAAATTCCATTGTTTTACATATAAAGATCATCAAAGGCATTTCTCTCTCCCCTTGAGTAATATATAAAGCATCTTTATCCTTCAATCTTGAGAAACATGGTGCAAATACAACTGTTAGAATCAATAATGAATTTGATGAGAAATGATAAAATTATAACAATGATGAGTTTGTTTTTAACATCTGTTCCAGGCATGCCTGAGTTGGTTTTCTGCTTTTGCAGTCAATTAATAATGTTGTTTTTCTTCTCAATTATTTAGACATTAAAAATGAAATGAAACTTTATAATGACAGAATTAACTCATTTATTTAAGTTGTTTAATCATACTAAAATAAGATTATAAGCAAGAATATCATAAATTATTCCATCAGTTTTAAAATTTATGAATAAAATTTTTCTCATTCAATTTTAGGAACATCTTTTTAATAGAATGGCAAGTCAATCAGTTAATAAATGTTTTCTTACTATGTGTCAGGCACTGCTCTATATATCAGCAAGTTGAGTAAGATAGAGCTTATAATTCCATTACTCTGGTGGACAGAGGAAACATCAAATTTATGGACTATGTATCTGTTTCCTTATAGAATCACAGCTTTCTTTTGGGGGCCTCTTCTAACTTCTGTGTTGACTAGGAAAAATTAAATACAAATGTCCTTCTTCAAGTATCTAAAGCAATCTAGTCACAGTGTGCCCTATCAACTCCCAGTAAAGTCAAGGTGGGCATGTGACCGAAGCTTGGCGAGTTGGGTCGTTAGCATTCCAACCTTGAGTGCACAACAAAGGGAAAGTCAAGGTAACTGCCATTCATTCACCTAGTGCTTGCACCTTGACGACTCTGTTTCTTACTCTCTCCATCTGGATTGTCTGGATCCTTCTCCTATTCAGGTCTGCTTTTCATCTATTGTGCGTGTTTCTAATTTCTCTGCAGTATGTTTGCTTAAGCTAATTAATTTTCTTATTTTTTGGTAATTAAAGCACAAAATGTCCATTTTTTTCTAATGAGAACAGAAGATAGATCAAAATAATCCCGACTTTCTTATTACTAACGAGTGAAAACTTCAAAATGTTTCCCACTCCAGTTCCTATCAGCACTTGTACTAGAAACACCATATTTCTCACTATGCTTTTATCATACAAGTATGAACAAAACATTTCCACTCCAGTTCATAGTCATATTTGGGTGTTTTGAGCCTCCATTGTATAAAACAGGAAACAATTTAATTGCTTCAAAGCGGTAGGTCTTGAACAAGTGTGATCATTTTTTTTTTTTAAATAAAGAACTCTCCCCAAGAATACAAAATGTTAAAAACTCACAAAAAAGTAAAACTACTTGAAAATACCAGAAAGTGTTTAAGCAGGTGGTAGAGCATTTCCTCTGAAAGAATGATACTATGACACACAAACGTTTTGAGTTTGTGCCTTTTTGTACATGAAGTTGTTCTCACTTCCGTCAGACCTTGCAGATAAACCCACAATATTGTTAGATCTAAGTTGTGAGGCTCCAGTGTTCTTGCCTGGAAAATACCAGGGACGGGCGAGACTAGTGGGCTGCCATCTATGGGGTCACACAGAGTCAGACACGACTGAAGTGACTTAGCAGCAGGTTGTGAGGACATGGTTCTGAATCAGCAGAGCTTGCTGCGAAAACGTTGGGGATGGGATCAAAATCCTGAGTACAAGCTCTACCCAGTTTCTCAAGGGAAAGTGAAAATGTTATTTGCTCAGCCAGTCTGACTTCGCAATCCTAAGGACTGTGGTCCACCAGGCTCCTCTGTCCATGGAATTCTCCAGGCAAGAATCCTGGAATGGGTTGCAAGTTCTAATCTGGGTGATCTTTGCCATTCAGGGATCAAACCAAGGTCTCCTGTATTGCAGGTGGGTTCGTTACCATCTGAGCCACAAGGGAAGCCCAGTTCCTTAACTGAGCCACAAACCATGTGTGTGAAAAACAGTCAGGAGAGAGGAGTTTATATTTGGAAAAATTTAATTTTCCCCAGGAGATTTATGGTTTTGCATCTCTATGACTAGGATAGCTTAGCCAGCAGAATCATGTAAGTTAGCACAGACTGCAAAGCATATATTATGAGTATCTTCAAAGTGATACTAAAAATCACATTTAAATTGTTAAGAGAAATATTTTTAACAGCTTTTATGAATCATAAAATTCTCCCATTTTAAGTGGATATTTTGATGATGTTTAGTAAGTTTATAATTATACAACCATCACCACATTCTAATTATATATCATTTTCCCAGGTGGCACCAGTGGTAAAGAAGCTGCCTGCCAATGCAAGAGATAAAAGAGATGTGGATTCGATCCCTGGGTGGGAAAGATCCCCTGGAGTAGGAAATGGCAACCTACTCCAGTAATCCTGTTTGGAGAATACCATGGACAGGGAAGCCTGGCGGGTTACAGTCCATGGAGTCACAAAGAATCGGGCACGACTGGGTGCACATACAGGGACTGCACCATCACACCATAAAGTTTGCTCTGCTCTTTGCAGTTAACCACCCTGCCCATTCCCTGTCCTAGACAAATAATCTGCTTTCATTTCCTGAATATTTTCCTTCTCTATAATTTTCATATAAGTAGAATTATTCACTGTGTAGTTTTTGTGTCCAGCTGTTTTACCTAAATTATCTTTGAAATTCATTTACATTTCAACATTTCTGACTATATACCACATTACCAGTTGTTTATCCATTTATCATTTCCTGCTTTAGACTATTATAAATAATGCTGCCATATATTGTCACGCTGTTTATATAACTTACATGCAGAGTACATCATGTGAAATGCTGGGCTGGATGAAGCACAGGCTAACATCAGATTGCCAGGAGAAATATCAAAAGCCTCAGATACTCAAATGACACCACACTTATGGCAGAAAGCAAAGAAAAACTAAAGACTCTCTTGATGAAAGTGAAAGAGGAAAGCGAAAAAGTTGACTTAAAACTCAACATTCAAAAAACTAAGATCATGATGGCATCTGGTCCCATCACATCATGGCAAATAGTTGGGGAAACAATGGAAACAGTGAAAGACTTAATTTTCTTGGGCTCCAAAATCACTTCACATGGTGACCAGCCTTGAAATTACAAGATGCTTGTTCCTTAGAGAGTACGTCATGAGAAACACTGGGCTGGAGGAAGCACAAACTGGAATCAAGATTGCTGGGAGAAATATCAATAACCTCAGATATGCAGATGACACCACCCTTATGGCAGAAAGTGAAAAGGAACTAAAAAGCCTCTTGATGAAAGTGAAAGAAGAGAGTGAAAAAGTTGGCTTAAAACTCAGCATTCAGAAAACTAAGATCATTGCATCCAGTCCCATCACTTCATGGCAAATAGATGGGGAAGCAGTGGAAACAGTGGCTGACTTTACTTTTTTGGATTCCAAAATCACTGCAGATGTTGATTGCAGCTATGAAATTAAAGATGCTTACTCCTTGGGAGGAAAGTTATGACCAACCTTGACAACATATTAAAAAGCAGAGATGTTACTTTGCCAACAAAGGTCCATCTAGTCAAGGCTATGGTTTTTCCAGTGGTCATGTATGGATGTGAGAGTTGGACTGTGAAGAAAGCTGAGCTCTGAAGAATTGATGCTTTTGACCTGTGGTGCTGGAGAAGACTCTTGAGAGTCCCTTAGACTGCAAGGAGATCCAACCAGTCCATTCTAAAAGAGATCAGTCCTGGGTGTTCATTGGAAGGACTGATGTTGAAGCTGAAACTCCAATACTTTGGCCACATGATGTGAAGAGCTGACTCTTTTGAAAAGACCTTGATGCTGGGAAAGATTGAAGGCATGAGGAGAAGGGGACTGACAGAGGATGAGATGGTTGAATGGCATCACTGACTCAACGGACATGAGTCTGGGTAAACTCCGGGAGTTGGCGATGGATAGGGAGGCCTGGCGTGCTGTGGTTAATGGGGTTGCAAAGAGTCGGATATGACTGAGCAACTGAACTGAACTGAACTGCTCCTTGGAAGAAAGGCTATGACAAACCTATGCAGTATATTGAAAAGCAGAGATGTTACTTTGCCGACAAACGTCTATCTAGTCAAAGCTATGGCTTTTCCAGTAGTCATGTACAGATGTGAGAGTTAGACAATAAAGAAAGCTGAGTGCTGATGGATTGATGCTTTTAAACTGTGGTGTTGGAGAAGACTCTTGAGAATCCTCTGGACTGCAAGGAGATCAAACTAGCCCATTCCAAGGGAAAGCAGTCCTGAATATTCATTGGAAAGATTGATGCTGAAGCTAAAACTCCAATACTTTGGCCTCCTGATGTGAAGAACTAACTCCTTGGGAAAGACCCTGATGCTGGGAAAGACTGAAGGTAGGAGAAGGGAACAACAGCGGATGATTGTTGGATGACATCACTGACTTTATGGGCATGAGCTTGAGTAAGCTCCAGGCTTTGGTGATGGACAGGGAAGCCTGGTGTTCTGCAGTCTATGGGGTCTCAAAGAGTCAGACACGGCTGAGTGACTGAACTGAACGGGTCTGGTAACTTCTGTTATATGAAATGTATTGGTATGTTCTCATTCTGACGTCGTTTTTTATCATTATAAAGTGTCTTTCTTTATTTATTTTCTTGAAAGAGTTGCATTTTACCCTATGTCAAGATCATTACTCTTTTTAATTTTAATTTTCTGAATATCCTTGCAGAGACTTTTATTTCTTTACTATTCTGGATTTTTGTAATTTTTTTTCATTATATGTTTGTTTCAGTATGTAATATGCAATATAAGATGAAGTTAGATTTTGCTTTGTTTGAAAGCTATAAGCATTTTTCTCTTAATTTTTCAGAAAAGATCATTTATATTTATTAATGACCAATTTGTTAGCTTGAATTAACTTTCCTTCTTTTTGGTTGTCATTATATCTATTTGTACTTACAGTTTTTTCAAAATTATAATTCTATTAATTATCCTTATAGATATTTCTTTTGAATTTTCATATATCTGCATTTTGTGCAATATTTGAACCTGTTATTAATTTATTCCCCACTCACATTCTTTCTCCATTTATCTTAAAGTAATATTTTATTCCCAAACTAATACTTCAGAGGGAATCAGTAGCCATTTTATAGCTTTATTGAACTAAAATTGATATTTGAATTGAAGTAAAATTTGTATTTAAAAATTCAAAAATTCTACCATTTGTATCCATGTAATTTAGTTTGCATACAATTCAATGATCCTGCCAGACAATTTGTTGAAGTTTGTTCTAAGTTTTTTCCTTAAATGTCTGAAGTTCATTCCTAGGGGATTGCTCAAGAAGCACTCAAGAGAACAATCATTTCGTTCTGACATGTTAATAACTTAATAGCTATTGGTCTCTGGTCTTTATACTTAAAGTAAGTTTGGCTGAAGCTCATATTTCCATTCCTTGACTACTTTAAATATGTTACCCCATTATGTTTTGAGATGAAGTGTCATTATAGGGATTTTATTTTCTTTATAAGATACCTAGATGTTTGCCTGGATCGATATATAAAATTTCAGAAGTTTAAGTTGTGCTCTAGGACTCTATTCCTGCACACAGTGTGTGGTAGTCACTCAGCCATGTCCAACTCTGTGACCCCCATGGACTGTAGCCTGCCTCCAGATTCCTCTGTCCATGGAATTCTCCAGACAGGAATACTGAAGTGGATAGCTATTCCCTTCTCTGGGGTGATCTTCCTGACCCAGGGATCAATTCTTGGTCTCCTGGGTTAGAGACAGACTTTTTACCATCTGAGCCACCAGGGAAGCCCCCTGTACACAGTATGTTCTATTAATATGAATGGTCTGTTATCCCCCTCCCTGGCCTCCCTCTCCTTTTTTATCCCCCTCCTCTTCCCCCTCAGAAAAAATGTACTAACATACACAGACAAACAAACACACACATACACACACATATATATTGTATAATATAAGTATTTATAAATATATATAATAAAAGGTATACATATATATTTTTTCTTTTCAGTTTCTTTCCCTTATTCCTTCTTTACGTGAATTCTATAATTTGTTTCCAAATTGTTCCTTTTAATTTACCCCTGTATTAATCTGTTGATCTTTTTATTATTGTTCTCTATGTCTTATTTCTTTATTTGTCATGATGTCTATTCACTTTTATACTCCATCTATTTTAATCTTTATGAAATAATTTCATTTTCTATTAATCTGTCTTTTACATATTTTATCTTTATCCATTTTACTTTTTAAACTTTAGACTTTTTGACTGATCAAAATTCTCTTATATCTTCAATATTTTCTTAATTTCTTTTAGCTTATTTTGAACTCATCTGATTTCTATTTGTATTATTCTCTCTATTGATTTAGGACTCAGTTCATTTACATATATTTCTTAATGTATCTTTTCATGAAGCTTCATCATCATAGTTGTAGTTGCTCATCTTGAATTGACATGGATTTTTTTTGTAATTTTAGATGAACATTTCTACTTGCATTGGGCTCGGCCTCTATAATCTCAATTTAATCCTTCAAGTGCCCACTCCTATATAATTTGCTGCTTATTATTTACTATTTGGAAAATATGATTCTAAGATCTGGTTTCAGTGGGTATTCCTTTTTCATTACACGCATATCTCTGTATTTTAGGTCCAACGTTGCTACCTTGCCTCATTTGCATCCTATATCTAGAAGGTTTTTTGTGTTTGGTCTTTTCCCCTCTGACTAGAAGTTACAGTAGCTTCAAGGACTCTGGCCTCAAATGCTTACAACTTTTTTGTGGGGACCCGTGATGTGTTCTACTAGACCACAACTTGTCAACTAAGATACTTTAGAATTGTGAGAGGAATTTTTTTTTCCCTAATTTTGTTATAACAAGAATGTGAATGTTATTCTGTGGCAGAATAAATAAGATTTTACAAACTTTGTATCTTTTAATGTAGCAATTACATTATTGTTGGTTTCTAACCCCTATGAGGATATATATCTATGACTTAGTGTCCAATCTTCATCAGGATAGATTTAGATCTGGGTCTGTGACAGTAGCATGAAGAGTTATTTTTAAATGGTTGCTAGCATGATGTTCTTGGAAATCATGCTCAGGGTCAACCACAGTATGTATGTGTTAATATTTATACCTTTCCCTCAGCTAATCCAACAGAATACCTAAGAAGACTGCAATAATAATAATAATAACAATAAATACTGTCCTCCCTTCTCCACTTTTATTAATAAATTATAAGATAATTTATCATTATTGCAAACAGAAAATACATAGTTAAGGAAATTATCTAGACATGATGCTTTAAATATTAAGGGTATAAAAGTCACAAAAGAGAGCTATAAATTATGCTCATTTTAATATATAAAATATTTTTAACAAAAAGCCAAATGCTAAAGAAGTGTAGTAAAAACTTAACCACAGGGGGAAAGAAAAAGGAAGCACATAATTCTTAGAGTTAATTTTCAGTCTACTGTGATTTCACAAATGTGAAATAGAATGGAAGAAGAAAGTCTTTTTCATTCAAACCAGTAGACCATTGAAAACCAAGAAAGCTTATATTTATTTAGTAAAGAATGAACAAAACTAGACTAATGAAAAATTTTATCCCTGTGTTAATTAAAATCATCCTAGACTGTAGTTTTTGATGTTTGATTTTTATTTTTCCAAACTGGTAACTTAGAACTAGTTTTCCCTTGGATTCTGGCCAAATTAGAAAGAAAAATCATTTAAAAAAAGAGCATTACTGTTCATAATATCATTTCAAGAAGATTGATTTGCACAACATTTATTATAGGCTAAACAAATGTTAAAGGTACATAGTACATGCAATTGCCTCAGGTAAAACACTTCCAGAATCATTCATCCAACTGAAAATAAATCTAACTAGTGTTATGTAAAGAAAAATATATGTGTATATGTGTGTGTATGTCTATTTACCATGATTCTGCAAATTAATCTGTTAAAATATATTTAACTAAAAATCATTTTTAAAGATAAAAGATTAAAGTAAAATAATATACTTTTGAAGTTTTTTATGTTAATATACATGAATTTTCCATTTTAACCACTTTTAAGTGTATAATTCAGTGGAACTAAATGCACCCCTGGTGTTCTGCAGCCATCATCATATATCTCCAGAGCTTATTCATCAATCCAAACTGAAATTCTCTGCTCATTGAATGATAACTACACATTATCTCTGCTCCTCAGTTGCTGGTAATTACTCTTCCACTTTCTGTCTCTATGAATTTGCCTATTCTATGTGTGTCTTATTATAAATAAAATTATATAATTTTAAAACTTTTGTGCCTGATCTATTTCATTTAGCCTAATAGTTTCAAGAGTCATTAGTTTTGTAGCATGTTTCAGAATTCCATTCCATTTTAAAATCTGAATAATATTCCTTATATGTATAAACAGTGTTCTATTTATCTATTAGCCTGCTGACGGGCATTTAAGCTGATTGCACTTTTTGACTATTGGAAATTTTCTGCTTTAAACATTGGTACAAGAGTATCTGTTTAATTCCCAGGTTTCAAATATTTTGGATACATATCCAGAAGTGGAATTGCTGAGTTACATAAGAATTCTATTTAACTTTCTGAGAAACCACTGCACTTTTAAAATATATTTTAAATGGAATAGTGACATCATATTTTTTGTATGAAATTTGGACATAATCTATGCTTTAGCTAATAATACTGTGAAAAAATTGAAAGTGCAATTCGCTTAGTCTTGTCCAACTCTTTGCGACTCCATGGACTAGAGAGTCCATGGAATTCTCCAGTCGAAAGTGCAATTCGCTTAGTCTTGTCCGACTCTTTGCGACTCCATGGATTATAGCGTCCATGGAATTCTCCAGTCAGAATACTGCAGTGGGAGGCCGTTTTCTTCTCCAGGGGATCTTCCCAACACAGGATCAAAACCAGGTCTCCTGCACTGCAGGCAGTTCTTTACCAGATGAGCCACCAGGGAAGATAATACTGTATCACATGTTAAATTCTTCTATGCTTTATATTCTCAGAATTGGATTAGAAATTTCAAGCCTCATTCAATTTTTTGAACTCAGGAAGACAGTAAATTTTCTAGTCTTTTAGCAGTGATAATAAATGCCAGAATAAATGAAATTATATCAAAGTTTTCTGTGAATATAAATTCAAATGCTAACATTCTATTCATACTTAATCAAACAAAAGAAACCAAAATGTCATAAAAATTTTAGGAAAAAAATTCATAAGTTTTCTAAAATGTATATATTTTATCATACATACTAGGTATATATATAGTATGCAAAATGCTTTCTACTACACTTGATGCAGGCTTGAGAAAGAACAACAAAAAAAAGAGAAGAAGAAATTGGAAAACATAAACTAAATGAAGTGGGAATACTGAATAGGAAATAGACAATTTGATACAAGCTAAAGTAAAGTATCATCATATAGTCCAGCTGATTTTAAACATGGCTGCTCATTAGAATCACATCTGGAGTTTCAGAGAAAAAAAAAAAGCAATACCTGGGCATTTGCATTTTTCAAAAAATGCCAAGATAATTCTAATGTGCATCTGCATTTTAAAAAGTGATTATAGGCTTTTCTACCATTTCTAAAAATGGTAGTTTTAGTGATATAGAATTATATTATTTTTCTATTGACCAGTCATGACACAGTGGTTAAAAGAAAATAGCTACATAATCACAAAAGACATTTATCAGTTTTCATGATGAGATTGAAAATGAAAGATAAAATATGTGTTTCCTACCTAAGTTCCTTTAGCATTTGTTGTAATTCTGGTTTGGTTATGCCCAATTCTTTCAACTTTTTCTTGTCTGTAAAGCGTTAGATGTCTCATCAAATCTTAATAACAGATTTGCTGAGAGAGTAGTCTATGTTACAGGCTCTTCTCTTTCATCACTTGAAATATATCAAGCCATTTCTTTTGGGCTAGTTCCTTTGTATATTATTTGTTGTTTTTCTTTTGTTGCTTTTCAGTTCAGTTCAGTTCAGTCGCTTAGTCATGGCCAATTCTTTGCAATCCCATGAACCGCAGCACACGAGGCCTCCCTGTCCATTACCAACCCCCAAAGTCCACCCAAACCCATGTTCATTGAGTTGGTGAGGCCATCCAACCATCTCATCCTCTGTTGTCCCCTTCTCTTCCTCCCCTCAATTTTTCTCAGCATCAGGCTTTTTTCCAATAGGTCAGCTCTTTGACCAGGTGGTCAAAGTATTGGAGTTTCAGCTTCAACATCATTCCTTCCAATGAACACCTAGGACTGATCTCCTTGAGGATGGACTGGTTGATCTCCTTGCAGTCCAAGGGACTCTCAAGAGTCTTCTCCAACACCACGGTTCAAAAACATCAATTCTTTGCCCCTCAGGTTTCTTAATACCCCAACTCTCACATCCATACATCACCAGTGGAAAAACCATAGCCTTGACTAGATGGACTTTTGTTGACAAAGTAATGTCTCTGCTTTTTAATACAATGTAGAGCTTGGTCATAACTTTTCTTCCAAGGAGTAAGTGTCTTTTAATTCCATGCCTGCAATTACCATCTGCAGTGATTTTGGAGCCCAGAAAAATTAAGTCAGCCACTGTTTTCATTGTTTCTCCATCTATTTCCCATGAAGGGATGGGACCGGATGCCATGATCTTCGTTTTCTGAATGTTGAGCTTTAAGCCAACTTTTTCACTCACCTCTTTCACTTTCCTCAAGAGGTTCTTTAGCTCCTCTTCACTTTCTGCCATAAGGGTGGTGTCATCTGCATATCTGAGGTTATTGACATTTCTCCCGGCAATCTTGATTCCAGCTTGTGTTTCTTCCAGTCCAGCATTTCTCATGAGGTACTTTGCATAGCAGTTAATTAAGCAGGGTGACAATATACAGCCTTGACGTACTCCTTTTCCTATTTGGAACCAGTCTGTTCTTCCATGTCCAGTTCTAGCTGTTGCTTCCTGACCTGTATACAGATTTCTCAAGAGGTAAATCAGGTGGTCTGGTATTCCCATGTCTCTCAGAATTTTCCACAGTTCATTGTGATCCACACAGTCAAAGGCTTTGGCATAGTCAATAAAGCAGAAATACATGTTTTTCTGGAACTCTTGCTTTTTCCATGATCCAGCTGATGTTGTCAATTTGATCTCTGGTTCCTCTGCCTTTTCTAAACCAGCTTGAACATCTGGACGTTCATGGTTCACATATTGCTGAAGCCTGGCTTGGAGAATTTTGAGCATTACTTTACTAGCATGTGAGATGAGTACAATTGTGCGGTAGTTTGAGGTTTTTTTTGGCATTTTCTTTCTTTGGGATTGGAATGAAAACTAAGCTTTTCCAGTCCTGTGGCTACTGCTGAGTTTTCCAAATTTTCTGGCCTATTGAGTGAAGCACTTTCACAGCATCATTTTTCAGGATTTGAAATAGCTCCACTGGAATTCCATCACCTCTGCTAGCTTTGTTCATAATGTTGTTATCTAAGGCTCACTTGACTTCACATTCCAGGATCCCTGGCTCTAGATGAGTGATTACAATATCATGGTTATCTGGTTCATGAAGCTCTTTTTTGTACAGTTCTTCTGTGTATTCTTGCCACTTCTTCTTAATATCTTCTGCTTCTGTTAGGTCCCTACCATTTCTGTCCTTTATTGAGACCATCTTTGCAAAAAATGTTCCCTTGGTGTCTCTGATTTTCTTGAAGAGATCTCTAGTCTTCCCCATTCTATTGTTTTCCTGTATTTCTTTGAAGTGATCACTGAGGAAGGTGCTCTTATCTCTCCTTGATAATCTTCGGAACTCTGCATTCAAATGGGTATATCTTTCCTTTTCTCCTTTGCTTTTCACTTCCCTTCTTTTCACAGTTATTTGTAAGGCCTCCTCAGGAAGCCATTTTGCTTTTTTGCATTTCTTTTTTCTTGTGGATGGTATTGATTCCTGTCTCCTGTACAATGTCATGAACCTCCATTCATAGTTCATCAGGCACTCTGTCTATCAGTTCTAGTCCCTTAAATCTATTTCTCACCTCCAGGAAGTCAAGAAACACCTGGAGTAACAGGCAAATTTGGCCTTGGAATACAGAATGAAGCAGGGCAAAGACTAATAGAGTTTTGCCAAGAAAATGCACTGGTCATAGGAAACACCCTCTTCCAACAACACAAGAGAAGTCTCTATACATGGACATCACCAGATGGTCAACATCGAATTCATATTGATTATATTCTTTACAGCCAAAGATGGAGAAGCTCTATATAGTCAACAAAAACATGACCAGGAGGTGACTGTGGCTCATATCATGAAATCCTTATTGGCTAATTAAGACTTAAATTGAAGAAAGTAGGGAAAACTGCTAGACCATTCAGGTATGACCTAAATCAAATCCCTTATGATTATACAGTGGAAGTGAGAAATAGATTTAAGGGCCTAGAGCTGATAGATAGAGTGCCTGATGAACTATGGAATGAGGTTCGTGACATTGTACAGAGGACAGGGATCAAGACCATCCCCATCAAAAAGAAATGCAAAAAGGAAAATGGCTATCTGGGGAGGCCTTGCAAATAGCTGTGAAAAGAAGAGCAGCGAAAGCCAAGGAGAAAAGGAAAGATATAAGCATCGAAATGCAGAATTCCAAAGAATAGCAAGAAGAGATAAGAAAGCCTTCTTCAGTGATCAATGCAAAGAAATAGAGGAAAAGAAGAGAATGGGAAAGACTAGAGATCTATTCAAGAAAATTAGAGATACCAAGGGAACATTTCATGCAAAGATGGGCTCAATAAAGGATAGAAATGGTATGGACCTAACAGAAGCAGGAGATATTAAGAAGAGGTGGCAAGAATACACAGAAGTACTGTACAGAAAAGATCTTCACAACCCGGATAATCATGGTGGTTTGATCACTCATCTAGAGCCAGACATCCTGGTATGTGAAGTCAAGTGGGCCTTAGAAAACATCACTATGAACAAAGCTAGTGAAGGTGATGAAATTCCAGTTGAGCTCTTTTAAATCCTGAAAGATGATGCCTTCAAAGTACTACACTCAATATGACAGCAAATTTGGAAAACTTAGCAGTGGCCACAGGACTGGAAAAGGTCAGTTTTCATTCCAATGCCAAAGAAAGGCAATGCCGAAGAATGCTCAAACTACCACACAATTGCACTCATCTCACAGGCTAGTAAAGTAATGCTCAAAATTCTCCAAGCCAGGCTTCAGCAATATGTGAACCATGAACTTCCTGATATTCAAACTGGTTTTAGCAAAGGCAGAAGAACCAGAGATCAAATTGCCAACATCCACTGGATCATGGAAAAAGCAAGAGAGTTCCAGAAAAACATCTATTTCTGCCTTATTGACTATGCTGAAGCCTTTGACTGTGTGGATCACAATGAACTGTGGAAAATTCTGAGAGAGATGGGAATACCAGACCACCTGATCTGCCTCTTAAGAAATCTGTATGCAGGTCAGGAAGCAACAGCTAGAACTGGACGTGGAACAACAGACTGGTTCCAAATAGGAAAAGGAGTACGTCAAGGCTGTATATTGTCACCCTGCTTATTTAACTTCTATGCAAAGTACCTCATGAGAAATGCTGGACTGGAAGAAACACAAGCTGGAATCAAGATGCCGGGAGAAATATCAATAACCTCAGATATGCAGATGACACCACCCTTATGGCAGAAAGAGAAGAGGAACTAAAAAGCCTCTTGAGGAAAGTGAAAGAGGAGAGTGAAAAAGTTGGCTTAAAGCTCAACATTCAGAAAACGAAGATCATGGCATCCGGTCCCATCCCTTCATGGGAAATAGATGGAGAAACAGTGGAAACAGTGTCAAACTTTATTTTTTTGGGCTCCAAAATCACTGCAGATGGTGACTGCAGCCATGAAATTAAAAGATGGTTACTCCTTGGAAGGAAAGTTATGACCAACCTAGATAGCATATTTGAAAGCAGAGACACTACTTTGCCAACTAAGGTCCGTCTAGTCAAGGCTATGGTTTTTCCAGTGGTCATGTATGGATGTGAGAGTTGGACCATGAAGAAGGCTGAGCACCAAAGAATTGATGCTTTTGAACTGTGGTGTTGGAGAAGACTCTTGAGAGTCCCTTGGACTGCAAGGAGATCCAACCAGTCCATTCTGACGGAGATCAACCCTGGGATTTCTTTGGAAGGAATGATGCTAAAGCTGAAACTCCAGTACTTTGGCCACCTCATGTGAAGAGTTGACTCATTGGAAAAGACTTTGCTGCTGGGAGGGATTGGGAGCATGAGAAGTGGACGACTGAGGATGAGATGGCTGGATGGCATCACTGACTCGATGCTCGTGAATCTGAGTGAACTCCGGGTGTTGGTGATGGACAGGGAGGCCTGGCATGCTGTGATTCATGGGGTCGCAGAGAGTCGGACATGACTGAGCAACTGAACTGAACTGAACTGACTGAATGGTCTAGTGGTTTTCTCCACACTCTTCAATCTTCAGTCTGAATTTGGCTATAAGGAGCTCATGATCTGGGGCACAGTCAGCTCCCGGTCTTGTTTTTGCTGACTCTATAGAGCTTTTCCATCTTTATCTTCAAAGAATATAATCTATTTGATTTCAGTGTCGATCATCCAGTGATGTCCACGTGTAGAGCCTTCTCTTGTGTTGTTGGAAGAGGTTGTTTCCTATGACCAGGTAATTCTCTTGGCAGAACTTTATTAGCCTTTGCCCTGCTTCATTCTGTACTCCAAGTCCAAATTTGCCTGTTAGTCCAGGTATTTCTTGACTTCCTACTTTTGCATTCCAGTTCCCTATAATGAAAAGGACACCTTTGGGTGTTAGTTCTAGAAGTCCTGTAGGTCTTCATAGAAATGTTTAACTTCAGCTTCTTCAGCATTATTGGTTGGGACATAGGCTTCAATTACCGTGATATTGAATGGTATGCCTTGGGAGGTGGGGTGTCATCCTCCCAAGGACACCCCTGGCTAGGGGGGGCATTGTGAGGTGGAAACTTACTTGTGCTCTGGTACATCTTTCTGACCTATCCTAAATATTTGGTGGAGTTATATTAAACATAACTCTTAGTAGGCACTGAGAGAGGCATCAGAGGGCATACAGACTGAAACCAAAATCACAGACAACTAGCCAATCTGACCACATGAACCACACCCTTGTCTAACTCAGTGAAACTAAGCCATGCACTGTGGGTCACCCAAGATGGACGGGTCATGGTGA
Source organism: Budorcas taxicolor (assembly GCF_023091745.1). NCBI lineage: Eukaryota > Metazoa > Chordata > Mammalia > Artiodactyla > Bovidae > Budorcas > Budorcas taxicolor. The sequence goes on from NC_068921.1 coordinate 45,382,275, forward strand.
AGAGATCTGATAGAATGTGGTCCACTGGAGAAGGAAATGGCAAACCACTTCAGTATTCTTGCCTTGAGAACCCCATGAACAGTATGAAAAGGCAAAAAGATAAGACACTGAAAGATGAACTCCCCACATTGGTGGTGCTCAATAGGCTACTGGAGATCAGTGGAGAAATAACTCCAGAAAGAATGAAGGGATGGAACCAAAGCAAAAACACCCAGTTGTGGAAGGGACTGGTGATAGAAGCAAGGTTCAATGCTGTAAAGAGCAATATTGCATAGGAACCTGGAATGTTGTTAGGTCCATGAATCAAGGCAAATTGGACGTGGTCAAACAGGAGATGACAAGGGTGAACATCAACATTCTAGTAATCAGTGAACTAAGATGGACTGAAATGGGTGAATTTAACTTAGATGACCATTATATCTACTACTGTGGGCAGGAATCCCTTAGAAAAAATGGAGTATCCATCATAGTCAACAGAAGAGTCCGAAATGCAGTACTTGTTGCTTTTAATATTTTACAAATCATATTTGTCTTTAATTTCTGTCAGCTTGATTACTATGTCTCGATGTGGTCCTCCTTGAGTTTAACCTTCTTGGGACTCACTGAACTTCCTGGACTAGGTTGATTATTTCCTTTCCCATGTTAGGGAATTTTTCTGTTATTATCTCTTCAAATATTTTTTTGAATATTTTTTTTCCCTTTCTTCTCTTTCTGGGATCCCTATAATGAGAATTTTGGCGCATTTAATGATGTCCCAGAGGTCTCTTAGCCTGTCTTCATTTTCTTTTTAATTTCATTTTTGTTTAATTTTTAAATTCTAATTTCTACATTGTTTTGCTTCAGTGATTTCTACTATTCTGTCTTTGAGTTCACTTGGTCTGTCTAGTCAAGGCTATGGTTTTTCCATTAGTCATGTATGGATGTGAGAGTTGGACTGTGAAGAAAGCTGAGCACTGCAGAATCGATGCTTTTGAACTGTGGTGTTGGAGAAGACTCTTGAGAGTCCCTTGGACTGCAAGGAGATCCAACCAGTCCATTCTGAAGGAGATCAACCCTGGGATTTCTTTGGAAGGAATGATGCTAAAGCTGAAACTCCAATACTTTGGCCACCTCATGCCAAGACCTGACTCATCGGAAAAGACTCTGATGCTGGGAGGGGTTGGGGGCATGAGGAGAAGGGGACGACAGAGGATGAGATGGCTGGATGGCATCACTGACTCGATGGACATGAGTTTGAGTGAACTCCGGGTGTTGGTGATGGACAAGGAGGCCTAGCGTGCTGCGATTCATGGAGTTGCAAGGAGTTGGACACGACTGAGCGACTGAACTGAACTGAACTGAGGGTTACTCTCCCGCCCCATTAATTCTTTTGCCTAAGGCAATCCAGCCCTAGATAGGATTCTCAGCAGGTGCTAGTGGTAAAGAACTAGAACTCCTGCAATGCAGGAGACACAAGAGATGAAGGAGGGTGTGGCAAACCACTCCAGTATTCTTACTTGGAGAATCCCACAGACAGAGTAACCTCTCACAACAGTGGGAGATCTTTGGTTTCGTTGTTCTCCAGCCTTTATCGATTCCAGATTATGATATATTCTGCATAATTTGCTTATATTTTGAAGTTATACATTTTAAATTTATCTGAAATTTATTTTTTAATGGTTCTGGACAGGAATCAAACATAATTTATATTTTCTAAAAGTTTTCAGAATTTATCAATGAAAAATTTAGGCTACTGGATATTAGAAATATGTATATATGTTTACCAGCTTCACCTGACCCAAATTAATATAGCAAAACTTATTACAAAGGATGTTAAATGGTTTCTTATTTTGGATACACAAATTCTATAATGTTTCTTATATCTCTGAATATAGTTAAATACATTGAGTTTATGTAAGATTAAATAAGACAAGCATGGTAAAAATTATTTGTGTGGGATTACTGAAAGTTATAGAATTAGAGCATAAGTTTTACTGTAAAATGAAGAATGGATGAAAATTATTTCGAGAAAAGTTTTTAAATTCAACCTAGTAAGATTAGTTACCTTAATAGAACAAAAATATGTTATTAATTCAACACTCAACTATATTACATTTGAAATCATATGATCCTACAAACAAGAAAAAAAGGGTATAATATATTGTGATATTAAGGTGTATTGACATTTATTAATTTGTACCAAATCTAAATCAGTTCAGTTCAGTCACTCAGTCGTGTCCGACTCTTTGAGACCCCATGGACTGCAGCATGCCAGGCCTTCCTGTCCATCACCAACTCCCAGAGTTTACTCAAACTCATGTCCGTTGAGTCAGTGATGCCATTAACAATCTCATCCTCTGTTGTCCCCTTCTCCTCCCGCCTTCAATCTTTCCCAGCATCAGGGTCTTTTCAAATGAATCAGTTCTCTGCATCAGTGGCCAAAGTATGGGAGTTTCAATTTCAGCTTCAGTCCTTCCAATTTGAATTCTGGTTGGCAGTTTGATCTCTGGTTCCTCTGTCTTTTCTAAATCCAGCTTTATCATCTGGAAGTTCATGGTTCACGTATTGTTGAAGTCTGTCTTAGAGAATTTTGAGTATTTCTTTACTAGCATGTAAGATGAGTGCAACTGTGTGGTAGTTTGAGCATTTTTTGCATTGCCTTTCTTCGGGATTGGAATGAAAACTGACCTTTTCCAGTCCTGTGGCACTGCTGAGTTTTCCAAATTTGCTGTCATATTGAGTGTAGCACTTTTGTAGCAGCATCTTTCAGGATTTGAAATAGCTCAACTGGAATTCCTTCACCTCCACTATCTTTGTTCATAGTGATGCCTCCTAAAGCCCACTTGACTTTGCATTCCAGGATGGCTGGCTCTAGGTAGTGATCACATCATCGTGGTTATCTGGGTCATGAAGATATTTTTTTTTAAGTTCTTCTGTGTATTCTTGCCACCTCTTCTTTATGTTTTCTACTTTTGTTGGTCCATACCATTTCTGTCCTTTATTGTGCCCATCTTTGCATGAAAAGTTCCCTTGGTATTTTTAATTTTCTTGTAGAGATCTCTAGTCTTTTCCATTCTCTTGTTTTCCTCTATTTCTTTGCATTGATCACTGAGGAAGGCTTTCTTATCTCTTCTTGCTGTTCTTTGGGACTTTGCATTCAAATGGATATATCTTTCCATTTCTCCTTTGCCTTTTACTTCTCTTCTTTTCACAGCTATTTGTAAGGCCTCATCAGACAACCATTTTGCCTTTTTGCATTTCTTTTTCTTGGGGATGGTCTTGATCACTGCTCCTGTACAATGTCACAAACCTCCATCCATAGTTCTTCAGGCACTCTTTCTGTCAGATCTAATCCCTTGAATCTATTTCCCACTTCCACTGTATAATCATAAGGAATTTGATTGGGTCATACCTGAATGGCCTAGTGGTTATCCCTACTTTATTCATTTTAAGTCTGAGTTTGGCCATGAGTTCATGATCTGAGCCACAGTCTGCTCATGATCTTGTTTTTACTGATTGTATAGAGCTTCTCCATCTTTGGCTACAAAGAATATAATCAATCTGATTTCAGTATTGACCATCTAGTGATGTGCATGTATAGAGTCTCCTCTTTTGTTGTTGAAAAATGGTGTTTGCTATGACCAGTGAATATTTCCATAGTTTAATAATAATCAAAGTACAGCTAGTAAATTTACATGGAAGACAAGGTCATACTCTTCAGAGTGTATCATACTTATAATATGAACAATTGGGGGAATATAAATCATTGTTTTCAAATTTTCTATTTCAGTAGGATTTCTTAAACCATGTAATTGGTTTCTGCAATTTAGAGACCACAATCTAAGATATATTCCCATTTTTATCTCTCATCTATGAATTTTATATCTTGGGTAATTAACTACTTTAAAATTGAAACATATATGCCAAGTTATATACTTTTATATACTGAAATAAAACCAAGTTTTGGATATCCACTAACTTAAGCATCATCTTCTCTTTGTCTTGTCCCTTTTCTAATGCTGAAAACAAATGATGATATAAAGAAGTTCATCATCAGCCTCAATAAGCTTATAGATGGAATTTAATGACAGAAAAATAATGTATCCCAGAGTTCTTTATGTGGAATTATCTTAATGCAAAAAATCAATTGCATTGTAGCTTTCAGTTTCAATGATGTTGGCTATAATTTCTCTGAGTAAGCGTAACTTTGTTTACTATCCTGGGTTCATAACAGAAGCCAGACATTTGCTGTCAACTTAGAGCAGCCACCGAATCTTTCTATCTGCTACTAATATCTTAGGCATCCTCAAGTTGCTTTTTACATCTCAGGTTTCAGAAAATGAGCTATTGCATCCTCGTATCCTTTCTTTTCAGCTTTATAGAATGTAGTGAATTACTTAATAGGTCTTGTTCTGCCCTTTGAATTCCAGGTCTGAATTCTCTGCTGAACTATCTAAGAGTCTTAAAAATAAGTTCTCAATGAAGTCACAGCTTGCATTTGTCTTTGAACTTTTATACAAATGTCACAATGCCCTATTATACAAAATTAATTCAAAACATAATGTTACATATACTTTACCCTTTGGTTAGTTTCAACTTCAGTGATTCCTCATTGCCATTGTTATGAATTTCAGAGACATAGGAAAATGGACTTAAGGGAATTACTAATAAAAACACAATATTTAACTCTATATAGTTCTTTCTGAATAATGAGCAGTACACCATTTCTGGAAAAAAAAAGAGAGAGAATAGGTCTTGATTATGGTTTTATCTTTTCAGTAGTACTATTTCAAAAATAATTAGTCCAGCTTTGTGATAGAAAGCACATAATCAAGTAATAAAGCAAAATCTGACACCACATAATGGAGTTCTGGAAATAAAATGGTGGTAAGATGGAATCCATAATATTTAACAGCATTACCAAATTATATGTGTAAGCCATATTTTTATTTCTTAAGTGCAAGTTATATATCTTTGAAATTATGCACACACAATATTATCCAAATGATCTGAAACAAATAATGATAAAAACAGATTCTGTTATAATAAAAATGGTAAGGTCATAATAAAAGGTAAGGTTATAATAAAGATGGAGAAAAATACAGAGCTTACATACCTTTACTTGTAGATGTGACTTTAGAAACAAAGTCATTTTAAAATGGGAAAAATATATGGTAGGCTGCAGTCCATGGGGTCGCTAAGAATCAGACACGACTGAGCGACTTCACTTTCACTTTTCACTGTCATGCACTGGAGAAGGAAATGGCAACCCACTCCAGTGTTCTTGCCTAGAGAATTCCAGGGACGGGGGACCTGGTGGGCTACCATCTCTGGGGTCACACAGAGTCGGACACGACTGAAGTGACTTAGCAGCATATCCCATGAAAAGAAAATAAATTGCATAAGTCATAATGCTATAAGAGCTAGATCTAAGAACTCATGTTTCTTATCATATTATCAAATACTAAGCTAATGTAGGGAGAAGGCAATGGCACCCCACTCCAGTACTCCTGCCTAGAAAATCCCACGGACGGAGGAGCCTGGTAGGTGGCAGTCCATGGGGTCGCAAAGAGTCAGACATGACTGAGCGACTTCACTTTCACTTTTCACTTTCATGCATTGGAGAAGGAAATGGCAACCCACTCCAGTGTTCTTGCCTGGAGAATCCCAGGGATGGGGGAGCCTGATAGTCTGCCATCTATGGGGTCGCACAGAGTCGGACACGACTGAAATGACTTAGCAGCAAGCTAATGTAACTCAAGAGAAAAACCATTTATTTTTCATTGGCAGTTTATTCAATTCTCTTTAGTTGTTCTTTTTTGCTATAATTAAATAATGAAGAAACCATGACTATAACATATACATGATAAAATTTCACCTGTAAATTTTGATGCTAGTTTTCTCTTTTGTTTTATATTCAATAAATGTTATTGACATTAGTTCATATTTAATTAGGATTATATAAAAGTTATACTTGCAAAAACAGCATTTAAAGGAAAGAGAAAGATAATTGGAAATGAGAATAAGATTTGGTACTGAGAAAATGACAGAAAACTAATACAAAACGGAAGAAGAAAAAAGCAGGATATGTTGAGTGTGTACAAAAGAGAAAAGGATATTTGTGCTCCCAATTGAAACAATGATTTTCTTAATGCAATATGTACACAACTATATACTTTTGAATTTCAACCTGCTTTCAAGGGAAAACATCTTTTTGAGTTAGACACTTGGTACATTCCTTCACTCTTAAAGTTTGTTATTGATGTCCAGTTGTTGGAATATTAGCCCAAAGCTCATTTTCATCAGTGATCTCTCATACTGTTACACAGTATATTCTTTTCTAGTCTACAATTTTTTGTACACACATTGAAGCAAAGATGTGTTCTATTATAGCCAGAGACAAGAGAATCAACCTTTCATTTTCTAACTTTCTCTAAAACTTTAAATTCTTAGCCTGATATAGTTTTTACACAAAAAAACAGTAAACTCTATTTTCTGTGTTTATTCATGAGAATAATCTAAAAAATAATTCAGATTGCTAAACTGAAGGATATCTAAGATATAAATATTTATTGGGGCGCTATTATATACATGTCATTGTTCTGGGCCCTAGATTTGCAAAGGTGAATAATGCAGATGTGGTCTCTCTCCTCCCTATACTGGAAATATAATTCCAGATAAAAGCATACATTGATTAATTTCATAACTGTGGTAAGTGCCATGAAATCATATTAGAGGGAAAACTGACCAACTTTCTCGAGGTGAGAAACAGTATATCAATAGGACAAACATCTCTAAGGACAAAGGTGAATTCACAATAAGGATTTATAAAGAAAAAAGAAATATGAAGGGGATTTCCCTGGTGTGGTCCAGTGGTTAAAACTCTGCACTTCCAATGCAAGAGGTGCAGATCTGATCCCTGGCTGGAGAATGAAGATCCCACATGCTGCCTAGCAAGGCCAAAAAATAAAAGCAACTATGCTTCAATAAAATTTAATGCAAAAAATATGAAGGATTAAGGGAACAAAGAGATTGAATAGAGAGGATTTTTAGAATAAGTAGTCAAGAAGTTGCACTATGCTTTCTTGTCAGTATATCTTGTTCTATTTATCATTGACTACTGTTAGATTAAATGATAAAAATTCAATATGTGAGGTGACCTGAGCTGGATACCTGTCAAGGTCCAGTTTTTCAGTCCCCTGGTCTACTTGCACATATGGTAAAAAACAAATTGTTTTAAAGTTGTCGTTGCTGATGCCTGTGCTACTACAAATAATGAATCCTATTTAAAAAGTATATTTTAGGAGATCAAAATAAGTCAGCATTATTAGCTTTCAAGAAAGAAAAACATATGAAAACTTAAATGTGTTTTATGGATCTTTTAGTAAGTAATGCTTTATGTTGGACCTGGTCACTACTGACAGGTAAGAAAGAATGACTAGTCAATTTGAAGGGAGAAAAAAAGAGAAAAAATATATCTATATAGAAAAACAGCCTGCCTATTCTGGAGTTCCTCCTTTTCTATCTGATAAACCACTTGGATAAAAGTTCACTAGCGTGGGGACTGACCAGTGGCTAGGACTTCGCCTTCCAATGCAAGGAGTGTGAGTTTGATCCCTGATTGGGGAGCTAAGATCCCACGTCTTGTGGCCAAAACACCCAAACAACATAAAACAGAAGCAATATTGTAACAAATTCAATACTTAAAAAAAAAGTTTACTAGCATGAAGTTGGTGACTGTCTTTCATATGCCTGAACATTTCTCTGAAAGATTTCATCTATAAGATCTTTAAGAATAATATAATTGCATGAATAAACACAAAAGGGTCAATTAATCCATTTGTAAAAGAATGTCTATAAGTTATCTCTCCCTATCCAACTTAGAGGCAAGACCTTTAAGTCTTTGGATAAGATAGAAGTTGTGGAACCTACATTATTTTAGGGGTTTCAGATTTTCTGTCATCTGATTAAATCTACTGAAAAAAAACAACGTTCCTTTTTCCTAATGGATCATGCAGGAAAGAAAAGAATCATTTCTCTTTGATGTTTTTTCCAACTATGGTTGAAGGAAAAAAAGAGACCCACAAAGCAAGCTTTTTGATGGATCCAAATCTTGAGATTCTGTGGTTTTAGGTGATAGTCATGTGCTTACCTTTGTTTTTACTTTTTGTCACCTTTCTCCTTTTATTTATTTATTTTTTTGATGCCAAAAGTTGGCTAAGTTTAAATCAAGTCTAGACTTATTGATTGCAACTTGCCATTGAATTGTACTTCTGTTTTCTAGTAATAACAGGAAAGCATCCTGAGATGTTTGCATGAAGGATGTCATGCATAGCAAATATAAATGATGGATGAATGATGTACCAGGTTTTTAAAAGTATTAGCTAACATCTTACTAAACTACTTCGAATTTTTTTTTTTTTTTAAATCTTAGGATCTGGGGAGACAAGGAGCATTGGAGAGAATCAGTTGCTATATTGATCATTTTTAAGTTAAAAGAGTGATCTCAAATCACTTGAAAGAAAGATATCAATACTTAATAAAATAATGGACTAGATATTCAGAGAGGAAATGTTAAGTCCAGAGGCAATAAGATCAAGAACAATAAAAATGATGATTTTTCAAGTGAAAATTATGACAGGTTATCAATATTAATTCCCAATAGAAAAGGAAAAAAAAAAAAAAGCAAGTAGAAGAAAGAAAAAAAGTGTGCATGTGCTACAATTCTGTTAATAAGAAGTCTAAAAAGACTGATGATTTTATTAAGTATTGTCAAAGTTATATTCAAGCATACTTGTTTATATACTAAAACAGTACTTTTTGTTTATACTTTTAGCCTTAATTCTTATGTGCTACATTGAACTTTAAAGATTATAAGCCAACTAGAGAGTTCTTATATGAAAAGAATGTCATACAATATTAAATTTCACCATCTCTTATCTCTATTGAGGGACATTGGGACATAAATATATGGTTGTAGATATTGGACCCATGATACCTTGGTTAAATTTTGGCCCTTCTGATGTTCTAGATATATAACCAAAAGCAATCTGCTTGATTTTTATAACATCAGTGTGTCATTCATATAAAAGGGGTTGTAATACATTCTCAGTTTTTGTGAGAATTACATTTAAAATTAAATTATAATAAGTACAATGTCATCGGTAGCTTTTTTTTAAAACAAATCACTTAAGTGAATCATAGAAATTCTTATCATCTTAAGAGCTGTTGTTCAATAAGGAATTTTATTGAAGAAACTGTTTATTTCCAGGTACTCTGCTAGGCACAGGGAATATAATAGTTAGGGAGACATCAGGTATTAAGCTAGTAAGAACTTGACTTAGAGAAGGATTCAAACTTAAAACTACAACAAGGATAACAACAACTCAAAAAAACAAACCAAATAAATACATACAACGTGAGCTTCTGTTGACTCAGAAAAATCTTTATACGAGCTTTGCTTTTAAAGTCATGATCTTTCTTTCCCTGTCACCAGCTTTCTTAAAGGTTCTGACTCCCAGATCTTTATAGGAGAATCCAGTTAGATATTTTCAGGAGAAGATTTTATGAGTTCAATTCTTGCACCTCCTCTTGTCTACAAAAGTACTAAAATCATTAGTTGTGACATCTGCTCCTTATGACTGGCAGCAAGCCTCTGCCCAAATGTGTGCTTGAGTACCTGTGCCCTCCTTCACTAAAGTCATATGTAACACTGACCTCTCCTGATACCTCTTTGGAGAAATTTCTCAGAGCTATTTCAAATCTTCTGGGCTATAGTCCTCATTTTTCCCCAAATAAAACTTAGCTGACAATTCTCACATTGTACATTTTTTTTTTTTTCAGTTGACATCCTTATTAATTGGTACTTCAGTTCAGTTCAGTCGCTCAGTCGTGTCCGACTCTCTGAGACCCCATGAATCGCAGCACGCCAGGCCTCCCTGTCCATCACCAACTCCCGGAGTTCCTTATTTCATAGTAAATCAAATCTTATTACCAACTAAAGGGGCCCAATGTTTATGTGAAGTTTCTTTAACTTCATTATCTAAGTGATCTTCATCGAATGTAAATCAGGACACATCACACTACTCTTTAGTATCTTTCACAGCTTTATTTTTCCTTCCTACCTTAAAAACTACGAACTCTGTAGTCTGTAACAGTCATTCTCAACCAAGTGTAATTTTGCCCCCAGGGAATACTTAGAAAGACCTGGAGATATTTTTCACTGTCACAACTGGAAGAGTGTGGCTGACATCCAGCGAGTAGAGCTGAGGGATCCTGTTAGACATCCTAAAATACTCATAGCCATAACTCACAACAAATCATTATCTGGTCCTACATGACTACAGTGGTAAGGTTGAGATCCTCTGGCCTAAAATATCTCCAGTGATTTGAAGCCTTACTATCAAGAAGAGTCTTTATTGTCTGCTTTCTTACTTAGTCCACTTGAGTCACATCAGTTTTCTTTCTGGTTCTTTACATTACCATATTTCCTACCTGATAAATAGTCTCATAGTCGTGTCGGACTCTTTGTGATCCCATGAACTACTGTAGCCTGCCCAACTCCTCTGTCCGTGGAATTCTCCAGGAAAGAATACTGGAGTGGATTGCCATTTCCTTCTCCAGGGGATCTTCCCAACCCAGGAATAGAACCCAGGTCTCCTGCATTGCAGGTGGATTCTTTACCAACTGAATTACTAGTTAAAACTAGCCACTGCCTGATGGACTTTGGCCATTGTTTCTACCTAGAACAGTTTCTCCTGTTTAATTTCAGAGGGAAAGAAGTACACTGCAAAAAAAAAAAAAAAAAAGAAGTACACTGCAATGCATACACAAATAGTATGAATGGGCCAGGGCTCAGGTATGAGTCTAGAGTGTTAATTCAGAGCATTATTAAGTGTGGTAGAGTTGAACTTTTCACATAATAATGGAAGTCAGGGGTCAAGCAGGGGGATAGCATAAAGATAATTCTGTTCTAATATAGCAATAATGCTTAGAAGAAATAGCAATTATTGATTATATTTCAGGATTCAGGATTTGGGTATTTTGATAAAGCCTGTATATCATATAACCTTTCAATAGCTCCCTGGTAAAGTGAACATAACTATTCACATTTGGAGATTAAAAAAAAGAAAAAAAAAAACAAGCCCATTTCTTCAGAGTCATGCAATCTCTGAGATAGAATAGGTGGGATTCAATCCCAAAACCAGTCTGAGTACATACTTATTGCTCTTACCACTAAGGAGCTGAACCTGAGGAAGAATGAGACAGGGAAGGTGAGACAGTGATTTTGTGTAACAGTTAGGGCTGGGCAGTTTGAGAGGTATTTAGAATACGAATCCAGGGAATGAGGAAAGATAGAGATTTAGATAGATTTAAGGGAAAATCAGAACATGTAATTGATAGCACTTGAAAAATGAATATGAGAGTGAGGTGAGGGTAAGGGAAAATTCACAACTGAATTGGTTTCAGGATGGGTTAGCAGGATATATGGTGATATTATCCTTTAATTTTGATTATCAATAAAAATGACAGTGGGGGATGGTGAGTGATTAGTTAAGATAATTTTAGTTCTGTGATTATGGAGCAGTTAAATAGCTATATATATATGATTCAGGAGAGAGGTAAAAGTCTTTAGAGTTGGGGTTAGTCACACCCTATAGATGGTAATGGATTCAGTGCTAGGATGACCTCCATCTGGAGGATTTTAGAGAACGAGAAGAAGTTATAATCCAGAGGAACCTCAGCAAGTGTGAAAGAAGAGGCATTAACTCTGTTACACGAGTCTAATGTCTTGGATGTAAAAGAAAGAATTTCTAAAAGTGAAATAGATGAGCAATGTTTAGTGTTGTAGTGCTCAAGTATGATCAGGACTGAAATGGTAAAATTTGATTAAGATGTGATCCTCAATGAGAATCTAGATGAAAACAGTTTCTGTACAGTAGTGGGAACAAAAGAAATATTAGAACAGGTTGAAGTGAAAAAAGAACGTGAGAATAAGTATATGCAAAATGAGGATAGACTAGGAAGGGATCTGTTTGTAATAAAGAAAAGTCTCTTAAATAATTTTTTCTGGGAGTTTTATTACAATAAAAAAAGGAGAGGTTGAAGGCATGGGAAAGAGAGACAATAGATCCACATTCTGACTTGAGAAGGTAGAAAGAAACTAAATGTAGTAGATACAACAAGATCAGGCTAAGAGGAGGGTATGGATTTTTCTACTAAATCTAGAAATAAAAGAGGGAAGGCAGAATGCAAATGCAAATGACTGAATCTGTGGAATTAGTTATAGGATTTTTAAAGTGTGCATCTGAGTGTCATTATTTTCTCAGTGCTCTGAGTGTTGAAACCATTCACTGAAAGCAAGAGTAACGTGGGGAGTTAAGGCAGTGAGGAAGTGGAGAAAGTATCTGAAACACAAAATTGTAGCAGATGCGAGAGAGCGCAAACTAAAGACTGCAATTGTTGGACCTACGGGATGGTCCAGCACGCATTGGAGAAGACGCTGATGTGTGGGGGATGGTCAGTTTTCCCTAGTAGTGCTCCAACCACTGAACATAGGGCAAATACCCCTGGAGAAGGAAATGGCTGGCTACCCACTCCAGTAGTCTTGCCTGAAGAATGCCGTGGATAGAGCAGCCTGGTGGGCTACGAGCTTCCCTTGTAGCTCAGTCAGTGAAGAATCTGCCTGTAATGCCAGAGACCTGTCCATGGGGACACAAAGAGTCAGGCACAACTGAGTGACTTAAGGCATAGACTAAAACAAGGCAGAAATTTGAAACTCTTAAGGCTGAGGAGCTGTGAGAAAGTAATATTGAAAAAACTAATGGAACAAATTGTTGACATTTACCGATTTGAATAGAAGCTGCAGATGGAATCAAGATCTTGTTGAGGTCAGAGTAATTTAATGAAAAATCTAGAAGGATAAGAGGATATGGTTAGGTATCAAAATGTCTGAATTGTAGTGTTTTTGAGATCAACAAATTTAGTTAATGACTAAATTCCTCTATGGTCATGAGTAGAAGGAAAGGGTAGAGTAGATAATGAAATCAAATAAATATAAGACCAAGTGTAGAAAAGTTCTCCATTCATTGGTCCTTAACTTCACTTTGGACGACAGGAGGACTCGTGCAGAATATCAGGTAGATATCAGGGATTTCTAGATATTAGCTCTGCCTATGACCTTGCCCTCTCTCCTTACTGCATTTGTCAACTTCTCTCCTTTGTATTTGATAATATTATATATACATTTTATTTAACTACATATATTCAAACTTTTTAAATAAGAAATGCTCCTTCTTTTTTCACCAGATTGACTAAAAGCATATTTATATCACCAAAACTCTTTTAAATGATATAAATTTTAGACAATTATGATGAACAATCCTGGTTTAATTATTAGCACCCCACTCTTGCCTGGAAAATCCCATGGATGGAGGAGCCTGGAAGGCTGCAGTCCATGGGGTCACTGAGGGTCGGACACGACTGAGTGACTTCACTTTCACTTTTCACTTTCTTGCATTGGAGAAGGAAATGACAACCCACTCCAGTGTTCTTGCCTGGAGAATCCCAGGGATGGGGGAGCCTGGTGGGCTATGGTGTCACACAGAGTTGGACATGACTGAAGTGACTTAGCAGCAGCAGCAATCTATATATACATACATATATATATATATATATATATATATATATATATATACATGTTGCACATATTGCACACACACATATATATACATGTTAAAAGCCCTCTTGACACCTTTGAAGAATATTGATGATAGGTTTTGTATTTAGCATGCTTCAGAATCCATATAGCTTACCACAAACCATAGTTTTACAGTAGCCATGATTTTTTTTTTAAAGCACTTATGGTCTAGAATAAGCCTACCAGGCTCCTCCATCCATGGGATTTTCCAGGCAAGAATATTCGAATGGATTGCCTTTTCCTTCTCCAGGGCATTTTCCCAACCCAGGGATTGAACCTGAGTGTCCCACATTGCAGGCAGATGCTTTACCATCTGAGCCACCAGGGAAGCATGGTCTAGAATGGATACATGTATATGTATAGCTAAGTTGCTCTGCTGTGCATCAGAAATTATCACAACATAGTTAATTGGCCATGCTCCAATATAAAATTAAAAGTTTTAAAGACTAAAAATTAAAAAAAAGTAGCTACTTTTCTTTATCTATAAAATGAATATTCAGTGTTTATATATTGGAGATAAAATTTATTAAGCGAAAATACACATTAAAAGTCATATCCTCCTGAATAAAATGATAATATACATCAAATCTTCGGTATCAAAAATTAATATTTACTGCAGAAAAAAGTGAACAAAAGAGAGACAAAGTGATCTTTAATAAACAGGTGACTGTAGAAAGATTTGAAAATCAATAAGGTAAAATTGCCTTCCTCTTAAAATGAATTAAGTTCAAATCAATTTATTGCCAAACCATGGACTATAATTTATATAATTTATTTAACCAATACCTTCAGGATTCAGTGAACCCAAGCATTAGCCTTGACAGATTATAGAACTCAGAGACTTTGGCAGATGTCACCAAGGACTTGGTGTACTTATTAATGGGGAAGACATAAAATGAGAATGATCCTAGGCATTCTCACTGATGCAAATATGTTTTAGAAGAACTTCAAATGATGTATTCAATCCTGGGTTGAAAAATAGACTTTATCCTTTCTTTTCTTTTTAAATAGCATCATTGAGATGTAAACATGTACAATAAACTGTGTATTGAAATTGCAAAATTTTATATTTTGACAAATGTACACATTTGTGGAACCATTGCCAGGATTAAAATAATGAACACATCCACTGTTTCCAAAAGTTTCTTTGTGTCCCTCAATAAGTCTTCTGTCCTCCTCTTCCTACCCACTATTCTGTGTAAAGCCCTGAACTACATTCCAGTTAATGTAAATTATTTTGCATTTTCTAGAGTTTTGTAAAAATGACATCACAAAGTATACACTCATTTTTTTTCTGAACTTTAAAAAAATCTGTACAAAACCCATCAATATAATTTTCCAGGTCGAAAGCTAAACAAAGACAAAAACTGAAGACAGCACTGAAGTCCACCTATAGGTGAAAATGGACAACTTGTGATTTATCTATACAATGAACTACTGCTTGAAAAGAAAATTGAATGAGCTAGTGATAAATGCTACAAAATGTGTTAATCTCAAAATAATTGTTCCTATTGAAAAATATTCAATTATATAATGCATGATTACTCTTTTAATTAAAATCTAGAAATATTTGCAAGTAATAAATCTGATAATCTATTATTCAGAACTGGTTCTTAGTTATGAATGGTAAATGTTAATGACATCTATGTCAGGAAAAATTCCAATCATTCTTATTTTCCTGAGTGTTTTTGAATTAGGCAGGTATATTTTGAAATTTGTCAAATTTAGTGTTCATTATTATTATTATTTTTAAAAATGGATACTTTTTTGGCAACTTTTGTCATCCAGAAACTTCTGGAATCTAGAATCTATTGCAGAATCTACTCTGGAATCAAGTTGTGACATGTTATTTTTTAAGATATCGTTAATTTTATTTCCTATTATTTTACTTGAGAACTTTGCTTTAATTTTCTGGGCTTTTCAATTTTTGTTGAATATTTGTCAGTTTTTATGTGTGATATTATAGTTTATAAGAAGAAATATATATTTGGTCCTCATCCCATTCCTGACACAGAACTTCTAATTTTCTAAGTGATAAGATCTATAGGAGCATCTTTTGTTATAATATTTGATCTTCTGTCCTCAGATTCTAAAACAGATATTTGCCAGTTTGAAAGTCGGAGACACTTTATCTCTATCAGGAGAAAATGAAAAGCATGCTGGTATAAGGTATGCTTATACTTATAACCATATAAGCATTTTCTAGGGTCTGGCATTTAATGAAATAGATACTCAGTTATTGAACAATGTCATTGCTTGTCCCTGGTAGGTTATATGACAAAGACTTGGGAATGGGTACATCTGAACAGGTTACCCTTATGTTCTGTAACTGTGATGCTTGTTGCTTGCAGGGCTATTGTTGCCACAGTAGTTGGCCGTGCCTCACACATAAAGTGATTCATACACATGTAGGGGAATATATATATACCTATATATGTGCATGTTACTGTTTCTGCTGCTGCTAAGTCACTTCAGTCGTGTCCAACTCTGTGCGACCCCATAGATGGCAGCCCATCAGGCTCCCCTGTCCCTGAGATTCTCCAGGCAAGAATAGTGGAGTGGGTCATCATTTCCTTCTCCAATGCATGAAGGTGAAAAGTGAAAGTGAGGGCACTCAGTCATGTCCGACTCTTAGCGACCCCATGGACTGCAGCCTACCAGGCTCCTCCGTCCATGGGATTTTCCAGGCAAGTGTACTGGAGTGGGTTGCCATTGCTTCCTCCGATATGCGTGCATACATGCACACATACATATACACACACACATATATATGTATATATCAGCAATGAATCTATGATTCCAGTAACTAGTTAATAGTGGCTAATTATTATTTTCTCTGGGAGTTGGTGATGGACAGGGAGGCCTGACTGCTGCAATTCATGGAGTCACAAAGAGTCAGACATGACTGAGCAACTGAATTGAACTGAACTGAATTATTATTTTAATTGTGTAGAACTTTCATCCATTTATCCATCTGGAACTAATAAAGTGGTATATAATATTATTCATCCAGAAATCAATCACATAGTTACAGTTGAAACTGACATATTAAGAATATAGTGGTGGGCATATAACCCAGGTTTAGCTAGTACTACTGGGCAGTATACAGATGACATTGTTATATGTTATTTATTTATAAATTGAGTTATAATTCTGAAGCTACAAGAGAGCACATTTATTTAATGCAGTGTAGAAAAACAGAGGAAGTGGGCTTATTGAGAGACAAAAGGGGACATAAGAGAGCTAAGAAAAAAAAAGACAATACATTCCTAATGATATTTGAGACAATGGATCCAGTTTTATGAGTTCTTATAGAATGCCTGACCTTGAATTACATAAAGCCCATCAATTGTGTCTATTTACTTGGAATTATTAGAGAAATAACTAATCTACTATTAATATCTTTTTAAGCCAATATTCTTAAAGAACGATTGGTGATGTAGATATAAAAATCAGAAAACAAACCCCTCTATTGTTTTCAAATAAGAAATATCATAAGAAGAGAGAGAATACAGAAAAAAATACTTCAGCAAACTGAGCTGTATATGCAAAAACATAAGATTTTGAAATCAATTCATCTGCTATACCACACCTCAGATATGGTGGAAGGAATGAAAAGAAAGTAAACACACACACAAATCATAACTTCTTCTTGGACTAAAGGTAAAAATGTGTGCTCAAGGGTACAATCATTGCAACCTTGATTTTAGCCAGTTCTTTTGGTAAGTGAACTATTACATATGATTATACTATTATGAAATAAAATGTATGCTGTACATAGTTATTTTTAATGTGTTTGATGAAAAAATCAATTACCTTTTTTTAGTATATTTAAGACAGTACTTAGAAAAGCCTTCTACTTTATTGACTATGCCAAAGCCTTTGACTGTGTGGATCACAACAAACTGGAAAATTCTTAAAGAGATGGGAATATCAGATCGCCTTATCTGCCTCCTGAGAAATCTGTATGTATGTCAAGAAGCAACAGTTAACTGTACATGGAACAGACTGGTTTCAAATCGAGAAAGGAGTAGTCAAGACGGTATACTGTCACCGTGCTTATTTAACTTATATGCAGAGTACATCATGTGAAATGCCGGGCTGGATGAAGCACAGCTGGAATCAAGATTGCCAGGAGAAGTATCAATAACCTCAGATACTCAGATAACACCACTTTTATAGCAGAAAATGAAGAAGAACTAAAGAGCCTCTTGTTGAAAATTAAAGAGAAGAGTGAAAAGTTGTCTTAAAACTTAACACTCAGAAAACAAAGATCATGGCATGTGGCCCCATCACTTCATGGCAAATAGATGGGGAAACAGTGGAAACAGTGAGAGATTTAATTTTTTTGTGGTCCAAAATCACTGCAGATGGTGGCTGCAGTCATGAAATTAAAAGATGCTTGCTTCCTGGAAGAAAAGCTATGACCAACCTAGACAACATATTACAAAGCAGAGGCATTACTTTGCCAACAAAGGTCCATCTAATCAAAGGCATGATTTTACAAGTAGTCATGTATTGATGTGAGAGTTGAACTATAAAGAAAGCTGAGCACTGAAGAATTGATGCCTTTGAACTATGGTGTTGGAGAAGACTCTTGAAAGTCCCTTGGACTGCAAGGAAATCATACCAGTCAGTCCTAAAGAAAATCAATCCTGAATGTTCATTGGAAGGACTGATGCTGAAGTTGAAGCTCCAATACTCTGGCCACCTGCTGTGAAGAACTGACTTACTAGAAAAGACCCTAATGGGGCAAGATTGAAAGCAGGAGGAGAAGGGGATGACAGAGGATGAGATGGTTGGATGGTCTCACTGATTTGATGGACATTAGTTTGAGCAAGGTCCGGGAGTTGGTGATGGACAGGGAAGCCTGGCGTACTGCAATCCATGGGGTCACAAGGAGTCTGACAGGACTGAGAGACAGAACTGAGCTGATGATCATAATTATGCAGAATCGCTGAGTGTTTTTGTAACAGATTAATGCTTTAGATAAATACAGGACACTTTGAAATATATACAGACTTTTCAATATCTTAAAGTAAAATGAATTTTCCTCTTGAAATAAAAATATATTACTTGATGCATTAACAGATTAATAGTTTAAATGAAAGAGAAAGTAAATGAACACAACTTACAGGTTCAGGGCGATGCTTCAACATTCATATTTTCCCTATTACCATAAATGGTTTAATAAATTTGCATTGAAAGCAGAGTTATCCAGACACATTCAAGGGGTCAATATGTCAGTTTGGCTAGTTGCAATTTAGATAACTTGGGAGAATTTTTAAACTCTTTCAAACTGCATAGGAACTATGCATTATGTAGATAACAATTTGTGTCCACTTACATATTTTTAAGAAAGGATAATTTGTTTCTGAGAAAATACTCATATTTAAGGAGTAACTCAATTTGCAGTATCTGGTCAAATTAACTATTTTAAATTCTACATATAATCCAATTTATTCACCAAGGACATTGGCCTTTCAATCTTGTTTGGATGTCTTGTGAAATAGTTCTGTCCAGTCAGTTATGCAACATTTGGTCATGTAAGGCAAAAGAGCCCTATAAATAATCGGCCATGCAAAGGAAATATTGATGAGCTGCTTCTATATTGCTTTCTTCCTTGATGTTATTCTAGTAATTTTGTGTCTGTGTTTAAGATGGTTAACCTGGCACTTATTATGATAACAGCATATGAGAATAAAAGAATAAATTACAAAGTGCATGATTCCTATTGATGTAAGCATTTGTTCCCTATCAGGAATGTGCCTGGTAACAACAGTCAAACAATGCTCTTTACCTTTTAAATTGAACACTGCACACTGCCTGACTTTAGATATAATTACTTCACATAATTGTTTCTGTCAAGAATAAATGAAGCCTTAAAAGAACAATGCAATCATTACAAGTGGAGCATCTTAAGATATATATTATGCTGGGCCTTTTACCCTTAGTGTTTTTGTCCTGATATTAATGACTAAAGATGCTTAAAGTATGCATCTTTGGGCACCAAAAGCAGATATCTGAGCGCTTGAGCTATTCTTGGGTAATTCTAAATACACTCATGTTGCTCAATGAAAACCTAGTAAAAGCAGTATTTGTTTGCAGTTAATTTGTTCAGCCCGAGTAGAAACATGTTGGCAGTGCAGGGGCAGAATAAAACATGGAAGCAATATTTTTAACACTAAATAATGTTTCTTTTGCAGTGCCTAAAGAAGTGGTTTCTTCCCATCATTGAGCTTTACATTAGAATTTCTGGTTTGCAAAGTCAATTTAAATAGTCCATTTAGATTAAAATGTATTGAATGGAAAAATGCATAAGGTAGCTTACATGCAGGTATAAATCTGAGACAGTTAATTAATTAACCCAGTAACGCATGGCACTTCTACAGAGATAAGATTCAGAGAACATCAATATTTATCATTCTTGATGGCATTTCAACTGTATTTACTCTAAAATAGGAAAGAGACCGTACTTAAAATTTTCAGGGTCTCCAATGCAAGGCATTTCTAAGCCATTATCATTATTATATATATGTATCTTATGTTTTTGGAAGAATCTGTGGATTATCTCTCATTATTCATTACTTTATGCTATTAAAAAAAGAAAAAACTACTGGGAACCGGACTTCATGAAGTTTTCAATCTATTATATAAAATACACATTGAGTAATATGTAAATGTAACATTCATTTAAGTGTCGTGGAATAAAATAGAGAGTGCTTTGAACGTTACATAACAAGGTTTGGTTGGGGCTTGCTGAAACTGCAAAATTTGTTAGGAAGCAGGAAATGGGAAAGTAGAAGTAGCTTCTTAAAAGTTCAAAGGTCAGCCTTGAGTAAATCTTTGCTTGAAAATGTAATAATTGATGACTGTAATTTATATCAAGTCAGAGAGCTGATAATTAGCATCTTGTCACTATGTCCCTCAGCCAGCTATCCCAATAGTTTCTTTACACTTTCTATTAAAAAAAACAACAACTCTCCTCCAGAAAAATCTCATACTAGATTCAAAATTTCATAATCATTCTCTCCTCACACCCTAGCCCCACAAAAGGAATCCAAGCTGAAAACCTTTATATCAGAAACAGTATACACCTCTCCTCACACTCATACAAATGCAACCGCCTAAAAATGACAGTATTGAATATGAAAAGTGAAAGTGTTAGCCACTCAATCGTTTCTGACTCTTCGAGACCCCATGGACTGCAGTCCACCAGACTCCTCTGTCCACGGAATTCTCCAGGCAAGAATACTGGAGTCGACTGCCATTCCTTCTTCAGAGGGCCATCCCAACCCAGAGATCAAACCTCGGTCTCCTGCACCATAGGCAGATTCTTTACTAAATGAGCCACCAGGAAGCCCTCAGTTTATAGTCCCCTTAGTTTATAGTCACAAATGATCCCTAACATGTGAATTTTTAATGCCTAGGACATATCCGTGTATGGTAGCAGATAAATGATTCTTAAATGAAAAAGTCATATTTTTATAATCTCATTTCAATACTTGATTATATTGATCTTTTCCTCTTTGAAAAGCTCTCTTCTACTTGTGCTTTTGTAACTCTATTTTCTCTTTCCTCTGTTACTTAAGTTCTCCTTCCCTGGATACTCTTTTTCTGGCTTCCTAAAAGTTATACATCTTCAGTGATTTGTCTGTGGCCCTCTCTTCTCTTAATGCACCTCTTTGGTGATCTCTTTTATTCCAATACTGTCAGCTGTTTCTTGTACATAAATGACAACCTGAAGATGAGGGAACAATGGTATAACGAAAGGCACTCGGGTTTGGTGTTATCTTATGGTATAAAATTCCAGCACTTCTGCTTCCTGACTCTCTGTAGAAAAAAAAATTTGTTTTAATTTCTACCATTATTTACCTCTTTAATAAAACATATATCATATTATAGTATGTACATATATCATTTACATATATATCCATAACAATGTATGGATTTTTTGAGAACCTAAAATAGCACCTAGTGGGCATTCAAGGAGGAATTTGTCTTATTACTAAATTCAGGCCATCCTTAACCCAGAATACTTATGGATTCCAGATCTATATATTCACTTGTTTTTTTATTTTGATGTCTTCATCTGGGTAGATAGACAAATCATAACTCACAGCTTTCCTCAAACTAACTCCCTGTTCTGGACATAAGTCTTGCTTGATTAACTGCATCCTTATTTCCCATTTCCTTTCAAGTTGTCAAGGCCAGAAAACTGAAACATATCTCAAATTTGTTTAACTGATCAAACTCAAGTCTAATCAGTCATCTTGTCCCACAAAGCCAACACACATATGTATTTTCAGTCCAATGTCATTAACTTGTTGCTTATTGCACCCTCAAATCTCTCATCAATCAGACTATCACAGTCAGACTCCTGGCTGATTTGCCTCTTCTAGCAATATTCCTCAGTGATCTACTTTACTTGATGTTGCCAGAATCATATCTCTGAATCCATAGATTATTTACACATTCCTTTGCGAAAAAGTAGTGCTGCTTCTTAATATTCTAAATCAGGTCATTTCCCTAACCATAAAACTTCATTCTTCTAAACCTTAAGTTATCTCTAGTCATACTGAAATATGTGCAGCTTCCAGATCACTGTGTAGGCTCTTAAGCTCTCTTTTTTCCATACAGTATTCATCCTCTCCACTCACTCTACTCCCACCCATTTATGACTCAAGTCAAATATCACCTTTGCTGATTCATCCCTATTTTGGTCAAGATCAAATCATTGTATTTCTTTACCAGTTATATTGTTCTGCACTACTGATGCTTCTTTAGAAGTTATCTTTTTCTTCATTTTCATATGTTGTCTTTAATATTTTGATTTTTTAAAATTTAATTCCTATTGAAGTATAGTTGCTTTACAATGTTCTGTTAGTTTCTACTGTACAGCAAAGTGAATGTTATTTGAATTTCTTTGCAGTTAGATCACCACTGAGCACTGAGTAGGTTTCCCTGAGCCATAGAGTAGGTTCTCATTAGTTATCTGTATTATAGATAGCATCAACAATGTGTGTGTGTGTGTGTGTGTGTGTGTGTGTGTGTATATATATATATATATATATAAATCCTACCACTGGAGGAAGGCATGGAAACCCACTCCAGTATTCTTGCCTGGAGAATCCCCATGGACAGAGGAGGAGTCTGGAAGGCTACAGTCCATAGATCGCAAAGAGTCAGACATGTATATCAATCCTAATCTCCAGATTTATACCAACCCACTTCCCATCCTGACCCTTGGTGTCTATATGTTTGTTCTCTATATCCATGTTTTTATTTCTATTTTGCAAATAAGATAATTAAAGGGTTGACTGATTGGATACAATCCTGATGCTGGGAACGATTGAAGGTCAAAGAAGAAGGGGGCAGCAGAGGATGAGATGGTTAGATTGCATCACTGACTTAATGGACATGGATTTGAGCAAACTTTGGGAGAGAGCAAAGGAGGAGAAGCCTGGGATGCTGCAGCCTATGGGTTCGCAAAGAACTGGACACAACTTAGTGACTGAACAAAAAGAACAATAACATCATTATTCTAGACTCCACACACGTGTTAATATACAACAAGTGTTTTTTCCTTTCTCACTTACTTCACTCTGTGTAACAGTCTCCGCTGCTGCTGCTAAGTCATGTCAGTCGTGTCCAACTCTGTGCGACCCCATAGAAGGCAGCCCACCAGGCTCCTCCATCCCTGGGATTCTCCAGGCAAGAACACTGGAGTGGGTTGCCATTTCCTTCAATGCATGAAAGTGAAAAGTGAAAGCGAAGTCACTCAGTCGTCTCTGACTCTTAGCGACCCCATGGACTGCAGCATACCAGGCTCCTCCATCCATGGGATTTTCCAGGCAAGAGTACTGGAATGGGTCGCCACTGCCTTCTCTGATAACAGTCTCTAGGTCCATTCATGTCTCTATAATGACCCAATTTCTTTCCTTTTTATGGCTGAGTCCACTTCATGGATCAGAGCCTTGTCATGGCAAAAGGCCTTGTGTAACTCAGTGAAGCTAAGAACCATGCCGTGCAGTGTCACCCAAGATGGACAGGTAATAGTGAAGAGTTCTGACAAAATGTGGGCCAGTGGAGGAGGAAATGGCAATATACTCAGGATTCTATCCTAGAGAACCTCACAGAGAAGATGAAAAGACATAAAAATATGACACCAGAACATGAGCCCACCAGGTTGGAAGGTGTTCAGTAGGCTACTGGGGAAGAGCAGAGGGCAATTACTAATGACTCCAGAAAGAATGAAGTGGTTGGGCCAAAGGGGAAAATACCTTCTGCTGCGGATGTGTCTGGTAGTAAAAATAAAGCCTGATGCACTAAAGAACAATATTGCATAGGTACCTGGAATGTCAGATCCATGAATCAAGGTAAATTGGACATTGTCAAGGAGGAGATGGCAAGAGTGAACACTGGCATCTTCAGTTCAATTCAGTCGCTCAGTCATGTCCAACTCCTTGTGACACCATGAATCGCAGCACGCCAGGCCTCCCTGTCCATCACCAACTCCCGGAATTCACTCAAACTCACTCCATCGAGTCAGTGATGCCATCCAGCCATCCCATCCTCTGTTGTCCCCTTCTCCTCCTGCCCCCAACCCCTCCCAGCATCAGAGTCTTTTCCAATGAGTCAACTCTTCACATCAGGTGGCCAAAGTACTGGAGTTTCAGCTTTAGCATCATTCCTTCCAAAGAACACCCAGGACTGATCTCCTTTAGAATGGACTGGTTGGATCTCCTTGCAGTCCAAGGGACTCTCAAGAGTCTTCTCCAATACCACAGTTCAAAAGCATCAATTCTTTGGCACTCAGCTTTCTTCACAGTCCAACTCTCACATTCATACATGACTACTGGAAAAAGCCATAGCCTTGATTAGATGGACTTTGTTGGCAAAGTAATGTCCCTGCTTTTGAATATGCTATCTAGGTTGGTCATAACTTTCCTTCCAAGGAGTAATCATCTTTAAATTCCATGGCTGTAGGAATCAGTTAACTATGATGGGAATGGGAAAATTTAATTCAGATGACCATAGTATCTACTACTGTGGGCAATAAAGGGATTCCCAGGTGGCACTAGTGGTGAAGAACTCACCTAATGATGCAGGAGATGTAAGATATATATATATATATATATATATATATATATTTTCCCCCCTGTGTTGGGATGGTACCCTGTAAGAGGGAATGGCAACTCACTTCAGTATTCTTCCCTGAAGAATCCCATGGACAAGGGACCTGGCAAGCTATAGTCCACAGTCTCAAAGAGTTGTACACAAGTGAAGCGACAACACACATGCATGCATGTGGACAAGAATCATTTAGAAGAAAAGGAGCAGCCCTCATAGTCAACAAAAATGTCCAAAGTGCAGTACTTTGGTGCAATCTCAAAAATAACAGAATGGTTTCAGTTATTTCCAAGGAAAACCATTCAACATTATTGCAGTCCAAGTCTATGCCCCAATCACTAATAAAGTTGAGGTGGCTCATTCTGCAAAGACCTACAAGACCTCCTAGAACTAACACCAATTAAAAAAAGATGTTCTTTTCATTAAAGAGGATTGGAATACAAAAGTAGGAAGTCAAGAGAGTAACAGGCAAGTTTGGCCTTGGAGTACAAAATGAAGCAGGGCAAAGGCTAACAAAATTTTGTGAAGAGAACATACCAGTCATAACAAACACTCTCTTCCCAAAACACAAGAGATGACTCTAAATATGGACAATACCAGATGGTCAATACCCATCAGATTGATTATACTCTTTGCAAGTGAAGATGAAACTCTATAAAGTCAGCATAAGTAACACCTGGAGCTGACTGTGGCTCAGATCACCAGGTCCTTGTTACAAATTTAAGGCTTAAATTGAAGAAAAGAGGGACAACCACTAGGCTATTTGGGTATGACCTAAATCAGATCCCTTATGACTATACAGTGGAAGTGATGAATAGATTCAAGGGTTAGATCTGGTAGACAGAGCACCTGAAGAACTATAGATGGAAGTTTATAACACTGTGTAAGAGGAAGTGACCAAAATCATCTCAAATAAAAAGAAATGAAAGAAGGCAAAATAGTTGTCTGAGGATGCTTTACAAATAACTGAGGAAAGAGATGTAAATATCTTTTAATTTCATGGATATGGTCTCCATCTACAGTGATTTTGGAGCCCAAGAAAATAAAATATGTCACGCTTCCACTTTTTCCCCTCTATTTGATAAGAAGTCATGGGACCAGATGCCATGATCTTAATTTTATATATATATCTATATATATATATATAGTTTCAAGCCAGGTTTTTCACTCTCCTTTTTCAACTCTTGCTCTTTAGTTCCTCTTTACTTTCTGCCAGTAAAGTGGAATCATGTGCTTATTTTTTATGTTGTTGATATTTCTCCCAGACATCTTGATTCCAGCTTGTGATATATCCAGCATGGCATTTCCCATGATGCACTCTGGAGATAAGTTAAATCGGCAGAGTGACAATACATAACCTTGTCATATTCCTTTCTCAGTTTTAAAAGTAGTTCCATGTCTGATTCTATCAGTTGCTTCTTGACTTGCATACAGGTTTCTCAGGAGGGACATAAGGTGGTTTGGTATTCCCATCTCTTTAAGAATTATCCACAGTGTGTTTTGATGAAGGAAAGCTATGACAAAGCTAGACAGTGTATTTAAAAGTAGACATTAATTTGCCGACAAATGTCTGAATAGTCAAAGCTATGCTTTTTTCCAGTAGTCATGCTTGTATTTGAAATTTGGACCATAAAGAAGGCTGAACACTGAAGAACTGATCCTTTCAAATTGTTTTGCTGGAGAAGACTCATGGTAGTCCCCTGGACTGCAAGGAGATCAAACCAGTCAATCCTAAAGGAAATCAACCCTGAAAATCCATTGGAAGGACTGATGCTGAAGCTGAAGCTCCAATACTTTGGCCATCTGATGAGAAGAGCTGACTCACTGGAAAAAATGCTAATGTTGAGAAAGATTGAAGGTAAAAGGAGAAGGGAGGTGCCAGAGGATGAGATGGTTATATAACATCACTGACTCAATGGACAGAATTTGAGCAAACTCTAGGAGATAGGAGGACAGAAGAGATTGATGTGTTGCAGTCCATGAGGTCGTAAAGGACAGGACACAACTTAGAGACTGAAAATCAACAACATGCCTGAGTAATATTTCATTGTATATATGTACCACATCTTCTTTATTTAGTCCTCTGTTGATAGACCTTTAGGTTGCTTCCATGTCTTGACATTGTAAATAGTTTTGCAATGAACATTCATGTGTCTTTTTGAATTATGGGTTTCTTGGGATAAATGCCCTGCAGTGGAAATATATTGTGTCATATAGTAGCTCTTGTTTTTCATTTTTTAGAAAATATCCATACTGTTTTCCATAGTGGCTATGTCAATTTACATTTCCATCAACAGTGCAAGAGGGTTCCCTTTTTTCCATTCCTTCTCCAGCATTTATTGTTCATAGATTTTTTTAATGATGATCATTCTGACAGGTGTGAAATGATATCTCATTATAATTTGATTTGTAATTCTCCAATAATTAGTAATGTTGAGCATCTTTTTGTTTATTGGCCCTCTGTATGCCTTCTTTGGAGAAATGTCTGTTTGGGTCTCCTGCCAATTTTTTATTTGATCTTCAGTTAGTCTTCTTGTTTAATGAATTAATGAATAAACAATGTGACATGTTTTATAAAAAAAATGTTTAATGTTACTCATGTGAATATTTCGTCTCATGATGTTAGAGCATTTCTTCATTTTTACTTTATTTTCACCACTGAAAGCATTGGTCCTGGTTTTCCAGAATAACTGGAAGCAAACCATAGCTCTGTCATTGACTATATGTGTTACCCTTGTCAAGTTATGCAGTATGTTTATGCCTCACTTTCCTTGTGTATAGACTATAAATAATAAACTTATGGATGCATTGTATAAATTTTCTCTAACAGTTTTTGGGAAGAACCTAGAACATTCAGTATCCAGTATCTATGATTATTGTTAGTATCTTCAATACTGTTGCTGACAAAGTAGATGCTAAAAGTGATATTTTTATATTTTATAAATTGATATTGATCTAGTTCTTTGATAAATTGTCATCTACATAACAAAGGACATATTTGCTAACATACAGCTATTGCCCATAGTTGTCTTAGCAATCAAAACTTCATAATAAATAAGAATATCTTGAAAATATATCAAGTGTTACAGAATTTCAGTCTAAGAATTTTCTCTCATAAAAGAGAATTCGTATTTCCCAATGCTTTCAATAAATTTAATTAAAATTTAATCCAAGCATTTCTAGCACTTTTATGGGCAGGTTGTTCTACCTACATATGAGATGCAATAAGTTTAAAGAAAACCACTCTAGATTCATCATCTTTGTTCTTGAATATTTGAGCCTTTAAATAAGCAATGATTTAATATCAGTCTATCAGTGTAAATGGTCATAAGGAATGATAACTTTTTCCATAATAATTTTCAGAAATATTAGCACAGTTACACAGAAATTTCTTTAAGGAATAAGCAAGGAGTTGTATACTCAATTGTTTTGTAGGGTAAATATAATTATCAAAATTAAAGTGAGACAAGTGCTTAACTGTATGTTATATTTGATAATTGAAATACCTGAGATATTTCATGGATGCACAGAATAGAAGAGGCCCACTGTTCAATCCTACGTAAAAGATATGATCTTTCCAATGTCTCAACTTGCAAAAATGTAGTTGACATATGATCTGTTACAAATATATTATCCTGTGAAAAAAGTATTTTCCCAAATCCAAATTTAGACATGTAGACATTCTGTTTTGTCTTATTCTTAGAAGAGAGTCAAATGACCATGCTATAGGTAGAAATATACTACTATAAACAGACCATGAAGATGATCTTTATAGCTGACATGTTTACAACCACTGACTTGCATACTAATGTTTGTTTCTAAATTTAGTTAGAATGACTGGTATATAATACAGAGTCTTAAAGCATTTCCTGAATATTGTTTCTGTCTAACCTTATTGCAAAGCTGCCTTCATATTTTGAATTGTCATTGTGTAAATATAGTCAAGATACAATTTTATCTTAGTATAAAATATAATGACCCTGACTTTTAACAAATGGCATCTGTAATGTGAAATTTGCAGAATTAACAAAACTACCTAACAGATAAAAGATGAGGTGGTTTTTTTAAAGAGTTGCACTGTAAACTGTGTATTAATAAAATAATATTAACACTAATTTTGGAGCATTTCAAGAGGAAATAGCAATCACATTTTCATTTAAAAAACAACAATAGGGCTACTTGGCCTTGGAATATGATTATTTTTTGAATGCCAGAGAATGAACCCCTTCATAATTTAACATTTTAATCATTTCAAGGTGATTTGCTTTTGCTGAGAAACCCTGTGTTGGCACTTTCTCCACATGTTTCCTAGGCATAATCACATATTAGTTGCAATTTTCTTTGCAAGATAAGACAATAATGCTAAAGAAAAATGCTGCTTTTTTAATAAAAGTTGTAAAATACTACAGGTATCCAGTTTGAACTAATACTCAGACTGGAAACTCATTACCCCTCAAAATGTCAGTTCTGATGAAGCATTTTAAAAAATTCCAAGAATCAAATTCAAAATGTCTTTACTAAGCTGTTTTATGGTAGCGTGTACCATTGGAAATATGATGAGTCTTCATGTAAAAATGCTGATTTGAATTAGATTTAGAATGTATGTCATCCTCAATTAGCCTTTCCTTCATCAAAATGATCTCACAAACACGGAGAATGAATCTTTATTTCCTCCTTTGCACATGGGAGGTCATTTGTCAGATTTAATATACTTCTACCTATGTCTTCCTACATGCTTGGAGTTCAAGATGGATGACCATAGACTTTCAGAAAAAGTTTCTAGCTTAAAACTTAAATTTAATTTTAATATAATGCCAAAACCATTCATATTGAGGCTGAAAATTAAAATAGCATTTACTAAAATAACAATGATTTCTTTCCATGTGAGAGGATAAAACATATATTTTAGTCCTTGTCCCTCCTATAAGAGCAAGTTCATATACAAGTAATTACTGAGATCAAGACAAGAAACATGTAAATGTTGTTGTAGCTTTTTTTTCTTGAATCATTCAGATAGTTTTATGATCTAGATTTGAATTAATACTACCGTCTGTGATATTACAGAAATGAAATCACTTATTTTACGGTTGTTTGTTTAAAATCAATTAACCTAAGGTATTTTATAAATCAATATCCCAACATTTGAACAATTACAGTGATCTTATAATATAGATATCAATTTAAAGATTATGAAGCCCATGAAAATTACAGTTTGGTTACACTAGTAGTAGAAGATTCATACACTGAATGGTTTCCAAGGGAACCCCCAGTATATGATTATGGCCATCCTCTAAAGAGCGTTAAATCCATTGATTAATGGGTTATTTGCAAAGCCTAGTGTTCACAAGGTCAGTCCTTGAGGAATTCGTTTATGAGAACATTTTAGTTCTTATGATTATAAAACTTTACTTTTGCTATGGAACATTTATACCTTGGCAAAGCATTAAAAATAGCTGTGCTGGGTTACTTAAAGAGGAAAGCATTACTTCCTTTTGCAAGACCTCATTGATGTCTTGGTTTTTAGGCTTATATCACCTTCTAGATGAGACTGTAGAATGACATGATATATGAAAATCTTGGTTTCCACTTAGACAATAAAAACTATGACTACAAATTTGGTTTTGTACAATAACTGCTACTCACCACTCATAAGTGGTTAGAAGATAATGCTACATACTGTACATTTATGAAGCATTCAGTTCTGTAACACCAATAAAAATCTATAAGAAATTTTAGCATGTTACAACACAATACTTTGGGAAGTTCAGTGGAGGACTCAAAGGAAATAAAAATAAAAAAACTGTTTTCTCTATGGGGGCAGCAAAAGGGTACATGGAAGAATATGCATATATGGTTTTATCCTTCTTAAACAAATATGCTTTATAAATAAGAAGGTAAGAACAATTACTTTCAATAAGCATTTTTATTAGATTTGGATTATAATGTTTATGGTAATTCCTTTTTAAAATTTCAGGTGAAATAGAAAAGAACCCCAAAGTACCTGTTCTAACAAGTAGTCTATTAAAATTGATTAAACTCCAGTTGCATTTTAAGTTTCTCTTTGAAGTTAATAAAAAAATGAACATTGTGCTATAATTTATATTTCAAACTAATAACATTATTATATACTACTGACAATATAACTTCTAGAGAATGCAGTTATAGTAATTCCATGATGGGTGTCATTATTTCTGGCAGTGAAAAAAAATGTATTTGGGTATAACATATAATAAAAAATGGTCATTAATATTATTTCAAGCAGAATGCTTTCTTCTGAATTATATCACATAAAATAAAAAGGAAGACTTTCTATGCAGTAGATAATTATGTGCTTAAGTGTGAAATATGCCATTAGAGGTATTAAATTAAAATTTCTAAATTCAAGTTTGAAATAAATTCAAGTACTTCCCTTTCAATATAGAGAGGATCCCATCAAATAGCTCATAATCCAAAACCCCACCAACAAGAGAAATCAATATTGTCTCAATACTAGAAACAATTCTTAGACAATGCAAAGGGAGATCATGAAGACACTTGATAAAGGGAAATACTTGAAGTAGAAAGTATAAAAATGAAAAATAAAATTTGCTAATTATAATTTTGAATTGCTCATGATATTTATGAGAACAAGGACTGCCTCAGTCTTGTTCAATAGCACACATATTTTGTAGCATTTATTTCATGGAGCTTATATCATAATCAGGGGGAGAAGGAGCTGACACATGAACTAATCCATAAACATGATAACTTCAGTAGAGGGAAGCGCTATTGTGAAAATAAAACAGGATAAGAAGGTAAAGGATGAGTTTCAAAAATGTAAGCAGAGAAGGCCAATGTGGAGGTTACCTTTAGGCTAGAACTGGAAGCAGTAACGGATGAAGCCATGGAAGAATTGCTGACTAGTATCCCAGACACAGAGCACTGGGACATACGGGTTCTGAGAACAAGGAGCTGGACGTGGGAGAAGGACAGAGGGAAGAACAGTGTGGCCACAAGAGAAAAGGAGAAAGAAGATGAGGTAAGAGGCAAGCAGAGCTCGAACAGTTGTGGTGGTGAACAAAGACAGTTCTTCTAACATGCACAGAACATTTGAAAGGTGTCAGCCTTGGTTTTCATGTTTAAAATGCACATTCTGTTGGACTTTATCTTTTAGGTAAGACTTTCAGTTTTTATTTAAATCAATACCAGAAAAACATGTCTTTATGGGATATTCTTTACAGTTAGCTCTTATGAGGTAAATTGTGCTGTAAAGCAGAGGAAATAAATGAAAACATGGCTTGAGGGAGTTTTTCTTTTATTAAAGAAAGATGATCTATTTTAAGGTACATTTAAATGAAGAAAGATGAAAAAAAAAAAAAAACCCTCCTGAAGGAAAGGTATAACCCAGTCTTTTCATCATTAAAATGGAGGAAATTAAAAAAAAAAAAAAAACAACTATGCTTTGTTCTGAGAAATGAATAAAATTTGTGCATATATGTGTGTGTTACCTGACTTGTAGTAAGTAATCAGACAGTGGCTACAAAGATGATGATGACAAGGATGATGATGATAAAGAAGGAGGAGGAGGAATATCAGAGAAGAAGAAAGGAAGAAATTACCATCACAAATCTTTGGATAAAAGTGAGAGTACAATTTACTGTCACTATACATCTTTTTAATCTGAACAGAAGGAAAGCAAATAAGAGAAAA
Source organism: Budorcas taxicolor (assembly GCF_023091745.1). Lineage (NCBI taxonomy): Eukaryota > Metazoa > Chordata > Mammalia > Artiodactyla > Bovidae > Budorcas > Budorcas taxicolor. Next base: position 45,414,775 of record NC_068921.1, read on the forward strand.
ATATCATGACTTTGATCATGTAAAGTTGAGTTAGTGCTCACTTACTTGCATCTGCTTTTACAAAAATGTAATTTTCATATTCAAAAACCCTATTGAATGAGAGAATGGGGTGTCTGAGTTGTAAAAAGAGATAAGGATGCTGAAATAGTCTTATTATACTGTGGGGAATCTTTGTGTTAGGAAAACAGTGAGACTGGTAATGTTGAGCACCTTTGTCTCATTATTATTAAGGTATTGAATGCTTAGGACTCTGTCATAAAACTAAATCATTATATGTAATTGATTTACGTCAAGTGGTGGCAAAGATACTTAAAGAATTCTGTGTGTTAGGGTTCCAGAAAGAGTAAAAATAGACAATCAACCCAAACAAACCAACAGCAACAACAACAACAAAAAACCCTGGACAATTAAAAAGACATTTGTCCAAATTAGTCAAATAACCTAAAAACTATTTCAGTATTATGTTCCTCAAAATATATGCTTTACATTGGTACCTTACTTCCTGTTTGACATCTACAGCATCAAAGAATAAGCATCTATTTTATAACCTTGATAAAATTTTTTTTTTGGATAGAAGAAATCTATATCCATTGACTATATGTATCTTAGGTCTCAGAAATCAAAGTGTAGACATAAGGTGCCTCTGACTTTCCCAATAACATGAAAGAGAACAAAAACTGAAACAGTCAAACATTACTACAGTCATATCATCCTCAACTAAGCTGCAAATGCAAAATGTCTGCTGTTGCAATGTTTCTAAGATTTCTGACTTAAAAATATAATTGTATGTGGTGAAGTGGAGGGCTTCCCTGGTAGCTCAGCTGGTAAAGAATCTGCCTACAATGCAGGAGACCCTCGTTTGTTCTATTGCTGGGTCTGGAAGATCCCCTGGAGATGGGAGAGGATACCCACTCCAGTATTCATGGGCTTCCCTGGTGGCTTAGCTGGTAAAGAATCTGCCTGCAATATGTGAGACCTTGGTTCTATCCCTGGGTTGGGAAGATCCCCTGGAGGAGGGCATGGCTACTCATTCCAGTATTCTTGCTTGGAGAATCCCCATGGACAGAGGAGCCTGGCGGGCTACAGTCTATGGGCCTCACAGAGTGGGACACCACTGAGCAACAAAGACCAGCATAGCAGTGGTGAAGGGGACACCATCAGAGTTATTAACAAAAGAGGGACAGGCACTTAAACTATATAATATATGGTTTGTCCATACCAAATCATGCCATAAATTTTAACAAACAAACAAAAAAGCATCACATTAAGTAAGACAGAGAGCAATTTCTTCTGATCAATCTAGGAAAAGCAGCAGTTTAATGAAAGACAGAAAGTACAGCTTTTCTGAAATACTTATGATTCCTCAAATCTGATTTGTGGTTTGGCAAAATATGATAATATATGAATTACTGAAATAATATGCAGAGGTCTGAGTCATTGAAGACTATGTTACTTTGATGATAACTCTTAGAAAATATGAATGTAATATGTTTATCAAGTACCTTGCTAAAAATTTTCATTGAAGTCACTATACCAATATGTAATAGTATCTTGGAGAAATGACAAGAATAAAAAGAGAGAAACTACAACCAACAGTTTTCTATTATGATTGGGTTGGATAAAGCCACAGAGTAACTTGAAAATCATAGTTTCCTCCTCCCTGCCACCTATCTTTTTGGTCATTGTTACTTCACTAACATGTCCTCCTTTGCTTATCTTCTGTTTGTTTAGATTTCTCCAGAAGGACTGAAAATAGATTTGAAGACAGTGGTAAAGCTGTTTCTTCTAGAAAACTGGATCATGGAGGGATGGGTGAAGAGTGGTCAGACTGTTCCAATTATGAGTAACAAAGGCATTATGAAAAAGATAGTTGTGTCAAAGATGAGATTAGCAGTGCTCTAATATCAGTGCTGTTGATAACTGAAGCAACTATTTAGAGTGTATTACATAGATGAAGAAATGAAACTCAGCCTAAAAGGGTAGCCAGTTAGTACTCAATAAAATTTGTTAAATACAGACTATGTCTACTAAGCGATTTATATTTGTAATCCTTGATACACATAACAGTCCTCTTTGGCAGTTATTACTACCATAATTTTTCTGATTTGGAAACTAGAATGGTTAAGCAATCTCTCCTAAAGTCACCCAGTTTGTAAGTGACACATGTGAAATTCACCCTCAAGTTTGTCTGGTTCCAAAGGCCATGTTTTAACCAATCAGTTCAGTCTCTCAGTCATGTCCAACTCTTTGCAACCCCATGGTTGCAGCATGCAAGGCTTCCCTGTCCATCACCAACTCCCAGAGCTTTATCAAACTTATGTCCATTGAGTTGGTGATGCCCTCCAAACATCTCATCTTCTGTCATCCCCTTCTCCTCCTGCCTTCAATCTTTCCCAGCATCAGGTTCTTTTCCAAGGAGTCAGCTCTTCGCATCAGATGCCCAAAGTATTGGAGTTTCAGCTTCAGCATCAGCCCTTCCAATAAATATTCAGGACTGATTTCCTTTAGGATTGATTGGGTTGATTTCCTGGCAGTCCAAGGGACTCTCAAGAGTATTCTCCAACACCACAGTTCAAAAGCATCAATTCTTTGGCACTCAGCTTTCATTATAGTTCAACTCTCATATCATACACGACTACTGGAAAAGCCATAACTTTGACTAGATGGACCTTTGTCAGCAAAGTAATATCTGTGCTTTTTAATATGCTGTCTAAGTTTGTTATAGCTTTTATTCCAAGGAGCAAAAGCGTCTTTTAATTTATATGATATACAAATTTTGTGTTTACTTAGTCACATGTCTGACTCTTTGTGATCCTTTAAACTCTAGTCTGCCAGACTCCTCTGTCCGTGGGATTATCCAGGCATGAATACTGGAGTGGATTGTCATTACCTTCTCCAGGGAATCTTCCTGACTCACGGATCTAACACGTCTCCTGCATTGGCAGGTAGATTCTTTATCACTGAGCCACCTAGGAATCCCATACACATTTCAGAGGTTGCCCAATTATGGAGGCTGGGGAGGAGAGGAGAGTGGGGAACAAGGCTAAAATTGATGTTATAGAGTGAAAAAGCCTGAATGTCTTAGACATATTCCACTCAAATTTTAATCCAATACTTTCCACCTTTGACATTGAGCTGAATTAACTATTAATTCAGTTTCCACACGTGAAGAAAGTGAAAAATTATTTCTTTAGGATTATTGCAGGAGTTAAACAAAACAATAAACATATATCCCCTAGACCCAAAGAGAAATCCATATTGGTTCCTTTTCCATCTCACATGTTCAAGAGCACATGTTAGCAAATTGTTGTGTCATTTTTAAGAGTATATAATTGCTGGCAATCAATGTACATATTGTTAAACATATATGTGTTTATTAAACTTATATTGGTATGCTTCTTTCTTTTCTTTCCAAAATCACCTCAACAATTGTTAGCTTAACAAATAATGTTGCAAATGTGAGTATGTCTTCTGATTGCCAAAATAAACAGAGTGGTGGTGGAGGGAATAAAAGGAAGAGAATTTTGATTTACCAGACTCAAGCCAAAACAAACAAACAAAGTTTAGTTGCTCAGTTGTGTCCAACTTTTTGTGACCCTGTGGACTGCACCATGCCAGGCTTCCCCATCACCAACACCCAAAACTTGCTCCAACTCATGTCCATCAAGTCAGTGATCCCATCCAACCATTTCATCGTCAGTCATCCCCTTTTCCTCCTGCCTTCAATCTTTCCCAGCATCAGGGTCTTTTCCAAGGAGTTATTTCTTTGCTTCAGGTCACCATAGTATTGGAGTTTCAGCTTCAGCATCAGTCCTTCCAGTGAATATTCAGCACTGCTTTCCTTTAGAATGAACTGGTTTGATTTCCTTGCAGTCCAAAGACTCTCAGGAGTCTTCTCCAACACCACAATTCAAAGGCATCAATTCTTCAGCACTCAGCTTTTTTTTATAGTCCAACTCTCACATCCATACATGACTACTGGAAAAACTATAGCTTTGACTAGACAGACCTTTGTTGGCAAATAATGTCTCTGCTTTTTTTTTTTTTTAATCAGACTTAAGCAAAAGCAAAAACAAACAAACAAACAAAAAAAACAAAAACAAAACACAAAATGCAAATCCTATTAATTTCATCACTGGTGAATTATATGGCTTACTATTAGCATAAATTAACACCAAATGATATTTAGCTGTTATAGTCACAGATATAAATGCTGAAATTAAGTAAAAAACAAAAATACTGTCTTCACTCTAATTTATAATAAAAATATATTGATTATAACTTAAAAGAAATCTTGTTTCACCTGTAAGCAGACAGAGTGGAGATGGAAAGGAGGTTACATTTCAGATTAATATGAGTAGTTTTTTCAAGCTATTGTTGCCTTGTCCTATTTCCCACCAGATTAAAAACATATTTAAGAAAATTAGCTTTACCTTTCCACATCTATATCTCCCTAATAAACATTAACCAAAGTCACTTTAGTTTTAGGTTATAGGAGATTTTTCAGTAGAAAACAGTTAAGAAATGCAACTTTGAAATACAATAAGCTTGGATTTTATTTCTAGCCTCAACATTGATTATTTTCTTGATATTGGGAAACTAATTTAAACACTATGATTCTCAGATTCTTCTCTGTAAATGGAGGTGATAATTTCAGCCTCCAAATATGCCACAGATTAAAAGAAATCATATGCATACATCAATTAATATATTTATAAAGCATAGAAACATTAAGACGATTCTAATTTTTGCAATACTCTAAAAGTTTACTTACTATTCTCTCTATTGATTTGCGAGAGGAAGATTTATTAGGGTTTTTAAATAAAAAGTTGTTTTAATTTCTTACATGTGTACTTAGTCCCTAAATCATATCTGACTCTCTGTGACCCTATGGGCTGCAGCCTGCCAGGCTCCGCTGTCCATTGGATTTTCCAGGCAAGAATACTGGAGTGGGCTGCCATTTCCTACTCTAGGGGATCTGCCCCACCCAGGGACTGAACCTGCATCTCCTGCATTGGCAGGCAGATTCTTAACCACTGAGTCACCTGGGAAGCAATTGGAGGATAATAGAATACTTATGCGGAAGTTCAGTGATGGTTATTCTTATTCTTCTTAATATGAATGAGAGGGTGATAATATCTGGTTAGGCAAAATCCTGGTGGTTTCCATCCAGGGAGTAATATTGAAGGGAACTTTCTGATCATATGCTTGACAACCTTTGCTCTGGTGAGTTTTGAAAATGATAAACAAACAGAATTGCAATACTAAATATAGAATATGTATTTTTAGTAGGTACATCAACTGTTCACAATCTAACTTATAACAATAAAATGAAATCTAGTACAGTTTAAGTTATCCAAATATTCCTGTAAAGAATATACTTTCTCTATTTCCACATGATTATTACATGGCAATGATACCCTATATTCAATTAACATTTATTTGATATTCACATTTGCCTTTAAGACATTTTTGTGACCCATCTAAATGCATTATGCAACTGAAAATTGATTCTTATTTTCATATGATAGAATTAACATTAAGGCTTCAAAGATATTCAATAAGTTTTCTCTTTTCATTCCAGTATTGAAATTTTTTTTCTATGTCTGTCAATGATAGATTTTAAATCACGATTTTTGAATGCAATGGCATCCAAAATACCTATTAGCTAGATCATTGATAAATACTGATTAGTTAGACATCAGTCCTTGCTAAAGCAATCAATGTCAATCGTAGAAATCAACATTAAGAAATTTAGGGTTGCTTACTTATTTTGCAAATCTTCATAAGAACAATTCATTTGCTATCACTGATATGGAAAGAGAAGAAAGATAAGAGAAAGAGGGAGCAAGTAAAAGAGCAAGTAAAATTAATGGAGAATGAAGAGAGAAAAATAGAGATGGACAGCCAACTCCCAATTATCCATAGAAGAAAGAACACCGCATATAGTCATATATTCATGAGTTACCTGGCTGGTAAATTCGGTGGCACAGGCAGATACACTCAGTTCCACTCCTGTCCATCCCATTTCTTAAAGGACTCACAGCATCCTCCTTTGTACTCTGCCTTTGAGTGGGGAGCCTAATTAAAGGCTTCCTTTCACTGGCCTGAAACACTGAGTACTTCAAAACTGAGCATGGACTGTTTCTCAACGGGTGTCCTATTTATATATGGAACTGACCTATGCATTGGAGGACAGTTATCATTCCTAAATCTCAAATAACAATAACATTCTTCAGTAAATATACAGCATCAAATGTCCCATTCCCACATTTCCAAAAGCTGTTCAGTTGAAAATCTTGGTACCATATTTCTGTTCTTTACAAGATGAAATTTACATTAAAATGTAGACACTGTTCACAAATTTGATTAAAAAATATTACTTGGGACCAAAAGAGATTATGAAGAGATCTTTTTATCCACATAAAAAATGCCATCCAACTTTAGATTTATTAGTGATAATGCTAATAACTGTGTCTCCATCAATTTGCTTCCTGCTAATCATTTGCTGACAGGTTCTGAACTTGAGGAAGAGAGCTCAATAAAATATTTCTAGACCAGGGATGATTTCTTCAAGATAATATATTTTCAATAAAAATAGATCTGATGCCTTAAAAAGAGTATCTGCTTTGAAGTAAGAGAATTGTTTTTTAGTCCAATCTCTTATAAAATAGTTTTGTGATGATTTCAGAGAAAAAAAAAATATTTGAATAGAGTGAACATGGTAAATATTTAACTTTTATAACACTTTTTCTACATAATTTCTATCAAAATTAAAATGGTTCAAATTAAGACACACATGGCTGACTTAAGAGTTAATAAAGCCTTAGAATCCACCAGCATAATTAATATTCAAATACCTGCATTGTCTCCAAGGCACCTGATTATCAAAAAGGAAGAGGAGATTTTATTGATCTGGGAAATGGCAGCAGGTTATGCTTATTGTATATAATAAAGACTATTGATTTTTTTAAGCAGAAAAATGACACTTTGAAAAAGGCCATTTTATATCAGCTGCAGCTGAATGATTCTTTCTACCAGACTAGAATTTTTCAGAATTATTTTTATTGGAGCAAAATGTATAATTTGCCAGCAGTCTCCTTTATACCAACAGAATGGGAGTTCATTGCTATAATGAATGCTTTCCCCTAACATATGAATTGAAACTGCAATCTATTCAACTGAGCTAAAATTGTAGGCAATGTTCTCACTGCAATAAAAGGACATTACACTAAAAAATAATGTCCTTAGCTTATACCACCTAAGGAATTTGAGAGGGAAGAGATTCCTTCCTAAGCAAATATAGATATGTTTAAAAGTTGATAATGATACTTGAACATAAAGCCAATATACATTATTTCAGTAAGTTGTAATTATTTCAGTGAGTAATAAAACCTAAGCTGTAGGTTGAGGAGAAGATACTTCAAACTACCACTGAATCAGTGTTACTGATATTTCATAATGTGCTGATGGAGGTGACTGAGCTTGCCACCACTTTTATACAATACTTTTGAAATGAGACTAACAATTTTTGTATAGTTCTATAAACTACTGAATGTAATAGTACTTTGCTTTTATGCATTTATTTTATAATTCACAGAATTATCATCAAAAAAGCTATTGGTAGGTGGGTTAGCAATTTAGTATATCACTTAACTCACCAAAGTAGTTATCTCTGAAACTAACCTCAAATTCTGCCAGGGACATAGCTACACTACATGGTGCAGACTCATTTGTCAGCAACATATGACCACATGGCAGATCCACCCAATAGAATGTGAGAAAATATGCCCATTTCATGGTTGGGCCACCAAATATTTCCCTATGTACTTACCTGTGCTCAGAGCCCTTTTCAGCTGGCTACAATAGAGATTGACAAGATAAAAGTAAAACACAGATGTTGAGGATAGTATAATATTTACCTTTCTAAATTCCTGATTGATGACAGGAAGGAGACTGTCCCTCATCTGCTACATTTTCTGCTCATTCAGAACTACTATATCAGCAAGAATTAAACTCACTATGTTAGAGCTATTTATATTTAACCAACTATTATAAGAATAGCTAGCACTATCTTTACTAATATAGAATGTTCTACCTTAAATAGGATATTGCTATAAAAACAATCCTAAATTATGGATGTAGACTTGTATTATGCCTTGAAGGACAGGCAGCAGATAACAAGGAAACGGATATAGTAGATTGGAAAGGTTGAGTGGTTTGCTATTCTCTTGTAAAATATTTGCTAAAATTGAGGTTAGGAATAATTTGAAAGAAAGACAAGTACTTGCTTGTCTCCAGTCCTGTGGCTCTGGAGGAATGGGTTGGATAGCACTAGAATGGCACTATATATTGTTTTTACTGTTTTTCAATATTAAAAGAGATAAATGACTAAAAATGGAATTGTAAACAAAAAATGAAAAGGAATAGAGAACATACGTAAAATTTGGAACTCCTAGGGTTAGAAGGTCAGCAGCTTCCAGATCTTATATAGTGGGATATAAGTCTAAAAAGAAGACCCAGTTTCATCCCTGGGTCAGAATGATTCCCTGGAGAAGGAAATGGCAACACACTCAGGTAGTCTTGCCTGAAGAATCCCATGAACAGAGGAGTCTGGTGGGCTACAGTCCAAGGGGTCAAAAAGAGATAGACATGACTGAGTGACTAACATAAGTCTAAAAAAGTTTTAGATCAATATGTCACATAAACACATTTCATCTTAAAAAGAAATACAAAAAAGAATCAGCTCTGGATCAACCATCGGGTGCTCAGTGGAAAGTTGGTTACTTCCCACTAAAGCCTATTGTTATCGAGCTTCAAGAAAATGAGATGAGACAAAAGAAGCAAAGAAATAAAAAAAATATTTAGCAAGTAAATTAAATTAAAAAAAAAATTGGATTCCTTTACTTATCTTAGAACTTCCTTGAAGCATATTAGTCAAAAGCATTCTAAATATTACAGGAAATTTTATTTCCTTGATTATGCCCTGAGAAAGCCTGTGCAGGTAAATCAAATCTTGCATTCCCAAACTCTCCTTAGAAGAAAAAAAATTATATAAACTGGAAGGTCCTTGAGAATATACTCCCAAGGATTTCCCTGATGGTTCAGTGGTTAAGAATCAACCTGTCAATGCAGGGGACACAGGTTCGATTCCTGGTCTGGGAGGTTTCCACATGCCTTGGGGCAACTAAGCCAGTGCACCAGAACTACTGAGCCCTGCACTCTCGTGCCTGCATTCTGCACTGAGAAGCCACCACTGTGAGAAGCCTGTGCACTGCAGCTTGAGAGTACCCCTCCCCTCACCCCTACCCCCCACAACTGTCCCACTCGCTACAACTAGAGAAAGAGTGTGCAGCAACAAAGACCCAGTGTGGCCAAAAATTAATTAATTATTTTAAAAAGAAGAGCACTGTCCCATGCTTGCTTCAGATGTGGCCATCAAAGATAGGCCATCAAAATGAAATAAGACTTCCCAGAAGGTGAACTAAGAAACAACAGAGAAAAACTGGAAAAAAAAGTTTATTCTAGATGCAGAATCTGCATATAATACATGAATTTTCTCCAGGAAAGGGAAGAGGGTCTTCACAATGCCTGCCCAACAGGATTCTATTAGGGCCACAAGTGAAAATGTTAGTCACTCAATAGTGTCCCACACTTTGTGACCCCATGGACAGTAGCACACCAGGCTTCTCTGTACATGGACTTCTCCAGGCAAGAATACTGAAGTGGGTAGTCATTCCCATTTCCAGAGGATCTTCCCAACCAAGGGATCGAACCCAGGCTTGCTGCATTGCAGGCAGATTCTTTACTGACTGAGTCACCAGAGAAGGCCAGTGTGGAACAGTAATGGTTTTACCTCTCTTATTTTTTATTTTTTCTAAATTGACTATGGTTTTGTGTGTGTATGTGTGTATGCTTTCCCAAAATCTGTTCCTCCCTTCTATATTTGGGGGGTAAAAACATGAACATGAAAGTGGCTCAGTCATGTCCAACTCTTTGCGACCCCATGGACTGTCCATGGAATTCTCCAAGACAAGATACTAGAGTGGGCAGCCTTTTCCTTCTCTAGATCTCCCCAACCCAGGGATCGAACCCAGGTCTCCCACATTGCAGGCAGATTCTTTACCAGCGGAGCCACAAGGGAAAGCCATATTTGGAGGAAAGTGGAGGCAAATAACTTGTCTTTGTGAATGTTTAAAGAAGGAGGATTTATGGATATCTTGGACTTGGGTCTGTTTGCTATTAATGGCTAAGTTACTTTGAATTCATTTCCTCAGAGATGTGTTGTCTTTTTTGCCTAGAAAATTGAGCAAACATTGGTTAGTAATCATAAGAATGATCTGTGACAGAGAATACTTGGCACCAAAATTTGTATTGTCCTCTTCAACTTGGTATCCAGCTAGACTTGTTCCTCAGTCACATCAGCAGTTAGGTATGGACACACGACTGACTTCTACTTTGAATAATAAGCATGGAAGTGATGTGTATCGCTTTGAGGCTTGGCCCATAAAACCTCTCTGGCATATTCTCCTATGGTTTTTAATTTTGTCTAGTGACCCAGCCATTGGTAAATCACCAATAGGATTTAGAAGTTACAGTTAGAGATGAGAAAACATCTTTTATTCTGGGTTTCTGCATAGTTTTCAGGGAAAAAGCCTCTCTATCTGTCTAGGATGTTATATGAGTAAGAGGAACTTCTAATATTTGTAAACATGAAAGATTTAGGAACTGGAATTTTTAAGCATTTAAGAGTAATCTAATACCTATGTTCCTTGTTTTTCTTCTACAGAAAGGTTCTGCAAAATATAAAGACAGAAAAAAAAAACTTTAAAAAATAAAAATAATAGCACTCAAATATAAAATTGCTATCTAATAATTAAACTTCCACTTCAATTAAGAAATAAATTATAAAGAAAAAACAATAGAACTATTGAAACAGCCTAAAATGCCAAATGATTTTATATTTAGATATAATTGTAGTTCAGAATTTGGGGGAAATTTTGAGATTAATAGGAAATATGATATATGAAAAGATGTATATTTTATTTGCTTTAGATTTGAATCTCATTTTTTTTAGCTCTATAACACGTTTAGTAGATTTTCTTCTGCAAATTTTAAATTATAATTTTTTTCTGTTAGTTTGTTATCTCTAATTTATGCTGTTATAGAATACCTTTTACATCTTTATGGAAATACTACCTAAGAATCAGTTTAATTACATTCATTGGATATTACAAATATTGCTTGCTAAAATGCATTTCTTCTCAGTCCAGTTTGAAAAGATTAGTTCCATGATTATGCCAGCTAAGCTATTTATGTCCTTCTGAACTTCAATGGCAATTTGTAATTTTATATCACTTTATACTTTCTGCTGTATGTTATAACTATTTGCATATATCTCTTTATTAATTAATATTATAGAAAACTCTTTGAATGTTTTCACTCTTTGTTCATCCTTTATGTTCAAGCCTCTTTAATAAATTAAAATCAGAAATTTTGCTTTGCTCAATAAAGTAATATATGCTAATGGACACATTTATTTTTTTTTCAGGTCACTGTACCAGAATATGATTAGAGCTAAAACTCTGAGACTATCACTGCAGGATAACTTCACAAAGGATAACTTCTGTGTAATGACTGGCTGCATCACAGCTATTAACATGGCTTACCTTGGCCTTAGTTTTCTATCTAATGTACAGTTTGCATGTCTGTTACTACTGGCTCCCTGTGGTCTGTCCAGTCTAAATTTCCACTTGGCTAAATGTAATATTCAAAATGAAAGCATATTTCAATTTACTAAGCATAAGGGCCATTTATAATCAGCACAAAACTGTTTAAAATATTTGTATATGTAAAGGATAACCAAAAAAATGACAATACGCTTGTTTTCCCTGTATTTAACAAGTGTGATATTACTTTAATTTTAAATGTAATAAGTACAGTTCTCAAGAAATCAATAGCTTAAAAACAAACCAAAAAACCCATGAGTCTTTTTGAAAAAAACTGCAAAACTAAACTAAATAAATAAAAGTAGTCCTTGTTTTTTCTAAGAGGATGCCGATGCACTTAGAGTCAGATAAGGTGGGATTACAGAAAGAAAACTTTTTTGAGGAATGGGACTTCAGGCAAATCTGTTTCTAAGATTCTCATAGTTTGTGTATGGTATTACAAACATAATTTATGTCTATAATGTGTAGTATATATAATTTTATTATTATATAATGAGTTAGGCATATGTATCTATACATTAATGCTTTTCAGAATTTTTAGTAGAAGCTGTCAGCATATATTCATTATGATCCTCAGAGAAATAAATATAAATAAACATATTTGCCTTTTTATAGTTCAACATTTGACAATTATGAGGCAATAGCTTTTATTTCTAGAAATCTTTTCTAGAAATTTTTTCTAGAAAAAATTAGTAATGTGTATCTTATAGAAATAAAGCTGGTGAGGGAAGTAGATAAAGGAAGGGAGGCAGGAGAGGAAACAGGGGGTTATGAAGAGGCATTCATCACTCTGGCACCAATGTTAGTGGATGGAAACAGTTGATCCCTTTCTAGGTTGCAAGAGAAAGAACATATTGTGCAATTATGTCCTGTGCTGAATGTATTGTTGGCATTCAACCAATTAATAATAACAAGAATGAGAACAACTCTGTCTGCGATAAGAATAAGACTTCCAATATTAGTCACAGTCTGCTTAGCTTTAGGTTGGCTTAGATAAATGTAGAAAGACAAGGAAAACATCCCACTCCACACTTTTTGGTTAATTTAATATCTTTGCTAAGTGCTTAGGTAGTACAGTGACAGACACAAGAAAAATGCGTGAATTGATTGCACTGATAGATAGAGTCCATTTTAGCACAAAGAAAAACCCTTATAATTAGATGTGAATACCTGGTTTCTTGCCATCCATCACATGCGCAAGTTTAGAAAAGTATTTTTGTAATGAATTAGAAATGAGTAATATTTCATAACGCTCACCATGTATTATACACATCCTGCCATAAATGGCTCTGTCTGTACTGACTATTGCAAGATTCAGAAATGGCTCAACTGTCTTTAAAGAACTTTCCACACAGTACTCTGCCAAAAAGTCTTGAACAATTTGGCACTTTTAAAACACCTGAGTCATCCAAATTTCACAAATGTTTCGCAAAACTTTCCTGAGGCAACTACTGAAGTCCTACACAAGTTCCTAACAAGCAAAAGTCCAATGAATATTTAGTCCATCAATTTAGGAGATACAGACCACATTTAAATGTTTTATGGCTCTGTGTAGCTAAATAATACCACTAAAAATAAGCTAATAAGGTAAAGTGTGTGTTTTAAGTAGAGTTTTGTTTAGTGAAAAAAGCAACCATATGCATTTTAGTTTATACTCAGACCCTAACAATGAGCTGAGAGCAGAATCAAATAATTGCACAGTGTGATTTATAACTTTACAGGAAAGAGAAAACAAACACAAAGAGAGAGAGGAGAGAAGAGAGAGGAAGAAATTAGAGAAAGTGATAAGGGAGAGAGGGTAGACAGAAGGTAAAGAGGGAAAGTGAAGAGGAGCTAAAAAGCCTCTTGATGAAAGTGAAAGAGGAGAGTGAAAAAGTTGGCTTAAAGCTCAACATTCAGAAAACAAAGATCATGGCATCTGGTCCCATCACTTCTTGAGAAATAGATGGGGAAACAGTGGAAACTGTCAGACTTTATTTTTTTGGGCTCCAAAATCACTGCAGATGGTGACTGCAGCCATGAAATTAAAAGACGCTTACTCCTTGGAAGGAAAGTTATGACCAATCTAGATAGTATATTCAAAAGCAGAGACATTACTTTGCCGACTAAGGTCCGTCTGATCAAGGCTATTGTTTTTCCTGTGGCCATGTATGGATGTTAGTGTTGGACTGTGAAGAAGGCTGAGCGCCGAAGAATTGATGCTTTTGAACTGTGGTGTTGGAGAAGACTCTTGAGAGTCCCTTGGACTGCAAGGAGATCCAACCAGTCCATTCTGAAGGAGATCAGCCCTGGGATTTCTTTGGAAAGAATGATGCTGAATCTGAAGCTCCAGTACTTTGGCCACCTCATGAGAAGTGTTGACTCGTTGGAAAAGACTCTGATCCTGGGAGGGATTGGGGGCAGGAGGAGAAGGGGACGACGGAGGATGAGATAGCAGGATGGCATCACAGACTCGATGGATGTGAGTCTGAGTGAACTCCGGGAGATGGTGATGGACAGGGAGGCCTGGCGTGCTGCGATTCATGGGGTAGCAAAGAGTCAGACACAACTGAGCGACTGAACTGAACTGAAGATGTACTGAGATGATTAATTCCACTTGGATTTGATCAGCATAAGAGATATTGGTTAGGTACACCAAGCACACCAGAGTCAAGTAATGAGTGGAATAAATAAGGAAAAAAACCTATAGTCTAAAGCAAGATTGAATTTTATTATCATTCCAGGACAAGGAGTGACTAACTTTAAAATTGTGAAATAAAAATAATAATCTCTGAGCATATATAAAGGTGGAGAACAAGACTGGCTATTTTCTCTATGCATGACTGTAGCCTCTTAAGTTTGTTCCACAGAATAAAGGACAGCCAAGAGCAATTTTACCACAAATGTTTGGGTTTTTTTCTTAAATATTTTCACCCAAATTCCAAAGTAAATGAAGATAAATGGCAATGACTACAATGGTTAAAAATAAGAAAATAGCAGTAATAGGTAAGAAAATATATTTAATATAAATAAAACAATTTGCTTGCTACATTTCCCTAAGCTTATAACTACCATCAGAGCAATGAGTTAGGATTCTTGAAGTCCTGTTTGTAATATGTTCATTTCTTATGAAGAATGGATAAAGACAATGTGCTTATTTTTATTCAATTTCACAAGGATTTGGAGAAATGTGTAAAAAGTTGAAATATTTTTATTTATAGTTTTTTTTTATTTTTAGGAAATAATTACTAAAATGAGAACAAAAAATAATTTATGAAGCTGGCACATAAAATTATTAATGAATCTAAATTGCCTCATATCATTCTAACCCGTTGCCTCAGGTAAACATTTGACAATAAAAATGAATAAAATACATTTGGACAATTAGAAAATAATGGAAAACATTCCAGAATGGCATTTGACAAAGGCAGATAAGGGGATATTGTAGTTGAAAAAATGAGCACTTATAGATCAGCTGCCCCTGAAGTGATATATCATAGATTATTAAGAAAATTGGGAACAAGTATATTGAATCACTTGCAATTAGTTTGGGGGCAAAAGGAAAATGGACTATACCTAATTAATGATGACAGTGAAAAATGTTGATTCAATGGAAGATCTTTATAAATTATAAATGAGATAAAAACATATAAAACCAAGAAAATAATTCTACATTTCTCATAGATGGATAAGACCAGCAAGGAAGAAATTATAGAAAGACTATTATTTAAACAAAAAAATACATTGAATAAAGAGGAAAAATGTATAACATAGAATGAGCTATGAAGAACATTTAGAGGCAGTGTGTAAAGTATCAAATGTCCAGGTGTGCTCTACACCTCAGTAACCTTCAGAGTAACAAAGAGCTGAGTCTAGAATCCCACTTGCTATTTTGTAGCTGCAGGAATGTCTGAAAACATAATCTGCTTAAACAATGCATACATATTATTGTGATTAATTGTAGCTACTATATCCATTTAAAATATTATTCCAAATTATAAAATTTAAGAATGGCTAGAGAAGTTACTTTATGTAAATATAATTAATAACTTTTTAAAGATGATTTTAAATTTGTCTTGGTTGTTTCTATGCCTTAAATATTATTTCTAAAGATAATGTGTATTGTTAATTATTTTTCTTGATATTAAAAAAGTCTTCCAGTTCAATGGATAACAGACTTCCTTTAATACTTTCGAAGAACAAAAGTTAGGCTTTTTCAAGTGATTGTTATTTTTCCTTTGTAATATCTACCTGTTGATTTCAAAATTGTTTATTTGTTTCAAATCATTAGTTTTAGAAATACTTTAAAAGACCTTTGTGAAAAATTTGCAAAAGATTGGGAAAAAGCAAGAATACATTCTATTTGGTTTTGTTTACAATAACATGTTGCATAATCATCTTTGTTCAGATAAATTGAAACTGGTTCAATTTCCTCTTGTCATAGAGAAGAATATAAATGTTGTGCAATCATATAATTGATTTTGAATGATTGAAAAGGGCTCTTTGGTAGAAATAATTTAACAAAGCTGGTGAAATTGGTAAATGAATATTTTAATGGAATTGGGAGATTTTTCTTCTGGAAATGCTGAATTTACAAATGGTCAATGTTAAAATGGTTAAAGATTTTTCTCACAAAATATGTTCCTCAAAGCTTACTTCACATTTACAATGTTCAGTTCAATTCTTCAATTTTATCTTCGCATTTGGTGTTTCTTCATTTAAAAAATGAACCATGAAGGAAGGGCATCGATATGGATGTATTAAACAGAGAGATGATTGTTAATAAATTAGTTAAGCTTCACTATTAATTCTTCAAAATCTATTCAGATTGTCCTTTTTGGTTGTCGCTTACACATTCTTGAGAAAAAGAATAAAGATTACTTGAAATCAGGAAGTTGAAATAATAACATTGCTGAAATTTATTGATGTGTCACATATCTTATTACAATAATGCATTAAACAAGGGATCTCATATACATAAAATTTCTTCTGGTTTATCACTCTCTTTTTGTTTGTATAACCACATATAGTTTCACTATGTCTCTAATAATAATATTGAGAAAATAATAACCTTCCAGGCATCAGATGAAGTCTCTGGTGATGTCATATTCACTCTGACATTTATACTGACTTCATTTATGACAGACTGAAGGTGATGAACAGGTCCAAGCAAGAGGTCACCTTGTGTCAAGACTGGTATACAATCTGTCAAATTCAGTGACTGTGAGTCTGCTAATGAGGAATTAACTAGACAGAATATTGCTATTTGACTGTTTTCATGCACTCCAAACCTGTTAAACAATGCTAATCAGGTATTTATTAAGTGAAACCATTATGCCAAACTTGCTGCAAACCTCACCATATGTCAGAGAGGTTGTAGCATATTATTCATCCATTTTAAAGCTAGATTAATAAGAGTCATTCACTGAACTTTTCTTTTCTTAGCCTTTGGCTATGCCTTGGAATCAAGGTTACACTTTTGTTTCAATTTTTCTTTAAATGGACACACAATTCCACAAAACTCTTTTGAGCTAGACTATGCCTCTTGGTGAAAAGCTCTGTTCATTTACTATTACATTGAAAATCAGCTGTTTTTATAAGAAGAGTAAAAGAAAGAAAATGTCAACTTAAGCAAAATTTAATAATGGACTAAAATAATAAAATTGTTATTATATAGAATGATACACTTTACACTCAAAGTGAACACATTAGTTTTTTGGAGGCTTCACTTTACAAATGAGTTGGGAACAAGCAGGCAGTTGCAAATAATTTCTGAACTGGGAACAACTGTACTTGAAAATGTATAACTACTTCTAATCTAACATTTTATGAGCTAGCATTTCCATTACATAAAGGGCATTAATTATGAGTACCCTTGTAAATGGATATAAAACAGATAAAACATTTCCATCTCTAACTTGATAGTATTTTCCCGTTTTTGCAACCAGTGTTAATATTTACTTATCCACACAAATCTTTTAGTTATTTATGTACTCTCTGAATTTTATATTATATTTTCATTTTATAAGAATGGAAATAGCCTTTAAGTCAGAAGATCTGAGTTTATATCTAGAAGCATCATTCTATCAGTCATATGATCTTGTACAACTCATATGATCTATCAATTATCAAATTTGAATCAAAATATTTTCCCTTTATGATTTTTGAGTGAAGAAAAATGATATATAATGCAAATTTTAATTTGATATATAATACACATTTTAATTTAAAAGTATATTAAAGTTAAAACTAAAATAAAAATTCATGTCGGTATCTATCATAAATGTTTTAAATGTGTATGAAAGTATTTTATATTTGCCTATGCTTGAACAATATCATTTTTTTAAACTGATATCATGATCATACTTTTCCTCTTTACTACTATCCTAACCATCACATCTGAGTTAAATTCACCCATTCCAGTCCATTTTAGTTCGCTGATTCCTAGAATGTCGACGTTCACTCTTGCCATCTCCTATTTGACCACTTTCACTTTGCCTTGATGCATGGACCTAACGTTCCAGGTTCCTATGCAATATTGCTCTTTACAGCATTGAACCTTGTTTCTATCACCAGTCCCATCCACAACTAGGTGTTGTTTTTTCTTTGGTTCCACCTCTTCATTCTTTCTGGAGTTATTTCTCCACTGATCTCCAGTAGCATGTTGGGGACCTACCGACCTGGGGAGTTCATCTTTCAGTGGTTCTACCTTTTTGTGTTTTCATACTGTTCATGGAGTTCTGAACACAAAAATACTGAAGTGGTTTGTCATTCCCTTCTGCAGTGGACCACATTCTGTTAGACCTCTCCACCATGACCCTCCCGTCTTGGGTGGCCCCACACTGCATGGCTTTGTTTCATTGAGTTAGACACGGCTGTGGTCCATGTGATCAGATTGGCTAGTTTTCTGCAATTATGGTTTCAGTGTGTCTTCCCTCTGATGCCCTCTTGCAACACCTACCATCTTACTTGGGTTTCTCTTACCTTGGACTTGGGGTATCTCTTCACGGCTGCTCCAGCAAAGCGTAGCCACTGCTCCTTACGTTGGATGAGGGGTACCTCCTCACCTTGGATGAGGGCTATCTCTTCACAGTGGCCCCTCCTGACCTTGAACATGGAGTAGCTCCTCTCTGCCCTCCTGCGCCCATGCAGTCACCGCTCCTTGAGACATGGGTTTGCTCCACTTGGCCACTGCCCCTGACTTCAGGCATGTGGTAGCTCCTCTCAGCCACTGCCCTGACCTCTGGGGTGTGGTAGCTTGTCTCAGCCACTGCCCCTGACCTCGGACCATTATATCTACTACTGTGGGCAGGAATCCCTTAGAAGAAATGGAGTAGCCCTCATAGTCAACAAAAGAGTCAGAAATGCAGTCTTGGATGCAATCTAAAAAACAACAGAATGAACTCTGTTCATTTCCAAGGCAAATCATTCAATATCATGGTAATCCAAGCCTATGCACCAATGAGTAAAACTGAGGAAGCTGAAGTTTAATGGTTCTATGAAGACCTACAAGACCTTGTAGAACTAACACCCCAAAAAAGATGTCCTTTTCATTATAGGGGACTGGAATGCCAAAGTAGGAAGTCAAGAAACACTTGGGGTAACAGGAAAATTTGGCCTCGGAGTATGGAATGAAGCAGGGCAAAAGCTAATAGAGTTTTGCCAAGAGAACGGACTGGTCATAGCAAATACCCTCTTCCAACAAAGCAAGAGAAGACTCTACACATGGACATCACCATATGGTCAACACTGAAATCAGACTGATTATATTCTTTGCAGCCAAAGATGGAGAAGCTCTACACAGTCAGCAAAGACCAGGAGCTGAATGTAGCTCAGATCATGAACTCCTTATTGCCAAATTCATAGTGAAATTGAAGAGAGTGGGGAAAACCACTAGACCATTCTGTTACATTCAGTTCAGTCGCTCAGTTGTGTCTGACTCTTTGTGACCGTATGAATCACAACACGCCAGGCCTCCCTGTCCATCCCAACTCCCAGAGTTGACTCAAACTCAAGTCCATCGAGTCAGTGATGCCATCCAGCCATCTCATCCTCTGTCGTCCCCTTCTCCTCCTGCCCCCAATCCCTCCCAGCATCAGGGTCTTTTCCAATGCATTAACTCTTTTCGTGAAGTGGCCAAAGTATTGGAGTTTCAGCTTTAGCATCATTCCTTCCAAAGAAATCCCAGGGCTGATCTCCTTCAGAATGGACTGGTTGGATCTCTTTGCAGTCCAAGGGACTCTCAAGCATCTTCTCCAACACCACAGTTCAAAAGCATCAATTCTTCAGCACTCAGCTTTCTTCACAGTCCAACTCTCACATCCATACATGACCACTGAAATACCATACCCTTGACTAGATGGACCTTTGTTGATAAAATAATGTCTCTGCTTTTCAATATGCTATCTAGGTTGGTCATAACTTTTCTTGCAAGGAGTAAGCATCTTTTAATTTCATGGCTGCAGTCACCATCTGCAGTGATTTTGGAACCCTAAAAATAAAATCTGACACCATTTCCACTGTTTCCCCATCTATTTCCCATGAAGTGATGGGACCAGATGCCTTGATCTTCGTTTTCTGAATGTTCACCCTTAAGCCAACTTTTTCACTCTTCACTTTCACTTTCAGCAAGAGGCTTTTTAGCTCCTCTTCACTTTCTGCCATAAGGGTGATGTCATCTGCATATCTGAGGTTATTGATATTTCTCCCAGTAATCTTGATTCCAGCTTGTGCTTCTTCCAGCCCAGTGTGTGTCATGATGTACTCTGCATATGAGTTAAATAAGCAGGGTGACAATATACAGCCTTGATGTACTCCTTTTCCTATTGGGAACCAGTCTATTTTTCCATGTCCAGTTCTAACTGTTTCTTCCTGACCTACATATAGGTTTACCAAGAGGCAGGTCAGATGGTCTGGCATTCCTGTCTCTTTCAGAATGAACTAAATGAAATCCCTTACAGTGGAAATGAGAAATAGATTTTATGGACTAGATCTGATACACGGAGTGCCTGATGAACTATGGACAGATCAAGATCATCCCCATGGAAAAGAAATGCAAAAAGGCAAAATGGCTGTCTGAGGAGGCCTTAAAATAGCTGTGAAAAGAGGAGAAGTGAAAATCAAAGGAGAAAAGGAAAGATATAAGTATCTGAATGCAGAGTTCCAAAGAATAGCAAGGAGATATAAGAAAGCATTCCTCAGCAATCAATGCAAAGAAATAGAGGAAAACAACAGAATGGGAAAGACTAGAGATCTCTGCAAGAAAATTAGATATATCAAGGGAATATTTCATGCAAAGATGGGCTTAATAAAGGACAGAAATGGTATGGACCTAACAGAAGCAGAAGATATTAAGAAGAGGTGGCAAGAATACACAGAAGAACTACACACAAAAAAGCTTCATGACCAAGATAATCACAATGGTGTGATCACACACCTAGAGCCAGACATCCTGGAATGTGAAGTCAAGTGGGCCTTAGAAAGCATCACTATTAACAAAGCTAATGGAGGTGATGGAATTCCAGTGGAACTATTTCAAATCCTGAAAGATGATGCTGTAAAAGTGCTGCACTCAATATGCCAGCAATATCGGAAAAGTCAGCAGTGGCCACAGGATTTGAAAAGGTCAGTTTTCATTCCAATCCCAAAGAAAGGCAAGGGCAAAGAATGCTCAGACTACCACACAATCTCACACACTAGTGAAGTAATGTTCAAAATTCTCCAAGCCAGGCTTCAACAATACGTGAACCGTGAACTTCCTGATGTTTAAGCTGATATTATAAAAGGCAGAGGAACCAGAGATCAAATTGCCAACATCTGCTGGATCATGGGAAAAGCAAGAGAGTTCCAGGAAAACATCTATTTCTGCTTTATTGACTATGCCAAACCTTTTGACTGTGTGGATCACAATAAACTGTGGAAAATTCTGAAAAAGATGTGACTAGCAGACCACCTGACCTACCTCTTAGGAAACCTATATGCAGGTCAGGAAGCAACAGTTAGAACTGGACATGGACAACAGACTGGTTCCAAATAGGAAAAGGAGTACATCAAGGCTGTATACTGTCACCCTGCTTATTTAACTTATATGCAGAGTATATCATGGGAAATGCTGGACTGGAAGAAACACAAGCTGGAATCAAGATTGCCAGGAGAAATATCAATAACCTCAGATATGCAGATGACACCACCCTTATGGCAGAAAGTGAAGAGGAGCTAAAAAGCCTCTTGATGAAAGTGAAAGAGGAGAGCGAAAAAGTTGGCTTAAAGCTCAACTTTAAGAAAATGAAAATCAAAGCATCTGGTCCCATCACTTCATGGGAAATAGATGGGGAAACAGTGGAAACAGTGTCAGGCTTTTTGAGGGGGGCTCCAAACCACTGCAGATGATGATTGCAGCCATGAAATTAAAAGACGCTTACTCCTTGGAAGAAAAGTTATGACCAACCTAGATAGCATATTCAAAAGCAGAGATATTACCTTGCCAACAAAGGTCCGTCTAGTCAAGGCTATGGTTTTTCCAGTGGTCATGTATGGATGTGAGAGTTAGACTGTGAAGAAAGCTGAGTGCCGAAGAATTGATGCTTTTGAACTGTGGTGTTGGAGAAGACTCTTGAGAGTCCCTTGGACTGCAAGGAGATCCAACCAGTCCATTCTGAAGGAGATCAGTCCTGGGTGTTCATTGGAAGGACTGATGCTGAAGCTGAAACTGAAATACTTTGGCCACCTCATGTGAAGTGTTGACTCACTGGAAAAGTCCCTGATGTTGGGAGGGATTGGGCACAGGAGCAGAAGGGGATGACAGAGGATGAGATGCCTGGATGGCATCAGTGACTCAATGAACATGAGTTTTAGTGAACTCTGGAGGTTGGTGATGACAGGGAAGTCTGGAGTGCTGTGGTTCTTGGGGTTGCAAAGTTCACACATGACTGAGTGACTGAATTGAACTGAACTGAACCAACACATATGCTCTGTGTACTTACATATCTCTATCCAACTAGATATTAATCCAAAAATAGAAAATACATCTTCAAAAATTTTTCTATCAAAAATCACCTTAAGTAATAAATTATTATTTACAGTAGGCAATTAATAATATTTAAGCTAGACCAACCTAGACAGAGTATTAAAAAGCTCTATTAAAAAGAAATATTACTTTGCTGACAAAGGTCCATCTAGTCAAAGCTATAGTTTTTCCAGTCATCATGTATGGATGTGAGAGTTGGACCATAAAAAAAAAACTGAAGGCCAAAGAATCAATGCTTTTGAACTGTGATGCTGGAGATGATGCTTGAGAGTCCCTTGGACTGCAAGGAGACCAAGCCAGTCAATCATAAAGGAAATCAGTCCTGAATATTCATTGGAAAGATTGATGCTGAAGTTGAATCTCTTATTGTTTGGCCACCTGAGGAAGAATTGACTCGTTGGAAAAGACCATGATGCTGAGAAAGACTGAAGGCAGGAGGAGAAGGGGACTACAGAGGATGAGATGGATGGATGGCATCACTGACTCAATGGACATGAGTTTGAGCAACTCCAGAAGTTGGTGATAGACAGGGAAGCCGGGTTGTGCTGCAGTCCATGGGGTCACAAAGAGTCAGACATGACTGAGTGACTCAACTGAACTGAACTGATACATGTAGAGAAGATTTAGTGTCCAACTTAGCAGCCTCAGCATTATTTTTCAGGCTGTTGAAGCTTTGGGAAAAAAATTCACAATTTTTAGAAAACTTGCAAAGATTCTTGCAGTTTCAAATTGGAATCAAGTGTTCTTACTATGGATTCCTATAACACTATACTTGTTTTATTAGAACATTTTGAATATATCACTAAATAAATATAAACTCTGTGAGAATTTGGTGCTATTTAAATATGATTAGCCTAGAACAATAGCTGGAACATAGTATGCCTTCAATATAAATATTCTTTAATTTGCTGATTGAAAGAGTAATTGATGCCCAATTTTTACAGCTACTGGAAAAAAATCATTGAACAATTTAAACTGAAAAAATAAAGCAAGATAAGAATGTGGGCAATGGTTTCCTTTTGGTTTGGCTCTTATGCATCCTTCTGTTTGATAATGATGGATGGAGATCCTCCTTATTCATGCTTCCATGCTTTCCAATAATTCAGACACCATAGTAAGTCATAGATTATGTAAATAATCACAGACTTATAAGAACAATCTCAAAATAATTTAACTTTAAAATGGATATTTTTAGAGAGTCATAGTTTTAAAGGCAATAAAATATGAAAGTCTATCTACCTTAGCTTCCAAAGTGTGTTACATTTATTTATTCCATAGAAACTGCTAGAAGTGGATGCTAATTTCCTATTTGAATATTTCTACCACTGAGACATTTACTTTTTAGAAAGCTTCATAGCATTTCTAAGTTTTAATATTTAGAAAATAATTTTAATTTGAACTTAACTGTATCCCAAGTAATTATATCCATAAAATATTTCTACTACCTGACACAAATTAAGGATTTTAATTGCACCCCATGACTTAATCACTTCCCATACTTAATCATAGCACAGTCAATCTATTTTCTCAAACCTTGGTTTTTTCAGTAACTCTGAACATTGTATATTTTTGGCCCTTTCAATATCATTGAAATATATATATATATATATATATATATATATATATGCCTCAATGCATATATACATATATATACAATGAGATATATATCTATATCTGATGCAAGTGTCCTATTTCTTTCCTATTGTTAACTTTCATTTATTTGAGTATATAATAACTGCTTATCTAGAATCATAGTATTTTTACTTCTACAAGGTTATTATGAAATTTATGGCATTCTTTTGAATTCATGTAAATTCTGTGTTCTCTCTTTCATGTTTAGAATATATCTTTTCAAAAATCTAATTTTATTATAAGGGAGAACACTAAAATTTAATAAGCCTTCATTATGTGTTAGTTCCTTTACTTAAATCTTACTTATTTCTCAGCCTTAGCCTTCAAAGAAAGTGATGTTTCCTCAGTTGAGCACTACTTGAGGTAGTTAATTTATCTTAGAAGCCAAGTTGTATCTAAACAGACACATCAACAAACCAAACAACTGAAAACTAATACCTAAAAGTACAAACCCAAAACAATAGTGATCTTCACTATGACTTCCCTTAGCTAGAATCATAGAATCTGAATTACTTTGAGAGGGAGAAGAAAGAAACACTCTTAGCTTATTTCATTTCAGAATACTTGCTTCTGAAAATTATTTTTTCTTGACCTGTTAATTTTTGTTGTTGTTGTTCTGTTTTGCTTGGTTTATGTGACTTTTGCTAAACAGATAGAGTTGAATTCTTTGGGCCAGTGCATCTGTAAGGGAAAGTTATTGCATGATTTCTCCTCACTCCACTGTATAATTTGAAATGCAGAAAAAAATAAAATCTAAGTCAAGTGGCTAGATTTGCATTAGTCAAATGCCTGCACAACCATAGATAGTGTATGGAGTTATTGGCAGGAAAAATTCTGAGTCAGGTACTTTTGTGAATTAACATATACCTACTCCAAAACTATTTCAGTGAATGAAGACATAAATGAATCCAGGAAATCTGAATAAATTGGGAAAATGAAGGAAAAAAGAGTACATATTTGAAAATTAAGTGAACACAGGAAGGAAATAATAATACCTTCCATTTATTATTTGTCTTTAGCTTGCAAGGCTCTTTTTTATAGACATCCTTTAAGCTAATTATAAAAAACATAAAGCTAGGTAAGTTGAATATTAATATCTTTAAGTTTCAGATGAAGAAACTTTGGTTTTTCTGAATTCACACAGCCAGAAAACATTAAGACAGATTAAAAATCAATAGCGGTCTTTAACACTAAGATCTAAGCTGCTTATATTCCAATATCTTGCTCCTCCAAAAAACTGGTAAGTGGTGAATTTTGAAATCCGTTTTCATAATAGGCATAGGAATTGGATATTTTAAAGGAATCTGACTGAGACTATTTCAACATTTATAAATTGTGTGCTTTAGTAAATGGTAATTCTTTATAAATGACATGTGTATGGTTGGAGCCTATCATTATTATTGCAAATAAACACTGAGTTAACAGCTATTTCATCCTATCCAAGTATTTTCTATAGATTCACATTCATGAATATACTCTAGTTATATATGATATTATCTGTGATAAATGTTAAACATGTCTTGAGCAAGATATCTCCTATCATTGCCATATTTTAGTGCTGAGCACCCATTCCATCAATCTCTAGCCATAGTAAGAGCTTGATAAAAAATATCTAATTTACTTGGGTTAATATCCATGTTCTTGCTTGGATTATGACCATGATAAACCATGAGTATTTTAATGTATCTATTTCTTTTCTCATTTCTTTTTACATTTTAAATACTAATTCCTGCTTATTTTCATTATGTTTAGTTTGTTTTACTGGGATCATGTGTGTCCATTTGAATCTAATCCCATTGTAATGACATCATGGCCTTGTCGGTAAGACCCATGCTTTCTTTATTCTGCCTCTATGTGTATGTACACACACACTTAAATGCACATGCATGTGTAAAACCAAAAGATGAAGCTTTTAATTCCTTATAGGCTTTCCTATATATGATTTCTTCTAAAGATATCTTTAACATGGATAAGATGTGAAAACAGGAAGCTGAATTGAATTTAAAAAATTATAATCCAAATTTTATAGTCATTATGGTAAATTCTGAGTGTCTTATTGTGTATGAAAAGTCAAGCAGCTTTACACAGGTTCCTTAACACTCTTTGTAACATTGTGTTTCTGCTTTATAAATACAGGAATGGGACACTTCCTATTTTAGGTAATTCCCATCTGAAAAAAAAATGGAAATTCAGACTAATTAGATCAAATATTTCAATTTTAGAATTTTGAAAAAATATATAATTAGGTGAACACAGAACCCATAGCATTGTACAGGCCAAGGCAATTGGAAGTTACTGACAATTAAATTTTTTTAATTGTCAGTAACTTGTAACATGTTAAAGCCTTATGTGTTAAAGCTTTCTCCATTTGTTAAGATTGTGGCATTATGATATAGTGGAAAATACATGGGATTTAAAGTCTGTTATACTTGAGTGCAAACTGAAGCCCTCACAGTTTGGAACTGCATGAAGTTCTAAGTCAAATCTTGTTCCTTTCCACTGTGGTAATACTTATCTAATGTAAGAAACTCAGGTTTGATCCCTGGAACAGGAAGATCCCTTGAAGGAGAGCATGACAACTCACTCCTGTATTTTTGCCTGGAGAATTTTATGGACAGAGGAGCCTGGTACGCTATGGTCCATAACATCACAAAGAGTTGGATGCAACTGAAGCAATTTAGCACACATGCATATATACATATATGAATTAGTTCTTTCGCTTTCAACAACTTTTGTCAATTCAACAGGATTGTCCATTGTAAATGAAAAATTAAACTGTCTTTAACAATGTTTATAGAAATGTGGAGACTTTCATACATAGAACATTATTGCTCAATATTAGAGCTATTCTATTCTTCCTATTCCCCTGAGCACTTCACTCAACTGAAGTTATATACTGATGAATAATTAACATAATTATTTTTCACATATTTCAAGGTTCTTTGTTTTTACTAATATTTCACAAAGGTAAATGTGTTGCTTACACTATAGGTCTCTTTGCTACTCATCTTGCACCTGTTTCAAAGTGAATATAAACAAGATACTTTCTTTTAAGTTAGTAGAAACTCAGTGACCATACAGATCCTCTGAGTATAGAACAAAGAGAGACAAGCTTTTGATAGTTTAAAGGAAAATTTGATAGAAATTTAGACAATGTAAACTGACAAGATATTAGAACTTTATACCCCAAAGCAAAAATATTAAAAATACTTCATTTTACACATGTTAATAACTCCACAGATATGGTACAAGAGATTAACTACATGTAGTCTTCTTTCTGATTTACAAATTCTATTTCCTTAATTGCTATATTAGTTTGATGTTGAATTTTTATTTTATTTTCAAATGTATAAACACATGCTAAGTATTTTTTGTAAAAGTAAAATTGCAGCCACTGGCTTATTATTAAACATATTTCTAGAGAAGTTAAATTGATATTAGCAGATTATGATCTTAATGTTTCCAAAATTAGATATTTTTGTAACATGGTAGAAAATAATTTTTTTTAATTTTCATACATTAGAGATGTAACAATTCAAGCATGCAAGTTTCAAACTGAGTTTCAATTTTTCTACCTGAACTTGAAAATTTTATCAGTACTATATTCACATGAATTTGTCAGCATTTAAACTGCTATATATTTTTCCATTTATTTTAGCTATCATTTTATTCAAATTGCTATCTGCACATTCATTATTTAGGGGAGAGGTCTGGACACAAATATACGATCATTAGTATACCCAATAAAATTTTTAAACTTTTTGATGATTTAGATTATTTTAAAAAATTAATACCAATATTTCTGAGAAATTACTGAGGACTATATGGAGGAGGAAAAAGGACTGACTTAAAATCTCGCATTTTCTATAAAAATGTATCTGCCTGCCTAGTTTCCATTTAAAATTTTCTGAAAAAAGCTTCTAGTAATGTAGTTATCAATGCAAATAATAAATGTTAAAAAAAGTTGGATGAAAGCCAAATCCATCAAATACTCCCTCCAAAAAATAACTTCCATCGTCCATCCCAGATGACAGTGCCTTGAACATCTTTAACTTTTCCATCAGAACCATTTAGCATTACTATGCTTCTGCGCAGCTGGAACATCACTACCATTGTCACAACCAGGCAAACAAATTTATGATGATGTTCCTGGGAATATGGAACTAATGCAAAGGGGATTTCTCTACAGTTCTTCATTAACATTTTATTCATTACAACAAGGGAGTTTTAAGAGTTTCCTTTTAAGCAAATTAGGTCACTGGATAAAAAACACACAGCATGGAAACACAGTGTATTACTACATAGAACAAAAGATCTGGTTAATAAATTATGATAATGGGATTAGTCATTTGTTCATGTTGAAAGGCACATTTAAATATTTTGGAATTAACTTATAGAGAGAATGATATTTTTTTCATGTACCATTTTCCCTTGGCTATATTTTTCATGAGTGTTTTTGGCCATTTTTTCTCTGAGTGTATGTATTGCTTTTTAGATATTTTAAATCATTTAAGATGAGAAAAAATATTTAAGTAGGTAGAGTATGTATTTTAATCCTTAAATAGGAATAACCAAAATGTTGAGGAAAGCAATACAAGTAGGTTGAGAAATAGGCTCTAGTAGGTGTTTTTTTTTTTTCCCCCTCTTTCATGAGAAATCTTTTTTTTATTTTTCACATAATTGTTAAAAGATAGGTTAAAGATGGTTTTCCCCAAAATGAACATTCCAGTTTTCTGTGTATCTTCCTGCATCTAGATATATTTTTGTTTTTTCATCATTTTTTAAAGTAATTTGGAATATTGGACACTCTAGGTGAAAGCATTGTCACTTTCTCTTGCTTTATGATGTTCCAAGATGCTCTGCTGGCTCCGAAGATGTTTCAGTATTTATTTACCAAGTAGGTTAAGAGGCTTAGGAGAAAATAGAGGAGGATGGCGGGAGGGCTGCTAATTCACATAAAACACTATCTTAGGTTGGGTTTCCCCAAAGTAGACCCTGAGATAAGAGTTAAAAAGCATGTGCTATATACAAGGCCTGATCTTATGATAAAAGGAGTGACAAAAGCAGGATAGAGAAGCTGAAGGAACTGAGTATGGGTGGGAACTCCACATGTGAATTTCAACAAGGAGACCCTGTATTTTGCTCCCCTTTGTCCATCAGTCATTGTATGCAGGCTGGGAGGATGGTGTCTAAGCTTCCAAGAGACGGTTTTCTTGTTTAGCCTGAAGGCAAATTTTCAGAGACAGGAGCAGTCAAGGCTGCCATTAGCAGCCAACACTCATAGTGTATGGGTGTGGTACACTGACCCTCTGATACTCTGAGGCTTTAAGGAGGATGCCAACACAGCGACTACTACTATGACTAAAATATTGAACAAAAATATCTAGCAAAATTATATTTCTGTGAAATTTTATATTTTGCAAAGTATTTTTATGTTCATGATATTATTAGATACTGATAGTACTACATGCATGGCATATACTATTACCATATTTGATATATATTCTATAAGTCAAAGAAGAATACACCTATCTCATTTTACCTGACATGAAATTTAAAATAGGACTCAATCTTATGTCACCTTTGTTGCTGTCTATTGTTTGCACAATAATTTTCACTGATTTTTAAGAAAAAACAAATTGAGGTAATATGATGTCAAGAAACTTGTCCGATGTTGCAGAGATAAGTAAAACTAAGATTTGCATCCAATTGTCACTGAAATGTTACACTGTTTCAATAAGTAACATTTGTACACTATGACTTCTTTTATACTTATATATTATTAGAAATTACAGAGTTCAGAAAAAATTAAACATACTCTATTTAACATAGTGTTCTCTTAGTAAAATATTAGTCTTGTATACAAAAATAGCAATTACACAAAGAAAAATACTTATGGTATAACGTGGTACAAAGTGTAATATCAAACAATCATACTACACAACTTGATGGAAGGAAGGCAACAATTAGAAAAGTCTCCTTATGTGAAGTGGCGCTATAAAAACAGAACTTGTAAGAAACGAATCGCCAGTCTATGTTCGATACAGGATACAAGATGCTTGGTGCTGGTGCAAGGGGATGATCCAGAGAGATGATATGGGGTGGGAGGTGGGAGGAGTGTTCAGGATTGGGAACTCATGTACACCCGTGGTGGATTCATGTCAATGTATGGCAAAACCAATACAGTATTGTAAAGTAAAGTAAAAATAAAAATTAAAAAAACAAAAACAGAACTTACAAAGCAGAATTTTGGAGAGTGAAAGAATTAACATTTCTGGTACCTTATAGCGTGCCCAGCACATAAATGCTCTTCAAAATATATTTTTGAATGAATGAATTACTCATTTTTGACAAGTAGGCAAGAAAACCAAAACTCAGATGACACATACCATGAAGCATGTATGTGAAGAAATAAGGCTTTGGTTGGGATGAGATATAAGAGGTAGGTAAGGGTCAGACCATGATGGTTTTCTGAGAGTATCAATGAGTTTCTCTGTGTTTTGAGGCAATAATATGTTGAAATTCTCTCAGGGAGGAAGTATCATTTCAGAGTTTGATTATATCTTATAGGTCACCTAGACAGCATAATAAACAGCAGAGACATTCCTTTACCAATAAAGGTCTGTCTAGTCAAAGCTATTGTTTTTCCAGTAGTCATGTATGAATGTGAGAGTTGGACTGTAAAGAAAACTGAGCACCAAAGAATTGATGCTTTTGAATTGTGGTGTTGGAGAAGACACTTGAAAGTCCCTTGGACAGCAAGGAGATCCAACCTGTCAATCCTAAAGGAAATCAGTCCTGAATATTCACTAGAGGGACTGATGCTGGAGCTGAAACTTCAATACTTTGGCCACCTGATGTGAAGAACCAACTCATTGGAAAAGATCCTGATTCTGGAAAAGATTGAAGGCTGGAGGAGAAGGAGACAACAGAGGATGAGGTGGTTGGATGGCATCACCTACACAATGGACATGAGTTTGAGTAGGCTCTGGGAGTTGGTGATGGACAGGTAAGCCTGGTGTGCTGAAGTCCACAGAATTGCAAAAAGTCGGACACTACTGAGCGACTGAACTGAACTGAACTATAGGTCAGTCTGGTGGCTTTTTGAGATTAGCACAGACAAACAATGGGACTGAAGTCAAACATATTAGTGAGAAAGTTGAACCACAAAAACCCAGTACAGATCACCTGAATGAGGTCAGTGGGAGATGAGTTAGAAATGACTGAATATAGATGATAAATATTTGAAATAAAAATGACAAATATATTTTAATTCAAATGCAAATAGTCATTGATGGAACTGCAGTGTTTATTGACTAGTGATCTGAGTCTTTGCTAAGGTGGCATATCTACATTTATGGATCTTGATTTAGAGGTTTCATCTATGTGCCCCAGTTTTAATATGATGGGAGAGGCACAGAGTGGGAGAAGTCAAGGTTGATGACCTAGACTTATGAGCTACATACGTAAATGCATGAGGGTTTGCCATTTGAGTGGAGACATGTAAAGATTGAAGGATGGAAGAATGATGATTCCAACTTCAAAAGTCATAGACATTTAATACCTGTGAGAAATACTTGTAAATTATAAATACTCTGAGGTGAATTTCATATGCATGTAAACTTATGCTAAGTGCTAAACAAAATGTAAATGATTTTTAAAATATGAAAAAAATGAATAATTCCTTATTACCTATTTCTCTTGACAGGTGAGGGAAAGCATATTGGCCAGTGCTTTATATCTCTCAGCTAGAGAGTATTAAATGCAGTTCTGTCCCACTCTTCTAGAACAAGGACTCAAAATCTCCAACCCAATGTTTTGGGAAACTCCTAATAATCATTTACAGTGAAAACATGATTTGAAATCAGTTTGACATTTCTGATCTTTGCTACATCAATTTTTATGACAACAAAGGAAAATTGTTGTATAATACTTTCTTTTCCTTGAGGAAATGTGTTAAAATATACAGTTTTTATTTCCATAGGCAAAGTTGCACTTATTATACATATAATCTACACATAGTATATGTACATGTGTGTATATATACATATATATATTCACAGAGAAACAGGAAATATGTGTTTTTGTGTATATAATATGCATATATACATATGTGTGTTTGCACATATATATCAGAAGATGTCTTTTAAATAAATAACAAGTATGATTAGAATACCCAATGCAAAATCACTTCATAATGAAAGCACAAACCTTTTATAAAAAATAAGGCAGATGGGAGCTAGTTTGGAAACAAACTAAGAGTATTAATTCTATTGGGATTATATATTGTTTCAATAATTTTTTCATTCTTTCTGACATCCCCTGCTGTTTTCTCTGACCACTACCATCTCAAACACACTAAAAAACAGCCACTCATATGATAGAAACCCCACAAAATCATGCAAGCATACAAAATAGATAGCAGGGCCACAGGTTCCATCAATTATGCTATTCCTGTCTCTTAAATAAATCAACCTTACTTTCAGGTGAAAGAAAATCCTTTGAACTCACTCTAATTTTGACAACTAGTGCGAATGAAATTTATAATATTACTAAAATAACTAAAACTAACACTACTTTCTGTAATCTCAATTTTCTATTTTCATGTAAATGTGCTTTTCATCTTAATTGTCTGAATTGACACAGCCAAAGACAAAAAACCAAACTCACAGTCCAGGCTCCTATCAGCTTTATTAGAAAATGGACTTTATTGTCCAACACAGAAAAGATTTGTTTAAAGGAAAGGGAGGAACAAAAGTTCCCAACATGATAAGGTAGTTACTTCCAAAAACAAAGTTCCACAGCCTTATCATAAACAGAATGAGTCACATAAGAAATAGGAGTACAGAAACACATAATTTGGTGGTGCTGATCATCAGAGGCTAGCACATGCCCTTTTGATATAGTGCTTTATTCTCCTGTCCTACAGGCTAAATTTAATTATTAGCCTCATTAGTTCTACAACCTTTATATTTGTTGTTTAAAAACAAAGGGTAATGATAACCCTGTATGCGAGACAACAAAAGAGACACAGATGTATAGAACAGTCTTTTGGACTCTGTGGGAGAGGGTGGGATGATTTGGGAGAATGGCATTGAAACGTGTATAATATCATATAAGAAACAAATTGCCAGTCTAGGTTCAATGCAGGATACAGGATGCTTGGGGCTGGTGCACTGGAATGACCCAGAGAGATGGTATGGGGAGGGAGGTGGGAGGGGGGTTCAGGATTGGGAACATGTGTACACCTGCAGTGGATTCATGTTGATATATGGCAAAACCAATACAGTATTGTAAAGTAAAATAAAGTAAAATTTAAAAAAATGAATAGCACACAGGCCCCATTCACAAAGAAAGAAATGTAATAAATTTATAAAAAAAAATTAAAAAAAATAAAAACAAAGTGGCCTGTAGTAATTTCAAAATCTGTATGCTTAGATACATTATATTCACACAAATTATATAAAATATGTATGTATAAAAATACTTCACATGGATAATACACATAAACATTTTAATAAAATACAAATACATACAAATATTATAATAAATACATTTATTTATAGTAATAAATGTACTTATTTTTACAAACAGCACATGAAACATAAGGAAAAATAATCTTCCAATTCTTACTTTAATCTGAATTATTAATCATTTAAAAATGAATCCAATTTTTTTCAATTAAAAAACTGAAACTCTACAAAATCAGTTACTAACAATTTTAATATTCATTATGTGGATTTTCAGTGATAGAATGTTCCTCTTTATTTTAGTTTTGTTCAAAGTTTAAGAAATTTCAACCAACTAACATCACCTTAAGTGAAGAAGGGGTGTTATATTCTTTAATAAGTGAAAGTCTATGGAAATAGCTGGATTCAGGGACTCATCAGATATTATATATTTTCTTTCTCTTTTTTGCTCCCCTTCTCTTCCTCTTCCACCTCTCTTCTTCACTCTCCATACTTTTATTTTGCTTTCTTCTTGCTAGTTTAACTCTGAGGTAAGTTCAAAAAATTAAGAAATTCTCTTTTTTCTTCAGAAAATATGCAGGCTTAATTCTGATTGTGTCATGGCTCCATATATGAACCAATCACTTTGGCAAAATGAAGGTGACTACCATTCATAGAGTTTGTAGCAACTCCTGGACCAAGGCTAGAATGAGCTCCACTGAACTTTAATGGACAGGAACTGAGGAATTAGAGGTTTCCCATGGTATATCTGAGTGGTATAATGAAACCAAGATATTGGGCAGGCAGGCAATTAATGTAGGTCTCCTATAAGGGTTAGAAAGTTTGGAATGTAGTGAAAAGACATTTTACACACCACTAAAAGCAAAGACAAAGGCATGATAATGAAAAACTGTGGAAATTTAGGGAAAATAAAAAATAATAAGAAACCCTAATGGATGAAGAGTTGACCATGCATATGGACTATGGAAAGGCACTTAGCTACTCAGAGAGAACAAAATAAAGGTAGGTTAAGCCAAATCATAAAGGACCATAAATGCCAGGCTAAATATTTGGGAGTGTAAAGCCATTCAACCTTTAAAAGAAGGGGCAGCCTTGATCTAGCCTTCTCTTATGGAAGTGAATTTTCAGTGGTAGCAAAGCTAGATTGCAGCTGTAATCACTAGGGTCAGGGATATCAATTAAGTGACATTAGGCTAATGTAAATAGAGATCTGGGGTTATGATTATGAGGAATCCAATAAAGGTAAACATTATTAATAAAAGGATAATTATAGAGATTGGAAAACAAGAGAAATAACACAAAAGTGATCAAAGATTTAAAACCTCTAACTAGGAAAATGTGGAAACATCAGCCTAAATGATAAAATACTGAGTCACTATTCTGTACATCTGGAATTTATATAATATTGTAAATCAAATATATTTTGATTAAAAGAAAATATAAAACAAACAAATTCAGCCTGTGCTAAGTAGTGTCTGAGTATATCTGTATTTACTCATTACATGGGACTTCTAATAGTGTTTTAAATGGCAGGAGAAATAAAAATCCTATTCAAGATCATTAGAATAAGTAATGATGTATGCAAGAGAATATGGAGCATATTGGCCTTCAGAGCAACCTACAAGGAACTTATTCTTAGTAAACCAAATGAAAACCGATGTAGAAAATATATAGGCATTGTTAAGGCTAATATTAACATTTCTAATACGTAAGCTTAATTCTATCTAGACTGTCTGTTGAAGCTGTGTGCAACTTTCAGCTTTGAAATACTAACTCTGCAGTTTATTGGAACAATATGAATTTCAATGTATGATATATGTTTGCAATTATGTTACACAGTAAATGTTTGATGACTTTATAATTCACATTTAGATGAAAATGAAAGAATCAAAAAGCAGAATAAATATATTTTGTTTTCTTCCCCTTCCCCCAAATTTACTAAAAAGAGTGAGAATCATGCAATACATATTACACAAATTACAACACCTACTGTACAAACATATTCCAGATATGATATATCAACAAGATCAATAAAGTATCTAAGGATAATCAAATAAGCAAGGTCTAAGACTTCTTTGGCAAAAACTATGCATCTTTAATATCAGAAAATAAAAGAAAACTGAATAAATGGTAAGGAAAGACCAAACAATATGTAAAATAATTCAAAATTTTCTTTCAAAAATAAATATTAAAAAGAAAACAAAGATTAAAATAAACTAAAACTAAAAATATTTTTGAAGACACAGAGTAGACTATATATATAACCTTGGAGTGAGGGATGCTTTATTTAAGTATCTCCAAATTCCTAAAAAGAGAAAATCACTTAACAGAAAATATTGGTGAATTTGAGGACATGAATACAGAAACCTGACTGATAAATAAATAAACAGGCAAAAAACAAAGAAGCCAAGAGAAGAAAAGCAAGAGTGGCATTTTACTCTTGGCCTTGTTTCTGTAACTTCTACTAAGTGCACTGTAGTTAGAACATCTGGGTTTCGCAGGCGGCATTAGTGATAAAGAATCCTGCTGCCAATGCAGGAGACATAAGACTCAGGTTCGAGTAAGGAAGATATCCTGGAGAAGGGTATGGCAAGCCACTCCAGTAGTCTTGCCTGCAGAATCCCTTGGACAGAGGAGCCTGATAGTCCATGGGGCTACAGTCTGCCTGGCAGAGTCAGACATGACTGAGGAGACTTAGCATAGCATAGCATAGTACTTCTTGGCTCAATTCTAGAATATTATTCCCTCAAATATATTCCAGATTACCTTTTTTATTTTAATCTTATCTCTGTTCTAGTTTGTCTCCAGAATGTGATCTCTGATTACCCTATCCAAAGTATCATCCTGTATTTTTTTTTAAGTCTGACCCAGTTATTCTGCCTGGAAATGAACAACACATATTATTACATAATTATTCATGTCTTCAGACCTTCCATATTCAAATGCAAGGTTCACTAAAGCTTGGATATCATGCTGTTCTCCACCAAATTTGAGGATCCTAGAATTCCTGGCACACACTCTGCTTTTTGAATATTTATTGAGTGAATTAAAAGATAAATTATTTAAAATAATAACAGATGAGAATATCTAACAAAAATCACATGCCCAATTTTGTGCTTAATAAATATTTTCTTATCTTTCATTTTCACTTTTGTCATCCATAAAGTTTCAATCTAATAGGTAAGAAAATTACAAAAAAAAAAAAAAGAAAAGAATATTCCTTCATTATATCTTTATATTTAGTTCAACTTTATAATTTCTGTGTAATATAATGTTGTAAAAACTAATATTATAAAGAGATAATTAGTGCACTTGTTTCATATATCTTGATCATAAGCAAAAAAACCTGTTTAATTGAGAATAAAGTCCAGAATACCTGAACTTTTTCTAACTTTTTTCTAACTTTCTAGTCATTTACATAAGGTTTTTATCCTTTCTTTCTTTCTTGTTTTTTTTTTCTTTTCTAACTTTAAGTTTATGATGCATCTCAAAAGAACAATATGAAACTATGGGAACGAGAAAACTCTGTTCTTAAATTCTGCTGCTGCTGCTGCTGCTGTTAAGTCACTTCAGTCGTGTCTGACTCTGTGCGACTCCATAGACGGCAGCCCACCAGGCTCCCCAGTCCCTGGGATTCTCCAGGCAAGAACACTGGAGTGGTTTGCCATTGCCTTCTCCAATGCATGAAAGTGAAAAGTGAAAGAGAAGTTGTACAGTCCTGTCCGACTCTTAGCGACCCCATGGACTGCAGCCTTCCAGGCTCCTCTGTCCATGGGATTTTCCAGGCAAGAGTACTGGAGCAGGGTACCATTGCCTTCTCCATATTAAATTCTAAGTGCCACTAGTAAGTACTGTACTATCACATATGTTCTAGAAAGAAAATTAAAATAACCATACAGAGACAAATTTGTATTTCTATTGCTAATTGATAACCACCACGCTGTGAATAACTGATGATAATGTACTACTAAGAGAAATCAATAAATTTACACTGAGGTTCAAGGTAATTGGAGTTGCAGAATAGAAAATGATGTATTGTGCATTGATTCCTTAGGAGTCTTTCAACTAAAAAGAAGAGAAAGCTAATTACTTTAACAGGTATCTGAAAATGATAAGATTAAAACAAGCTAATTATATGTTCTTGAATAATTATTTAACTTTGATGAAAGTTGAGGAAAGGCATATTTTAATTCAGACAAAGAAATGTTATATTTCACCAATGCAGCATAATCTTGCTCTATTTAATCGTCTTACCTTATTTTAAAGAAACATAAATATAAAGAACAAACACTATTAAACAGAAATACATAGGATATGTCCATATCATATGAAAGATAAACTGAAATTTCAAAAGTCTTTATATATATAAGACTTATATTAAAAATTTATCAGGTAAAATGCCAAAAAAAGAAAAGTTGTGTTTTCCTAGTAGCAGTAATTTAAGTGTGATTTTACTGAATAAATATTTACTTACTTCTGTCAATGTAAGAGAAATAAAACTACATAAGCTGATCAGGTTTTGAAGATTCATTTACATAAATACTATTTCAGATTAAGTTTTACAGACATATCACCAAATCTGGAAGTATTTAGTTTTATTAATGGTTATTAATTTAAATATCTAAGATATAAATATTTTGGAATGAATGCTGAAAGTTGTACAGCTATAGAATTTGACCACTTGCTTGCTCATTTAAAAGCATTTTTTTCCCATTATTATTTGACTATCCTTTTCTTTTCTCCCATCAAAATCAGTATGTGACAAGTTTAACTTAAATCCATCTCTATTCCTCCTATCCATAAACATTCATTAACACAATTACTAGTACTACTAATAATATCATCTAGTTTTAAGGCTCATTAAGTGGATTAGAGTCAATATGAGTATTCACTTGGTGCTTATAAATTTTACTGGTTGGTGTAATTATTATAATAATTAAGTTATAAACCTTCTGGCATTCTTGAGACTAGTCAGTATACTTGTCACAGTCAGAGAATGTTCAGTGAATTTGGAAGATTTCCTGTTTCATTTACCAAGGACCTTTCCTGAGGTTTTTTATAGGCTCCTAACTTCTTAAAATTTGAGAAAATACCCACATGGGTCCCAGAATAGGGATTTGGGTTTAGGGCAATATACAAAGCCTCTTCTCATGCATAGTTGAGAAGAAAATCAGATCAAGTTAAAGCAGTGTTAAAAACAAAATCCTATACAAAATTTCCATAACACATCGAAGGAATGCAGTGGGGGAAAAAAAAATTGAGGGACATTTAAAATCAGAGCAAATAGCAAGATGAAATTAAAAAAAAAAAAATCCAAACCAGACCAAATAAAAACAACAATAACAAAAGCCTCAGAAGAAACAACCAGTTTAGATAAAGAAATATTACACAATAGGATTAAATACTATATGAACTATGCATATTTATAATACAAACTACATAATGTAGAAGACCATGCATGCACAGTTCACATTTGAGAAATATTAATACTTACAGAATTCAAATAGCCCAAGAGAAAAAGACAGATATAAAAATTATGAGAAAAGAATAGATTTAGATCCAGGTAAAACAATGGCATCCAGTCCCATCACTTCATGGAAAATAGATGTGGAAACAGCGTCAAACTTTATTTTTTGGGGCTCCAAAATCACTGCAGATGGTGACTGCAGCCATGAAATTAAAAGACGCTTATTCCTTGGAAGAAAAGTTATGAGCAACATAGATAGTATATTCAAAAGCAGAGACATTACTTTGCCGACTAGTCAAGGCTAAGGTTTTTCCAGTAGTCATGTATGGATATGAGAGTTCGACTGTGAAGAAGGCTGAGCACCGAAGAACTGATGCTTTTGAACTGTGGTGTTGGAGAAGACTCTTGAGAGTCCCTTGGACTGCAAGGAGATCCAACCAGTCCATTCTGAAGGAGATCAACCCTGGGATTTCTTTGGAAGGAATGATGCTAAAGCTGAAACTCCAGTACTTTGGCCACCTCATGCAAAGAGTTAACTCATTGGAAAAGACCCTGATGCTGGGAGGGATTGGGGGCAGGAGGAGAAGGGGACGACAGAGGATGAGACGGCTGGATGGCATCACTGACTCGATGGAGTCTGAGTGAACTCCGGGAGTTGGTGATGGACAGGGAGGCCTGGCATGCTGCGATTCATGGGGTCACAAAGAGTCAGACACAACTGAGCGACTGAAGTGAACTGAACTGAACTGAAAACAATATTTCTGATAAAAAAGTAAAGTAAATAGAAAAAGAGAAATCTATAACACGGAAAATTCTTCCTGAATTGAAAAGTGTCCCAAAGATTCAGGAAAATGGAACTATTAACTTTGTCAAAATCAATGCAAGTAATTCATATCCATAAACAACTAAAACTTCATGAGATTCTAATATCAGAGGGAAAAAAAGATATGCAAAAGGCCAAATTAAAAAAAAAAAACATAAAAAATAACCCAAATAGAAGCTAACTTTATATTTCTATGAAAATCCAATTCTATAAAATAAATAACAAAACAGGTATGCCTGGCACACTGCAGTCCATGGGGTTGCAGAGTCGGACAGGACTGAGTGACTGAACTGAACTGAATATTATTTTTTTAAAAAAACTTTTATTTGGATTAGAGAAAGACCTTTCAACATCTCTTATAATTATAATGTTCAAATACTTGACAAAGTATATCAGACTATAATAAATTTATAATAATTGAAGTCTCACATTAATCTTCCCATTTAAAGCCATGAGGTCTCAAGAAATGAGTAGCAGAGTATATTAAAAACATGGATTCCCCACCACCATAGGCTTCCCTGGTGGCTCAGTTGGTAAAGAATTTGGCTACAATGTGAGAGACCTGGGTTCAATCCCTGGGTTGGGAAGATCCCCTGGAAAAGGGAATGGCATCCCATTCCAGTATTCTTGCCTGGAGATTCCAGGGCCACAAAGAGTTGGACACCACTGAGTGCCTTTCACTTCTCTTCCCCACCAGCACAGCCACCAGCACTGGTTCTCATGATTCTCATTCAGTTGGTCTCAGATGGGCTCTGTCCTGGTCAGCTAGCATTCACCTGGTTCATTCTGAATCAGGTGACCCATAGTGCACCACTTGAGAAGTAATATTAGGAAGAGACTCAAAAACCCTTTGAGAATGTTTTTATTTTTCACATTGTACATATTTATACAGTGGTAATGAGATAAGATTTAGATGAATTAAAGGTTGCAATGTAGAGTTCTAAATACGATGTGTATGTGTGTGCTTAGTCTCTCAGTCATGTCCAACTGTTTGCGATCCCATGGACTATAACCACCAGGCTCCTCTGTCCATGGGGATTCTCCACGCAAGAATACTGGAGTGGGTTGCTATGCCCTCCTCCAAGGGGTCTTCCCAACCCAGGGATCAAACCCAGGTCTCCTGCATTGCAGGCAGATTGTTTACCAGTGGAGCCACCAGGATCATTGTCGAAATGAGCAAATATTATTCAGCATCACTTAGATTTCATATTTGCATCTTTTATTTTATATAGATTCATCTAGGATCAACACTTTCTCATATCTTTCAAAATGATTTACAAATCCTTGGTGGCTCAGTTGGAAAGGATCTGCCTACCATCGCAGGAGATGCAGGTTAGATCCCTGGTCAGGGAAGATTCCCTGAAGGAAATGGCAACCCACTTCATTGCTTGTTCCTGGGAAATCTCAAGGACAGTGGAGCCTGGTGGCCTGCAGTCCATGGGGTTGCAAAGGAGCTGGACATGACTTAGTGACTAAACAACAATAAATACTCTGCTATATTTTTTGTGTGTCACTTGCTTTTAACTTTGCTTCTTTTTTTTGTCCTTTCAAAAACATCTTACTATTGCCAACATGGGACAGCAAATCTACACATAATAGGGATATGTTTTGGTCATAACTGAGTTATTGACATCACTAAACTATTTTGAGTGTTGTAAAATATTTTTGCAGCAATACAACACAGGTAACTTAATTTGTCTGCTTATTCCTTGGTCTCTATAACAGTTTTCCTGCAGGTGGAAATGCTTTTTAGTTTGCATAATTTTGTGCTACAATATTGTACCATATTGAAATATATGAAAGTTTTGTTTAAGATGAATAGGTAATAAAGAGTTTTACAAGGTCTATTTTTTTCTATTACTTCTACAATACTTTGTTGCAAAACAAACAATGAAAAACATCACCATTAATGCACAAAGCACCGTAAGGTTAACCTGTTTGCTTTTACTGTGATATACTGTATATGATTTGGCATTATAACAGTAAAAAGCAAATGAAAACTAAAATAATGATGAATTTTCTCCATTCTCAATGAGAATCAAAAAAAAAAGGAACATAATTTGCACAGGGTCTTTGCTAAAATCACTTACTTTATTCTCAAATTAATAGTCTAGAATAGCTTTGAAAACAAGAAAGATAAGGTTGAACATGTAGATGTTCACTTTTCTTCTTATGAATATTCTCCTAATATATTTTTTCACAAGAACAAAGATTTGAAAGTATTTATTTACATTTTTAAGTCTACATTGTAGAGCTCTATTTTTCCTAATATAATTATTTTCAGAAATCTGAGTTTTTGTCCACAAGTTGGAATAGAACAATCAAATAAGAATCTGACAATAAATATTTCTGACATTGCTGTTGTTGTTTAGTTGCCCTCTATTTCTGACATAATAGAGATAATTTAAGTAAACAACACTTAAAAAAACAAATGAGTCACTGACTAGACAAAGATTGCTGGAAGTAAGTGAATTAACACTTAGTGTTATCACGCCTCTTGTGGGACAATGCCAGGTTCTTTTCTTTCATGTAGCCAGAGTACCAGTAGGATCAGTTACTGTTGGTATCAACTTACTTGACAACACACACTTTGTTTGTTCTTATATCTTTCCTATCCAACTTTTCCACTTCTCTACCTGTTTTTCTTACACCTCATCTTGTATCTGCTTCTAGAAAATACAAACAAAGGATGAGAAGCATAGAAGTTGAAGAGATGAAGAAGTGTGAAAGCCATATTCCTTTGCAAAACATAGAATTGAAAAAAAGAAAGTGATTCAGAAGTCAAGTCAATATAACTAGTAATGAAGAAGCTAGACAATTTACTGCTGCTGCTGCTGCTAAGTCGCTTCAATCATGTCTGACTCTTTGTGACCCCATATTTGGCAGCCCACCAGGCTCCTCCTTCCTTGGGATATTCCAGGCAAGAAAACTGCAGTGGGTTGCCATTTCCTTCTCCAATGCATAAAAGTGAAAAGTGAAAGTTTTGGGTGCAGACCAAATAATATACTTCATATTTCATACTTAGACATTTTGCTTTTATGTGAAAGTCAGCTTACAAAATTTAATAAAGTATAATTGTATTTATATTTTCCAAATTATGGAAAACTGAGAAAATGCTTTCAAATTCTCTTCTTCTGTAATGCTACACTTCCTCCTATAATCATGGGTGTGATACAATTGCTTTTTTTTCCCTTTTCTGCTTGCCCTCTTTGATACACTAAACAATAATTGGTCTCATTGGTTAGTTGGCAAATATACTTGTCTATGGTTCAACAGTGCCAATACAGAAAGATTTGGATCAATATACATATGCAGAGTATTTGCTTTCATTGTTAAATAACATACCATTTCCCTGTATTCAAAGATTTGGGAACTTCCACATATTCTTCCTTGGTGTATCATTATTTAGGAACATGCTAAGTACATATGCATGATGAAATTGAGAGAAAACACATTTCTAAAATAGGCTATACTGTGGTTTGTTGTTTTTAGGCAGGCAATAAAACCTTGAAATGAATTATAGTTACAATTCAATATAATGCAGCAAACATATGGAAACGCATAAAGGGGAAAAATGAATAAAACTTGATCATAGCTTTCTAAGATTTCATAATTGTGTTTGTGTGTGTGTCAGGGGGTGATATACATTCTAAAATGGGAGAAGAACAATTTCAATATGAAAAGAGTGAAATGAAATTGTGGTTATTTATCATGCCGAAATAATGAGCTAAAATTTTCT
The DNA here is from genome assembly GCF_023091745.1 of Budorcas taxicolor. NCBI lineage: Eukaryota > Metazoa > Chordata > Mammalia > Artiodactyla > Bovidae > Budorcas > Budorcas taxicolor. The sequence goes on from NC_068921.1 coordinate 45,458,640, forward strand.
CTCATCAAATGGAAAGAGTATAAGTTACACAAGAGGTAAAAAGTGAGGAGCACCTGTTACTTTTTGTTTAAAAGATGAATACACAATCCTTCCTCGAGGAATCTGATCACTCTTCACTTAGGAAATCTGGATTGTGAAGAGAAGCAAGTATATAAAATTGGGAAAAGGTCCAAATCTCCAATACAGTGTCTGAAGTCTTCTGTTTGGCAAAACTAGAAGGTGTCCCCCCCCCCCCCCCCCCGCGCCTTTATTTTGGTTACTATATAAATCAGATAAGGCCTTAGTGCTCTGCTGGCTAAATTTATTCCTGGGAACCTCATGGACCATAACCAAAGACTTCACTGTCAACTCATTCCCAGCAACATGAGTATTAAAATCTGTCCCGCTTCTATGCTACTTAGTCTCTGACAACCAGGTTCTTCCATTAAGTTAAAGAAATCAGATCAGTTCCAATTTATCAAGTAAGTATTCTCTGACATCTAAGAAGAACAAGAAACTATGCTACAAGTTCTCTCTCTAGTCCATGCCTCATAAGGAATTTACTGCTGTACACAAATCTCATAATGAAAATGAATGAAAAACTCAAGCCTTTGATTGATAAATCAGCATTAAAGCCAAGATTCTGGAGCTTGCACAGACCAGTGGAGAAAGAAATCCTCTAATGAGGATAATGATAAATAGTTTATATAGCTTTAAAATTGTTTTAAAAAACAGGATGGGGTAGAAATATACATAGATTCTTGAGCAGTAGCAAATATTGTATGATTATTATTGATAAAGAAGATGGAGAAGGTATCCACAGATGAACACATTGGAATGGCCCAGAATCTGAGCATATTTTTGTGCCATGAATTCTCACCTGAAGAAATTCACCAAGGATGATACATATTTATATAGTAGGATGATTAGGATGACCCATAAAAAGAATGATATTTGCCTTTTCTGACAACCTTGCTGTTCAGTTGCTAAGTCGTGTCCAACTATGCGACCCAGTGAACTGCTGCACACCAAGGTTTTCTGTCTTTCTTTATCTCCTGCAGTTTCCTTAAACTCATGTCCATTGAGTTGATGATGCCATTCAACATCTCATCCTATGTCACCCCCTTCTCCTCTTTCCCTCAGTTTTTCCCAGTATCAGGGTCTTTTCCCATGAGTCAGCTCTTCACGTAAGGTGGCCAAAGTATTGGAGCTTCAGATTTAGCATCAGTCCTTCCAATGAATATTCAATGATTTCCTTTAGGATTGATTGGTTTGATCTCCTTGCTGTCCAATGGCCTCTCAAGCATCTTCTCTAGCATTACAGTTTGAAAGTGTCAATTTTTCCATGCTCAGCCTTCTTTATGGTCCAACTCTCACATCCATACACAACTACTGGATAAAAGATAAGATAAAAGATAAAAGTCAAAGATATAGCTTTGACTATATGGACATTTGTAAGCAAAGTGATGTCTCTCTCTCTCTCTCTCTCTCTCTCTCTCTTTTTTTTTTTTTTTAACACACTGTCTAGATTTGCCATAGCTATTCTTCCAAGGAGCAAGTATCTTTTAATTTCAAGGCTGCAGTCACCATGTGCATTGATTTTGGACCCAAGAAAATGAAATCTGATGCTGTTTCCACATTTTCCCTGTCTATTTGCCATGAAGTGATTGGACCAGATGCCATGATGGGATCTGCCAGCCTAGTGGTACCAAAAAAAAAAAAAAAACGGATTAAAAAACAGTATCCATGGACACAACATTTATTTTATTAAATTCCTAGCATGTGCCAGACTCTGATGATGCAACAATGAGAGCAAGAAAATACACCAAACAATAAGGAAGTCTGTTCTCATGGAAATTATGTTCTGGTGGTCAAGGATAGTCTGAAAAAAATAATAACCAAGGGTGAGTTCACTAGACCCTTTGATGTTTTAAACATTGAGAACCCCTGAGTTCCTGAGATAATTCCACACTGCTAGTCTTTAGCAGACTAATTATATTGGATGCTTCCATCAGGAGGGCACAGTTAGCTTGATTTCCTAACTGTAACAGGAACATATTTTTAAATTTCTTTTCCTATTTTGTTTTTGCCTAATAATAATAATAATAATAATAAATAAAACTCATTTAAGAATGTTGTGCAAACCATAGTATTCAAATTACTTCCCAATGTGAGGTAATGGGATAATTCCTTTGAAATTCACTGGTCTTAGACTGCACTTGATTTTCTAATTGTTATCTTGTTTATTTTAGAATCAAATGGCCCTGCAGAATAGTACAAAGGTTTATTCAATACAGCTATTGCTAAGGTTGAAAATATCTTAGGAGGCTGAATTTTTTTTAAGACATGTGGTATATGCTTTGTGACAGAGTATAATATATGATGTGTATTTGATCCAGAAATAAATAGTAAGGGGTGAAAGTATGGCTGATGTCTCTTAGGATCATATCTAGTGACAAGCTTAGAGACTCTTTTGAGTGTCCCAGGGAGGAAGAAGTTGTTGGACCCAATAACAATTCCACTGAATTTGGGATTAATCAGAAAGACTATTTGATGTCAACTAGTCTGTTTTGGAAGAAGGAAATGGCAACCCGCTCCATTATTCTTGCTTAGAGAATCTCGTGGACAGAGGAGCCTGGTGAGCTGTTATCCATAGGGTCACACAGAGTCAGACACGACTGAAGCGACTTAACATGTGTGCATGCAATGGAAAGGAAATGGCAACCAACTCCATTGTCCTTGCCTGGAGAGTTCCAGGGACGGAGGAGTCTGATGGGCTGCTGCCTATGGGGTTGCACAGACTTGTACACAACTGAAGTGACTTAGCAGCAGCAGCAGCAGCAGTCTAATTTTTGGGGAATATTTCATTCTATAATCATAAAAGAAAAGGAAGTCTATCACAATTCAGTTACTCTCAGTTGATCAAACACTATAATTTGCACATGTCACCTCTCACCCGTTCATATATTGGCTTTGGCTATTTCATTATAAAGAGCTTACATACCACAACGTTCCCACTATAGAGTTAAGTTTGCATTCATTGATTCACTCATTCCACAAAAATTTTTTATACTAATCAGTATATTTCCTTACTTTCCCAAATAAGGAAAGTTCTGAGTCCTACAAAGATTCAAATATAATGTCCTGCCCTCAGTAAACTTATAAATATTAGTGATAAAAAGGGTAAATTAGAAAACAGTTACAATTAAATGTGATAATTATATATCAGAAGATGGAATGGGGGCAGTCCTAAGATGGCAGAGGAATAGGACAGAGAGGCCACTTTTTTCCCCACAAATTCATCAAAAGATCATTTGAACGCTGAGAAAATGCCACAAAATAACTTCTGAGCGCTGGCGGAGGACACCAGGCTCCCAGAAAGGCAGCCCATCATATTCAAAAGGAGGTAGGACAAAATTTAAAAGATAAAAAAAGAGACAAAGGAGTTAGGGACAGAGACCCATCTGGGGGAGGAAGTCACAAAGGAGGAGAAATTTCCAAACACTGGGAAACCTTCTCACCAGCAGGTCTATGGGGAGTTTTGGGATCTCAGAGGGCAATATAACTGGGAGGAAAAAATAAATAAACAAAACCCACAGATTATGTGTCTAACTGCAACTCCCAGTGAAGAAGTAGCCCAGACGCTCACATCTACCACCAGCAAGTGGGGGCTGAGCAGGGAGGTGCAGGCTGCATTGCTTAGGGTTAGGAAAAGGCCTGAATGCCCTGAGGACAATCTGAGGGAGTTAACTTGAGATACCAGCCCAAACCATGGGATAGCCAGAGAGAGAAAAAAAGAAGAGAGAGAGAACTTTTCCATGAAAAGTTCTAACCTAAGGCACTGCTTCATAGAACCGTTCAACTTCAGCTTCTTCAGCGTTACTGGTTGGGGCATAGACTTGGATTACTGTGATATTGAATGGTTTGCCTTGGAATTGAACAGAGATCATTCTGTCGTTTTTGAGATTGCATCCAAGTACTGCATTTCAGACTCTTTTGTTGACCATGATGGCTATTCCATTTCTTCTAAGGGATTCCTGCCCACAATAGTAGATATAATGGTCATCTGAGTTAAATTCACCCATTCCAGTCCATTTTAGTTTGCTGATTCCTAGAATGTTGACGTTCACTCTTGCCATCTCCTGTTTCACCACTTCTAATTTGCCTTGATTCATGGACCTGACATTCCAGGATCCTATGCAATATTGCTCTTTACAGCATCAGACTTTGCTTCTATCACCAGTCACATCCACAACTAACAGCCAAAAAAGATGTCCTTTTCATTATAGGGGACTGGAAAGCAAAAGTAGGAGGTCAAGAAACACCTGGAGTAACAGGCAAATTTGGCCTTGGAATACAGAATGAAGCAGGCCAAAGGCTAATAGAGTTTTGCCAAGAAAATGCACTGGTCATAGCAAACACCCACTTCCAACAACACAACAGAAGACTCTACACATGGACATCAGCAGATGGTCAACACCGAAATCAGATTGATTATATTCTTTGCAGCCAAAGATGGAGAAGCTCTATGCAGTCATCAAAAACAATACCAGGAGCTGACTGTGGCTCAGATCATGAAGTCCTTATTGCCAATTAAGACTTAAATTGAAGAAAGTAGGGAAAACCACTAGACCATTCAGGTATGACCTAAATCAAATCCCTCATGATTATACAGTGGAAATGAGAAATAGATTTAAGGGCCTAGATCTGATAGATAGAGTGCCTTATGAACTGCGGACAGAGGTTCATGACATTGTAAAGGAGACAGGGATCAAGACCATCTCCATGGAAAAGAAATGCAAAAAAACAAAATGGCTCTCTGAGGAGGCCTCACAAATAGCTGTGAAAAGAAGAGAAGTGAAAAGCAAAGGAGAAAAGGAAAGATATAAGCATCTGAATGCAGAGTTCCAAAGAATAGCAAGAAGAGAAAAGAGAGCTTTCCTCAGTGATCAATGCAAAGAAATAGAGGAAAACAACAGAATGGGAAAAACTAGAGATCTCTTCAAGAAAATTAGAGATACCAAAGGAAAATTTCATGCATAGATGGGCTCGATAAAGGACAGAAATGGTATGGACCCAACAGAAGCAGAAGATATTAAGAAGAGGTGGCAAGAATACACAGAAGAACTGTACAAAAAAGATCTTCATGACCAAGATAATCACCTAGAGCCAGACATCTTGGAATGTGAAGTCAAGTGGGCCTTAGAAAGCATCACTATGAACAAAGCTAGTGGAGGTGATGGAATTCCAGTTGAACTATTTCAAATCCTGAAAGATGATGCTGTGAAAGTGCTGTACTCAATCTGCCAACAAATTTGGAAAACTCAGCAGTGGCCACAGGACTGGGAAAGGTCAGTTTTCATTCCAATCCCAAAGAAAGGAAATGGCAAAGAATGCTCAAACTACCACACAATTGCACTCAGCTCCCATGCTAGTAAAGTAATGCTCAAAATTCTCCAAGCCAGGCTTCAGCAATACATGAACAGTGAACTTCCAGATGTTCAAGCTGGTTTTAGAAAAGGCAGAGGCACCAGAGATCAAATTGCCTGCATCCGCTGGATCATGGAAAAAGCAAGACAGTTCCAGAAAAACATCTACTTCTGCTTTATTGATTATGCCAAAAGCCTTTGTGTGACTCACAATAAACGGGAAAATTCTGAGAGAGATGGGAATACCAGACTACCTGACCTGCCTCTTGAGAAACCTATATGCAGGTCAGGAAGCAACAGCTAGAACTGGACGTGGAACAACAGACTGGTTCCAAATAGGAAAAGGAGTACGTCAAGGCTGTATATTGTCACCCTGCTTCTTTAACTTATATGCAGAGTACATCATGAGAAACGCTGGGCTGGAAGAAACACAAGCTGGAATCAAGATTGCCGGGAGAAATATCAATAGCCTCAGATATGCAGATGACACCACCCTTATGGCAGAAAGTGAAGAGGAACTAAAAAGCCTCTTGATGAAAGTGAAAGAGGAGAGGGAAAAAGTTGGCTTAAAGCTCAGCATTCAGAAAATGAAGATCATGGCATTCGGTCCCATCACTTCATGGAAAATAGATGAGGAACAGTGGAAACAGTGTCAGACTTTATTTTTTGGGGCTCCAAAATCACTGCAGATGGTGACTGCAGCCATGAAATTAAAAGACGCTTACTGCTTGGAAGAAAAGTTATGACCAACCTAGATAGCATATTCAAAAGAAGAGACATTACTTTGCCAAAAAAGATCCATCTAGTTAAGGCTATGGTTTTTCCAGTGGTCATGTATATATGTGAGAGTTGGACTGTGAAGAAAGCTGAGTACTGAAGAATTGATGCTTTTGAACTGTGGTGTTGGAGAAGACTCTTGAGAGTCCCTTGGACTGCAAGGAGATCCAACCAGTCCATTCTGAAGGAGATCAACCCTGGGATTTCTTTGGAAGGACTGATGCTAACGCTGAAACTCTAGTACTTCGGCCACCTCATGCGAAGAGTTGAAAACTAATTGGAAAAGACTCTGATGCTGGGAGGGATTAGGGGCAGGAGGAGAAGGGGACAACAGAGTATGAGATGGCGGGATGGCATGACTGACTGGATGGACATGAGTTTGAGTGAACTCCGGGAATTGGTGATGGACAGGGATGCCTTGTGTGTTGTGATTCATGGGGTCGCAAAGAGTCAGACACAACCGAGTGACTGAACTGAACTGAACTGAACTAAGGCACTGCTGGCCCACTCACAGAACAAAGGAATGAACAAATACCAGAGTAGAGATAGCCGGCAACGGACCGTCCCACCCACCGCAGGAGTCAGGGAGGCAGGTGGGTGGTAGCCAGAACCGTTAGGCAAGAAGCAAACTCGGCCCCAGGGATGGCATCCTCTACCAAACTGCGAACAGGCTCCCAGTTGCTAACCAAGTTTTACTGGAAACCTGGACAGTTGACATCTGCCAGGAGAGTCACAGCCAGAGATAAGCTTCTCAGAGGAGACACACAGCACACTTGAGATAGCACTCCTGCTGCTCACCCAGGAAAATAAGTAGCTGGGACAGGGGAGGTGATAAGACGCACAATCCCACCTGGGGAGAGTGTGCTGGCCAAGCACCTGGTCACCTGAGCTGCTTGGGCCTGGGAAGGGCACAAAACACAGGCCCAATCAGTCTGTGTTCTTTGTGGATATCCAGAGAACCTGAATCTGAGTGGCTTAGACCTAGGAAGTACATGCAACCCAGGGCCTGCCTTAAACAGTTCCCCTGCAGAGCAAACTAGAGCCGGAGCAGCATAGACCGGGAAAGCACACATGCCATGAGTGGGGGCAAACCCACTGTGACCCAGACACTGCAAGCACTCCCCACACACACCAGTGATATTTGTTTGCAGTGTTCCTCCTTCCCCGCAGCACAATTGAACAAGTGAGCCTAAATAAGTGACCACCTTCACCCCCTTGTGTCAGGGTGGATGTCAGATACTGAAGAGACTTGCAAACAGAGGAAGCCAAAATAAAGAAAGGGGAACCGCTTTGGAAGTGACAGGTGCAACAGGTTAAAACCCTGTAGTTAGCATTGGTTACATTGGAAGGAACCTATAGACCTTGAGAAGTATAAGCTGGGACAAGGAACTATCTAGAACTGAACTGACACCACATTGCCCTCACCTCTATCTCCTTCCTCCCTCTTCTCTTCTCTATGGAACTCTGTGTACCTCTCTGAGTGTTCCAGACTGTGGAGAGCAAATAGGGAATTGATTACTGGCTAGACTGCTCTCTCCCCTTTTGATTCCCACTCTTCTCCTCCTGGTCACCTCTATCTCCCTCCTCCCTCTTCTTTTCTCCATGTAACTCTGTGACCCTCTCTGGGTGTCCCCCACTGTGGAGAATCTTTTCACCATTAACCTAGATGTTTTATCACTGGTACTGTATGGATGGAGAAGTCTTGAGGCTACTGTAAGAATAAGACTGGAAGCCAGAGGCAGGAGACTTAAATCCAAAACTTGAGAACACCAGAAAACTCCTGACTCCAGGGAACATTAATCGATAAGAGCTCATCCAAAAGCCTCTATACCTACACTGAAACCAAGCTCCACTCAAGAGCCAACAAGTTTCAGAGCAAGACATACCAAGCTAATTCTCCAACAATGCAGGAACATAACCCTGAGCACAAAAATACAGGCGGCCAAAAGTCACACCAAACCCATAAACACCTCAAAACTCACTATTGTATACCTCATTGCACTCCAGAGAGAAGAGATCCAGCTCCACCTACCAGAACACTGATGCAAGCTTCCCTAACCAGGAAACTTTGACAAGCCACTCGTTCAACCCCACCCACAGGGAGGAACCTCCACAATAAAGAGGAACCACAAACTTCCAGCATACAGAAAGGCTACCCCAAACACAGCAACCTAAACAAGATGAAAAGGCTGAGAAATATTCAGCAGGTAAAGGAACATGATAAAAGCCCACCAAACCAAACAAAAGAGGAGGAAATAGGGAGTCTACCTGAAAAAGAATTCAGAATAATGATAGTAAAAATGATCCAAAATCTTGAAAAAAAAAATGGAGTTACAGATAAATAGTCTGGAAACAAGGATTGAGAAGATGCAAGAAAAGTTTAACAAGGACCTAGAAGAAATAAAAGTCAATCAATAATGAATAATGCAATAACTGAAATCAAAAGCACTCTGGAGGGAGCCAACAGTAGAATAACTGAGGCAGAAGATAGGATAAGTGAGGTGGATAATAGAATGGTGGAAATACATGAAGCAGAGAGGAAAAGAGAAAAAGAATCAAAAGAAATGAGGACAACTCCAGGGACCTCTGGGACAATGTTAAACACCCCAACATTTGAATCATAGGAGCCCTAGAAGAAGACAAAAAGAAAGACCATGAGAAAATACTTGAGGAGATAATAGTTGAAAACTTCCCTAAAATGGAGAAGGAAATAGCCACCCAAGTCCAAGAAACCCAGAGAGTCCCAAACAGGATAAACCCAAGGTGAAACACCCAAGACACATATTAATCAAGTTAACAAAGAAAAAACACAAAGAACAAATATTAAAAGCAGCAAGGGAAAAACAACAAATAACACACAAAGGGATCCCCATAAGGATAACAACTGATCTTTCAATAGAAATTCTTCAGGCCAGAAGGGAATGGCAGGACATACTTAAAGTGATGAAAGAGAAAAACCTACAACCCAGATTACTGTACTAAGCAAGGATCTCAATCAAATATGAAGGAGAAATCAAAAGATTTACGGACAAATAAAAGCTTAGAGAATTCAGCACCACCAAACCAGTTCTTCAACAAATGTTAAAAGATCTTCTCTAGACGAGAAACACAAAAAAGGTTTATAAACTCTAACCCAACACAACAAAGTAAATGGCAATGGGATCATACTTATCAATAATTACCTTAAATGTAAATGTGTTGAATGCCCCAACCAAAAGACAAAGACTGGCTGAATGGATACAAAAACAAGACCCCTAAATATGCTGTCTACAAGAGACCCACCTCAAACCTAGGGATACATACAGACTGAAAGTGAAGGGTTGGAAAAAGATATTTCATGCAAATGCAGACCAAAAGAAAGCAAGAGTAGCAGTATTCATATCAGATAAAATAGACTTTGAAGTAAAGGCCATGAAAAGAGACAAGGACATACATAATGATCAAAGGATAAATCCAAGAAAAAAATATAGGAATTATAAATATATATGCACCCAATATGGGAGCACCACAATATGTAAGGCAAATGATAACAAGTATGAAAGGAGAAATTAACAGTAACACAATAATAGTGGGAGACTTTAATACCCTACTCACATAATGGAGAGATCAAATAAACAGAAAATTAACAAGGAAACACAAACTTTAAATTATACAATGGACCAGTTAGACCTAATTGATATCTATAGGAGATTTCACCCTAAAACAATGAATTTCAACTTTTTCTCGAGTGCACACAGAACCTTCTCCAGGATAGATTACATCCTGGGCCATAAATCTAGCCTTGATAGGTTCAAAACAATTGAAATCATCTCAAGCATCTTTTCTGATCACCATGTGGTAAGATTAGATATCAACTACAGGAAAAAAAATCCATTGAAAACACAAACATGTGGAGGTTAAAAAACACACTTCTGAATAGCCAACAATTCACAGAAGAACAACAACCCCAAACCTATGGGATTCAGTAAAAGCAGTGCTAAGGGGAAAGTTCATAGCCATACAAGCCTACCTCAGTAAACAGGAGAGAAATCAAATAAATAACCTAACTCTACACCTAAAGTAATTAGAAAAAAAATGAAATGAAATGAAATGAAGCACCCCAGTGTTAGTAGAAGGAAAGAAATCATAAAAATTAGGCCAAAAATAAAAGCAAAAGAAACAAAAGAGACTATAGCCAAAATCAACAAAGCTAAAAGCTTTTTTTTTTTTTTTTCTTTTGAGAAGATAAATAAAATAGACAAACCATTAGCCAGATTCATCAAAAGAAAGAGGGGGAGGGGGAGCAGAATCAAATAAACAAAATTAGAAATGGAAATGGAGAAATCAAAACAAACACAGAAATACAAAGGATCATAAGAGACTACTATCAGCAACTATATGCCAATAAAATGGACAACTTGGAAGAAATGGACAAATTCTTAGAAAAGTATAACTTTCTAAAACTGAACCAGGAAGATATAGAAAATCTTAACAGACTCATAACAAGCACAAAAATCAAAACTATAATCAGAAATCTTCTAGCAAACATAAGCTCAAGACCAGATGGCTTCACAGCTAAATTCTACCAAAAATTTAGAGAATAGCTAACACCTATGACCAGCCTCTTGAGAAACCTATATGCAGATCAGGAAGCAACAGTTAGAATTGGACTTGGAACAACAGACTGGTTCCAAATAGGAAAAGGAGTACATCAAGGCTGTATATTGTCACCCTGCTTATTTAACTTCTATGCAGAGTACATCATGAGAAATGCTGGACTGGAAGAAGCACAAGCTGGAATCAAGATTGCTGGGAGAAATATCAATAACCTCAGATATGCAGATGCTACCATCTTTATGGCAGACAGTGAAGAGGAACTAAAAAGCCTCTTGTTGAAAGTAAAGGAGAGTGAAAAAGTTGGTTTACAGCTCAACATTTAGAAAACTAAGATCATGGCATCCGGTCCCATCACTTCATGGGAAATAGATGGGGAAACAGGGAAATCAGTGGCTGACTTTATTTTGGGGGGCTCCAAAATCACTGCAGATGGTGACTGCAGCCATTAAATTAAAAGATGCTTACTCCTTGGAAGAAATTTTATGATCAACCTAGATAGCATATTAAAAATCAGAGATATTACTTTGCCAATAAAAGTCCATCTAGTCAAGGGTATGGTCTTTCCAGTGGTCATGTATGGATGTGAAAGTTGGACTGTGAAGAAAGCTGAGCACCAAAAAATTGATGACTTTGAACTGTGGTGTTGGAGAAGTCTCTTGAGAGTCCCTTGGACTGCAAGGAGATCCAACCAGTCCGTTCTAAAGGAGTTCAGTCCTGGGTGTTCATTGGAAGGACTGATGCTAAAGCTGAAACTGCAGTGCTTTGGCCAACTCATGTGAAGAGTTGACTCATCGGAAAAGACTTTGATGCTGGGAGGGATTGAGGGCACGAGGAGAAGGGGATGACAGAGGATGAGATGACTGGATGGCATCACTGGCTGGATGGCATCACCGACTTGATGGACATGAGTTTGAGTATACTCCAGGAGTTGGTGATGGACAGGGAGGCCTGGCATGCTGCAATTCATGGGGACACAAAGAGTCGGACATGACTGAGTGACTGAACTGAACTGATCCTACTCGCACTATTCCAGAAAATTGCAGAGGAAGGTAAACTTCCAAACTCATTCTATGAGGCCACCATCACTCTAATACCAAAATCAGACAAAGATGCCACAAAAAAAAGAAAACTACAGGCCAATATTACTGATAAACATAGATGCAAATATCCCTAACAAAATTCTAGCAAACAGAATCCAACAACATATTAAAAAGATCATACATAATGACCAAGTGGGCTTTATCCCAGGAATGCAAGGATTCTTCAATATTCACAAATCAATCAATGTGATACACCACATTAACAAATTGAAAGAAAAACCATATGATTATCTCAATAGATGCAGAGAAAACATTTGACAAAATTCAACATCCATTTATGATAAAAACCCTCCAGAAAGGAGGCATAGAAGGGGAACATACCTCAACATAATAAAAGCCATATATGAAAAACGCCATTATCTGTTAGCCATTATCCTCAGTGGTGAAAAATTGAAACCATTTCCCCTAAAGTCAGGAACAAGCCAAGGATGCCCACTCTCACCACTACTATTCAACAGAGTTTGGGAAGTTTTAGCCAGAGCAATCAGAAGAAAAAGAAATAAAAGTAATCCAGATTGGAAAAGAAAAGTGAAACTCTCACTGTTTGCAGATGACATGATCCTCTACATAGAAAGCCCTAAAGACTCCACCAGAAAATTACTAGAGCTAATCAATGAATATAGTAAAGTTGCAGGATATAAAATTAGCACACAGAAATCCCTTGCATTGCTATACACTAACAATGAGAAATTAAGGAAACAATTCCATTCACCATTGCAATGAAAACAATAAGAGATTTAGGAATACATCTACTTAATGAAACAGAAGACCTATAAATAGAAAACTATAAAACACTGATGAAAGAAGTCAAAGATGGCATAAATAGATGGAGAAATATATCATGAGCATTCATTGGAAGAATCAATGTAGTGAAAATGAGAATACTACCCAAAGCAATCTATAGATTCAATGCAATCCCTATCAAGCTACCAATGATATTTTTCAGAAAACTAGAACAAAGAATTTCACAATTTGTATAGAAATACAAAAAAACCTCGAATAGCCAAAGCAATCATGAGAAAGAAGAATGGAACTTGAGGAATCAACCTGCCTGATCAGGCTATGCTGCAAAGCAACTGTCATCAAGACAGTATGGTACTGGCACAAAAACAGAAATATAGATCAATGGAACAAAATAGAAAGCCCAGAGATAAATCCACACACCTATGGACACATTATCTTTGACAAAGGAGGCAAGAATATGCAGTGGAGAAAAGACAATCTCTTTAAGTGGTGCTGGGAAAACTGGTCAACCACTTGCAAAAGAATGAAACTAGAACACTTTCTAACACTATACACAAAAGTAAACTCAAGATGGATTAAACATCTAAATGTAAGACCAGAAACTATAAAACTACTAGAGGAAGACATAAGCAAAACACTCTCTGACATAAATCATAGTAGGATCCTCTATGACCAAACTCCCAGAGTAATGGAAATAGAAGCAAGAATAAACAAATGGGACTGAATTAAACTTAAAAGCTTTTTCCCAATGAAAGAAACTATAAGCAAGGTAAAAAGACAGCCTTTGAAATGGGAGAAAATAATAGCAGCTGAAGCAACTGACAAAGAATTAATCTCAAAAATATACAAGCAACTCCTGTAGCTCAATTCCAGAAAAATAAATGACCCAATCAAAAAATAGGCCAAAGAATTAAACAGACATTTCTCCAAAGAAGACATACAGATGGCTAACAAACACATGAAAAGATGCTCAACATCACTCATTATCAGAGAAATGCAAATCAAAACCACAATGAGGTACCATCTCACGCTGGTCAGAATGTCTGCTATCAAAAAGTCTACAAACAACAAATGCTGGAGAGGATGTGGAGAAAAAGGAACCCTCTTACACTGTTGGTGGGAATGCAAACTAGTACAGCCACTATGGAGAACAGTGTGGAAGATTCCTTAAAAAACTGGAAATAGGATTGCCATACGACCCAGCAATCCCACTGCTGGGGGCATACACACCAAGGAAACCAGAATTGAAAGAGACATGTGTACCCCAGTGTTCATCATAGCAGTGTTTACAATAGCCAAGACATGGAAGCAACCTAGATGTCCATTGGCAGACAAATGGATAAGAAAGCAGTGGTACGCATACACAATGGAATATTAAGCAGCTATTAAAAAGAATGAATTTGAATCAGTTCTAATTAGGTGGATGAAACTGGAGCCTATTATACAGAGCGAAGTAAGTCAGAAAGAAAAATACCAATATAGTATATTAAAGCATATATATGGAATTTAGAAAGATGGTAATGATGACCCTATATGTGAGACAGCAAAAGAGACACAGATGTAAAGAACAGACTTTTGGAGTCTGTGGAAGAAGGTGAGGGTGAGATGATATGAGAGAATAACATTGAAACATGTATATTACCATATGTGAAATAGATCGCCAGTCCAGGTTTGATGCATGAGACAGGGTGCTCAGGGCTGGTGCACTGGGATGACCCTGAGGGATGGGATGGTGAGGGAGGTGGGAGGGAGGATCAGGATGGGGAGCACATGTACACCCATGGCTGAATCATATGAATGTATGGCAAAAGCCACTACAATATTGCAATTAGCCTCCAATTAAAATAAATTTTAAAAAATTTTTAAAAAGAGGATGGAATAATTGTGGATAATCTGAAGGGTAGCAGGCAGAAAAGGCAGATGCCATTATAAATTAGTGAGTTTGAACTGTATTAAAAAATTTGTTGAAGACCAAGCATAAAACTTCTGGCAGAGAACATCTGCTTACCAGAAACATCATATGTCCAAAGACTCAGAGGTAAGAGGGCTTGGCATACTCAGGAGATTGCAAAAGCATACATTGGCTAGAGAAGAGCGGGTAGAGATAATATTAATATACTCTCTTGTGTATATGATACAGTGCTCAAAAAATGAATATGTGGGCCAGAGAAGAAAGCAAATATAAAGTATCTGAAGATAGCCTTTCCTTCTATTTTGCTATTATTCTTGTGAAGTAAGGCCGTGTCTTCAAGAAAACTGTGACTTATTGATATTACTTATAAAACATAGAAGACACTTTAATATATGAACAGTCACTCAAAATTAACATTACACATTTATCAAATTAACTCTCAAACAAGAAAATTTAGGATTCTCAAGAATAAAACACACAGATGATAGTTTGATTGGGGAAAGAGAAAGGAAAACATTAGGAATGTTCTATTGAATGAACTATATTCTGGAAGGCCACTAAGACTGAAATGTGCTGAGCGGTTTCAGTGCTGAGTATTTAGAAATTTAGGACAAATGATGGAATAAGATACAAAGAAATTATTTCTTATGATTGTATTTGAGCCAGATTATAACTAGTTCTCAAAATATGTTTGTTTTACACATTTATTTTCCCAAAGATATTGTGACAAAAGTCATCTATAGTACCATGAACAAACAAAGGGATAATTGCACTCATTTAGGAGAAAATGCTTTGCAGCATATGATTTTTAATAATTTGTAATTTTTGTAATGTTGTTTTATAGAAACATTTAATTTTTCTTCAAATGCTCTTACAGAAGTTTTTAATGTCTTTTTTCTTAATTCAAGAAATGTGCAAATCCATAAACTCAAACTTCACCTTGAGACTTTTATAAGTTTCAGGGCTTATATTCATTGTTTCCCCCAATGGACTAGTGATTAATCAATGCATGCTTATCACCTTGATTAACTCACTTCAGATTCTCTTTAAGAGAGAGAAAGCTTTTAGTTGTAAGTACTAATTGTTTTTCTCTTTAAAACCACACAGCAATCCTTGAATAAATTCAATTATAATCTTTATCAATTTCCACATTATCTGTTGTAAACTGGCCAACAGAATTAGTCACAGCATTAATGTCCCTGGTTCTTCCTGATATGCTACAATGTCGCTATAGAGGAAATACTTTCTCCTTTCTACAACATGGTTTTAGTCACAAACCGACATTGCTTTCACAATGCATATGATTAGCTTGTGAAATGCCAACTCCTGTAACAAATACTCAAAAAATGTACATCTCAAACACAGTAGATTTTTTTTCTTAATCATATGACAATTTTAAAGACTGTTTAGGACAAGCAAGTAGGTTTCCCACATGTGTGATTCATGAACCTATGGCCTTAGCACTCTCCAGAAATTAATATAAGCCCAGGGAGGTGATCTTGAAACTATCACTGGCAGGGAAGTTGCCTTCCAATACCTGCCTAGAGGCATGTCATTATTACTAACAGACAAGGACATCTTTGGGTGGCATACAATTTTATCTTAGTATAAAATATAATAAAGCTGATGCCACCAAACCATCTTACCCTCTACTGTTCCCCTTCTCCTCCTGCCTTCAATCTTTGCTAGCATCAGTCTTTTCCAATAGGTTAGTTCTTCACATCAGGTGGACAAAGTATTGGACTTTTAGCACCAGTCCTTCCAATGAATATTCAGGACTGATTTCCTTTAGGATTGACTGGTTGGATCTCCTTGCAGTCCAAGGGACTCTCAAGAGTCTTCTCCAACACCACAGCTTAAAAGCATCAATTCTTCTATGCTCAGCTTTCTTTATAGTCCAACTCTCATGTCCATACATGACTAATGGGAAAACCATAGCTTTGACTAGATGGACCTTTGTTGTCAAAGTAATGTCTCTGCTTTTTAATATGCTGTCTTGGTTGGTCATAACTTTCCTTCCAAGGAGTAAGTGTCAAATATATGCTATTTAAAAGTTCCCAAAGATGTAAAAAAGGCTTCCCTTGTTCTCAGCTGGTAAAGAATCTGCCTGCAATGCAGGAGACCTGGTATTGATCCCTGGGCTGGGAAGATCCCCTGGAGAAAGGAAAGGCTACCCCTCTTCAGTATTCTGGCCTAGAGAATTCCATGGACTGTATAGAAGTAAAATATAGATTCACCACTGTGGGGCTGGAGAAGACTCTTGAGAGTCCTTTGGACAGCAAGGAGATCAAATCAGTCAATCCTAAAGGAAATCAACTGTGAATATTCACTGGAAAGACTGATACTGAATCTGAAATTCCAATATTTTGGCCACATTATGGGAAGAGCCAACTCATTGGAAAAGACCTTGAAGCTGCGAAAGATTAAAGGCAAGAGCAGAAGGGGATGACAGAGGATAAAATGGTTGAATAGCCTCCCTAACTCAGTGCAAATGAGTTTGAGCAAACTGCAGTTCTTTTGGAGCCCCCAGAATAATGTCTGTCACTGTGTCCATTGTTTCCCCATCAATGGGCCATGAAGTTATGGGACTGAATTACATGATCTTAGTTTTCTGAATGTCGAGCTTTAAGCCAACTCTTTCACCCTCCTCCTTCACTTTCATCAAGAAGCTCTAGTTCTTCACTTTCTGCCATAAGCATGGTGTCATCTACATAGCTGAGATTATTAATGTTTCTCCTGGCAGTCTTGATTCCAGCTTGTGCTTCATCCAGCCTGGAATTTCACATGATTTACTCTACATATAAGTTAAACAAGCTGGGTGAAAATTTACAGCTTTAATGTACTCCATTCCCAATTTGGAACCAGTCTGTTGTTCCATGTCCAGTTCTAACTGTTGCTTCCTGATCTGCATGCTGGTTTCTCAGGAGGCAGGTAAGGTAGTCTGGTATTCCCATCTCTCAAAGAATTTTCCACATTTTGTTGTGATCCACACAGTCAAAGGCTTTGGCATAGTCAATAAAGCAGAAGTCGATGTTTTTCTGGAACTCTCTTGCTTTTTCAATGATCCAACAGATGTTGGCAATTTGATCCCTGGTTTCTCTGCCTTTTCTAAATCCAGCCTGAACATCTGGAAGTTCACAGTTCACATGCTATTGTTCAAAGAACAAATGCTAGCTTACTTGAAGTAAAACATGTACCATAACTGACATGGAAACATAACTCTCAGAAGTTATAAAGGACATTATTAGTGAAATGAGTTAGGAATTAGGCTAAAGATATAATGGGAAAAAATGTTTTATCTCATTTTTACATTACTTTAGTGAGTTCCGTCGGAGGAGACAATGGTACCCCACTCCACTACTCTTGCCTGGAAAATCCCACGGACGGAGGATCCTGGTGGGCTGCAGTCCATGCGGTCGCTAACAGTCACGACTGAGCGACTTCACTTTCACTTTTCACTTTCATGCACTGGAGAAGGAAATGGCAACCCACTCCAGTGTTCTTGCCTGGAGAATCCCAGAGACAGGGGAGCCTGGTGGGCTACCGTCTATGGGGTTGCACAGAGTCAGACGCAACTGAAGTGGCTTAACAGTAACAGTCACAGTGAATTCCGTTAGCTAAGTTGTAGGACAAAATCTTTAACATTAACTTTATAGATTACCTGACTCAGATTTCCCTGGCCATCTGATGATTAGCACTCTGTGCCTCCAATATAAGGGGTGTGGATATAATCCCTGATCAGGGAACTGGGATCCCACATGCTGTACAGTACAACCAAAATATAAAATTAAAAACATAAAGCTGTCCTGACTTGAGTCCTGATGAACTCTGTGATATCCTTCTGCAATATTTTATTAGTTATAATCTGACCACACTGGACTTTTTTCAACTACTTGAATGAGACCTGGTCCCCACATCCCATATATCACAGCATTAATAGATATTTTCCTGCCTGAAATGCAATAGTCTCAATTTCCCCAATCACTAGTTAAACCTCAGGTTCTAACTTAATGTTATTTCCTCCAGGAATGTAGTACTAATCCCCAGGTTATTAGACCAGAACAGATACCTATAATACAAGATATCACAACACCTTCTCTGCATTATTCCATTTTAAAGATACTTACTAACTTTCTCTCACACACCAGGCATAGGATTTGGATTTGAGGATGTTTGGGTATCTGATGTAATAGATATGGTGCCCACTTTCATGGAATTTATGGGAAGGTAATATTAAAAGTGTCATACTAAACCATGTTAATTTTAGACAGACATTTTGAGCTGAAGGAAAGTTCTATGAGAACTTGCAAATTAAATTGGCATTTAGACTTTTTCACAGAGGAAATATTAATGGAGTTGAAATTAGGATGAAGAGGAATGTTTAAGTAACATGGTACACAGTTACCTTACACAAGCAGACAAGAGTATGTCTCCTTGTGGGACATCTATTTCGCTTGTCTTGCATCTGTGCTCCTGAGTTGGGGGTTGATAATAAAATACATAAGATACAATAGGTTTCACCCAATACCAATTTATTTTGCCATAAAAGAAGTAACAATGTAGGCAAAAATACAAAGTTCATGACAAAGTCAAGGTAGAGGTTTCATGGACATCAGGAACACCACACTGGTGATGACTATAGTGTCAATGAGTAGAAACAGGTGAATGTAAACCACCTCACAAGAGAGAATCAATAAGCCATGATTACCATTGCATTATAAGTTCTACTGGTCCTGTGCCCCTTAAAGATAATGTGAGTAGAATCCATCATCCAGGGCAAATACATCTTATTAATAACAGGTACTTGTTTTGCAATAAACTGCATGGACAGTAAGTATAGGTGCTTACTTTGGAACACAGTGTTCTCAATCAGGTTCTCATTTATCTGGGATCCAGTTTTTTGTTTATCAGTCAGTTCAGTCACTCAGTCACATCTGAATCTTTGCAACCCCATGGACTGCAACATGCCAGGCTTCCCTGTCCATCACCAATTTTAATTTCATGTTACCATAGGGTTAGCTCAAGGGTCATATCTTCAGGCTTCCATGAAGCTAGAGAAATGGCCTAAAAAATAGTCATTAGAACTTGACTTCTATCCTCACAAAATCCACCAAAAGTATGGGAAGACCTTGGTGTTGGTGGAAGGTGTGGGAAGCTGACATGTTATGTATTTCTAGAAATCAGAATGAATTCCTAGACCCCACATGTCGGGGGGTTCAGGATGGGGAACACGTGTATGCCTATGGTGGATTCATGTTGATGTATGGCAAAACCAATACAACACTGTAAAATAATTAACCTCCAATTAAAATAAATATGTTTATATTTTAAAAAAACAAAGAGGAATAAGTGAGGTGGCACAAGAGAAGACGAAAGAGATAAATATGATTACGATCACAGAAGTTATCTTTGCCTGTGTTAAGAAATTTATTCTATGAAAAAACTGAAACTCATTAAAGAATTTGATATGTGGAGGGTTTAATGATAAGATCTGACTTCCAACAGCAGCATAGGTACTTAGATGAAGAAAGAAAATGCCAGGTTATGGGGACAATCTAATTAAGTTTTCTTGTTAGATAAGATTAGGGTAATGGATGTGGTGATGGAGAGACACATGTAAATGCAGGAGACAATTCAGTTCAGTTCAGTCACTCAATCGTGTCCAACTCTCTAACCCCACGGACTGCAGCACACCAGGCTTCCCTGTTCACCACCAACTCCCATAGCTTGTTCAAACTCATATCTGTCGAGTCGGTGATGCCATCCAACCATCTCATCCTCTGCCGTCCCCTTCTCCTCCTGCCTTTAATCTTTCACAGGATCATGGTCTTTTCCATTGAGTCAGTTCTTTGCATCAGGTGACCAGAGTATTGGAGCTTCAGCTTCAGTATCAGTCCTTTCAGTGAATATTCAGGACTGATTTCCTTTAGGATTGATTATTAAATGCTAAAATTTAATTTACCATTTAATGCTAAAATTTAATTTACCATTTAACAGTAAAATTTAATAGGAGATGATTAAATGGTAACATTGAGAGGACTTGCTGAGAAATTGGATATTAAATGGAAGAGGTATATGGTAGAAGTTCATTCTAACTAGATAGTCTGTGTTGTCTTGCTTTCAAAGAACACCACCAGAAAACCAATGTTCAGATGAAAATCATGGTTTTGTCTTAGACTTGTTAGGTTTAAGTTATCTTTGAGAAGTCCAAGTAGAAATGTCCATTAGCAGGGAGATATCCATTTTTGAAGCTCAGAGGAGTTCTGTGAACTTGGATTATAGCTTTGGAAGCCATGACCCCATAGATGGTAATTGAATGGGCCTGGATGACATTTCCTAGAGAATATCTACAAGAGAGGAAACTATGAAATAAAATCAAGCCTTGCCAATCTTCACTATATACTGATAAGATAGCAGAGAATGAATCTGCAAAGAAATGTGCAATGTAGTAACCACAAAATATTAGGAAAACCTGGAGAGGATAATGTAAAAGAAATCAAGAGGAGACTATTTTACTGAAAAAAAAAAAAAAGCTGAAGCTTGAGTAATATGCATTGGATTTAGAGTTATGGAAGTAATCAGTGGTCTTAGTGAGAACTATTTCAATGGAGTGATATAGAAGATGACAGTTTTGTTTAGAGGCTGGTGAATGAAAGAGACAGGAAGCTTAGCCAACTCTTCAGAGTAGTTTGGCTATGAAGTTCCAGAAATAAACAGGAAGCTGGAAGAATATAAGAGAATAAGATATACCTTTTAAAACCAAAAATATAATTAATTTTGTGAAGTTTCTGAAAAGTCAGGAGGAGTTAAAAGAAATTTTAAAGTCCATTAAAAGACTAAGTTTCTATTTGACTGGAGACCATTTTGGATGGCCCTTAGAGCAGAGAGCTGGCTCCATGGAGCTAAGCCAGCCTGCAAAGAGTCCAGGCTTGGGACTGATGTCATCTTTCTTGACAGACAAGATGAGCACCCTATGTACACAAGATACTTAGTGATATTTCTGGGTATGTTGACCCTTTGATGGTAAGTATCTTTTGTTCAAGTGTCCTCTGACATCTTAGACTCAGTTATAAATATATAAAGCTATGGGGTTGGGCTGGAGAGAGGCTAGGCCCTTCTAGGAGTGCCCCTCCCTCCATCAGGGCTTCCGTGGTAGCTTAGTGGTAAAGAATCTGCCTGCAATGTAGGAGCCATGGGTTCAATCCTTAGGTTGGGAAGATCCCCTGGAGAAGGAAATGGCAACTCACTGCAGTATTCTTGCCTGGAGAAATCCATGGACAGAGGAGCCTTGCAGGCTATAGACTATGAAGTTGCAAAGAGTTGGACACGACTGAACAACTAACACTTTCACTACCTCCATCATGCTCCATTTCCAGCCTACTGATTAAGTCAGGCCTCCTCTGCTGAATCTTAGCCATGACATATGTAGAATATCTATTCCTAATTTATGTTATGAGATAATGGAACTTCATGGGCTGCCCAGGTGGCTCACCTGGTAAAGTACTTGCTTGCCAATTCAAGATATATAAGATACGCAGGTTTGATCCCTGGGTCAAGAAGATACCCTGGAGAAGGGCATGGCAACCCACTCCAGTATTCTTGCCTGGATAATCCCAAGGACAGAGGAGACTGGCAGGCTACAACCCATAGTGTCACAAAGAGTCAGACACGACTAAAGTAATTTAGCACATATGCATTGGAGCTTCAAAAGATTGTATGTGTCCTTACTACTTCTCTGCATATAAGTTTTACTTTTTTTCATAATAAATTCTATGATCTATCTCTAGCACTTAAGTATTGGTGACCCTCTTGAAGACACTATTTCATAATTTAACTAAAGCAGATAAAATGGTCAAATCATCTGCCTCATAGATCACTTGCAATTGTTCCATATTCTACAGTATTCCAATAGGCAGACACACATAAAACATTTCAAGAAGCCACACACCACCATACACCAATGGCAAAATCTCATAAAGTCTGCAAGTCTTTCTGAGGAATGAGAAAATGAAAATTTCCCCTATTTTTATCAAAATAAAAAACAACAAAAAAGTAGATCAAGCAAAATCTGTTCTATCTCCCACTTGCTGCCTACAAATTACCCACAGGGAAAAAAAGAATCCCAAGATATCCTAGAACTGTTTAACAGCATCTGTAACACAATTTTTGTATCTTCACGAAGTTTATGTGTAATGTTAAGTCTCCACTTATTTTAATGTTTTCTTTTGTTCCAGGTTAGCAAAATTGTCTCAGTTCCTTCTAGTTTTAGAAGTCTGCCTTTCTGGTTGCTTATAGTATATATAAGAAATGATACAGGATTCATTGAAATTTAAGATAAAATGCCTGGCTTTCTGTATTTTCCACCCTTTCATCAGATGCTCTAGAAAGGGGGTTTTAACACATTTTTGAAATAATGAATAATGTCATTTTGTGTCAGAGTACTACTGGTAGCCATTTCATGTTTCCACAGTCATAACCAGAGTGGAAACATGAATTTCCTTAGTATGTCCCAAATATTCCAATATCAGCAATGAAATATGCTCCTTTTGATCAAATGCCAACTATGTATTTAGGAATTTGTTATGAAAGCAGTTAATTGGTATATGATCAGACAGAAATTGCTTTTAAAATAATCCCTGACATTTCTGTCATAAATCATCATGTCACATTCCACTCTATCATGGTAGTTTATAAGAAAAGAGCATAAACATGACACAATTTGTCAATAAAATCTAACAGAGTAGAGTACCATATGATATGACACAAGATTGAAGAAGGAAGTCAACAACTTCAGATTAAAATGTGATGGCCAATTGCCATGAGAAGCTAACCTGACTTTTCTGTGACAATAACACTGTTAATGCTGAATTAAATGCAAACATACTTTAGTAAATACTTTAATTTCTTCAAGTGGAATAAATAGAATGCTTTCCCCTTCTCCCCAAATTAAGAAAACTTAATTGCATATATCTTAGTAATAAAAATATCATTCCAAAATAGACATAGAAAATAAGTATGTACAGAAATGAACAAAGTGTTTTATGCCTCAGATGCCTGAGGAAAATTAAGTTTCTTAAGGATATTTTGATTTTATCTCATTTTATCAGTGTGCTCATGGGGATGTAGGGAGGTCAGTAATCACATAGAATTACAGAAAGATTGATTCCAGTCCTTTCATAGTAGAATGCAAAATGCCATGTTTTATCTATTCATTTAGCTTTGCTGAATAGATTGTTCTTTCTTTCTCTTTCTAGCTTAGATGAAGAGCTAACCCCAAATGACATAAAGAATACTAGCTTGTGAACGCACCAGATGTTTGATGCAATATGCAAAACCTGTCACACAAAGTAGGAGAAAAGTTATTTTTAAAAGAATATGAATATATAACTCTGATTCATCTGCTTTTTTTTCAGACCATACGCAGATTTCTATATAAATTATAAAAGATGGGTCCTTAGATGAAAGCTGTTTATAATTTGTGGAGACCATTTTCTTGTCAACTTGGTAATCTTTCTCATAGAGGGTTCATTATTAGGCAAACCAATTAAGTGTGCTCAGAGTAAGCCACATATGTTAAGTACACAATTTGTATAAAATTCTAATATGTTCATTACCTTTATACCAGTGATTTTTTTCTCCCTGATTTGGAGTAGTGGGTTCATTTTTTAAATAAGAATTTTGTGTTAAAAATGGCATGTTGAAATGCCTGACATGAGAATTCTCAAACTGTCTTAACTAGATTTTGGCATTTAATAAGCTGTAAACTGCTGAAGCTATTTGCAGATGAAGTCTCATTTTTGTCCATCAGCAGGGGGCTGGAAGCATAATTAATTGAGTGAAAGTTAAAAGACGGACAGCATGGTTACATTTATGCAAATACTGCAGCAGAACATCTAATGAAAGAGAAAAATAGCTTGCAACCAATTGGTTTGGTTTTGGACCAAAATCCACAGGGTCCATTTAAACATTGCAGATTGTGCATCTGACAATTAAGACTTATAGTTTTTTTGTTTTTTTTTTTTAAATACTACTGTGATAGTAGGAAGTGTAGGCAAAAAGTTGAAGTCCAGAGAGACAATTCTATTTCTGCTCTCATCTTTCTTACCTCTCATGAATGTTAAAATATCCTTGCAAAAAAATCTGAAACCAAATGATGCGTGTGTGTGCAACCATATGCCAGGCTCTGCTATTTGTTTCTTTTATTCATATCCCAGGCATATGTACCCTTGCACACCAAAGGTTCCATTTAATTAAAGTTAGTTAAAAGCTTAGACCACAGAGATCAGGACAGCTGCTGGAGATATTAACCTGGTTGCTGTTTTGGGACAGCATAAAGCCTTTGCTGGTATTCTCATCTCCTATTACATATTTTGGTGGGGTTTTTCCCAGTAGTTGTTTGCCTCCGAAGACCACTGACTTTTCCTTGAATGCTTGGGAAACATTAGCTTCTCCAGTGATCAAAGGAAATATCAAATTGAAACTGCATATTCCTCATTCGTATGTTTTTCCTCATGACTGTAAGGATGTGCATGACTACCTAAGTGATTGGTTTTTTACTGTCTCTTTGTATGTGTATTTGATTTGTTGGCTATTCAGCAAGACACTACTTCCCACAGAGAAATTCCTTAAGAACTCTTGTTTTTTGTTCTCATACTTCTGTTCTTAGGGCAGGTCCTGTTTAGGTAGTTGAGATTTAATTCTAACCTTTTTCTTTTCTTTTTTTAATGCTACACAATTTAGATTTGTTACCAAAGCAGGAATGGGTTCTATGTGCATTTCATAGAATTTTATATGTGACTCTCTTTGAAGAATCATAAAACACAACTTTTGTAGTAATATCCTTTTCTTCAATTAGAAATATCACTAATATTTCTATTCAAAGTTCTATGAAACAAAGTTTAATCTTAAAAATCAAGAATACATTATTTCTGATGTCTGTCTGGGGATAGCACTGTATTTAAAACAAAACAAAAATAAAAAATGTCCTTGACATGTTCTCAGTGAATGATTATAACATGTTTTTAAAATAATCTAAATTCAAAGATAGGTAAGCATTAAAATATAAGAGCATAGAAAACTTAAAGTAATGAATTCACATGGAGGCTTTCCGGATTTAATTGAACTTCACATATTATTTATGTCCCATGAAATTCTACTGCTTATTATAAAATGTATTTTTGTATAATTGCTTCCTTCATTCAAATCATTAAGCCCATGGTGAAAATATTTTTAGTATGTTGTCGTGACTTTTTTCTTAAACATATTTTAATTAATCCTCAGAAGTTTAATTTCAAATGTGGAATATGATTGCATAACTCCCAGAGTTACCAACCACTTTGTTTCTAAAAATAATGTCCCTTTAAAAATATATAGCTACTGTATATATTGGGCTTTCTTTTGCACTCTAAATACTGAAATATTTTGTTTTATAAAGATTAATACTGAACAATTTTTATCAATAATCATTTCACAAATTAGTATAATCTGCTGAAGAAATTTTAATATGAACACATGTAGCAAAACCAAGTGCATTATATATATATAGAATAAATTCTATATATAATATAGAGAATCCCATGGACAGAGGAGTCTGGTGAGCTACAGTCCACAGGGTCGCAAAAAGTAAAAAATGACTGAACTGATTTAGCACACAGCACATACATACACACATACATATGCATAATGATATAGCCAATCCTGAGATATTTTTGCTTGCTTTATTTCATTAAGTTGAGAGTCAGGAAAATGTTTCTAAAGTAACTCCTGTTTAAGGCAAGTATTTATCCAAACAAACATAATTTCCCAGTCTTCTAGTTATTGGGCTTCTTTGGAGGCACAGTGGTAAAGAAGCCACTTGCCAATGCAAGAGATGTTGGTTTGATTCTTGGGTCAGGAAGATTTCCTGGAGAAGGAAATGGCAACTCACTCCAGTATTCCAGCCCAGAACTTTCCATGGATAGAAGAGACTGGAGGGTTACAGTCCATGGGGTCACAAAGAGTCAGAAATGACTGAGCATGCACTCATCCATACACATATTAGTTATGATCATGCTTTTATATATATTTTGTAAGTGAGATTCTGTTAATATGAAGCACAAGTTTGTTATTGTTGTTTAGTTTAGGCTTTACTTCAACAATAATTTTATTTTTATTTTGGTGAAGGAGAGCAGACTTAGATTTGTTTAGACATTCCAGAATTTAACATCATTCTAAAATGTTTAAGCCTCATCATTTTAAATATTCCTTTCCATTAATACAGAGTTTTAATGTTCCATTATGTGGATGTTCCATTCCACAAAGAAAACATGTAAGTTGCTTATGGTGAACTATTCTTTGGTTGAACAATTTAAATGTAAAACACTATGTTTGTTGCCAAAATATTAATAATACTCTGGCTCATCTGAAAATATTAGAAAGGTATATCTACTTTGTCATTACATTAACATTTTATTTACATTTCTATATATTCTTACCTAAATTACACAAAAATTCTTCTTTAGGATGTAAAAGAGGAATTATAATAGCAAATGGGAATTTAAGCCAAATAAATTCAGAGGACATTTATCTTAAAATACAAACCTAGACATTTGAAGAGAAAACATCTATTTTTTATGCTAACTAGTTTGAATGATAACCCATTCTATGCTAAACTAAAGTAATAAGAACTATATCTCTTGTTTCTTGTTTTCAAAGATGATGGAATTAAAAAAGATAAGGCAAGAAAAGTATATAGTTTTAAATTTTCCAGGTAGTATTACTTAGCATATATGTTACTTTTGATTAATAGTAAGTTTTCTAGCTAAGGAAAAGAAAAATAAAGAAAAAAAAAAAAGGAATATCTGTCTTTTAGTACTCATTCCTCTGAAATAAGTACCAGTTAAGAATACAAAAAAAAAAAAAGGCAATAAAATTTCTGCTGGTTTTGAGTTAGTCAAACTTTTAACTCCTCTTTTCTTGGAAATCTCATAAAGCTGAACATGATAAATAGAAAACTACTTCTAACAGAGTTGTTTGCCAAACTTAATCTATCACGGTAGAATAGTAAATGTTAAAGACAGTATTATTGTGATGGGATTAAATACTACATTTATGAACATAATTAGAGTTTTGCTAGTATTACCTCTTTTTTTTTTTTTTAACTGTATTATTGAACATGGTCCCACACAGCAGAAGAAGACCCAGATTTCCACTCAGTCGGTCTCTCCCATCAGGAAGCTTCCATAAGCCACTTATCCTTATCAATCAGAGGGCAGACAGAATGAAAACCACAATCACAGGAAACTAACCAAACTGATCACATGGACCACAGCCTGATCTAGCTCAATGAAGCTATGAGCCATGCCGGGTAAGGCCATCCCAGACAGACATGCATGGAGGAGAGTTCTGACAAAACATGGTCCACTGGAAAAAGGATGGCAAACCACTTCAGTATTCTTGCCTTGAGAACCCCATGAACATTATGAAAAGGTAAAAAGATATGACAATGAAAGATGAACTCTCCAGGTCAGTAGGTGCCCAATATGCCACTGGAGAAGAGTGGAGGAAAAACTCCAGAAAGAATGAAGAGATGGAGCCAGAGCTAAAACAACACCCAGCTGTGGATGTAACAGTTGATGGAAGTAAAGCTTCCAATGCTGTAAGAAGCAGTATTGCATAGGAACCTGGAATGTTAGGTCCATGAAATCAAGGCAAATTGGAAGTGGTCAAACAGAAGATGGCAAGAGTCAACATCGACATTTTGGGAATCACTGAACTAAAATGGACTGGAATGAGTGAATTTAGCTCAGATGACCATTATATCTACGATTGTGGGCAAGAATCCCATAGAAGAATGGAATAGCCATTGTAGTCAACAAAAGAGTCCAAAATGCAGTACTTGAATGTAATCTAAAAATGACAGAATGATCTCTGTTCGTTTCCAAGGAAAACCACTCAATATCACAGTAATCCAAGTCTATGCCCCCAACCAGTAATGCTGAAGAAGCTGAAGTTGAACAGTTTTATGAAGACCTACAAGACCTTCTAGAACAAACACCCCCAAAAGATGCCCTTTTCATTATAGGAGCATGGAATGCAGAAGTAGGAAGTCAAGAGATACCTGGAGTAACAGGCAAATTTGGCCTTGGAGTACAGAATGAAGCAGGGAAAAGGGTAATAGAGTTTTGCCTAGAGAACACACTGGACATAGCAAACATCCTCTTTCAACAACACAAGGGAAGACTCTACACATGGACATCACCAGATGGTCAACACCAAAATCAGATTGATTATTCTTTGCAGACAAAGATGGAAAATCTCTATGCAGTCAGCAAAAACAAGACCAGAAGCTGACTATGGCTCAGATCATGAATTTATTGCCAAATTCAGACTTAAATTGAAGAAAGTGGGGAAATCCACTAGACCATTCAGGTTTGACCTAAATCAAATCCCTTATGATTATACAGTGGAAGTGACAAATAAATTCTAAGGGATTAGATCTGACAGGCAGGGTGCCTAAAGAACTATGGACAGAGGCTCATGCCATTCTACAGGAGGCAGGCATCAAGATCATTTCCAAGAAAAAGAAGGCAAAAAGGCAAAATGGTTATCTGAGGAGGAATTAAAAATAGTTGAGAAAGGAAGAGGAGCTAAAGGAAAAGGAGAAAAACAAAGATATACCCATTTGAATGCACAGTTCCAAAGAAGAGCAAGGAGAGATAAGAAAGCCTTCCTCAGTGATCAAAGCAGAAAAATAGAGGAAAATAATAGAATGGGAAACTCTAGATTCTCTTCAAGAAAATTAGAGATACCAAGGGAACATTTCATGCAAAGATGGGCTCGATACAGGACAGAAATCGTATGGACCTAACAGCAGCAAAATATATTAAGAAGAGGTGGCACAACACACAGAAGAACTATACAAAAAAGATCTTCATGACTCAGATTACCACGGTGGTGTGATCACTAACCTAGAGCCAGACATCCTGGAATGTGAAGTCAAGTGGGCCTTAGGAAGCATCACTACAGACAAAGCTATTTGAAGTGATAGAATTCTAGTAGAGCTATTTCAAATTCTAAAAGATGATGCTGTGAAAGTGCTGTACTCAGTTCAGTTCTGTTCATTTGTGTCCAACTCTTTGCAACCCCATGGACTGCAGCATGCCAGGCCTCCCTGTCCATCGCCAATGTTTGGAGTTTATTCAAACTCATGTCCATTGAGTCAGTATGCCACACAGTCATCTCATCCTCTGTTGTCCACTTGTCCTCTCACCTTCAATCTTTTTCAGGATCAGGGTCTTTTTGAATGAGTCAATTCTTTGCATCAGGTGGCCAAAGTATAGGAGTTTCAGCTTCAGCACCAGTCCTTCCAATGAATACTCAGGATTGATTTCCTTTAGGATAGACTTGTTGTATCTTCTTGCAGTCCAAGGGACCCTTAAGAGTCTTCTCTAACATCACAGTTCAAAGTCATCAATTCTGTGATGCTCACCTTTTTTTATAGCACAATGTTCACATCCATTCATAACTACTGGAAAAACTATAGCTTTGACTAGTGGGAAATTTGTTGGCAAAACAATGCCAAATTTTTAATGTCTGATTTTTTTAATTTGCTGTTAGGTTGTTCATAGCTTTTCTTCCAAGAAGTAAGTGTCTTTTTATTTCATGGCTGCAGTCATCTTCTGCAGTGATTTCAGTTCAGTTTAATTCAGTCGCTCAGTCAGGTCCGACTCTTTGCGACCCCATAAATTGCAGCATGCCAGGCTTCCCTGTCCATCACCAACTCCTGGAGTTCACTCAAACTCATGTCCAGCGAGGCGGTGATGCCATCCAGCCATCTCATCCTCTGTCATCCCCTTCTCTCCTGCCCTCAGTCCCTCCGAGCATCAGTCTTTTTCAGTGAGTCAACTCTTCACATCAGGTGGCCAAAGAACTGGAGTTTCAGCTTTAGCATCAGTCCTTCAAATAACACCCAGGACTGATCTCCTTCAGAATGGACTGGTTGTTATCCTTGCAGTCCAAGGGACTCTCAAGAGACTTCTCCAACACCACAATTCAAAAGCATCAATTCTTCAGCACTCAGCTTTCTTCACAGTCCAACTCTCACATCCATACATGACTATGGGAAAATCATAGCCTTAGCTAGACGGACCTTAGTTGGCAAAGTAATGTCTCTGCTTTTCAATATGCTGTCTAAGTTAGTCATAACTTTTCTTCCAAGGAGTAAGTGTCTTTTAATTTCATGGCTGCAACCATTATCTGTAGTGATTTTGGAGCCCCCAAAATAAAGTCTGACACTGTTTCCAATGTTTCCCCATCTATTTCCCACGAAGTGATGGGACCGGATGCCATGATCTTCATTTTCTGAATCTTGATTTTTAAGCCAACTTTTTCACTCTCCTCTTCCACTTTCATCAAGAGTTTTTTACTTCCCCTTCACTTTCTGCCATAAGGGTGGTGTCATCTGCATATCTGAGCTTATTGATATTTCTCCTGGCAATCTTGATTCCAGCTTGTGCTTCTTCCAGCCCAGCATTTCTCATGATGTACTCTGCATAGAAGTTAAATAAGCAGGGTGACAATATACAGCCTTGATGTACTCCTTTTCCTATTTGGAACTAGTCTGTTGTTTCATGTCCAGTTCTAACTGTTGCTTCTTGATCTGCATGCAGGTTTCTCAGGAGGCAGGTGAGGTAGTCTGGTATTCCCATCTCTCTCAGAATTTTCCACATTTTATTGTGATCTACAGAGTCAAAGGCTTTGGCATAATCAATAAAGCAGAAATAGATGTTTTCCTGGAACTCTCTTGCTTTTTCCATGATCCAGCAGATGTTGGCAATTTGATCTCTGATTCCTCTGTCTTTTCTAAAACCAGCTTGAACATTTGGAAGTTCAGCATTCCTGTATTGTTGAAGTCTGTCTTGGAGAATTTTGAGCATTAATTTGATAGATTGTGACATGGGTAAACTGTGTGGTAGTTTGAATAATTTTTGGCATTTTCTTTCTTTGGGATTGGAATGAAAACTGACCTTTTCCAGTCCTGTGGCCACTGCTGAGTTTTCCAAATTTGCTGGCATATTGAGTGCAGCACTTTCACAGCATCATCTTTCAGGATTAGAAATAGCTCCACTGGAATTCCATCACCTCCACTTGCTTTGTTCATAGAGATGCTTTCTAAGGCCCACTTGACTTCGCATTTCAGGATGTCTGGCTCTAGGTGAGTGATCACACCATCATGATTATCTTGGTCATAAAGATCTTTTTTGTACAGTTCTTCTGTGTATTTTTGCTACCTCTTCTTAATATCTTCTCCTTCTGTTAGGTCCATACCATTTCTGTCCTTTATTGAGCCCATCTTTGCATGAAATGTTCCCTTGGTATCTCTAATTTTCTTGAAGAGATCTCCAGTCTTTCCCATTCTGTTCTTTTCCTCTATTTCTTTGCATTGATCACTGAGGAAGGCTTTCTTATCTCTTCTTGCTATTCTTTGGAACTCTGCATTCAGATGCTTATATCTTTCCTTTTCTCCTTTGCTTTTCACTACTCTTCTTTTCACAGCTATTTGTAAGGCCTCCCCAGACAGCCATTTTGCTTTTTTGCATTTCTTTTCCATGGGGATAGTCTTGATCCCGGTCTCCTGTACAATGTCACAAACTTCCTTCCATAGTTCATCAGGCATTCTATCTATCAGATCTAGTCCCCTAAATCTATTTCTCACTTTCACTGTATAATCATAAGGGATTTGACTTAGGTCATGCCTGAATTTGGAGACCCCAAAATAAAGTCAATCACTGTTTCCACTGTTTCCCTATCCGTTTGCCATGAAGTGATATCACTCATCTAGAGCCAGACATCCTGAAATGCGAAGTCAAGTGGGCCTTAGAAAGCACCACTACGAACAAAGCTAGTGGAGGTGATGGAATTCCAGTTGAGCTATTTCAAATCCTAAAAGATGATGCTGTGAAAGTGCTGCACTCAATATGCCAGCAAATTTGGAAAACTCAGCAGGGGCCACAGGACTGGGAAAGGTCAGTTTTCATTCCAATCCTAAAGAAAGGCAATGCCAAAGAATGCTCAAACTACCACACAATTGCACTCATCTCACATGCTAGTAAAGTAATGCTCAAAATTCTCCAAGCCAGGCTTCAGCAATACGTGAACCGTGAACTTCCTGTTGATCAAGCTGGTTTTAGAAAAGGCAGAGGAACCAGAGATCAAATTGCCAACATCTACTGGATCATGGAAAAAGCAAGATAGTTGCAGAAAAACATCTATTTTTGCTTTATTGACCATGCCAAAGCCTTTGACTGTGTGGATCACAATAAACTGTAGAAAATTCTGAGAGAGATAGGAATCTGAGACTACCTGACCTGCCTCTTGAGAAATCTGTATGCAGGTCAGGAAGCAACAGTTAGAACTGGACATGGAACAACAGACTGGTTCCAAATAGGAAAAGGAGTACATCAAGGCTGTATATTGTCACCCTGCTTATTTAACTTCTATGCAGAGTACATCATGAGAAACGCTGAACTGGAAGAAATACAAGCTGGAATCAAGATTGCCAGGAGAAATATCAATAACCTCAGATATCCAGATGACACCACCATTATGGCAGAAAGTGAAGAGGAACTAAAAAGCCTCTTGATGAAAGTGAAAGAGGAGAGTGAAAAAGTTGGCTTAAACCTCAACATTCAGAAAACAAAGATCATGGCATCTGGTCCCATCACTTCATGGGAAATAGATGGGGAAACAGTGGAAACAGTGTCAGACTTTATTTTGGGGGGCTCCAAAATCACTGCAGATGGTGACTGCAGCCATGAAATTAAAAGACGCTTACTCCTTGGAAGGAAAGTTATGACCAACCTAAATAGCATATTGAAAAGCAGAGACATTACTTTGCCCACTAAGGTCCGTCTAGTCAAGGCTATGTTTTCTCCACTAGTCATGTATGGTTGTGAGAGTTGAACTTTGAAGAAGGCTGAGTGCTGAAGAATTGATGCTTTTGAACTGTGGTATTGGAGAAGACTCTTGAGAGTCCCTTGGACTGCAAGGAGATCCAACCAATCCATTCTGAAGGAGGTCAGCCCTGGGATTACTTTGGAAGGACTGATGCTAAAGCTGAAACTCCAATACTTTGGCCACCTCATGCGAAGAGTTGTCTCATTGGAAAATACTTTGATGCTGGGAGGGACTGGGGGCAGAAGCAGAAGGGGACGACTAAGGATGAGATGGCTGGATGGCATCACTGACTTGATGGACTGCAGCCATGAAATTAAAACACACTTGCTCCTTGGAAGAAAAGCTATCACCAACCTATTGGTCATACGTCACCTATTTAAAGCATATTAAAAGGCAAAGACATTACTTAACAACAAAGTTTCATCTAGTGAAAGCTATGGTTTTTCCAGTGGTCATATATGGATGTGACAGTTGGACTGTAAAGAAAGCTGAGTGCCGAAGAATTGATGCTTTTGAAATGTGTTGTTGGAGAAAACTCTTGAGAGTCCACTGGACTGCAAGGAAATCCAACCAGTCCATCCTAAAGGAATTCAGTCTTAAATATTCATTGGAAGGACTAATGCTGAAACTGAAACTGCAATTCTTTGGCCACCTGGTGGCCAAACCAGAACCAATTCATTCGAAAAAACCAGAAACAACTCATTCAAAAAGACCCTGATGCTGGGAAAGATTGAAGACAGGAGGAGAAGGGGACGACAGAGGATGAGATGGTTGGATGAAATCACTGGTGTGATGGACATGAGTTTGAGTAGGCTCCAGGATTTAGTGATGGACAAGGAAGCTTGGCATGCTCTAGTCCATGGGGTCACAAAGAGTTGGGCACGACTGAGCAACTGAAGTTAGTATTTACTTTATTGAAGTGATGTTTCCAGAAGTAAATTTGAATAAAAGTTCAATTACTAGGCCAGAATTTTTTTTTTTTTTTTGCTTTCTCACTTATGTTAAACTTATATTATTCAACCATCTCTAATAAATTGGTGATGTCATTAACAAGAGATGAACTGTAACACCTAAGAATAAAAATATTACACATAAGTCTTCAAGTCTACTTTCAGGTAGTCAAAAGATTTAGACACAGAAATCCATTTTATACTACTTATAATGTCTTAGATATAGAAAGAATCATCTATACTCCAGAAGAATAAAAATTTGTGTTGGAATGTGTGAGTCAATAATGATAAAAATTTAGTATTTCTTTTTTTGGTGGATAAATATATAATATAATAAGAGAAAAGTAAACATGTTTGGATATTAGTCAGTGTCTTTTTAAATACAGGATAAATCTATCTTAAATAAATAAAATAAATGATATGAAGATGAGATTCTTGTGACTTTTCTGGCAGCCCAGTGATTAAGGCTCAAAACTTCCACTGCAGGGGCACAGGTTTGGACCTTGGTTAGGAAACTAAAATCCCACATGCAACATGGCACAGTCAAAAAAAGAGATAAAATTCTTTTTTATTTTTAAATTTATTTTTATTTTTTTTAATTTAAATTTATTTATTTTAATTGGAGGCTAATTACTTTACAATATTGTATTGGTTCTGCTTAATATTTAGCAGACATCAAACATTGTTGTCTTAAGGTCATTTTCTTATTTAATTTTACAAATGAGAACACTGAAGCAGAAAGAGATTAAACTATTAGGTTTAAGGTAATATACCTAAGAGGAAGATGAGGCAGGATTTGTACTCAAAGTTCAAACTTTTAAAAATATTAAGAGCTGCCAATGTCATGTTTCCAAGGAAAATTAAATATCATCATTTTGTTGATGTGGATAATTTCTTATGTTTCAGATATTTGTAAGAATTTCTTATTTCTTTTTCCTGACTGACCAAAGTTATGTTGTAAGAATATCAGTCATTCAAGTTTTGTTCTGGCCAGAGTACTTATTAGTTGAATGGTTTTGAGTAAATTATTAACATTTGTTTTTCAGTGATGTTATGACTTAGGAAAACTAAAGTGACTACGTATATATTGATTAGAATCTCAATATTGAAGTATATGTTTCACTGATATTGGTGTGTGATTAGCATGATACAGACAGAAATTCAAGATGCCTGCCTTCATTGAACTTGTGGTCTAATAGTAGGAGGCTGAAAATGTTATCCAAATGCTAAGTCATTTCAGTCATGTCTGACTCTTTGCAACACTACCGACTATAGCATGCCAGGCTCTTTGGCCTATAGGATTCTCAAGAGAACTAGAGTGGGTTGTCATACTCTCTTCCAGGGGTCCTCCTGACCCAGGGATCAAACTCTCATGTCTTATGTCTTCTGCACTGGAGACATACCACTACTTTACCACTTAAACACTACTGCCACTTGGCAAGCCCTCATTCAAGGACACAGGAATCTAAATCCAGAGTCACAGAGTTTGCAACCATGAGGAAACGTACCAAGTAGATCTGAAAAGTACTAGGCTCCAGATTTGGTAGAAGCATATTAATGGCTTTTTACTGTTTATGCCAATATGACTGTCGTACTCTCAATGAATGGGCTAAACATGGCAAGAATTCATAATATATAAATACTAGAATATCAGACTAACAAGAAAATCAAAAATCAGATGCCAGGTTACACAGAAACACAAAAACCAAAGGCAAGACAAATACTATAAGTAAAATATTCCAGATGGACGAAGCAGAAGTAGAAAAAGCAAGAGTTCATACTAGCCATTTGAGTGATAGACACTGATGGTTTTCTAACTGATGATTTAAAGGAACTTGCTGTTCTTTTCTTTAGCTAGTTAATAATTTTAGCTATGAAATATAGAGCTAATAAGTGACATAAAGTGAATGGTACAAATAGCCAAAAAGGAAAATATTTTAACAAATAGTACATCTTGATCCATGTTACAGTTATTATATTTTCTCTCCCATGGGGGAAAAATATGGATTTTTTGTAAAACTTAATTGGAAAAGTCATCATGAGTAATAATAATATTATATGATT
Source organism: Budorcas taxicolor (assembly GCF_023091745.1). Lineage (NCBI taxonomy): Eukaryota > Metazoa > Chordata > Mammalia > Artiodactyla > Bovidae > Budorcas > Budorcas taxicolor. The sequence goes on from NC_068921.1 coordinate 45,495,127, forward strand.
ATCACAATCCTATTGGATTTTGAAATCTAACTCTGGATCATCTTTGCATCCATACTATGTGATATTAGCAGATTTACTACTGAAAGAATTGAGTTAAAATCATTCAGTACAGATATCAGAGAAGGCAATAGCACCGCACTCCAGTACTCTTGCCCAGAAAATCCCATGGAGGAAGGAGCCTGGTGGGGTGCAGTCTTTGCGGTCGCTAAGAGTTGGACACGACTGAGCAACTTCACTTTCACTTTTCAATTTCATACATTGGAGAAGGAAATGGCAACCCACTTCAGTGTTCTTGCCTGGAGAATCCCAGGGACGGGGAGCCTGGTGGGTTGCCATCTATGGGGTCGCACAGAGTCGGACACGACTGAAGCGACTTAGCAGCCGCAGCAGCAGCAGCATTCAATATAAATACAAACTACATTAACTTATTTTCAGATTTTCATACCCTATGGAAAAGTTAAATCCAGAAAGAAAAAAAATTCCTCATAAATATAAACATATTTAATTGGAAAAGGCAAAGAGGATAATCAGTCCCAGGTTTTAAATTCCTAGATGTGTTCATTGGTTATTCTGGGTACAGATTAGTAGAAAAGAAAAATGCAAGTCAAGATTTAGCTAATGCACTGGAATTCAGTCTATGTTTATCTACTCATAGTAATAGAAATAGTTTGTTTTGTGATGAGTTCCCCAGTTTTCTTTCCTTTTCATTTCTAGTCCTGTTCCCTAAGAAAACCAGTATCTAGAAATCCTAGCTCCAAACTATCTCCAGTGAAGAATCTGTTCAATTGTGATTTACTAGCAAGAGACTGAAATAAGAATAGTGAGCAAATTGGAAAAGTGATCATATGTTTACATATTACTTTTTCTGGAAAGAATCTTGGATAAACAAACTGAGATCTATGAATGACCTAGAGAGCAAGGTCTGGGACTCAAACCCATCTCTTTTTACTTCTAGGCTAAGGTTCTATCATGGGAGCCTGAATGACGCAAAATAAAACATCTTTACCTTAACTTTAAGAAAATCAGAAGTAATTCTGATACAATGTCCAGCAAATGGAAGAAAATATATACAGTAGAAATGGAGAAATTTTATTGGGTCAAGATAATAGAATTTAGATATATATAACTGAAGTGAGAGTCTGTGGTATATGTTCATATGTATATATATTACAAATAATATCATAGCACAGAAGATTTAACATTTTATTTGAAAATGTCTTCTTGTTTTAACAAATGTTCTTTATTTTTCATTTACTTTTTTAATTGAAGTATAGTTGATGTACAGTGTCATGTTAGTTTCAGGTGTACAGTACAGTGATTGAGTTGTACAATAGATAAACACATTCGTTTTCATATTTTTTCCTTTATAGATTATAACAAAATATTCAGTATAGTTCCTTTTGCTATGTATAGGTCCTTGTTGGTTATCTATTTTATATACAGTAGTGTGTATATGTTAATCCCAACAACTGTACTTTAAATTGGATTGTTTTCACTAATTGCTTTGAAGAATGCATAGCAGAGAGCCTCCTAAATCAGGTCTTCACTAGGATATACTCAAAACAGATCTGGCCCCTGTAGGCAGTAAATTAAATATGGTAGAATGATTCAAATCCCAGTACTTAATACCTACTCTAACTGAATAAGATTAGCATTCTAGACTTACCCTTTCTATATAGACTAAATACATCCTAAACTGCTGAATAATTCAGTAGAATTTGATGAAATAAAAGCAAATACTTCATTCTAGCTTTTATGGTTAGAGTGGTGTGCTTTTGAACAAAACAGAAAATTGTTCTCAGTCCGTGCATAAACAACCAATCTACTGTTGCCTTTTGAAAAGCAGTACAAGATTCAGCACGAAAAGAGCAACACATCTGGTGCTAAGCTCTGATGCTTAAGTGAGTATGCAAGGAATTATTTATTATACAAGGGAGATATACTGTACACTCATGGTAAGTGCAGTGTATCAAAGGCCACTGGTGTAAAGGGCTGGGCAGGTATATGATTAAGAAGACTTCACATTTACTGTGAGGTTGTTTAGAAATCCCTTATCTATTTTTTATGGCTTCTGTTGAATAAGCTGGAGACCAGCTAATAATTTCATGATACTATAATACTAGTTTCAATTTTCTGACTAGCTTATTCAAGCTTAAATACCCTCCATGGGCTATATGAATAACATTTGTTCAGAATCCAAAATGGGCTGAAATGATTTTTTTTTTTCCCCTCACAGCACTTGTTGATGTATCCCAAAGGGGTAAAAGCAAAATTTAAAAATAGAAAAAGGCAGAAAAGAGGATATGATATTATAATAATGAGTTTGCATAAACCACTAAAATTTCATCATCTGAGTAAAGTACTAATAACTACAGTAGATATTTTAAGAACAAAGATTGACTAAATGCTACTAGATGCCTGACCATATGTTTTATACTTAATATAGATTATATAATACAAACAATAATAATCCAAACATACTGCTTTTTTCAGTCTCATTTTGTAGGATATTGAAAGTGAATTATGTAGAGTAAATTACCAAGATTATCCATATAATGAAAAACAAGTGAAACTCTTATCTGTTGCACTATTTCATGTTAAATCTTAATACCATACACACTTTTATATTTGCTTCTTTTTAACATGAGGCATGAAATGGAAGGTGTGGAACTTGTCCTTTAAGAGAAGGATATAAATAATCTAGAGCAGTGCTGTTCAATAAACTTTGAAAGTGATGGAAAACTTTGGTGCTGTTTAATAGGGTAGTCACTAGTCACATGTGACTACTGAGAACTTTAAATATTTCAAGTAAGATTGAAGAACTTACTTTTAAATCCTATTAAAGTTTAATTTTTAATGCAAATAGTCACATGTATTATATTGGACAACACTGATCTATAGCAGTAAGAAATTAGGCTAATTAAGTTAAATAATTAACAAATAAGCAAAATAACTATTGGAACAGTGAAAGTATTCCATTGCCACTGCAACCTTAAAAATAGAAAACTGAGTAAAGGAATTGCACACGATTTATTGTAGTAAAATATTCTCAAGTTTTCAAGATGATAGGGCATTATTGAGTAAAAAAGTATTAATTTTCCATTAAAAAACTAAAGATTGTCATTTATGATACTGTCATTTTTCTCCTGCTGCTGCTCTGCTGCCACTGCTAAGTCACTTCAGTCGTGTCCAACTCTGTGCGACCCCATAGACAGAAACCCACCAGGCTCCCCCGTCCCTGGGATTCTCCAGGCAAGAACACTGGAGTGGGTTGCCATTTCCTTCTCCAATGCATGAAAGTGAAAAGTGAAAGCCAAGTCTTTCAGTTGTGTCCAACTCATAGCGACCCCATGGACTACAGCCTACCAGGCTTCTCCATCCATGGGATTTTCTGGGCAAGAGTACTAGAGTGGGGTTCCATTGCCTTCTCCGTTTCTCCTGCTAAATATGCCCAAATTTAAAAACACTGAAGCACTTCCGTGTAAATAACATAGTGCACTTCAAAGTACTTTTTAATGAATGAGCTCCAATCATAAAATTTAAAATTTGTATTTCATAATGAGGATTTATGAATAAGTAGAGATAATAGTCATAAAAGGAATATTATTTATATGACATGGTGGGTACACATGTTCATATATAGATAGTATATGATGACACATTTGGGCTATAAGAATAGTTTATCTTTAAAGGATATACAATAAATTTGACAAATTATACAGATATTATCCCTATTTTTTGGTCAGGCTACATTTAGGCTGTCCAGAGAAATTTTTAAACAAGATAAAAATTGTCTTCTCTATATACTTTACTTAATGTGTTATTATTAGCTAACATAAGTCCCTTCATGTATAATATCATGTAAGTTCATTCTTTCCCTATTCTAGGTGAAAGGGCTTTGGATATGTTATCAACATACAATTATATAATAGAAAATAACAGTAAAATTACTCTGTCATGTTTTTCCATGACAAACAACATATTATTTTTCTCTGTTTAGAAGCTTAGTTGATGGCTTTGCATTTTGGTAGTTTAATTTCATGGTTACATTTTATTTACTTTCTAGAATTCAAATTGCATATGACATAACATGTGAAAATATATGACTACTGTAGCTTCTCTGTGTACAGTTCTATTATCATTTGTAGGTCAGTTTTAAATATTAACAATAGTAAATAAATAATAGGGCTCAGCAGAAACATTTAATCTGGACTTAAGTGGACATAATTTATGGCATAATTTATTTATATTTATAGAGAAAATACTCTACATTTTCTACCTTTTCCTTTCTTTAAGAATTCAATAACTTGAACCCAGGGTATTGGACAGAAAATGTTACTCATACATAAGCATAATGATTGTGATAGTGAATAACAAGATTTAAAGTCAATAGAAAAACATTTCTTCTTGCCCTTCCTGTGAACAAAAGAGGCTTACTGAATTTATAGCTGCAGAGGTCAAGCAATATTAAAAATGTGAAACAAATCTTTAAAAATATCGAATTCACCAAAAGCAAAGTATTTTAAAATTGTTAAAAGTATATCAGCTCATTTTAGGGTGTTCTGACAACTTTATTCATTTTGATGAAAAATTGAGAAAGTCAAGAAAAAGCTATATATAACTACAAGCTTGACTCTCAATATAATTATAAGGGCACACAACATCTATGAAAACAGTTTATGAACAATATAAAACACACAAGAGAAAATAGTAGTTACACTGTGTTGATACTTATGTTGCCCAAATTCAAACTGAGCAAACTGCCAACAAGACACAGGTGCATAAAAGATGAACAGGTGAAAGAAATAAAATGTTATTGTGGAAAAAATGTTATCTTTGTCCATTATGCATTTACCTTAGGAGACATTAGCACATCTGTTTTGTATTTACTAGAGATATAGGTTTATATGAGCAAGTTTTATTAAGATAATTCCAAATCTATATTTTCCCCCAGACCTATGTATGGTACACTGAAGTTATAATATCTGAGTTATGGCAATAAATTCATTCCTGTTAACTGTGTTAAAAATTTTTCTAGGCATCTGATGTATCAGTGAATTCATTCCAAGATTCTTTAGTTGAATATTTAGAATAGAAAATGTTATTATATGGTTTTGAATAATATTGTCATGTTGTTATCATTTTGAGTTTGAGTCTATACACTAATCACTCTGACTGACAACCCTTCTAATCAGTTTTTACAGACCTTAAGAAGAAATGCTATGTGAACAAACTAGACTTGTGGCCATTGGGTATACAGCAAACCTTGACAGTAACTTGCAATGAAATATGTTTTTAAAAGTAGAATATTATTTTACTTACTGTTTGTTTAAAATAGTATTTAAGTCCTTACCTTCAAGTACCAGACAACCTAATTTTGTAGGAGATGTATATATATATATATACACACACATATATATGCATAAACATATATATTTATGTAGAGAAAATTAATTTTAAAAATGTACTTTATTTATGTAATAGAATTGAAAAGAGGCTATACTCAAATCTGAAGATTTTTATAATTAGGCTGTTTGACCTGGAGAAAGTTTTTTAATTTCTCCACTAGAGTTCTGAATTAGTTGATTTCCAAGACCCACTCTAGGCATTTATACATACATACAAAAACACATGTATGTATTCCATATATATGTACATACTTTTGTGTATAAACTGCATTTTATTTTTTGAATATAATTTTAATTAAAGTTAACTTTCTCGGTATAAAATGTGTTTAGTACAGAAAATTAGGTTCAAATAGACATAAGCAAAATAAGTTTTAATCATAATAACACTTTAAAATAAAGATTGCCTGTATATTTAGTCATACTTCTGCACAAAAACATACATAAATTTATTTATTTATTTATTAAATTTTTTAAAAAAAAATATTTTTACTTTATTTTACTTTACAATACTGTATTGGTTTTGCCATGTAAGAAGATTGAATCACTAATCAAAAACCTCCCACAAAACCAAAATCCAGAACCAGAAAGTTTTATTGGTCAGTTCTACCAAACATTCAAAGAATTACTACCAATCTTTCTAAATCTCTCCCAAAAATAGTAGGAGAGAGAACACTTCCAAACTTGTTTTACAAGGCTGGTATTGCCTTGGTACCAAAACCAAAAAAGGATAATATAAGAAAAGAAAATTACAGGTCTATATACCATAACAGAGATGTGAAAATCTTCAACAAAATAATAATAAAATAAATTATATGATACATTAAAAGAATCATATACCATGATTACATGGAAGTTATTCTAAGGAAGCAAGAATGGTTCAGTATCTACAAATCAATCGATGTGATACACCACATTAAAGTAATACAGAGTAAAACCCACATGATCATCTCAATAGATGCAGAAACAGCATTTGACAAAATTCAGTATCAGTTTATGACTAACTCTCAACAAATGGATATAAGAGGAAACACACCTCAACATAATAAGGGCTATATATGAAAAGTTCACAGATAACACCATACTTAATGGTGAAAATCTGAAAGCTTTTCCCCTAAGATCAGGAAAAGGATGTCCACTTTTGCCACATTATTTAACATAAAGCTGGAAGTCTTATCAAAAACAAATAGGCAAAAAAAATGAAATGAATATGCAAGCAAGTTGGAAAAGGGGAAATAAAATTGCCACAGTTTGTAGATGATATATTATGCATAGAAAACCCTAAAGATTCCACCAAAAAAGAAAACAAAAACAAAAACCCAAAACTGTTAGAACTAATTAATTTAGTAAAGTTGCAGAATATAGAGTATATAAAAATCTTTTGTATCTCTATATAACTATAGAGAACTAGCCAAAATAGAAATTAAGAAAAAAGAATCACGTTTACAATTGCATCAGCAAAGATAAAATATCTAGGGATAAATTAAACTGAGTGAAAGACCTGTACACTGAAAACTATAAGGCACTGATTAAATAAATTGAAGAAAACATGCAAAAAAATGGGAAGATACCTCATGCTCCAGGATTTTAAGAATTAACAATGTTAAAATGCCCATATTATCAAAAGCAGTCTTCAGATTCAGTGTAATATTTATCAAAATATCAATGTCATTTTTCACAGAAGTAGAACAATCCTAAAATTTGTATGGAACCGCAAACACCTTGAATAGCCAAGTCATCTTGAGAAGGAAGAACAAAGTTGGAGGCATCCTTCTTCATGATTTCAAACTATGTTACAAAGCTATAGTAATGAAAACAGCATGGAACTCACACAAAACAGTCAAATTAATGGAACAAAGTGGAAATCCCAGAAATAAATCCATACACCTATGGTTTTATTATAATAAAGGAATTAATGATATACAATGAGGAAAGAACAGTCTCTTCAATAAAGGGTGTTAGAAAAACTGGACAGCCATATGTAAAATGATGAAACTAGATGAATCCTATATCACTCACAAAATTTACCTCAAAATGAACAAAATATTAGAATGTAAGACTTGAAATCCTGAAACTCCTAGAATGAAACAGAGGGTAAACTCCTTGATGTGGGTCTTAGCAGCAGTTGTGGGGGGAGGGATCTGATTCCGAATCAAAGACAATAGAAGCAAAAATAAACAGATAGGACTACAAAGGGAATTATCAAGAAAATTAAAAGGCAACCTACTAAATGGGAGAGAATACTTGCATAGCATCTATCTGAAAAGGAATCAATATTTAAAATATATAAAGAAGTCATATTACTCAATAGGTAAAAAATAAGTGAATAAAAGCAATCTACTTGAAAAAAGAATGGGCAGAGAATACAAATAGACATTTTTCTAAAGAAAGTCTTATATGGCCAATAACTACTTGAAAAAAGGGCTCAGCATTCCTAATCATGAGGGAAATGTAAATTAAATACCTCAATGAGGTATTATCTCACAACTGTCAGGATGTTTATTATCAAAAACGATAAGACATGACAAATGTTGGCAAGGATATAGAGAACACTGGTGTACAATCAGCAGAAATATAAACCAGTGAAGTCACTATGCAAAGTTTATTTTAGTGGGTTTACCAGACCAAGTAATCTTCTGCCACATCATACCAAAATAGTAATTATAATAGTTATAACACCTTCCTGATCCTGACTTTAGCTACATTTGGCCCATGCCTGAATATCTTACCCAATGTGAGACAATATTTTCTTGGGTAGACTGGGTTCTGGACCAAGAAAGGACTATATGAATATCACAGAAAAGAAATTGTGAAGCTGAGACATGCATAACTCCCCTCCTTATGTGTATGGGGAAATGGTTTGCAGAGAGAAAAAAAGAGTAAGAGACTCAAAAAAGATTTTTGGTGACACTCAAGAGTCTGGTTTCAAAATTTATTGTCTCTCAGGTATATTCATGTTCTTGGGGGATGGTGGAGGAAAGGTGGGTGGTGGGTTGAAGAGGAAGGGGATAGAAGGTGGTGAGAAATGAGAAGCAGATTTGTGTATGATAAATATTTATATGCATCAATAGATACTGTGCTTATTGTACAATTTTGGTCAAAATGGGAATGTGTGATCTGTAGGAGAAAAAGGTGAATTTAGACCCAAACTTTACAAAGTGAATTGCATATGTTGTTTTAGATAGACTTTATAAGTGTGTTACTAGCAGGAGGTATAGTTCATGATTCATAATAATTATTTAAAGTTCCACAGGTTATAATCTATATAATACTTTCAGAGGATGCCACTTTAAGAAATTGATGAAAAATTCTCCAGTCAGTACAAAATTTCTCATTGATTGTTTGGAGATTAACATGTAGCCAAAGACAAAATCATGAAATTCTACTTATGAAGAAATGGAAGAAGGTTGAAATATTTCATCCTATATTTGTAAGAATTGATATTAGAAAGGATGTACTACGGTGAAGATACTGAATATATAATTAATAAATAATACTAATTTGTTGTAGCTACATGCAAAATTATCTGAAATTACCAATTTTAAAATATAAATTTACAATTGTAAAATAATAGTAACATGCCAATCAAAATGGGAAACAGGATGGTGGAGTAAAAGAACATGCACTCATCTACCCCTGGAATAACTCCAAAGTTACAACTTACTGAAGAACAACTCTTGACAGGAGAATGTTGGATCTCACCAAAAAAAGGTACCTCACACCAAAGGAAAAGCCCCTGAAAGATTGTAGAGGGGCAAAATCACATTTAGAATCAAACTCCATACCCACCAGAGACCCTCAGAGGGCTCAAAGAAAATCTTTTGCTCTCAAGGACCCAGAGACCCCACAGAGACTGAGCCAGAACTGCCTTTGAATGTTTGAGTGTCTCCTGTGGAGGTACAGGTCAGCTGTGACCTGCTGCAAGGTCAGGGGCTCTGGGTGCAGCAGACCAAGGTCACACAGCATGTGGCATAAGCCCTCTTGGAAGAGGTCGCCATTAACCCTACCATGGAGCCACAGAGCAGATGACCCACAAACCACAGCACAATTACACTAAAGAAATTCTTGCACTGTTAAGAAAGTTCTAGGACCCACACAGATTTCCCAACCTGGGGATCTGGCAAAAGGACTGAGAACGCCCATGGAATTTGACTTTGGAGGCGAGTTGGATTTGATTACAGAACTTATACAGGACTGGAGAAACAGACTATTGGAGGGAAAAAACAAAACCTGGTGTGCAACCAGACTCAGGAGAAAGGAACAGTGACCCCACAAGAGGCTGATGTAGGATTGCCTGTGAGTGTCCAGAAGTCTCCAGTGGAGGCGTGGGTCAGCGGTGGCCAGCTGCAGGTTGGTGGCACTGAGTGTGGCAGTGCAATCATGCACAGGAAATTTTGAAGAAGTTCGACATAATCTTCATTACCTCCACCATAGTTTGATCTCAGATTAAACAATAGGGAGGGAACATAACCCCACCCATCAACAGAAAATTGGATTAAATATTTACTAAGTACTTCCCTGGTGGCTCAGAGGGTAAAGTGTCTGTCTACAATGCAGGAGACCTGGTTCAACCCCTGGGTTGGGAAGATTCCCTGGAGAAGGAAATGGCAACCCACCCCAGTACTCTTGCCTAGAAAATCCCATGGACAGAGGAGCCTGGGTGCAGGCTACTGTCCATGGGGTCACAAAAAGTCGGACACAACTGACCAACTTCACTTTCAAGCATAGCCACATCCATCAGAGTAAGTCCCAGTTTTCCCCACAGTCAGTCTCTTGCATCAGGAAGCTTCCATAAGCCTCTTATCCTTATCATTCAGAGGGCAAACAGAATGAAAGCCACAATCACAGAAAACCAATGAAACTCATAACATGGACCACAGCCTTGTCTAACTCAACGGAACTATGAGTCATGCAATGTAGGGCCACACAAGATGGACAGGTCATAACAGAGCATTCTGACAAAATGGGATCAACTGGAGAAGGCAATGGCAAATTACTTCAAGATTCTTGCCTTGAGAACCCCATGTACAGTAGGAAAAGGCAAAAAGGTATGATACTGAAAGATGAACTCTTCAGGTCCATAGGCGCCCAATATGGAGAAGAGTGGAGAAATAACTCCAGAAGGAATAAAGAGATGAAGCCAAAGTGAAAACAATGCCCAGTTTTGGATGTGACTGGTGCTGGAAGTAAAGCCCAATGCTGTAAAAGCAATATTGCATAGGAACCTGGAACATTAAGTTCATGAATCAAGGTAAATTTGAAGTGGTCAAACAGGAGATGGCAAGAGTTAACAAAGACATTTTAGGAATCAGTGAACTAAAATGGGCTAAGTGGGCAAACTTAATATAGATGACCATTATATCTACTACTGTGGCCAAGAATCCCTTGGAAGAAATGGAGTAGCTCTCAAGTCAATAAAAGAGTCCACAATGCAGTACTTGGGTGCATCTCAAAAATGACAGAATGATCTTTGTTTTTTTCCAAAGCAAATTATTCAATATCACAGTAATCCAAGTCTATGCCCTAACCAGTAATCTTGAAGAAGCTGAAGTTGAACTGTTCTATGAAGACCGATAAGACCTTCTAGAACAAACACACCCCCAAAAATGATGTCCTTCTCATCATAGGGGACTAGAATGCAAAAGTAGGAAATCAAGAGATACTCAGAGTAAAAGGCAAATTTGGCCTTGAATACAAAACAAAGCAGGTCAAAGGCTAACAGAGTTGTGCCAAGAGAATGCACTAGTCATAGCAAACAGGCTCTTGCAACAGCATAGGAGACTACTCTACACATAGACAGCACCAGATGGTCAATATAAAAATCAGATTGATTATATTCTTTGTATCCAAAGATAGAGAAGCTCTGTACAGACAGCAAAAGTAAGACCAGGATCTGACTGTAGCTCAGATCATGAACTCCATATTGCAAAATTCAGACTTAAATTGAAGAAAGAAGGGAAAACCACTAGACCATTCAGATATGACCTAATTGAGATCCCTTACAATCATGCAGTGGAAGTGACAAATAGATTCAAAGGATTAGATCTGATAGACAGAGTGCCTGAAGAACTATGGGTGGAAGTTTGTGAAATTTTACAGGAGGTAGCAATCAAGACCATTCCCAAGAGAGAAAAAAGGCAAAAAGGCAAAAAGGCAAATGGTTGCCGGGGTCCAGCCCTGGTGGATCCAGGGAATTCAAAGGTAAGGACAGCATCGGTGTCTTTGGAAATAACTTACTTAATTACAGATAGAGAGGAATTAGAAGATTAGCAGAGAAAAAGAGGCTGAATAACTTGGTTCACATGGAATACCAATCACCACCTACGCAGGCCGCAGGCGTCTTCCCGTTCTCCCAAAGGAGAGGAGGCACTGAGGCCCCCCGGTCTGATCTTAGAAGCCCAGGCAAAATTGATAGGCTTGGTGGGTACCCATGCACCAGATGGGAATTCAGCCAGAAAATAGTAGGAGAGAAAAAGGGGCTGAATAACTTGGTTTACGTGGGATACCAATAAAATTCCAAGACAAGGAATTTGCACCATCTACGTTGGGCCACTGGTGCCACTTGAATATCGGAATGTGCCCCTCCTTGGGCTCCTTCTCGTGTGGGCTTGAAAACCGGGGCAAATAAGTAGACTTGGAGGACACCCACGCTCCAGATGGGAATTCAGCCAGAAAAACGGGGAGCAGAAAAGAACGACATGAGGGAATCAGTCTTTCCAGAAACTGATCCGATTTCTTTATTTTGGGGTTTGCTAATATACCTTTTGTTACATATAGGGATGAATACAGAGTCACACGGGGGTCAGCAGTCCTGACCTTTATCAAAATCAGGTGCTTCACATAAAAACGTCTTAGGGATTTTATGATCCTTTCTTTCTGATAACCAAAAACTTATTTTTTCCAAGGGTGTTTTCTCTTAAACCAGGCACCACCCTCCAAATAAAGTTGCATTCCTATAGGGTGAGGGTGTAGCGAGTTACAATCAAGAAAGGAATTTATTTAACCCAAGGTTAACATGATTAATCTCAAAGGTTAATACTTATTTCTCCTATATGTTAGTTATATTCATTAAAAGGGCAGGGAATATGGAGATTTAGCAGCAAACATCAGCCCAACAAATGAAAATCCTTTCACCAATATTCCCCTTAAGATCTATTGAGTCTTAAGATAGTGATAAAGTTACATTTTTACATAGCAAGGACACAGTGATTTATAACAAAGTACAGTGATCTATTACAAAAGAGAAAATTCATTAACTCAAAAAGTCTAGTATTGCTAACCTTAAAAACTACTATATTTCCTTTTCTATATTCCAAATACATTGATTAATATATTCCCAGGTGCCTAAGGATATGGAGGCCTGGTGACAATCATTGACTCAACAAGAAGAAAAAGCCCTATGCTAATTAAGACTCTCAAAATACTCCAAAACTCTCTGTGCTGTTTATGGTTGAGAGGTAGTAAACAATCATGTGGCAGGAGTATGGATAATCCTGTCACACAAGCTAGTCTGTCAGCAGAGAGGTTTGACCTAAGACATCCTTGTCCCACCCAGAGCAGGGTGGCAATTATAGACACAACAGATGAAAAACCCTTCACCAATACAATTCCTAACCAACCCATTATACTAATAATTTCTAACTCCCCAAAAGACTTTGCCTTTAGTAAGTCTAAAACATCTCATACCTCTCAGATTGGGAGGCTGTAAACAATCACATGTGGCCAGACGAACCTATACAGGTGGGCTAGATAACCTTCAGAGGAGTCTGTAAGCTGAAACACTCTTGTCACGCCCAGGAATTTTTATTGCCTTGGAGCTGCACGTTTACTCCTTCTCTGAGAGAAACGGTTATAGGGGAGAGCCCCCCGTAAAGTCAGAGGTGTAGGTGAGAGCATAAAACAGACTCTGGTTTTGGGGTTAGGTGCTCGGGAACAGGGGGTTTCCTGAGGCTTGATCACGCCTTTGTGTATGCCAAGCCTCCTTCCTCATGACCTTTGCCATGGGCGGAGTTCCTCACGCTGGCCCCCGGCAAATGGTTATCTGAGGAGACCTTAAAAAGAGCTGAGAAAAGAAGAGAAGGGAAAGGCAAAGGAGAAAAGGAAAGATATACCCATTTAAATGCAGAGTTCCAAAGAATAGCAAGGAAAGATAAGAAAGCCTTCCTCAGTGATCTATGCAAAGAAATAGAGGAAAACAATAGAATGGGAAAGACTAGAGATCTCTTCAAGAAAATTAGAGACACCAAGGGAGCATTTCATGCAAAGATGGGTACAATAAAGGACAGAAATGGTATGGACCTAACAGAAGCATAATATACTAAGAAGAGATGGCAAGAATACACAGAAGAGCTATACGTAAATGATTTTCATGACCCAGATAATCACTCACCTAGAGTCAGACATCCTGGAATATGAAGTGAAATGGGCTTTAGGAAGCATCACTATGAGCAAAGCTATTGGAGGTGATGGAATTCCATTTGAGCTATTTCATATTCCAAAAGATGATGCTGTCAAAGTGCTGCATTCAATAGGCCAGCAAATATTGAAAACTCAGCAGTGGCCAAAGGACTGGAAACGATCCGTTTTCATTCCAATCCCAAAGAAAGGCAATGCCAAAGAATGTACAAACTACCGCACAATGGCACTCAACTCACATACTACCAAAGTAATGCTCAAAATTCTCCAAGCCAGACTTCAACAGTATGTGAATCATGAATTCCAGATGTTCAAGCTGGATTTGGAAAAAAGAGAAGAACCAGAGATCAAATTGCCCACATCTGTTGGATCAAAAAAGCAAGAGAGTTCCAGAAAAACATCTATTGCATCTTTATTGACTATGTCAAAGCCTATGACTGTGTGAATCACAACAAATTGTGGAAAATTCTTAAAGTGATGGGAGTACCAGACCGCCTGACCTGCCTCCTGAGAAATCTGTATGCAGAAGCAACAGTTAGTACTGGACATGGAAAAACAGACTGGTTCCAAATTGGGAAAGGAGTACACCAAGGCTATGTATTGTCACCCTGCTTATTTAACTTATATGCAAAGTACATCATGAGAAATGCCCAGCTGTATGAAGCATAAGCTAGAATCAAGATTGCTGGAAGAAATGCCAATAACCTCAGCTACACAGATGACACCACCCTTATGGCAGAAAGTAAAGAAGAACTAAAGAGCCTTTTGATGAAATTGAAAGAGGAGAGTGAAAGAGTTGGCTTAAAGCTCAGTATTCAAAAAACTAAGATCATGGCATCTGGTCCCATCACTTCATGGCACATAGATGGAGAAACAATGGAAGCAGTGACAGCCCTTAATTTTTGGGCTCCAAAATCACTGCAAATGGTGACTGCAGCCATGAAATTAAAAGACACTTGCTCCTTTGAAGAAAAGCAACGACAAACCTAGACAGCATATTAAAAAGCAGAGACATTACTTTGCCAACAAAGCTCCATTTAGTTGAAGCTATGGTTTTTCCAGCAGTCATGTATGGATGTGAGAGTTGGACCACAAAGAAAGCTGAGTGTCAAAGAATTGATGCTTTTGAACTGTGCTGTCAGAGAAGACTCTTGAGAATCCCTGGACTACAAGGAGATCAAACCAAGCAAACCTAAAGATCAGTCCTAAATATTCATTGGAATGACTGATGCTGAGCTGAAGCTCCATTACTTTGGCAAAGTACTTATTGTTGTGAAGAACTGACTCACTGGAAAAGACCCTGATTCTGGCAAAGTTTGAAGGCAGGAGGAAAAGCGGATGACAGAGAATAGATGGTTTTATGGCATTGCTGACTCGATGGGCCTGAGTTTGAGCAAGCTCCGGGGGCTGGTGATGGACAGGGAAGCCTGGTGTGCTGCAGTCCAGGGGTTGCAAATAGTTGGACACAACTGAACGACTGAGCTGAACTGCCCAATGAAAATAATAGCAATTTATTTCCTACATACACATTTTTAAAAGAGAAAACACTGAAGTTTTGACACTACATTTACGTAGTCTGTGGAAGGATATTTTTTCAGCTTGTTCCAAAAAACATCTCAAGAAAACAGAAGAGAGACCATGAATTCATATATTTTTCATTGATTTTACTTAATATAAGAAGGATATGACTTCAGCTAATTAAGTTAAAAAAGTTGAAATCTATTCGATTTTCAATGCTTATTGGTTTCAGGTGTACAGCAAGTGATTCATATACATATATATTATATATACTAAAACTTTAAAGAACTTATAAATCTACAACATCTAATAAATTATATAGTTATATATTAAAGATTGGGACTTCCCTGGTGGCTCAGATCATTAGGAATCTGCCTGCAATTCAGGACACCTGAGTTCCATCCTTGGATTGAGACAGTCCACTGGAGGAGGGCATGGCAACTCCCTCCAGTATACTTGCCTGGAGAATTCCATGGACAGAGGAGCCTGGCAGGCTACAGTACTCTACCATTTATTTAAAAGTATATATGGAGTCATATCAAGAATGTGGACATTCTATGAACATACTAGAGCTTGAGAGAAGAGGCTAAGGAGAGGAATTACTATATTTTACTTCCATACAGTGATTATGTAAAGCTGTAAGGGGAAAAATATTTTAAGCAATAATTTTTCCTTAAGATTTCTAATTCATTATTCTCTTTTCAAGTTCAGTCTGTCATCTTAAAATTTGATCTTCTATATAAGATGGATCTAGGAGAGGTATTGCCAAGTTCTGAGATCATTTATTCTAACCAATTTCTCTTTATCAACCTTAAGAATCTTTATCAAAAATCAATAGAGATTAGAATGCATCCACATGAAGTCTGGCAGATCAAATGAAACCCCAAACACTTGTTCAGTCTTGTCAATGTACAATCTTTTGCTCAATATGCAGAGCTTGTTCTCGGAGAAATCAAAATTTCCCTTGTCTTCAAGGGTCAGAACCATAATTTCTATTTCAGAAACATAGTTGATTAAAATAAGAGTATTAGGTTTTATCCAGAATAGTCAAATGAAATAAGTGTCCAATTATCTTTCATTCTACTCATTATGTGTATGTACATAGTCTGCATGAGGATACTGTCAAACTAAACTCATTATTTGGGCTACCTTGAATAGAATTTGCCATTTTGTGAGATGCTATCTCCAAAGTCATGAAAAGAAAAATTTATCATAAAGCATATTACTAAATATGGCAATTTGAAAAATTCTAAGAACAGTGAAAAGCAATTTTTGAGTTCTATGTTTTATAATATCTTTATCTTTCACAACCATTATGTGTCAATGACTACTAACCTTTACTTAATGCTCTCTCTGTTATTTTGGAAAGCCTAAGCAGTGGTAGTCAATAGACTCAATATGTATAATGGCTCAAACACAACTGGTGATCATTCTTGCTTTCATGGCAGTGCAAGTACATTTTCCCATTTGTAGTGATTCCATACAGAAATTCTAGGGTCCTTATTTCTTCTGTTTTGTAGATTTACTCTTACTATTGTCATCTGCATTCATTTAGAAGTAGGGAAAAAATGCAGAAGGTGGCACAGCCACTCTTTAAATGGCATAGAAATGTTACAAACCACTTATTCTCACATTTCTTTATCTAGAAATTGCCATAAGTGTAAGTAAGTAAGTGTTAGTCACTCCGTCATGCCTGACTCTTTACAACACCATGGACTGCAGCCCACCAGGCTCCTCTGTCCTTGAGATTTTCCAGGCAATGATACTGGAGTGGGTTGCCATTTCCTGCTCCAGGGGATCTTCCCAACCCAGGGATCAAACCCAAGTTTCCTGCACTGAAGGCAGATTCTTTACTGACTGAGCTACAAGGGAAACACCTAACCACAAAGGTGGAAGGAACATACAGCCTTACAGTAAGCAAGATGACTATGTCTCAAGATGAGTATTTTGCAGGATTTGCCATAAACACACATTAAAAAATACTTTTCTCAAGTAGAGTTTTTTGTTGATATTAGTTTTGAAAAGAAAAGTATTATAATATATTAAATTTATCACTGTGAGAAAATTTTTAAATGTGGCAAGTTCCGCTAAGGCTTAATCACAAAAGAAGTAAATGCATATTTGTGACATCTATTTTGCTTAGAATTTCACCCTTTTAGTGATTGGTGAGTCTTTTCTACTTTCACTTATTCAGAGAATAAGCAATTATATTAATAATGTTCAATCTAATGTGCATCTCTTATTGCTTAAGATGAAAACTTTCAAATTATTTTTGCTATAAAGACTAGAATGTATTGACTTCTCTCAGCTTAATTAAATAACAAATCCTTACATAATAAAGGGAAAATTGACCGTGTGTCTATAATCCAAAAAGTTGTCCATCCAGATATATATATAATATATATTCAAAAAATAGAATCTTGATTTTTATTTTTAAAATCTGAAATACCATCCCATTTCTTTTTTACATGTTTCATACATCAAGATATATTTTTGAAATTTGTAAATAGAACTGCCTTCATCTAGATATCATTTCAGAAATATTCTCTTTGTGAGTTTAAATGCTTTTTTTAAAAATTACTTGATTGATAAAAGATAACTTCAGTGGATATTTCAAATAAAATGTTTAATTTAAAAAAACCACAACAAAGATAAGACACTACACTCATTTAAGGTGTGAGGCTTCATGCTGTATTCCATTTGGTTCAGAGTATAGTTTTCATGATTTATTGACAGCTTCTGTAGATGGCTTTTTATTTTCAACTCATCCCAACCCTGGTCAAACAATACAACCCTCTTGCTTTTTCAATATTTTCCTAATATCTCAGCTCATTTAATTCTATTGATCCACTGAAGAGTATAATGGCACTGAAACTGGAATTAATAGCACCTCCCTTTCCTAGTGCTAAGAGCTTTCCTATTGAGTCTGTGGACCATCACATGAAATCATAAAAGTAGACTAAAAAAGTAGAGTGACCTTTATCAGCTACTGTTGTACTGTAAAATTCAGCAAACCTCAAAACATCATTTTCAATTTTATGGCACTGTTTTCTTAAATAATAAGAGAAGGGGGAAAAAAGGGAACAACTGACCCCTGCTCAGCATTTACTTAAGCAGAATTGGCATTAATAGAGTATTCTGTCAAAAATTCAAGCTCAAGAAAATGTATGGCTTTGTCCACAGCAGCAGCTATCTTAGCCGATTGCACTGTCACTGCTTCACACAAAGCGCATTGCAACACCATTAGTGGCCATAAATAATGCACAAGCTCTTATGCAGTACTCAGCTAAGTGCATGGAAACCTTGGGCTCCTGTTGTCAGAAATTCAATGGATTAGTACCTAGATTTATTTTAAGTCTGTAAAGCACTTTGTTCTTGACAGCGTTCAAAGTAGAAAGACTGCTATCCTGAATGTGCATCTTAATACTGTCATTCCTGTCTTGTAAGAGTAGATGATATATGGGCTGCAATATTTCGTTTTAATATTTAAAGTTTTCATTGTGCAGATGCAAAGAAATATATTAATAGTTATCTGCTGTTACTTTATTGATCTAGAAAAGAACAAAGATAACCTGTAAAGTTTCACAGGGAGGTTAGTAAAATGGAGGCATTACAATTATTTACTATACACAAATTAGAAACATGATATATCATCTTTAGAAAATAAAGGCCTCTGAACATTGGATTTCTTCTTTCTGAATGAATATTCTATGTTTAGGGGGCTAATTTAACCACACTTTAACCTAATTAGATGTTATTTACAGTTATATTTCCTTCAAGTGCGTGACACTATTGTTTCTTTTTTGAAGGCTGATTTTACATGGTTAATATTTTGCTGAGCAAGAAATATTCTAGATGTTATTTAGAATTGCTTCTTTATAACTCCAGAGGTTGAGGGCAGTTTCTGTCTACAGATAAGTTCAGAATTTGAGCCTGATAATCTTCTATGCTTTGAAAGGATAAAAACACTCTTGTATAGATTAAAAACATTTTTCTATTGATATTGGGGATGTAATAGAAGTACAGAGATATCTCATGCGAAGGTCAAGCTTTCTCAGTTCTATGAAGACATAAAATCTTATTTCAAAATAATAACAGTTATCTTTTCATTCAGCCTACATGGTCCATGAATTTTAATACAATTTGTTGAAATGTCACTCAGTGAATTAACTATTCATTATCAAGCCCTCAGAATTTAAAGTTAAATATGTAATCAATGACTGTAATTATATACATTAAATGCATTTATTAAACTACATGCATGATGTCATGTCAAGCTATTCCTGTTTGACCATATCTGACTCCTTTAATAAAATATGATTTTTAAATACCAGTATATTAGACTCATGAAATCACATTTTATTCTACTTACAAAGTTCACTGTTGAATAAAAAGGACATATGCTTGTGTTTCATTATTTCAGAAGACAATCCATCAAACATATTGTTGTTGAGAAAATTGTGATTTGCTGCTCATAAAGACAAAATGATGAAAAGGACAGCTGAAATTAGTTTTTGAAATATATTTAATATTTACTTAAATTGAAATATTCTTCAGAATAAAAAGGATTTAAAGAACTTTATATTGAGGAGATAAAGTCTTTAACCTAGCAAATTCTTTTACTCCAACTCAGTTAACAAAGCTAAAAGTTCAAGGACCAACAAACAATTTGCATATTCTGATCAATAGGTGGCGCTTTTCCCCTTTCTGATAGGCTTGAATACTGAATTCTGGTAGAGTACAACCTTTATTAAGTGTTGTGAATTTTCAATACTACCTATAAAATACCAAATACTTCAACAAGTCAAAAGTTAATTTTTAATCTTTACAAGTTTACAAGGATTTACATTATTGCAAGCTTTATAAAGTTATCTTTTGATACATCATCAAGTTTTGCTACCAATAATTGTATTTAAGAGAGCTCTCTGTTATTTTTACAATTCAGAGATTTAGAAAAGTGCGCTCAGCTTCTTTAATCTTTAAATTATTTCCTACTCATTCACATAGAAAATTTCTGCAAAGCAGAATATAGAATATCTGAAACATAGGGCCTCTTAAAATATCTCTGTCATGATAAATATATTTATGATTTTTAGGACATTTGTCCCAAAAATGAAAGCTGAATTTATATTATCATAAAATGTATCTTGAAAATACAGCTAAAATGGTAAACATAAGAAATTCATCAAGAGATACACTGTAAGAGACATATCTTTATATTTTGATAGATTATGAGTTTGATTTATTTACATTGAGTATTATATAATTAAATATAAAGATTATTTGCCATCTAAACATTTTGTTAATGGTAGTTGATAGTTTTTGGAATTTGAAGCAGAGAAGAATTTATAAAAGTATTTCTTTCAGATAACTTTTATCTAAATTTATACTAAAAATCATGTGTCTAAATTGCTTTCTTTTCAATAAACCATCTAGTTACGTATAAATATATAGTAGCTAGCTTATAATATTGGAGAAGGCAATGGCACCCCACTCCAGTACTCTTGCCTGGAAAATCCCATGGATGCAGGAGCCTGGTAGGCTGCAGTCCATGGGGTCTCTAAGAGTCGGACACGACTGAGCGACTTCACTTTCACTCTTCACTTTCATGCATTGGAGAAGGAAGTGGCAACCCACTCCAGTGTTCTTGCCTTGAGAATCCCAGGGACGGGGGAGCCTGGTAGGCTGCTGTCTATGGGGTCTCACAGAGTCGAACACGACTGAAACGACTTAGCAGCAGCAGCAGCTTATAATATCTAGATAATGTATTATAGAAAAATAGTTTCACTTTTGTTATTTAAAATATGATCAGCTAGTGACAATTAGTTTAAGATATGAGCAACATATTCAGTAGTGAATTTTTTTGATATACTTAAATAAGAAATTCTCACTTATAAAATATAGCTAGTCAGAAAATTAAGAAAAAGTTTTCATAGCCCTTGTATTCTAAGTAGTCTGACTCCTTTTTACATTATTAAATGAAAGCATATTTGTGTGAATTCCATAGCAAAATTTAAATTTTATTTTCCCCAGAATGTACAATGTGACACTCCTAAATACAGTGGAAAAAAGAAAAAGAAGAAAGCACACGCACATTTTACAACTATTTTAGGTTTCTAACAGAATAGTTTAAGTTTTATCTCAAATGAATGCTATCATATAAGAGACTGAAAACAGTTTTGCTTTTTGATAAATCCGCAGCTGTATTTCCTTCCTGAGCGTGACTGTTCCCAGATTCAAGGACAGTGAATGAGGACCAAACAACTCCCCTCCATCCACCTAAGTGTCCTTGGCTACTCTAGAGTTCTCTTATATCTCTATGTCTCAGCAACTTTCTCTTCCTCAAGGTAGTGGGAGTTAATATCAAATTCAAAACAAGTTTATCTGTATTTTCTTCTGGAATTTAGAGTCTTCTCTAGAAGATATTGCATTCTGGAATTGATGTTATTTTATGACAATGATGCAGGAAGTTTTGTTGATTTGAGGCACTATATTTTAGGTATCTTAATAAAATTTCCTAGAGATTTTTGGGAGAAAAACATATCAGAATGTAGAGCACAGCTTTAGGAGGTTCATTATACACAGACTAGAGTTTAAATAGCATCATTTTTTTTCTGTGTAATTATGGGTTGTTCTTATATAGCACTGGGCATTATAAAGTAATAGTTTAAGACAATTCAAGCAAAAATTCTATACTCTCCACATATAAAAGGATCAATGCTACACTGATAAATGAGAAGTATCAATAGTACAGGCTTAAACAGTCCTGAAGAGACAAAAACTGATATGATAGGCACAGAGCTGCATTATCAAGACAGCAATGATAAAGTACAACACTTAAGAGATTTTACTAACAGTTTAAGAGTTCTGGCACACTACAGCCTGTATAATGAGGCTTCTAAATGTTCAGCTCACAGAACTTGCATTTGAAGAGATGAAATACTCTACAAACTCTATTTCATTAATCTTCACAATATCTCTGTGAAGAATTATGAACACCAATCAACAGATTACAGACTGACAGCACAGAAATACTGAATGAATTGCCAGTCCTCTCAAAGAGAGACTTGAAAGTTCTCCTTACAGTGGAAGGGCTTGTTTGTTCTTTTTTTTTTTTGCAAGGTGGGGGATGGTGGTGATGGAGGTATTTTTCTATTTTTTCAACTGCTAGTTCTCTAAGACCAAGTTAATGTATGCTAAATCCTGTGAAGTAGCAACATATTGTACCTACTTGGGCAGAATGAAAGGTAGAGAAGGTCTAAAATTTCAGGATTTGGAATTTTAAAATAGGTTAAATCAATATTTTAATGTCAAAATACTTGAATACACAGAAGTATGTCTTTTAAAAAAGGCACTGTGTGTTACTGTGACTCTTTACAAGGCCTATGCTATATTTTGCATTAATGCCAGATAAGATTTCAATCTTGCAGCAAATTAGTCATCATATTATTAAATACCCATTCAAGTGACTTCAACAGCACATGGTTTGTATTGTATTATTAACAGCTCTTCAAAGGCAGACAATATCATCACCATCAATAAATGGCTATTGACAACTTACTGTGTTTAACTTGAGTTTTTGAAAGATCATGTTGTTTTCGATTTGTTAAGCTAATCATTTATAGAATTTTTTCATGTTGACAAACCAAAGTCAAATCATATCCATAGGGCGAATACTAGTACAGGGGATTTAAAATATTTAAAAGGCATTTTAATACATGAATTTAAGAAATTATGCAACTGTTCATTTTATAATAATGAATGCAAAAATGAGTATAGAGCAGTTAAAACTTAAGTGGGCTTCCCTGGTGGTTCAGGAGTAAAGAAACTACCTGCAAGGCAGAAGCTGTAGGAAAGGCATGTATAATCCATGGGTGGGGAAGATGCCCTGGAAGTGAGCATGGCAACTCACTCCCATTCTTGCCTGGAGAATCCCATGGACAGAGGTGCCTGGTGGGCTACAATCCAAAGGTTCCCAGAGTCAGACATGGCTGGCTTTCTTTTTAAAAGCATTGTTGTTTATTTTAATTGGAGGATAATTACTTTACAATATTGTTATAGTTTTTGCCATACATCAATATGAATTGGCCATAGGTATACATGTATCCCCTCCATCCTGAATCCCCTTCCACCTCCTTCCCACCCTATCCCTCCAGGTTGTCCCAGAGCTCTGGCTTTGGGTGCGCCACATCATACATCAAACCTGCAGTGGTTTATCTATTTTACATATGGTAATATATATGTTTCAGTGCTATTCTCCCAAATTATCCCACCCTCTCCTTCTCCTTCTTTGTTCAAAAGTCTGTTCTTTATGTTTGTGTCTCCTTCGCTGTTCTGTACTTAGTATTGTTGGTAACATCTTTCTAGATTCCATATATGTGTGTTAATATATGGTATCTGTCTTTCTCTCTCTGACTTCACTCTGTATAACAGGCTCTAGGTTCATCCACCTCACTCAGTTCAGTTCAGTTCAGTTGCTCGGTTGTGTCCGACTCTGCAACCACATGGACTGCAGCACGCCAGGCCTCCCTGTCCATCATCAACTTCCAGACTTTACCCAAACTCATGTCCACTGAGTTGGTGATGCCATCCAACCATCTAATCCTCTGTCACCCCTTCTCCTGCTGCCTTCAATCTTTCCCAGCATCAGGGTCTTTTCAAATGAGTCAATTCGCATCAGGTGGCCAAAGTATTGGAGTTTCAGCTTCAGCATCAGTCCCTCCAATAAATATACAGGACTGATTTCCTTTAGGATGAACTGGTTAGACCTCCTTGCAGTCCAATGGACTCTCAAGAGTCTTCTCCAACATCACAGTTGAAAAACATCATTTCTTCAGTGCTCAGCTTTCTTTATAGTCCAACCCTTAGATCCATACATGACTACTGGAAAAACCAAAGCTTTGACTAGACGGACATTTGCTGGCAAAGTAATAGCTCTGCTTTTTAATATGCTGTCTAGGTTGGTCATAATTTTTTTCCAAGGAGCAAGTGTCTTTTAATTTCATGGCTGCAGTCACCATCTGCAGTGATTTTGGAGTCCAAAAAAATAAAGTCTGTCACTCTATCCACTGTTTCCCTATCTATTTACCATGAAGTGATTGGACCAGATGGCATGATCTTAGCTTTTTGAATGTTTAGTTTTAAGCAGGCTTTTTCACTCTCCTCTTTCACTTTCATCAAGAGGCCCTTCAGTTTTTCTTCACTTTGTGCCATAAGGGTGGTGTCATCTGCATATTGGAGGTTATTGTTATTTCTCCTGGCAATCTTGATTCCAGCTTGTGCTTCATCCAGCCCAGTGTTTCTCATCATGTATTCTGCATATAAGTTAAATAAGCAGGGTGACAATATAAGCCTTGACATATTCCCTTTTCTATTTGGACCAGTCTGTTGTTCCATGTCCAGTTTTAACTGTTGCTTCCTGACCTGCATACAGATTTCTCAAGAGGCAGGTCAGGGAGTCTCGTATTTCCATCTCTCTCAGAATTTTCCAGTTTATTGTGATCCACACAGTCAAAGGCTTTGGCATAGTCAAAAATACAGAAATAAATGTTTTCCTGGAACTCTCTTGCTTTTTCAATGATCCAACAAATGTTCCCAGTTTGATCTCTGGTTCCTCTGCCTTTTGTAAAACCAGCTGAACAACTGGAAGATCACAGTTCATGTACTGTTGGTTTGGAGAATTTTGAGCATTACTTTACTAGCATGTGAGATTTAAAATTATGCAGTAGTTTGAGCATTCTTTGGCAATGCCTTTCTTTGGGATTGGGATGAAAACGAACCTTTTCCAGTCCTGTGGCACTGCTGAGTTTTCCAAATTTGCTGCCATATTGAGTGTAGCATTTGAACAGCATAATACTTTAGAATTTGAAATAGCTCAACTGGAATTCCATCACCTCCATTAGCTTTTTCATAGTGATGCCTCCTAAGGCCCACTTGACTTCACATTCCAGGATGTCTGGCTCTAGGTGAGTGACTCACACCATTGTGGTTATCTGGGTCATGAAGATCTTCTGTGTATTCTTGCCAACTCTTCTTAATATCTTCTCCATCTCTTAGGTCCATACAATTTCTGTCCTTTATTGTGTCCATCTTTGCATGAAATGTTTCCCTTGTATCTCTAATTTTCTTGAAGATATCTCAGGTCTTTCCTATTCTATTGTTTTCCTCTGTTTATTTGCACTGATCAATGAGGAAATTTTTCTTATCTCTCTTTGCTACTCTTTGGAACTCTGCATTTAAATGAGTATGCCTTTCCTTTTTTTCTTTGCTTTTCACTTATCTCCTTTTCACAGCTATTTGTAAGGCCTCCTCAGACAGCCATTTTGCTTTTTTGCATTTCTTTTTCTTAGGGATAGTCTTGATTCCTGTCTCCTGTACAATGTCATGAACCTCCATCTATAGTTCTTCAGGCACTCTGTCTATCAGATCTAATCCCCTGAATCTGTTTGTCACTTCCACTGTATAATCAGAAGGGATTTGATTTAGGTCATACCTGAATGGTCTAGTAGTTTTCCCCACTTTCTTTGATTTAAATCTGAATTTGGCAATAAGGAGTTCATGATCTGAACCACAGTCAATTCCAAGTCTTATTTTTGCTGACTATATACAGCTTCTCTATCTTTGGCTGCAAATAATATAATTAATCTGATTTTGGTATTGACCATCTGCTGATATCCATGTTTAGAGTCTTCTCTTGTGTTGTGGAAGAGTATGTTTGCTATGACCAGTGCATTCTCTTGGCAAAACTCTATTAGCCTTTGCCCTGCTTCATTCTCTACTCTAAGGCCAAATTTGCCTGTTGTTCCAGGTGTTTCTTGATTTTCTCTTTTGCATTCCAGTCCCCTATAAACAAAGGGACATCTTTTGTGGGTGTTAGTTCTAGAAGGTCTTGTAGGTCTGCATAGATCCATTCAACTTCAGCTTTTTCAGCTTTACTGCTCAGGGTATAAACTTGGATTATTATGATAGTGAATGGTCTGCCTTGGAAATGAACAGAGATCATTCTGTCATTTTTGAGATTGCATCCAAGTGCTGCATTTCAGACTCCTAGTACTGACTCAAATGCATTCCTTTTTATAGTTTAGCAATATTCCATTTTGTGTATGTACCACAACTTCCTTATCCATTCTTCTGTCAATGGACATCTAGGCTGCTTCCATGTCCCAGATATAGTAAAAGCTGCTGCAATAAACATGTGTTTTTTCACTTCTACTTTCCTCAGGGTATATGCCCAGAAATTCCTGGGATTTTTCAGTTGTATGATAGTTTCATTCCTAGTTTTTTAGGAATCTTTGTACTGTCCTCCATAGTGGTCGCACCAGTCCACATTCCCACCAACAGTGCCAGCGTGTTCCTTTTTCTCCACATCTTCTCCTCTTACAAATTTGTAAATTTACAAATGTCTCGTTTGTAAATTATCTTTCAAATTGTTAAAAAAAAAAAAAAAAAAAAAAAAACCTCTCCCATTTCTCTTGATTGCTATTCACATAATTAAAAGGCTTAATTTGTTTTTTACTCTATATATTTTTTCTGCCAATTTTCTCCTTTTCCACTATTACCATCCCATTCCAAGAAGGGTCATTGTATGCATTTTTACTGTTCTTTATACAATTCTATAATAGAGAACTATTCAAGTTGCAGTCTGTGAGAATGGTGCCACCTATAGGTGGAGCAATACAAAAACAGCACAGCAGCCATGCGTCCAAGTCAACATCCTCTCTCATTAGTACTACTGCAATCCTGATTTCATTTGCTGCCATTATTAGTTCCTCCAATCACTGTCTATACTGAAGCTAAAGTGATGCTCTGAAAGCGACAGTGCACCATAGTATTTTCCTATTTGCTACTGCATTTCACGTACAATTAAAGTCCCTTACCTTTTTATTTGCTGTGTCCCTGACTTATGTTCACTAGCCATGGTTAACTCAATTCAAGTGTCCCCTCATCAAAGTAGCATTATCTGACCACTCATTTTTAATTCACAGCTCAGTTTTCTTCTGTTCATTCTATGTCTCTACAATAGGTTTGCTTTCTTTTTGGTACTATTTATAACTAACAATTAATCTTATATTTTTTCATTTGCTTTGGAATGAGTGAGTCTATCTTACTCTTTAAACACTAGACTTAAAGAAAAGAATAGGAAAGAATTTTCTTGTGAGTAACTGACAATGCCTGGTACACTAGATAACTTCATCTGTACTTCTGAATGAATAAGTGAATGAATGCAATATTTAAAATTATGAATGTTAATATCATGCTCTATCATGGTATATTATAATTTTATGTATATTGAATGATAAAATTTGTTTCAACTAAAGAAGAAATTAAATTATTGCCATTGTAGGAATAGCAAAATTTAATAAGAATGAAAAAGGAACTATAAAGTAAAATATATGAAGTAATATAATTGTTCTTTTATACATGCCATAGGAAATTCACCAGTTTTATCTGAACCTCAATTTTCTCATATGGAGAATGAAAAAAATAGAGCAAGTAATCATTAACATTTTTTTCAGTTACAAAACTTGATGATTCTATGATCTCAGGCAATTATTTTAAGTCTTTGTCCCAGTTTGCTCATAGATCTAATTCAGTTTTGCAATTCTCATACTCTTGGCAAAAAGAATAACCAACAAAAGTAAAATGATTTGCATCCACTAAATGGTTATATGAGTATAATGGGTTACTAATGTTATTCTCTGGGTAAAAGTAAATTCAGCCCATAGTGGAAGCCCATTTATGTTAATGAAACTCTCAATTATGTAGTCCCTCATGATTTACAGAATACTTTTGTATTTAACGCTGCTTCAATTCCCACATCCTATGAGACACAGCAAATGTTATTATCCCCATTACACAGATAACAAAACTAAGTTTCAGAAATGTTAGTCTCCTGCCCACAGTCATTCAGGCAGTGAAATGCTAGATCATGACTGGAACTCATGACTCTTTTTTAAGTCCATATCTAGAAATCTTTCTATTACAGTAACAAAGTTCTAAACAACAGAACAGTTGGTTCCTTTGAATGGCCACATTGAGATATTGAATTATGATATTGTATTCTCAGCCTAGAAGGAACATGATAGTCATATAGAGAATGAAATGCTATTATGATCTTACAAACTATAGATTACATTACAAAGAACTTTGAATCTAGTTCTAAATTTGCACCACAACAGGTAGATGAGTTCCTAAGGTCACTTAGTTTTCAAAACTATCATTTGCTAAAGTATTCTTCATGTTAGTAAAAATAAACTGAATCATGCTTAATATAAAAAGTGCACATAACACCCTCTGTCAATTACTTAATCTCATTTTAAAAAATAGTTCTGTGTATTTGACACCTGTCAAAAATTTAGTTGACAGACTTCTTTTTTCAATCTATTACACCTTCTAAGAATCTAATCAATGTGTCCAATTTGCTATTCATAATTTGCATAGCATACTTATGGCTTTATTCCATATTTATCTTCTACTTTCTCATCACCAACTTTCAACATTCATCAGAAATATTAATGAAAATCCTATTACCTCAACCATACATTTGGGTATATAATAATGCATTTATTAATGAAAAATTATAAACAATGTTAAGGAAGCTTTCTTAATTTGAAAAATTAACCAAAACAATAAAAATATGTATTTGATTTTACTGTTAATATTGTAATAATAATTGTACAAATTTAGCACATACTCTACCTTAAAGAAGGAGAAGAATCTTTCATGATAATAAAAACACAACATTTTAGGGTTTATATCAGAGACAGATACACAATTTATGGGCCACTGGGCAAAAATGCATATGCCCAAGCCTTTGTTCAAAAAACCGGGGGAAAGTACCACACTTTTCCACAGTCTCTGTTCCTGCCTCTCTCCCTTCCTCTCTCCTTTCCTCCCTCAACTTGTCATGGTATTTTTTGCTATTTAATATTGTTCTAAGAGAGGGAAAATTAAAAATTTTAGCTATTAACATGAATTTTACCTTTCATCTTCATATTGGCCAATGGCAGTTTTAAGTGGAAATGTCGGAACATTTCACTCATACATGGAATTATTGAAATGTCCCAATTTTTATGTCGGCTCATTCCCAGAGGTATCTCAAGCTGAGCAAGAGACTGATGCAAGCCAGATGCAAGAGGTTTGGAAGGCAAAAGAGATGCTCCCCACCCCTGGATCCAACCACTACCTTTCCCCATGTGCCATTGTCTTACTTAACTTAAAAAACACCATTTCTAGATAAAATTGCTGAACATTTCAAGATGTAAATGCAGAACATTAAACCCTAGGCATGAAGTCCTTTTACTCAACTCTTCTGGTTGCAGGCCCATGAAGTTGCCTTGGTTCTTATGCTCAGTGAGTACATAGATACTGTCAGTCTAACAGAAAATATTCCAACAAAGGAAAATATTATGACACAGTGAGATTTAATAATAGGCCTGAGGCCTCAGACTAGTTACTAATATTCTCAGAGGATTATTTTCATCTCAAATATGAGCAGTGTCTATGTACATGAATTATTACATTAGATTTAGCTGTAATACCTTTGACAAATTTTTGTATTTGTAGTATATTGCACATGCCCACTATCTCCTCTTTCAGTTCAGTTTAGTTCAGTTGTTCAGTTGTGTCCAACTCTTTGTGACCCCATGAATTGCAGCACGCCAGGCCTCCCTGTCCATCATCAACTCCCGGAATTCACCCAAACTCATGTCCGTCGAGTTGTTGATGCCATCCAGCCATCTCATCCTCCATCGTCCCCTTTTCCTCTGGCCTCCAATCCCTCCCAGCATCAGAGTCTTTCCCAATGAGTCAACTCTTCGCATGAGGTGGCCAAAGTATTGGAGCTTCAGCTTTAGCATTAGTCCTTCTAAAGAACACCCAGGACTGATCTCTATTAGGTTGGACTGGTTGGATCTCCTTGCAGTCCAAGGGACTCTCAAGAGTCTTCTCCAACACCACAGTTCAAAAGCATCAATTCTTTGGCACTCAGCCTTCTTCACAGTCCAACTCTCATATCCATACATGACTACTGGAAAAACCATAGCCTTGATAGATGGACCTTTGTTGGCAAAGTAATGTCTCTGCTTTTTAATATGCTGTCTAGGTTGGTCATAACTTTCCCTGCAAGCAGTAAGCGTCTTTTAATTTCATGGCTGCAGTCACCATCTGCAGTGATTTTGGAGCCCCTCAAAATAAAATCTGACACTGTTTCCACTGTTTCCCCATCTATTTCCCATGAGGTGATGGGATCAGATGCTTCCTCTTCAAGTATAAGCAAATTTGCACATAAATTTGAATCAGTTCAGTTCAGTTCAGTCGCTCAGTTGTGTCCGACTCTTTGAGACCCCATGAATCACAGCACGCCAAGCCTCCCTGTCCATCACCAACTCCCAGAGTTCACTCAGACTCGTGTTCATCGAGTCAGTGATGCCATCCAGGCATCTCATCCTCGGTCGTCCCTTTCTGCTCCTGCCCCCAATCCTTCCCAGCATCAAAGTCTTTTCCAGTGAGTCAACTCTTCGCATGAGGTGGCCAAAGTACCGGAGTTCCAGCTTTAGCATCAGTCCTTCCAGTGAACACCCAGGACTGATCTCCTTTAGGGTGGACACCTTGGATCTCCTTGCAGTCCAAGGGACTCTCAAGAGTCTTCTCCAACACCACAGTTCAAAAGCATCAATTCTTTGGCGCTCAGCCTTCTTCACAGTCCAACTCTCACATCCATACATGACTACTCGAAAAAACATAGCCTTGACTAGACGGACCTTAGTCGGCAAAGTAATGTCTCTGCTTTTGAAATTACTATCTAGGTTGGTCATAACTTTTCTTCCAAGGAGTAAACGTCTTTTCATTTCATGGCTGCAACCACCATCTGCAGTGATTTTGCAGCCCAAAATAATAAAGTCTGACACTGTTTCCATTGTTTCTCCATCTATTTCCCATGGAGTAATGGGACCGGATGCCATGATCTTCGTTTTCTGAATCTTGAGCTTTAAACCAACTTTTTCACGTGATCTCCTCTTTCACTTTCATCAAGAGGCTTTTTAGTTCCTCTTTACTTTCTGCCATAAGGGTGGTGTCATCTGCATATCTGAGGTTATTGATATTTCTCCCGGCAATCTTGATTCCAGCTTCTGTTTCCTCCAGCCCAGCGTTTCTCATGATGTACTCTGCATATAAGTTAAAGAAGCAGGGTGACAATATACAGCCTTGACGTACTCCTTTTCCTATTTGGAACCAGTCTGTTGTTCCATGTCCTGTTCTAACTATATATGTATGTATATATATATATATATATATATATATATATAATACACAAGTAAGTATACATATGTATATATGCTGTTGTTGTTTAGTGGTGTTGTTGTTTAGTCATGTCTGACTCTTTTGTGACTCCATGGACTGTAGCCCACCAGGCTCCTCTCTCCATGGGATTTTCTAAGCAAGAATACTGGACTAGGTTACCATTTCCTTCTCCAGAGGACTTTCCTGACCCAGGAATCAAACCAGTATACCCTGAATTGTCAGGCAGATTCTTTACCACTGAGCCACCAGGGAAGCCCATATGTGTTTTTATATACAAACATTTGTACCCATATACTGGAGAAGGCAATGGCACCCCACTCCAATACTCTTGCCTGGAAAATCCCATGGATGGAGGAACCTGGCAGGCTGCAGTTCATGGGGTTGCTAGGAGTCAGACACGATTGAGCGACTTCACTTTCACTTTTTACTTTCCTGCATTGGAGAAGGAAATGGCAACCCACTCCAGTGTTCTTGCCTGGAGAATCCCAGGGATAGGGGAGCCTGTTGGCCCCCGTGTATGGGGTCGCACAGAATCGGACATGACTGAAGTGACTTGGCAGCAGCAGCATACACATATACACTGGAAATTATCCTGTAATGAATTTGTTAGACGCCTTCACAACTTATTTGTAAATTTCACTCTTGTAAATATATTGACTGAGAATAAAAGTTAGCCATTTAGAAGAGTATATTTGCCTTCAAAGACATCTTTTTATTTTAGGTCTGTCTATAGTTTGTGCACTATGTTTCTATTGCAACTAAATAATATAATGATCAAATTTAAAGTTTTAAATATTTAAATCTTTAAGCTTCTGTCATCTTTCTTCCTGACCATTTAATATTATATAGCCTTCACATTGTTATATTTCAGGGTATGGTAAAATTTGGATATGTATACATTCATATATTTAAAAATATATCTACTTTTACCACAGTTAAATAATGTACATATTCATTTTAATAAATTTAAATTTTTGACATGTGTATATAATGAGGAAACAAGAAACATTTTTATTTTAGTTATGATTCGTATCTGGAACAGATATATTCAATGATATATGTTTTAATAATTTTTATGTTGGGACAAGAATTAAGCATTCAAAGGAAAGTGTTCAATGATTTAAGATAAGAACTGAAATTTACATTATTATACTTAAAAAGTAAACTTGGATATCTATGAAACTTTAGAAAATGCAGACTTTAGTATGAAATAAATTCAAATAGCTGGAGGAAATAAATATATTTCATGTATTAAAAAAATAAAAACAATAACAGAAAAACTATCTTACAGCCTTTGTTTTGCAACTTCACCATCTTAGACCAAATGTGTCCCACAGTGGACTTGTTTTGTTGAAGTTCTCAGTTAAGGATATGCTTTATTTGTGTAAATGAGTTGTTTTGGGGGAGATTCCTAATGGAATTCAGTCTTGTACTGCATAACACATCTGAGGATCTGTGTTATTTCTACATTAAAATACACACTATCATGTCTAATTGCTTAATTATATTCTGACACTAAAATGTGGAGAGGAACAGGACCTATTCAGTACATTCCTGCTAATGTCAGGAATCTCATTTAGAAGTTAACGCACCCTTCAATTCTGCAAGAATGAAATGTGTTCTGCTAATAAAGACTAAAAAAAAAATGTTTAATACAATTCATGCATGAATATATCGTATTGATTCAGGATATTTTGTCAAGAAAATGAATAAAAATAAAATGTTTCATTTTTCAAGAAGAAAACATATGAGTTTCAGCTTAAACAGAATTGTTTTGTCAATATATTCTGCATAAGTTTCCATTGAGAAATACAGACAGATTCCATAATGTTTAAAACCTAGACTCAAGGTTATTGAGGAAATTATACATATAGAATTGAAAAAGAAATAAAAGATGATACAAAAACTAAAAAAGCTAACTTGAGAAGAGAAAGAAAATAAGTCACTTGAAAAGTATTGCATTTTAAAATACTTTGTTCATTTTGTCTTTAATAAAATGATGCATATATTGGAAGTATCATTTTTTCCTCTAAATTTGAAAATCTCTATCAGTAACAAAACTCATATCTTGTCAGTTGTCACAGCTCCCTGTTTTGACTGAACTACCCTAAGCCATTTACTATCTGACCTTAACAACTTTAGTCTCTTTCTGAGTGAGTGAATGAATGAGTGAAAGTTGGTCAGTCATGTCCAACTTTTTGCAACCCCATGGAATAGTCCATGGAATTCTCCAGCCCATGATATCGGAGTGTGTAGCCTTTCCCTTATCCAGGGGATCTTCCCAACCTAGGGACCGAACCCAGGTTTTCCACATTGCAGGCAGATTCTTTATCAGCTGAGCCACCAAGGAAGCCCTTAGTCTCTTTCTAGATCTCCCAATTACTTTAAAAGTAAGTGTCAAGAATATCTTCAGTGAAGCAACATATGTGCAATATTTTGCAAATACTTTGTTAAAAATCATATGCTTGGATTTTCTGTGAGACAAAATGGTATAGAAAATAAATTTTGTAAATCCTTTTACTGAGAGAACCTCAGTGGTTATTAGTTGTCCTTTTTAAGTATGTGGCTATCTTCCTTTGTTTTCTGAGGCTATTCTCACCTAAGAAAAGGGAAATGGTACATTATATGACTATCCAGAGGCAAACTAACACTGCTAATTAATGTTTTTTAAATTTTCCCTATGTCACTATGTTGCAGGTATCATTAAAAGCTCCATTGTACATATACAGACACAGTTTTAAACCAATTAAGCCAATAGTCCAGTGGTGCATAACTAGTAAATGAAAAACTAAGAGGGAAAATTGAGATGGATCTGATTTCTAAACACCAGATTTCAAAATTCATTTTCCAACTGTTTACTGCTTTATCATCTCTATCTTCTAACCTTCTAATTGGTTTCTAGAGAGACTTATTACAGACATTTTAGATACATAAAAGGTATGTATCAAGAATACATACCTTGCATGAAACACAGAAAATGTTATTATCCCCATTACACAGATAACAAAACTAAGTTTCAGTAATGTTTGTCTCCTATTCATAGTCATTCAGATAGTTAGATTCTAGAAGATGATTTGAACTCATGATACTTTTGAGCCCATTTCTAGAAATGGCTTAGATATCTAGACAATTTTTAATCCATATCTATCTACGATTCTGTCTCAGATAACTTTTCATTCTTACATTGTTTTCTTTACTTGAATTTCTCTCCCATGCCATTTCAAGAATTACATGTTTTTTAATATTATAAGTTTATTTTCAAAGATAGTGTTATCACCTTTGTCTTACTCTCTTCACTGCTATGTATGGTCACATGTAAAGAACATGTTATGTAACAACTATATAGAAATAGACACAAAAAACACAGGTAAGAATGCATGTATAAATATACATATATTTGTTTCATTTATTTGCATTTATGTAATTTCAGTTCAGTTCAGTTCAGTTCAATCACTCAGTCGTGTCCTAGTCTTTGCAAACCCATGAACCGCAGCATGCCAGGCCTCCCTGTCCATCATCAAATCTTGGAGTTTAACCAAACTCATGTTCATCGAGTCAGTGATGCCATCCAACCATCTCATTCTCTGTTGTCCCCTTCTCCTCCTGCCCTCATCTTTCCCAGGATCAGAGTCTTTTCAAATGAGTCAGCTCTTCGCGTCAGGTGGCCAAAGTATTGGAGTTTCAGCTTCAACATCAGTCCTTCCAATGAATACCTAGGACTGATCTCCTTTAGGATGCACTGGTTGGATCTCCTTGCAGTCCAAGGAATTCTGAAGAGTCTTCTCCAACATCAATTATTTTGTGCTCAGCTTTCTTTATAGTCCAAATCTCACATCCATACATGACTACTGGGAAAACCATACCCTTGACTAGACAGACCTTTGTTGGTGAAGTAATATCTCTGCTTTTTAATATGCTATCTAGGTTGGTCATAACTTTCCTTCTAAAGAGTAAGCGTCCTTTAATTTCATGGCTGCGATAACCATCTGCTGTGATTTTGGAGCTCAAAAAAATAAAGTCACCCACTGTTTTTTTTTTTTTTTTGTCACCCACTGTTTCCACTGTTTCCTCATCTATTTGCCATGAAGTGATGGGACCAGATGTCATGATCTTTGTTTTCTGAATGCTGATCTTTAAGCCAACTATTTCACTCCCCTCTTTCACTTTCATCAAGAGGCTTTTTAGTTCTTTACTTTCTGCCATAAAGGAGGTGTCATCTGCATATCTGAAGTTATTGATATTTCTCCCAGCAATCTTGATTCCAGCTTGTGCTTCATCCAGTCCAGGATTTCTCATGATGTGCTGTGCATATAAGTTAAATAAGCAGGGTGACAATATATAGCCTTGACGTACTCCTTTTCCTATTTGGAACCAGTCTGGTGTTCCATATTCAGTTCTAACTTGCTTCTTGACCTGAGTACAGATTTCTCAAGAGGCAGGTCAGGTGGCCTGGTACTCCCATCTCTTTCAGAATTTTACACAGTTTATTGTGATCCACACAGTCAAAGGTTTGGGCATAATCAGTAAAGCAGAAACAGAAGTTTTTCTGGAACTCTCTTGCTTTTTCCATGATCCAGCAAATGTTGGCAATTTGATCTCTGGTTCCTCTGCTTTTCTAAAACCAGCTTGAACATCTGCAAGTTCATGGTTCACATATTGCTGAAGCCTGGCTTGGAGAATTCTGAGCATTACTTTACTAGCATGTGAGATGAGTGCAATTGTGTGGTAATTTGAACGTTCTTTGGCATTGCCCTTCTTTGTCATTGGAATGAAAACTGACCTTTTCCAGTTTTGTGGGCACTGCTGACTTTTCCAAATTTGCTGACATATCGAATACAGCACATGAAAAGCATCATCTTTTGGGATTTGAAATAGCTCAACTAGAGTTCCATCACCTCCACCTGCCTTGTTTGTAGTGATGCTTCCTAAGCCCACTTGACTTCACATTCCAGGAAGTCTGGCTCTTGGTGAGTTATCACACAATCATGATATCTGAGTTGTAAAGATCTTTTTTGTACAATCCTTCTGTGTATTCTTGCCATCTCTTCTTAATATCTTCTTCTTCTGTTAGGTCCATACCATTTCTGTCCTTTATTGAGCCCATAAAATATTCCCTTGGTATCTCTAATTTTCTTGAAGGGTTCTCTAGTCCTTCCCGTTCTATTGTTTTTCTCTATTTCTTTGCATTGATTGCTAAAGAAGGCTTTTTATGTCTCATTGCTATTCTTTGGAACTCTGCATTCAAATGGGTATATCTTTCCTTTTCTCCTTTGCTTTTTGCTTCTCTTCTTTTCACAGCTATTCATAAGGCCTCCTCACACAGCCATTTTGGTTTTTTTTGCATTTCTTTTTCTTGAGGATAATCTTGATCCCTGTCTCCTGTGCTATGTAATGAACCTCTGTCCATAGTTCATCAGGCACTCTGTCTTTCAGATCTAGTCCCTTAAATCTACTTCTCACTTCTACTGTATAATCAGAAGGGATTTGATTTAGGTCATACCTGAATGGTCTAGTGGTTTTTCCCACTTTCTTCAATTTACGTCTGAATTTGGCAATAAGGTATTCATGATCTGAGCCACAGTCAGCTCCTGGTCTTGTTTTTGCTGACTATATAGAGTTTCTCCATCTTTGGCTGCAAAGAATATAATCAATCTGATTTCAGTGTTGACCATCTGGTGGTGTCCCTGTGTAAAGTCCTCTCTTGTGTTGTGGAAGAGGATGTTTGCTATGACCAATGGGTTCTCTTGGCAAAACTCCTTTAGCCTTTGCCCTGCTTCATTCCGTATTCCAAGGCCAAATTTGCCTGTTACTCCAGGTGTTTTTTGACTTTCTACTTTTGCATTCCAGTCCCCTATGATGAAAAGGACATCTTTTTTGGGTGTTAGTTATAAAAGGTGTTGTAGGTCTTCATAGAACTGTTCAACTTCAGCTTCTTCAACATTACTGGTCAAAGCGTAGACTTGGATTACTGTGATATTGAATGAATTGGCTTGGAAATGAACATTTTGCCATTTTTGAGATTGCATCCAAGTACTGAATTTCATACTCTTTTGTTGACTATTATGGCTACTCCATTTCTTCTAAGGGATTCCTGCTCACAGTAGTAGATATACTGGTCATCTGAGTTAAATTCACCCATTCCAGTCCATCTTAGTTCACTGATTCCTGGAATGTTGATGTTCAATCTAGCCATCTCTTGTTGACCACTTCCAATTTGCCTTGATTAATGGACCTAACATTCCAGGTTCCTATGCAATATTGCTCTTTACAGCATCAGACTTTGCTTCTATCACCAGTCACATCCACAGCTGGGTGTTGTTTTTGCTTTGCAATGATGCAATTTATGTACATTTGTAATTATGTACAAAATTATGTAATTTATGTTTTTTCAAATGTGTATTGAATATATGTATGCATGTTTTTACATATACACACTGTCCTCATGGCACTTCATAAATGTTCTGCTTTTTGAATCAATATTACATAAGAGATTTGTATGCCTGAAAATAGTTGAGCTTTAATCTATATATTTTGTGCTTCAGAATTAGTAGTAAAAACTATTGTTTATTTGCTTATTACTATTTTTGTTGTTGTTGATTAGTCACTAAGTTGTGTCCAACTCTTTTGAGAACCCATTAACTGTAGCTCCAGGCAAGGATACTGGAGTGGGTTGCCATTTCCTGCTCCAGTTATTACTATTATTAAAGCTTTAAACAGTTAAATAAAGTCTTAATGATCTTCGAGTGTAAATGGAATTGCCCCATACCATCTGTTTAACAAAAATTTGCAAGATCCATGGTAATTCTTTTTAAGAACTTTTAAATTATAAAACACATACTTTCCTTTCTATAAAAACTAATGTTTGATTAAGAAATCAATGACATATTCAACTACATAAAAACATATGTGACATATATAAAGACATACCTTATCTTATCTAAGGATACTCATTTTCTGAGATCTTACATATGCAATACACTGAGGATGCTTGACTTATAAATGTGTGTGTGTTAGTTGCTCAGTCTGAATAATAAATGCATATGTTTAAATATTATATGCATGTTTATCCTTCTATAAATAAAATGATCTTAAGATTCTATACAATTCTAGTCCCATTTTCTTCCCTGCTGAAAGCAATTTTAGAATGTACATCAAATGAATTTTTTTCAAAGTGAAACAATATATATTTTTGAGTTAAAAGGTTTCTTAGAAAAAATGTCCAATATCGTATCACTGTGTCAAATGGGAACAAAGTTACACCAACTAATCCAGGAGTTTCAGTAATACGTTGCTGTTTAGTTGCTAAATCGTGTTTGTCTCTTTTGCAACCTCAGAGACTGTAGCCCACCAGGCACCTCTGTCCGTGGACTTTCCCAGGCAAGAATACTGGAGTGGGTAGTCATTTCCTTCTCCAGGGGATCTTCCTATCCAGGGGTTGAACTTGTGTCTTCTGCATTTCAGGCAGATTCTTTGTTGCTGAGTCACTAATAATATAATTAACATCTATTTACATAGCCACAGTTTCTATTTCACTAGTGGTGAACTAGTGAAAGAAAACACATTCTATACTTTTTAAGCTTTCCAAACAGAGATATAACATTGATAAATTTTTGGTTCTTCCTTATTAAATATTAACTTTGGAGCTAACTGAGGGTTTGTTGATCAGCTCTAAATCTTCATTGATAGTTTAAAGTATAAATATTTTCAGCTTAAATTGAAAGAAAAAATAAAGATCTGTCTCCACATAAAGTCACATTTTACATTGATGATGGCATGCTGCAGTCCATGGGATCACAAAGAATTGGACATGACTGAGGGCCTGAACAACAACAATTACTAATTCTATACATAGCAACCATAAAATGTAATTGTAATATTGTATTTATTGTGCCCTACTGTTATTAGAAAGTTTTTAAAGAAGAAAAGAGTAAAAATAGATGAAAAAACTTATTTTTTAAATACAAAAATAATTTGTCATTGCTGTAGACAATGCTTGGGTTCCCCTCAAATTTTATATTGAAATCTAATCCCCAGTGTAATGGTATTTTGAAGTAGGGCCTTTGGGAGGTAATTAAATCAGTCATAATGAATGGGATTAATGCCTTCAAAAGGAAATTCCTTCCTAAGAGTTTCTCTTTCTTAGGTAGATTTCTCTCACCTCTTCTACAGCCACTTATGAACTAAGGAAGAAAACAGTAATCTATGAACTAAGAAGCAGATTCTCACTAGACCCTGAATCTGCTAGCTACTTGGTTTGGGGCTTCCCAATCTCTAGAACTATGAGAAATAAATTATTGTTCCTAAGACACTTTCACACATTGGAGAAGGAAATGGCAACCCATTCCAGTGTTCTTGTCTGGAGAATCCCAGGGACGGGGGAGTCTTGTGGGCTGCCATCTACCTGGCATAGAGTCGGACATGACTGAAGCGACTTAGCAGCAAGACACTCAGTCTATGGTACTCTGTAATTACAGCTTGAATGGAATAAGACATAAATTGATTCTGAGAAGTAGGAGTGTTGCTATAATAAACACCTAAACATATGGGAGCTGCTTTGGAACTGGGTGATGAGTAGAGGCTGGAAAATTTTGAGATGTGTCTTTTAAAAAGCTACATTGACCTGAATGGACCACTATGGGTAATTTCTGATAAGAGCTCAGAAAGAAAAATGGGGAATTGTAGAGAAAACCCCTAAGTATTCATGAATGGAACGTTGGTAGATATGTGGGTGGCAACCTGAGTTGGAAATTAAGAGCATCCTATTAGAAACTAGAGGAAACATGGAATTGGGGACTTGCAATACTGTGGCAAAGAACTTAACTGGATTTCTCTAATGTTAACTCTTTATTCCTCTTATAACTTCTACTCAAGTCACCCATGACTTTGCAGACTGATAAAAAAGCTCTTTTCCTATATTTTAATAGCATTCATCACATTGTCATGTACTACTAATCTGTTTCATGCTCCATTTCCACTAGATTGTAAATTACTTAGATCGAAACCTAAGATTAAGAAGAATGCTTTTATTGTTGTCACTAAGTTGTGTCTGACTCTTTGTGACTCCATGAACTGCAGCATACTAGGCTTCCTTATCCTTCATTATCTCCTGGAGTTTGTTCAAACTCATGTCCATTGAGTTGGTGATGCTATCTAACATCTTATCCTCTGCTGTCCCCTTCTTTTGCCCTCAATCTTCCGCAGCATCTGGGTCTTTTCCAACGAGTTAATTCTTCTCATCAGTTGGCCAGCATAATGGAGCTTAGACTTAGCATCAGTCCTTCCAATGAATATTCAGGGTTAACTTCCCTTAGGATCAACTGGTTTGATCTTGCAGTCCAAGAGACTCTCAAGTCTTCTCCAGCACCACAGTTTGAAAGTGTCAGTTCTTTGGCGCTCAGCCTCTTTATGGTTCAACTCTCACATACATACATGACTATCAGAAAAAAAACATAGCTTTGACTATTTATTTGATAAAATTATGCAAATATACTTTTCAATACCCTTCAAAATTCTTGATTTATTCAAAACATTTTTCCCCCAGTACTAATTAACTGTAAAAACTATATAAATTGTAGATAGTCATGTAAAATTTTTTAAACTTACATAAATAGGCTATATGATGGCTTTTAGAAATGTTGCTGAACAGAAAATTTTACTAATATTAGAAATGTATGAATTTCTAACTATTCTATGGGCTGTTGTAAACGTGTAAGGCAAGCGATGTTTAAATTAAAAAAAAAAAGAGAAAGAAAGAAAACTATAGAGTTTGTTTTCAATTGTTTCTGTCTTTTTTTCAGATAAAATATAATTACTGAACATTTAAAATTTTTGAAAATATTAACCAAATTGTCTTAAAAAATGTGAACAATGTTAATAGGCATCCAACCAACGTTCCTGATGTGATGAATTTTTACTATTCTAACTTTTTACTTCACTAAACATGATGATGACTCTTCAAAAAACTAAAATAAAAATAAACAAACAAAGAAATCTGCCCCAGTAAATAACTATTTTTTACAGCCTTTGAGAAGAAAGACATAAGTATGCCTTGATAATTACAAATGCGATTACTAAGAAAAATGAGCCAATAGAGCACAAAAATGTGCTTGAAAAATGAACAAACTCGTCATTGGTATTTCTTAAGAGATTGTTGGTATCCCTGGAAAGTAACACTGTAAATAAACAAACAAAAAGACCACTGTGCTTTCATTTCTTATCACAAATGTTAAATGCATAATTTCTTAAAATTTTCTTACAAAATGCTTTTGGTACTGTTTTAGATTCACAAAAGAATGTTTGTGTCTTACTTGAGTCACTGATATAGATTTATCATTATTACTATTCTTTGGAAAAATGTCAAATGCTATTTGGATCAATTTCCTTTTTTATTGAGAAATTTTTGTTCTCTTCAATCCTAAAAAAACATTCTTATCCATATTCTCCTTTCTTTGCCTTTCTCCTACTTGCCTCTTTCTACATATGACTATGCTTGACAGAATAAGTACAAGTAAAAAAATTTTGAACAGAAATATCATTGAAGGGTAATAATACTAGATTCCTAAAATATTGTGTAAATTTTACCAATTCTATATTCACCTTTAATTTCATGAACCCTTGGGAAATTCCCTTTGATTTTATGGGAACTGCATATTAACTCATTATCTAAATCTGATTCAAAAACTATTTCTAAAATCAAATGTCTAAAGAGAAGCCAAAAATTATTCATACACCATGAAGAAAAAAAATAAAAATTAAATCTAAGGTGACTTCAATGTGAGCCAAATAACATAATGAACCTATAAAATGCTTAGTGAAATGCAGTCAGGCTTGTAGATGTGTTTACCAAAAAGGAATGCTCTGCTTTCATATTTATTATTATCATTCACTGATTTAACACTCTTATATACTGAGACTCAGTAAACATTTTTAATTTACATAAACCACAGCATAAAAAAATGTAATATAAGAATAAATTTGAAAAGCAGTAGTTTATTGCACCAGCCTCAGCAATTACAAAAAGAGAGAGATGTTATTGAGGCTAAGGAATATTTAATAAAGAATATTATCAATATACATTTCCTTAAGAGTTAATAATACTGCAGTGGGATTCATAAATGCCATCTACCTTCACTTCATTGCTTGAAATCAATGAACTGAATCATCAGAGTAAAATTTCAATGACATATTTAAGGGACAAAAAAGCATCATTTTTTTACTTCTATTAAGTTGAAAGGGAAACGGAGGGTCTAGTTTACTTGAAAGGAGTTTGTTCTGAGTAAGATTTTACTTTTCAGACCACTGGACTAATGATTAACGTCACATACCGTACATCTTCGTCTAGAAACTATGGTGTCTATTAAATGTAATTACCTTTCCCCATGGCTTTAAATTGACGGCAGATTCAAAATGAAGGTGGCTTCTATTAAATTTAATTACTTCCCCCTGAAGCTTACTTGGCAAAACTGTGACTAGTAATGAAAGTGGATTCTATAAAAGAGCTGCATGGTCAAGGTGTGGTTATTAAATTAGTACTGTTGCTAATGAAAAAATGTGAAACAATACATGAAATAGGATATTTTATCACCCATGTATTTTTGTGATGACTGATTCAGTTCTCAGTTTTTTACTCACAGGTTTCAACATTCAACCAATAAATTATAACGTATTGGATTTTGTTGGGATGTGTTCAGTCTTCAGTTGTAACCGAGTCTTTGTGACTCCATGGACTGTAGCCCACTAGGATCCTCTGACAATGGGATTTCCCAGACAAGAATACTAGAGTGGGTTGCCATTTCCTCCTCCAGGGGATTTTCCTGATTCAGGGATTGAACCCACATATGCTGAGTCTCCTGCCTTAGCTGGCAGATTCTTTACCACTGCACCACCTGGGAATCCCTATAACATAATAGTTGATTATATTAATAATTAAAGAAGGAAATCCATATGGAGGTCAAGAAGCAGCAGTTAGAAATAAACATGGAACAATGGACTGGTTCAAAATTGGGAAATGAGTATGTCAAGGCTGTATTGTCACTCTGCTTATTTAACTTACATGCACAGTACATCATGCAAAATGCAGGGCTGGATGAATCACTGTCTGGAATCAAGATTGCCAGGAAAAATATCAATAACCTCAGATATGCAGATGAAAATACCTTTATGGCAGAAAACAAAGAGGAACTAAAGAGCCTCTTGACAAAAGTGAAAAAGCTGGCTTAAAACTCAACATTCAAAAAATTAACATCATGGCATTCTGTCTCATCACTTCATGGCATATAGATGAGGAAAAAATG
The DNA here is from genome assembly GCF_023091745.1 of Budorcas taxicolor. Classification (NCBI taxonomy): domain Eukaryota; kingdom Metazoa; phylum Chordata; class Mammalia; order Artiodactyla; family Bovidae; genus Budorcas; species Budorcas taxicolor. Next base: position 45,539,060 of record NC_068921.1, read on the forward strand.
GAAACACTGACGGACTTCATTTATTTCAGTCCCAGAATCATTGCAGACAGTGCCTGCAGCCATGAAATTAAAAGACACTTGCTTCTTGGAAGAAAAGCAATGACCAACCTAGACAGCATATTGAAAAGCAAAGACATCACTTTGACAACAAAGGTTTCTATAGTCAAAGTTTTGGTTTTTCTAGTAGTCATGTATGGATGTGAGAGTTGGACCATTAAGAAGGCTGAGTGCTGAAGAATCGATGCTTTTGAACTGTGATCTTAGAGAAAACTCTTGAGATTCGCTTGGATTGCAAGGAAATCAAATCAGTCTATCCTAAAGGAAATCAGTCCTGAATATTCATTGGAAGGACTGATGCTGAAGCTGAAACTCCAATACTATGGCCACCTGATGTGAAGAACTGACTCGTTTGAAAAGACCCTGATGCTGGGAAAGATTGAGGGCAGGAGGAGAAGGGGACGATAGAGGATGAGATGGTTGGATGGCATCACCGACTCAATGGACACGTGAAGTGAAGTCGCTCAGTCATGTCTGACTCTTTGCGACCTTGTGGACTGTTGCCTACCAGGCTCCTCCGTCCATGGGATTTTCCAAGCAATTTGAGGAAACTCTAAGAAATAGTGAAAGAAATGGAACCCTGATGTGTTGCAGTCCATGGAGTCACAAGGAGACAGACACAACTGAGCAACTCAACAACAACAAAGGAGAGGAAAAGGCAAAGAATTAGAAAAGCAAATCCTATTCTCACTGGATATGTATTTAATTCTTTCTTGCTCAGCTGATTCATCTGAAAGATAGATCTAAGAATATATCTTATCTATATAAGGTTAATATTAAGAAAATTAGAGGAAAATGTATTATCTATTACTGCTCTGCAAATAACCTTGACGTTAAAAAAACTGTCATTTTTACACTAGTTTATTTTAGGTAATCATTTTTTGGAATCTATATGTATTTCTCAATTTCTCATATATGCATTCATAATTCAATATCAAATTTATTATATGTTCACAATGTGCTAGCCATATGTGAGAGGTATAAATATACAATGTCTATAGGATCCTTTATTCAAAAGAGAGTGATACAAAGATAAAAGACAATAGATATTTTGTTACTATGGGAAGAACCTGCAAAGGCTTTTGTGCAGCTCTCCTGACCCTTGGGAAATATTCACATCCCTTCCCTCATCATTTGATAGAAATGTACTCTGGCCAAACTTAACATCTATTCACTGAATCAGCCACAGCACAGGCACAAAACTTCTCAGAATTTTTGTGGTAGGGAGATAATAACTTCCATCCTTCTCCCTGGGAATGAGGGATGCTCTGAGAATCAGAGAATGGCAACCATTCATTCAAGAGAATCTGGTAGTTAATTCTCCCATTTTAGTCACACAAATATGTTTTATACTATGTTATACTTTTAAACCTGGAGGGAAGCATGGCAACCCACTCCAATATTCTTGCCTGGAGCATTCCCATGGACAGAGGAGGCTGGGAGGCTAGAGTCCCTGGGGTCGCAAAAAGCCAAACAAAACTGAGCAACTGATCACAGCACATACTTTTTAAAAGATTCATTTATATCTGACTTAGTTATGAAATAGTTCTCAGATACTTCTTTTTATGTTCTAAATATCTGTTTCTGTCTCATACTTATTTTTTCATCTGTTTTCTATTATAATTTCATGAAATTTTTCATTTTAGTATTTTTAAAATGTGATAATAATGAGTACCGGAAATGGTGGTAGCACAAGCACAACTAAATAAACTAGGCTAATAAGAGGGTAAGGGAAACTTCTTTGATGCAGTTAAGTCTGAGGGGAAATGAAAAATAACTTGCCAAGTTAAAAGCATAGGGAAGGACGTATCACACAAAAGGAACAGTACATGTAAAGACCCAGAGGCATGCAGGAGCATCATTTATCTGGAGAACCTGGCTTGAATGTAGAATAAATCTTTGTGAAGGGAAAGATATGCAAACAGATTAATTTTGAAATTGCAACAGTGTGACTGAAAGCTTTTTCTGCCCAATATCCTCAGATTTGCTCCACTAAATCTTCCTCTATATCAACAAAAGTTTTAAAATTAAATGACAGTTTTAGGACTTCACTTTCATTTCTTTATATAAAGTATTATATCTGATGAACTTGCTTTTATGGTTAATAATAAAGTTAATATGCTGGAAATTATATGTTATTATGTATTCAGTGAGCATCAGTATTTCTGTCTTACTGTTGCACCTGGAATTTCTAGCGAAGTGTTTTGGATCTAGTATCAGCTAGTTCTTCAATGTTTATTAATACATTTCCAGATAATACTAATAAAATATGTCAGTTATTGAAAGTGTACATTTCACATAATACACTGACAAATACCATTGCATTAGTGTTCTCTGTAACAAATCACCATGAACTTTACGCATCTTTAATATATAGATGCATCAAATTATCATGTATAATAAACATATACAATGTTATATGTCCATTATGCATCAGGAAAGCTGGAAGTTGAAAAAAGAAGAAAGACACACATACGTCACCTGGGTTTCCCAGGTAGCACTGGTGGTTTAAAGAACCTGCCTGCCAATGCAGGAGACACGAGATGCAGTTTCAATCCCTGGATCAAGAGGATTCCTTGGAGGAGGAAATTTCAATCCACTTCAGTATTCTTGCTGGGAGAATCTCATGGACAAAGGAGCCTGGTTGGCTACAAAGAGTCACAAAGAGTCAGACACAACTGAACAACTAAGCACAGCACAGCAAATCACCACCAAGTAAATGGTTTAAAACATCAAGTTAAATGTGTCATCTTACCTTTCTGGAAGTCAGAAGTGTGTCTTGGGTATCAAGGGCTTACACTGAAACTGTCCACAGAGCTGCTTTCCCTTCTGGGGGTACTAGGGGATATTCCATTTTCTGCTTTTCCAGCTTCTAGCAGCCATTCCTTGGACGTTAGTGCCTTTCCTCCATCTTCAAAGCCAACATTGCATCTCTCTAAACACTCTTCTGTGGTCACAGCTCTCTATGATTCTCTTCTTTGCCTTCTTTTCCACTTTTAAGAATGCTTTTGATTACACTGCTCCCACATTGGTAATCCAGATTACTCTATTTTCATAAGGTCAGCTGATCACCAAAATCATTCATATCTGCTACCTTAGTTCCTTTCTGCTGTGTTCAAAAACATTTTATTCTCCAGGTTTAGAGGTTGCAGGAAATTGGATGTGACTTTTTTTGGTTGGCAGAGAGGAGCATTGTTCTGCCTACCACAAACAAAAATGGTAGAATCATTTGTTTGACTTGCAATTTGATGTCTAAGTCTGTGATGGCCACTCTTTCAGTCAGACTATGCAGCCATCCCAAAGAAACACCAAAAATAAAGGCTTATTTCATTCTTATTCTACATAATTCTGTGACTCAGTCTGACAAAGCAGTTATTATTTGCTTGCTGCCACTGGGAGAATAAAAAAGTCCTTGGGAGCTGTGAGAGTTTTTCACACCAAGAAATGAATACTCTGTCCTAGAAGAAGCATGTGTCTGCTCAAAATTTACTCGTCAAAACTACTCAAAATTCTCCACCCATGGAAGGAGACAAGGAAATGCAATCCCAACTATGTACCCCTGAGGGCTGAGAGTTGAAGATGTCTGGTGAGTATCGCTGATGATAAACAGTTTTCTTCTGATTCTTATAATGTATATCTAGAGAAAGAAGATTACCAGTTTTTTGGTAGATAATATTGGAAGCACACAAGTAGTAAAATGTTTAAAATGTGACCAATTTTAAATGTCTTAAAATCCAAATCTGTTTATGAATGAGGACAATTATTTCTATTAAGTAGATATGTAGGGGTCGCACAGAGTCGGACACGACTGAAGCAACTTAGCAGCAGCAGCAGCAGCAGATATGTATCCAGGTTTACCACAAACCATAGAGAGCAGAAATAAAATTTAGACAGCAGAGAAGCAAACCACAAACAGATACTATTTAAATGCTTTAACTAGAAAGTAGAATTCAGTTTTGGAATGTATTTTGATATGATTGATACATGTTAAATGCAGTTATCTGTAGCTAACAGGAATTTGACTGGCTTGTTGCACTACATACTTGGAAAAACCTTTGTATGTTAGACAAGTGAAGTGAAGCAATTTAATAAGGCAAGTTGAGCCTAATTTAACAATCTGATATTTTGCTAAATTTGAATTATTTTGGAGAAATGGTAAATACTCCTTTAAAAAGTAATTAGGGGGTAAAATTAAAAAGGCATTGATTGAGATTAAAAGGACATTTTTTTTTTTCCCCTCACTGTGTTGATGCAGTCTATTTTGTTCTTTAGGTTTTCATTGGATACAAAATCTGGCTTTAGGTTTTGAAATCTAAATTGAAAGATTAGACATGTGTGTCACTTTTCATACTGAAATGAAATGCTGAAAAAGTAGGAAGAAATAATTAAATATAAAATGAAATATAAATACAATTCATTCCTAATTTTCCACACATACACAAAAAAGTGAGATCTATTCTGAATCCCCAAAAGTAGAATCTGGAACCCTGAAAGTAAAAAAAAAGAACCAAATTTACTTTTTATCTTGAAGATTCACCTTTAGTGTATCTGCTGATTGCTAGAGATCTTGAGCTTGTGTTTTTGAAGACTATTTTAAAGACTGTAAGGGATAGGGAAAAAAATTCTAGGCCCACATAGCATAGACACACTTAACAGGAAACCTCTATGTAAAACTAGAACATTAGAAGACCAGATCCCCTAAATAATCATAAATGAAAGATAAAAACTCTTTTTGCTAAAAACAACAGCAAGAAAATGTACCTTTTTCAGTTCTGGAACAAAATGGAAAAGAATAAATCTCTGGAAAATTTGTAGCCAAAAGCTGCCTTTTATACATATTTGTTTTAGGAAATTATACTGACAATATGTGTCTAAAACCTTAAAAGAATTTAGAAATGTGACTGGTATAAGTAAATGAATGCCCTTTTGGGGAAATTCAAGTTTCTAAAAATAATGTTTCACAGAAAATGATCAATTCACAGTAAAAAAAAAAAAATTACAAAACTTGAGAGAAGGTAAGGCTCTTGGAGCTAAAACAAGTATAAACAGATTTCCATTATGACTGAAATTATTAGACAAAACCCAAAATGTTACAAATTTATATATCAGTTGCATGTAGCATATATATGTATTTGTTGAAATATAATAAAGACTTGAAAATAAGAACAGAAAACTAGCACATTAAAAATCATTCAATACAACCCCAAAATGAATATTTTTTAAAAATTCAAATGTAAAGCTCTGTGTTTGCATTAGCAAGCAAATTAACCATACCTGAAAGAGATGGGAATACCAGACCACCTGACCTGCCTCTTGAGAAATCTGTATGCAGGTCAGGAAGCAACAGTTAGAATTGGACATGGAACAACAGACTGGTTCCAAATAGGAAAAGGAGTACATCGAGGCTATATATTGTCACCCTGCTTATTTAACTTACATGCAGAGTACATCATGAGAAATGCTGGACTGGAAGAAGCACAAGCTGGAATCAAGATTGCCAGGAGAAATATCAATAACCTCAGATATGCAGATGACACCACTCTTACGGCAGAAAGAGAAGAGAAACTAAAAAGCCTCTTCTTGAAAGTGAAAGAAGAGAGTGAAAAAGTTGGCTTAAAGCTCAACATTCAGAAAACGAAGATCATGGCATCTTGTCCCATCACTTCATGGGAAATAGATGGGGAAACATCAGAAACAGTAGCTGACTTTATTTTGGGGGGCTCCAAAATCACTTCAGATGGTGACTGCAGCCATGAAATTAAAAGATGCTTACTCCTTGGAAGAAAAATTATGACCAACCTAGATAGCATATTCAAAAGCAGAGACATTACTTTGCAACTAAGGTCCGTCTAGTCAAGGCTATGCTTTTCCCAGTGGTCACATATGGATGTGAGAGTTGGACTGTGAAGAAGGCTGATGCTTTTGAACTGTGGTTTTGGAGAAGACTCTTGAGAGTCCATTGGACTGCAAGGAGACCCAACCAGTCCACTCTGAAGGAGATCAACCCTGGGATTACTTTGGAAAGAATGATGCTAAAGCTGAAACTCCAGTACTTTGGCCACCTCATGCGAAGAGTTGACTCATTGGAAAAGACTCTGATGCTGGGAGGGATTGGGGGCAGGAGGAGAAGGGTACGACCGAGGATGAGATGGCTGGATGGCATCACTGACTTGATGGACATGAGTCTGAGTGAACTCCGGGAGTTGGTGATGGACAGGGAGGCCTGGCATGCTGCGATTCATGGTGTCGCAAAGAGTCGGACATGACTGAGCAACTGAACTGAACTGAACTGAAGGAGAATGTTAGAAACCTGGAAGAATAAATGGAAAATATGTAACATGGAAGACAGGTAAAAGAGAAGAATTAAGTCCACACAACAGAACCAGCTCTGACTAGCCTACAAAAGCTGATTGTGCATATATTTTTCCATACTCTGGATTCATGAACCTCACTGTGGTATTTTGAAAGTGACCATGATGAGGGTATTCATACATGGAAATTTTCAAAAGTTACAATCAGGGTTTTTACATTGAAAAGCCAATTATTAAACATTTACCAGCACATCAAAATGTCCATAAAAAATTCCAAAGCATTTAACACAGAGAAGAATAAAAGTAGTAGTATACAGAGACAATGGATGATAACTTTCTATTGTTAAAAGATATCAATCCTGGAAATTCTAGCTAGTCCAAAGGAGGTAATGTAAAATGAAGTCCATTTCTAGATGAAATATAGTGAAGACACTGAAGAAAAAGAGGATTGTTTAAAAATATAGAGAATAAAAAGTAACCACTTGTAATGGATGGTGATTATACACAGTTGCTGAAATCTCATCAACAAGAAAAGAAAGAAAATCCATATTTATAAAGAAGTTAGTTATCAACTTGGAATTTTATATCCAGAAAAATATTAAGAATGAGGGTTAAGTGAAGATATTATCATCAAGGAAAAAAAAAGAATAAGGAAATTCTAAAGGAAACATTTAAGCAGAAAGTAAATACAAAGAATATACAATATCTGCTGATTTCCTTTGTTCTTCAACATCAGTCTTTGGTTAGAGACCAAGCCTAGATACTTAGTCTCCATCTACACCCAGAATCAGGAAGTTCCACCTAGGGAAATGACCGAGGCCACAGTTTAATTATTGGGTTGGCCAAAAAGTTAGTTCAGATTTTTTCAATAACTTCTTAGACAATTCTGAAGGAACTTCTTGGCCAGCTCAATACTTTGCTTTGTCATCCTTCCTTTTTATGATTGATGATTGTATTATTTTCTCTGAATCGTCTTCACTGCCCAAAGTTGCAGATAGAGGCTATTCCAAGGCCAGTGAGCTTTACCTACTGTGTAAAAGGAGGAAATGATAGGGAAAAACTCCACTGCATTTAACTACAGAAAAAAAATTTTGGCTTAAAAAAAATGTTTTTAATTCTATTATGAAGAAACTCAAGAATCCATTCAACTCTCCTAGGACTTTCATCTCTGTTTTTATGAAGGTCTCCACCTACCTCAACCTTATCCCTCAACATGTATCTTTGTTTTTTAAATGACAGTGAAATTTACAAGATTTTGCTCTAATTTTCAGAAGTTTACTTTCAGTCTAGCATTTTAATCCACTGCATTGCCTCAAAATAGAGTACATCTTGTGGAAGAAAGGACCAGACATTTTAGGACACTCAGTTGTGTAGTTTGTCACTCTAGTCCCACGTGACCACTAAAAAATTGTCGGTTTTGCTTTCCCCTAAAGAGATTCCACCTGGACCAAGTCAGGCTTAATTTTTATTTCAAATCAGGAGAGACAACTGTGTGTTTGCTTTGGAATGGATCTCCCCTCTGTGGAATGCTGGTCCATCTAGTTCTTAAACCTCATTTCTCTGTGATGCTTTTACAATCGTTGTAATTCATAGTAATTTTTCTAATTGTTTTAAGCAGGAACATTGGGCCGCCACATCCTACTATAAAAAATCAGGAAATACAAGCACATTTAATTATTAATTATATTCTTAGAATGTACAGACACATTATATATACTCTTGTTTATGAACATAATGACAAATTAAATAAATATATAGCATATGAGCAATTAAAATATACACATCCTGAAAAACAAAGCTAATCAAATAATCTGTCAATAAAGCAAAGCTGAAGTCATTGCTTCCTAGAGCAGAAGAAACTGCTAACTTAGTTTCAGTGCCTCTCTGAAAGTGGGAAGATAAGAGGAAAGTATTTAGGGTTTAGCATAAAGTAGATATTTTAACTAGGATTTGATCAAGATTGGGAGATATTTTTTAGATAATGGTAAAATTGCACACAGAATGAAGTAAGGAGGTTTTGATAAATGTCTTAAAGAACTCTTGGGACATTCAGTCTTTGAACTCCATTGAACAATCTATTACTCTGGTAAGGATCCTTGATGAGAACTAGTTCTATTATTAGATAAGTGAATTTTCAGAAAATTTCTAAAGTAAACAATAAAGTTATCTGTAACATAAATATAATTGTGCTTCCTGTAAAAGTCATATCAAAACCATACCAATAATTAAGTCAATTGAATATTAAAATCATATAATGAAGATACTCTCTTGAGCCTTCATGTGTTTAAGATGTGTTGTTTGTATCATTTCACAAGAAAGAGAAATCAATGGTAACATTCTAAAGAATCATTTTTGTAGGATGATAACAAGAATTTACAAATATGTCAAGAAAGGGCATAATATTTTCAAGAATTTTTCAACTATTTTCTATTTTCACAATAGGGAGGAAAGAACCAGAAGCAAAATGATTAGAGGTGTTGAAAGATATTTTGTTGTTTATTTTGGTTTGAAATACCAAAGAAACTGCATTTGCCTTTTATTATTAAGGATATGCTAAACATGACTTTGTGCTCGCTGAAGGCACTTCTCTGACCATGGAATTTTCCAGGCAAGAATACTGGAGTGGGTTGCCCTTTCCTTCTCCAGGATATCTTCCTGACCCAGGAATTGAACCCTGGTCTCCTGCATTGTAGGCAGACACTTTCTGAGCCACCAGGGAAGTCCTTCCCTCAGGGAGGGCATACAAAGAAGCTTAGAATGACCACTGATTCTTCACTTCATCTTTAGATATAATAGATTTGACACCTCAAAATGATTTGCAAGATGTTCCTTAAAACAATAATGACAACAGAAAGCAACCATTGAGTTTATAAAGGAAGGAGGTGGAGAACCCACTGGAAGCATGATTTTCATAATTTTGGTGGTTTAAAGAGTTCATTGTGCTTGGGTTAGTTCAGTTAAAACTGGATGATTAAATTTTAATCATCACTCAGTTAGATGGATGTGGAACTGAAGTTAAAAGACTCTGCCTTTCCTCTACTTTAAAGTAAAACTGTACAAAGCATTGGATGTGAATCTCAAAGAGACAAAGGGATTCTTTGTAAGATTCCAAATGGTAACTCATTTTAATTTAGGCATCTTCTGGTTGGGAAACTCTCTGAAAGACAGTTACAGTAGGTATGTATAAAGCTGATCATAGAAAGCTGAAATCTTAAGACTTGAGTAAGTTTAATATTGGGGGAGTAAGATCATTCTCTCAGAGGGATGAATTCCTGCATATGTTCTGGTATCTGGAAGAAAATAACTGAATCATAGCAGTTTAATAGTGGTATCTGATGCTTTAATTCCAAATCAGAAGTAAAATACCCCAGGATCTGTACACAACTAACTACATACATAAATATATAAAGAACATATTAAAAATTTTAGTTTTCAAATTTTCCTTTAAAAAGGTGTTACCTTTTTAGTACTAATTGACATGACAACCTTTCTTAGGCCTTATTTCATAGCAGTTGTTGCATTTATAATGAAAAGTTTGAGAAATGAGCAGGATTTCTGCAAGGCAGAAGAGCTAAAGGAACTATCCTTATGGGTTTGGTGTACTGCTACATATTTCATGGATATTTCCATAATTGAGTGGATTTGCTACTTAATCATCCAGTTTTAACTGAACTAACCCAAGGAGAATGGACAAATGGGTTAAACAAGATTTCTACCTGATAAAGATTAATGATAGTCTCAATTATTTAAGCACAGAAGGCAATGGGGTCACAGGAGAGCTGACGGTTTACTGCCCAATGCTCTCCTCATCTGTCTCATTCTGAGAAAAAAATCATTTGTGACATAACTATATCTAACAAATTGTTCAAAATAATTCAAAATTATCTGGAATACCAACTAGAAAGTAGGTCTATATTCACAGGCATTGATAGTCTTGCTCAAAGTATATATTTTCCCTTGAAATATTAGTCATAGATAATATTAAGCCATTATTATTAGGAAGACATCAATTCATAACACATGAGAGTGCTTTTATAGAAATGTCATGTTACTATAAACGTTCATATATGTACTTTATGCAACACACACAGAATATATGTGAGGCATGTAATCTAAAAGTGCATATACTTATTTAGAATATTTAGATTCAATGTAGAAAAACATAGAATTCCTCATTTCCATACAAACATTTTCAGGCTGCAAATGGGTATAAAACTGCTTATTTCAGAAATATTCAAAATATTTGAGATATTCAAAATATTCAAAATAAGTTGGAATACTAGAAGTTTTCAAGGATAAGAGATGGGTGTAAGTTTTAGAAGTAGTTAATTATGAAATCATTGAAACTATCAAAAAAAGGTGACTGCATCATCTTGAAATTTAGTTCGTTTGTAAATTTTTCTCTGAACCATAAAGATTTATTTTTACAGTCACAGTATATAACAGTAAGAAAGCAACGGTGAGGTGATCAAACTAAAGATCACTTAAGTGAGGAAACCTAATTGCAATTTGGAAGACATAGCCATGAGGTTCAGAGGTGCTAACAGCCTCTGGGTTAGTGGTGTAGACTGATTAAAGGGATCAGAACCACAGTTAAAGGTATTTGATTTGCATGCTACCAGATTCCAATGTTTTACATATACTATCCTTGCAATAATTAATATGGATGTCACCTCACTATCATCACCATGACCACTACCACCACCAATAACAAAATAGGTATGGGATATGTAAAATTTCTAAAGTAATACACATACATTGCATACATAGGATTTTAGGCTCTAGGTCTCTTTGGCTTCAATCTTCATGATTTCTAACAACACCAGCCAGTGCTGTAACTATTCTGCCTAAATCCAAGCATCCTCAGGGAATCCTTTAGGCTGCTATGATGATGGGAAAAAGTAAGTTTATTATAATTAATTTGACTTTACTCTCTGTCTCTTTTACAAGCATAATTCTTTGATATTAGATCATAATTTCCACATTACTAAAGCTGAAATCAAGGGTACAGTTTCTGCTGGTGTATAGTAACTTTATTTTTCTAAGTCCTACTCCTTCTCTGTACTGTAGAAAAGTTTTATTGCAAAAATGAAATTAGTAGATACAAAATGTTTGCTGGCATACATTTTTTCATACTTAGAAACTGAGAACCTAAAGATATTGATAAGAAAATGAATATTGTATACATTTTTAATGAGGTTTTCCAATAAATATGATCTCAGAAAAAATCTCATTAAAAGTTCTTAATTTTATCATAAAACAAATCAAAGCTTAATATTGCATTATTAAGTAAACTACCTTGTTCTTTATATAGTACTTCTATATTCTGATTACCATTCATAATTAAATGTATTTCCTCTTCTCTTCTATCTGTATTGATAGAAGTTTTGAGTTAAACTCAGTTGGAGAGTAAAGAAAATGTTTGAAAATACTCTCTCGATTTAGAAAAGCATGAAATCTCACATTTCCATGCAAACATTTTAGGGTTGCAAACAGATATCAAAACTGCTTGTTTTAGACATATTCAGCAAAAGGTCAAAAAATACTGGCAGTTTCTGAGGATAAGAAATGTATGTAAATCTTTGAAGCATGTGCTTTCAAAGTCATTTAAACTAAAAAAAATAGATAACTGCATCTTGCAAATCTTCAATAACATGCTTTTTTATATAAATCTTTACATTCTCTTTAAAACTAATCAGAGAAACTATCTGCTTTTACATGATTATATTTTAAAATGGGAGACATAGAAAATCAGTAAATGAGGTTATATTACTAATTAGCATACTGTCTCCACTACCTATAATACACTACAAAAAAATGTGGCTTCCATTTTATCACATAGATGAAACAGTTATCTTTCAGGGTTTGAAATTTCTGTGATCTTTATGCTTAATAAGCTCAGTAAAAGACATTCAAATTACATCACTTTTGTCTTGGAAGTTAAATTGGGAAATACTGCATTCTCTGAGATGATAAACTCCACAGAAGATAAATTATCATGAGAAATAGTTTTAATTGATTTACCATAATAAAAGTTATGCGACTTTGAAGTGCAAATGACACATTAAAATGAATCTACAGTATGTTGATAATAAAGTGGCTTCTTTGTTAATGGAATTACTGACACTGCAGAAGCTTTCAGGAGTGATGTCTTCTACTGTTAATCAAGAGACATCAATGTAAAATGAATACGCTGTTTATTTAAATCCCAGCCCACCTTTCTCACTTCTTGCTTCAGAATAGCTCAAAACTAAAGTCGGAGTGTTGGAGATTCTGGTCACCATAGAAAGACGACAGTATTTTTAGCTCCTCTACTTCTGCTTTTTCCTGAACATCTTGACTGCATGCTCAAGTTCTCCCTGTGTATGTATATCACAATGACTGTCAGAGCTGAGGCAAGTGACAAAGTCTTAAATGAAGTTCAAGTTTAGATGCTTATATACATGTAAATGAATAAAAATGTTTTTCTCAAACACAAACCGTGACAACATATGTTCCCAAAGATTCTGAACAGTAAGATTCAAAGGAAGTTTACGAATGTTATAGAAGTTTTCTTTTCTTTTTTTTTGAACACAGGAATAAGGCATTTCAAGATTACCTGACAGTTCAATAAAATAAGTAAAGTAACAGCGTTTCATAATCTGTGACTCTTTTTTTAATTTCTCCTATAAAAAACCAATTTTCATCTGAACTGTTGGAATAGTTTGAACCCTTTTTTTATTTGCCTATTTTCCAATCACTGTATTGATCATATAACTATCAGTTATCAGTATACGATTCTACTTAATTGGTACTAGTCTCTACAAGTACCATTTAGTATGTTCGGCCTCTAATTTGTAACTGAAAAAAAACAAATCAAAATCCCTTGGTAGTCTCACCTTCCAAGAACCATGAAGTGGTTTGGCTGAGGAGGTACGGAAAGAGATGGAAAAGAAGTACAGAATTGCATTATGGTTGTTTCAGTGCTAGGCTCAAAGTGTTACCTGAACAGCATGGAATGCACAAGATTGAACATCATATTGTTTGCAAAGAAATTCTGAAGAAGATCATACAGTGGTATAAAGGTTAAAACCAGTGCATGTTTAGTCATTCAGTCATGTCTGACCCTTTGCAACCCCATGGACTGCAAGACCACAGTCTCCTTGTCCATGGGGATTCTCCACGTAAGAATAGTGGGTTGCCATGCCTTCCTCCAGCGATCTTCCCAACCCAGGGATCGAACCCAAGTCTCCTGCATTGCAGGTGGATTCTTCACCATCTGAGCCATTCTCATACTTATAATTAATTAATGTAATATCAGTAGGAATTATAAATGACAGTCATAAAATAAAAAATGATACATAAATACCTACATCTGACATTCATGTGGTCTTATGTCTCAATGATTAACACAGCTTTCTTGTTTACTAAATACTTTAGGCCACATTTAATATACTTGCCTTATCTTAAATACATTAATAGTGAATTATGTGATTCTATTTTTAAAGGCTTAATGGCAAACAAGAGAAAAATACAAATTTTATAACTAATTTTGTAATTTGAGCAATAATTTGACATGTGAATAGATTTCCAGAGAAATAAGCCAGGTGACAGTAGTAACATTTATATAATTATAAAATAGCTGTCAAGAAAAAAACATTTTATAAATGTGTTATTTTAAAGGTGATATACAAATCTAAGTAAAAATAATTTTAGGAAATTAAATTTAAACCACATAATATAATTTTAGAAATAGAGCGCTTGACTAAAACTGGAATACACCTCACAAATACAGGAAAGAAAATATTTGATATTTTAATTTAGAAGAAAATTCTTCTGTGAATATTGTTGCTTGATTTTTAAAAATTCTGTTAGTCTAGTTTGTTGATAATTCTATCCTATCATCTTGATAGGATTTATTCTTTGGAGACTTATTCTTTAATTCCAGAAAATACTGACCTGTGGTTAAAAACATAGAGGCAAACATCAGAAGTTATCCAGCATGCATTCATTTACCAATTTGCACCACTTGTGCATTCTTCATCCTTTCAACATGGGAAACTTCTGTCTGATTTTTTAGTGGCTGTTTAAACAAAAATAGATGTTTATCTCTTTAAAATTTTGCCAGGAAGCTGTCACTTTCCCATTTACTCAAGCGATGTTGTGACAGAATGTGTCAGCTTCTCACACAAATGAAAAGAGATATAGACCTGTATTTACTTTAGCTGAAAAATAAGTAGTCATCAATTCAGAGAAAAGTGTTTTCCCATTTCAAAAGATGAAGTAAATAGGAGTGGTTAAGAGAAGTATTCCCTAATTCTTAAAAGGCAGATGTAAACCAAACATACAACACTAATTCATTTTTGGTTATCATCATCAAAGTGGATAAACTAATGGTATGTAGGAGTGGGTACTTCACCATGTGTCTTTTATAGAAGGTGATTTTGTTTTAAAAATGATAAATGTGTATGCAGTTAACCATCCTATATTCTCTCCTATGCAAGCTAAAAGCTTTGGAAATTTCAGTGGAGGTAAGAAAAAAATCATCTTTAAGAAACAACTTTTAGAATCATGCTAGATTCAGAGAAAGCATAATTGACAGAGATTTGGCCCAAAACTCCATACCCCCTTAGAACCCTTAAACTGATAGCAATAATCCTATCAAACATTGAACACTAAATACACATTTCAGTACATATATATTTCCATTAAAATATTCTTTTGCTTTCATTTAAAATTTCATAGGGTAAAGCTTCAATTACTGAATGCATTGAAATTAACAAATTGACACTGAATAAAAGGAGATACACAGTAATAAACCTTTATTCAAAAATAATTCAACTCAGTTCAGTTTCTCAGTCGTGTCTGACTCTTTGAGACCCTATGGACTGCATCATTCCAGGCTTCCTTGTCCATCACAAACTCCCGGAGCTTGTTCAAACTCATGTCCATCGAGTTGATGATGCCATTCAACAATCTCATCCTTGTCATCCCCTTCTTCTGCCTTCAGTCTTTCCCAGTATCATTAGAGATGTGCAATTGAATCAAAAGCAACCAACCTTAATAGAACAGATGGAACAACCTAGCTTTATTAGGTTGTTGAAGAAAGACACTTTTGAAACTGTCTGACTGGATGTTTGACTCTTATAGACTAGTTAACTTCAGTTCAGTTCAGTTGCTCAGTCGTGTCCGACTCTTTCATCTCCATGAATTGCAGCACACCAGGCCTCCCTGTCCATCACCATCTCCCGGAGTTCACTCAAACTCACGTCCATCGAGTCAGTGAAGCCATCCAGCCACCTCATCCTCTGTCGTCCCCTTCTCCTCCTGCCCCCAATCCCTCCCAGCAGCAGATTCTTTTCCAGTGAGTCAACTTCACATGAGGTGGCCAAAGTACTGGAGTTTCAGCTTTAGCATCAGTCCTTCCAGTGAACATCCAGGACTGATCTCCTTTAGGATGGACATCTTGGATCTCCTTGCAGTCCAAGGGACTCGCAAGAGTCTTCTCCAAAACCACAGTTCAAAAGCATCAATTCTTCAGCGCCCAGCTTTCTTCACAGTCCAACTCTCACATCCATATGTGACCGCTGGAAAAACCATAGCCTTGACTAGACGGACCTTAGTTGGCAAAGTAATGTCTCTGCTTTTGAATATGCTGTCTAGGTTGGTCATAACTTCTTCCAAGGATTAAGCGTCTTTTAATTTCATGGCTTCAATCACCATCTGCAGTGATATTGGAGCCCCCCAAAATAAAGTCTGACACTGTTTCCACTGTTTCCCCATCTATTTTCCATGAAGTGATGGGACAAGATGCCATGATCTTCGTTTTATGCATGTTGATCTTTAAGCCAACTTTGTCACTCTTCTCTTTCACTTTCATCAAGAGGCTTTTTAGTTCCTCTTCTCTTTCTGCCATAAGGGTGGTGTCATCTGCATATCTGAGGTGATTGATATTTCTCCCGGCAATCTTGATTCCACCTTGTGCTTCCTCCAGCCCAGCGTTTCTCATGATGTACACTGCATAGAAGTTAAATAAGCAGGGTGACAATATACAGCCTTGACACACTCCCTTTCCTATTTGGAACCAGTCTGTTGTTCCATGTCCAGTTCTAACTGTTGCTTCCTGACCTGCATACAGATTTCTCAAGAGGCAGGTCAGGTGGTCTGGTATTCCCATCTCCTTCAGAATTTTCCACAGTTTATTGTGATCCACACAGTCAAAGGCTTTGGCATAGTCAAGAAAGCAGAAATAAATATTTTTCTGGAACTCTCTTGCTTTTTTGATGATCCAGTAGATGTTGGCAGTTTGATCTCTGGTTCTTCTGCCTTTCTTAAAACGAGCTTGAACATCTGGAAGTTCATGGTTCATATATTGCTGAAGCCTGGCTTGAGAATTTTGAGCATTACTTTACTAGTGTGTGAGATGAGTGCAATTGTGTGGTAGTTTGATCATTCTTTGGCATTGCTTTTCTTTGGGATTGGAATGAAAACTGACCTTTTCCAATCCTGTGGCCACTGCTGAGTTTTCCAAATTGGCTGGCATATTGAGTGTAGCACTTTCACAGCATCATCTTTTAGGATTGAAATAGCTCTACTGGAATTCCATCCCCTCCACTAGCTTTGTTCGTAGTGATGCTTTCTAAGGCCCACTTGACTTCACATTCCAGGATGTCTGGCTCTAGGTGAGTGATCACACCATCATGATTATCTGGGTCATGAAGCTCTTTTTTGTACAGTTCTTCTGTGTATTCTTGCCACCTCTTCTTAATATCTTCTGCTTCTGTTGCTTAACTTAGGGGTACTTAAATCCTTTGGCTTTGTTTTTCAATCTGTTAAAGGAGCAAAATGAAACCTATTTAATAGAATTTGTGTGAGAATTCTATAAGTCTAAAAAATCTTGATTTTTTTCATTGTTGATTTTGTTCAGTCAGTAAGTCATCCCCAGGGGTGGTCCTAAGATGGCGGAGGAATAGGACGGGGAGACCACTTTCTCCCCAACAAATTCATCAAGAGAACATTTAAACGCTGAGTGAATTCCACAAAACAACTTCTGATTTCCGGCAGAGGACATCAGGCACCCAGAAAAGCAAACCATTGTCTTCTAAAGGAGGTAGGAAAAAATATAAAAGACAAAAAAGGAGACAAAAGAGGTAGGGATGGAGCTTCATCCTGGAAAGGGAGTCTTAAAGAGAGAGAAGTTTCCAAACACCAGGAAACACTCTCACTGCCGAGTCTGTGGCGAGCCTTGGAAGCACAGAGGGCAACATAACAGGGAGGAAAAATAAATAAATAATTAAAACCCACAGATTACAAGCCCAAGGGTAACTCCCTCAGCAGAGAAGCAGCATAGACGCCTGTACCAGCCACTAGCAAGTGGGGGCTGGGCAGGGAGGCACGGGCTGCATTGCTTAGAGTAAGGACCAGGCCTGAATGCCATGAGGGCAGTCTGAGCGAACTAACTTGGGCTAGCAGACTACACTGTGGGATAGCTACCACACAAAAAGCCAGCCCTAACCTAAGACACTGCCAGGCCCATGCACAGAACAAATGCCTGAACTGAGATAGCTGGCTGCAGACCATCCCCCTCCGGCGACAGGCAGCCAGAGCTGGAAGGGGGCAATCCCAGCCCCAGAGAGACATTATCTACCAAACTGCAAGCAGGCTTCTTTGCTAACTAAGACTTCTTCAGGTTCTGGACGGTCAACATCCGCCTGAGAAGGTGCACTGGTTGTACACCCAGAAAACCGAGCAGCAGGGATGGGGGAGGCGAGAAGTTGCAACAACCGCACTCGCCAAACATCTCATCACCTGAGCTGCTCGGATCTGGGAAGGGCATAAAACGCAGGCCCAACTGAGTCTGCACATCTGAGGATTACCCAAGTGCCTGAACCTAAGCGGCTTAGACCTGGGAGGTGCAGGCAGCCTAGGGCAGGCCTTGGACGGTTCCCTGTGAGCAACCTAGAACCTGAGCAGTGCAGGGAGGGCACATGCACCATGAGCGGGGGCAGGCCCACTATGGCTGAGACACTGCAAGCACATGCCAGTGTTATTTGTTTGCAGCGTCCCACCCTCCCCACAATGCGACTGAACAAGTGAGCCTAAAAAAAGTGTTTACCACCGCCCCTCTTGTGTTAGGGCAGAAATCAGACACTGAAAAGACCAGCAAACAGAAGAAGCTAAAACAAAGGGAACCACCTTGGATGACAGGTGCAATAGATTAAAACCCTATAGTTAGTATTGACTACATAGGAAGGGGCCTAGAGATCTTGAGAAATATAAGCCGGACCAAGGAACAATATGAAAATGAACTGACACCACACTGCCCACAACACCACCAGAGAAAGTCCTAGATATATTTTTACTGTTTTTATAATCATTCTTTTCTTTTTTTTCTTTTTCTTTTTTTAATTTTTAAGTCCTCTATTACTCTTTTAATTTTCATTTCTATAACCTACTATTCAGTCAGTTTAGTTCAGTCACTCAGTCGTGTCCGACTCTTTGCGACCCCATGAATCACAGCATGCCAGGCCTCCCTGTCCATCACCAACTCCCGGAGTACACTCAGACTCACGTCCATCGAGTCAGGCATGCCATCCAGCCATCTCATCTTCGGTCATCCCCTTCTCCTCCTGCCCCCAATCCCTCCCAGCATCAGAGTCTTTTCCAATGAGTCAACTCTTCACATGAGGTGGCCAAAGTACTGGAGTTTCAGCTTTAGCATCAGTCCTTCCAAAGAAATCCCAGGGCTGATCTCCTTCAGAATGGACTAGTTGGATCTCCTTGCAGTCCAAGGGACGCTCAAGAGTCTTCTCCAAAACCACAGTTCAAAAGCATCAATTCTTTGGTGCTCAGCCTTCTTCACAGTCCAACTCTCACATCCATACGTGACCACTGGAAAAACCATAGCCTTGACTAGACAAACCCTAGTTGGCAAAGTAATGTCTCTGCTTTTCAATATACTATCTAGGTTGATCATAACTTTTCTTCCAAGTAGAAAGTGTCTTTTAATTTCATGGCTGCAGTCACCATCTACTATCACTTTGCAAAAAAAAAAAAAAAAAAGACCCTATTTTTTTAAAGCAAACTTATATATATATATATATATATATATATATATATATATATATATATATGTATATATATATATGTATATAATTTTGTGACCTTTTTTTTTCTTCTTTTCTTTAATCTTGTATTTTTGAAAATCCAACCTCTATCTAGATTTTCAATCTTTGCTTTTTGGTTGTTGTTATTAATTTTGTACCTTTTACAACCCAATCTTCAGTACCCATTTTTACTTGCGAGTGAGATACTGGATTGACTGCTCTCTCCCCCTTTGGACTCGCCTTTTTCTCCACCAGGTCCCCTCTGTCTCCTCCCTCCCCCTTCTCTTCTCTACCCAACTCTGTGAATCTCTGTGTGTTCCAGACGGTGGAGAACACTTAGGGAACTGATTACTGGCTGGAAATGTCTCTCTCCTTTTGATTCCCCCCTTTTATCCTCCTGGCCACTTTTGTCTCCTTCCTCCCTCTTCTCTTCTCCATGTAACTCTGTGAACCTCAATGGGTGTCCCTCACTGTGGAGAAACCTTTTATCTTTAACCTAGATGTTTTATCACTGGCGCTGTATAGAAGGAAATGTCTTGAGACTACTGTAAAAATAAGACTAAAAACCAGAAGCAGGGGGCTTAAGTCCAAGTCCTGAGAACACCAGAGAACTCCTGACTCCAGGGAACATTAATCAACAGGAGCTCATCAAATGCCTCCATACCTACACTAAAACCAAGCACCACCCAAGGGCCAACAAGTTCCAGAGCAAGACATACCATGCAAATTCTCCACCAACACAGGAACACAGCCCTGAGCTACAACATACAGGCTGCCCAAAGTTACTCCAAACCCACTGACATCTCATAACTCATTACTGGACACTTCATTGCACTCCAGAGAGAAGAAATCCAGCTCCACCCACCAGAACATTGACACAAGCTTCCCTAACCAAGAAACCTTGACAAGTCACCTGTACAACCCCACCCACAGCAAGGAAACCCCACAATAAAGAGAACTCCACAAACTGCCAGAATACAGAAAGGCCACCCCAAACTCAGGAATATAAACAAGATGATGAGACAGAGGAATACCCAGCAGATAAAGGAACAGGATTAATATCCACCAAACCAGACAAAAGAGGAAGCGATAGGGAATCTACCTGATAAAGAATTCCAAATAATGATAGTGAAAATGATCCAAAATCTTGAAATCAGAATGGAATCACAGATAAATAGCCTGGAGACAAGGATTGAGAAGATACAAGAAAGGTTTAACAAGGACCTAGAAGAAATAAAAAAGAGTCAATATATAATGAATAATGCAATAAATGAGATAAAAAAAAAACACCCTGGAAGCAACAAATAGTAGAATAATGGAGGCAGAAGATAAGATTAGTGAAATAGAAGATAGAATGGTAGAAATAAATGAATCAGAGAGGAAAAAAGAAAAACAAATTAAAAGAAATGAGGACAATCTCAGAGACCTCCAGGACAATATTAAATGCCTCAACATTCAACTCATAAAAGTCTCAGAAGAAGAAGACAAAAAGAAAGACCATGAAAAAATACTTGAGGAGATAATAGTTGAAAACTTCCCTAAAATGCAGAAGGAAATAATCACCCAATTCCAAGAAACTCAGAGAGTCCCAAACAGGATAAACCCAAGGTGAAACACCCCAAGATACACATTAATCAAATTAACAAAGATCAAACACAAAGAACAAATATTAAAAGCAGCAAGGGAAAAACAACAAATAACACACAAGGGAATTCCCATAAGGATAACAGTTGATCTTTCAATAGAAACTCTTCAGGCCAGGAGGGAATGGCAAGATATACTTAAAGTGATGAAAGAAAATAACCTACAGCCCAGATTA